>NC_141687.1:114668103-115286853 GCF_964263255.1 Lissotriton vulgaris | reverse complement strand
TACGACATAGTACTGATAAAACAACAGAGGTGCTCTCTACATTCTTGGTTTCATGAAAACATTCTACCCATTAAAACTTTCCTTTGCAGGCACCTTAGATTGGAAGAGACCACTATCTTCAACTTTAGAATTGTATACAAATACATTTCAGCACCACAATTGGATCAGAGACTGTCTGATACAGCTCGAACCGAGATAGAAATTAAGTCTGCCTTTGACAAGCCGCTTTATAACAAAGAGATGCCGTGAACTTACAATGCCTTTTTATACAACCTTTTAGCCTTGAAAAAGTCGTCTCAAGACGAAACACGTGTCGGCTGTGAATTTCTTTTTATCAACGTGTCAACTGTGATGAAGATTTGAAAATTAAAGACTTTTCTACTTTTTGGACACTTTTTTGAGTTGTGTCATGTGCTCTTCAACGTACTTAAGTTACTGTGGCAACAAACTTTTGGGTTGTGCTCTGTCTAAGTAAACACATATGTATATGTATATGTGTGTGTGTATATATATATATATATATATCTATATATATATATATCTATATATATATCTATATATATATATATATCTCTCTCTCTACTGGCGGTCGCCAGTAGGTATATATAGTTAGGACCTAGTTACCATAAGAAATCCGCAACATTCTATTTGTAATAACTTTGGCGTCGATTGAGGAAATTGCGTGCAATTTTCCAAAATTCCGGCCAGATGAGTTCTGCTCCTTCTCTGAAAGTTTTGGGAGGATTAGTCAAGCAGGGGCCGAGAAAAAAAGGGGGTCTAAAACGTGTTTTCCCGATGTTTATTTCCATAGGACGATTAGACACGGCTACAGCCCGAAAGGCTGAACGGAATTACACCAAACTTGGCAAAATGGTAGGCACTGGTATGCAGAAGTGCCTTTTCTATATTTGGTGAAAATCCCTCCAGTAGTTCCTGAGAAAATCAAGAGAAAAAATATCTATATCTATAGCAGCTTACTGTAAGCTTACCTTTCCGAGCACGAGCTGAATGCTAATTGGCTGTCAACTGTCTGTCAACACTCCAAACCAGAAAGTGTTGGCAGCCATCTTGTGCCTCGGTAGACTGAGGTATGGGAAAGCAGAAAAACAAACGTGTAAAACTCAAAAAGGGGGCAGGGTAGAAGCACCCCGGCCCCCTAGGCCTGCTCAGGGGGTCCCACAAGGACCCCCCCAGGCCCCAAAAAAATTATTTTATTTTTTTAAATCGCGGAGTACGTGTATCGTACTCGTACTCGTACCGTACGGAGTACAGTAAGCTTACCGTAAGCTCACTGTAAAGAGTACATTAAGCTTACCCTGTGATTTAAATAAAAAAAAATTGGGGGGGCCTGGGTGTTCCTTGTGGGACCCCTTGAGCAGGCCTAGGGGGTCAGGGTGCTTCCCCCTGCCCCCTTTGCGTGTTTTGCACCTTTGTTTCACTGCTTTCTTGTGCCTTGGTTCTACCGAGGCACAAGATGGCTGCCAACACTTTCTGGTTTGGAGTGTTGACAGACAGTGGCAGCCAATCAGCATGCCTTCCAGAGAAAGCTGCATGCTCATTGGCTGTCAACACTTCTAACCAGGAAGTGTTGACATCCATCTTGTGCTCGATAGACAAAGGCAAAAGAAAGCAAAAAAACAAACGTGAAGAACACATGAAGGGGGCAGGGTAGATACACCCTGACACCCTAGGCCTGCCAAGGTGGTCCCACAAGGACAAAAAAGGACCACATTTAAAAAAAAAACCTGGTCCGTTTTTTAAAAAATTACCCCCCGGGGGACCAAATCGCGGGGGCACAGTGATAAAGAAGTGGGGGGGTCCACAATCCCCCCCACACTTCCCCAAGGACCGCCATCCCAGGGACAAAGCAATGCAGCCCCTTGGCGCATACTGGAGGCTCCTGATGGGCTAGTTGGCCCCTGGGACCCCCAGTATGCAAGGGAATTAGTTCCTACTCTGCAAACACGCCAGGGGTTGCGCTGCAGAGAGGTGTAAAAAAGGGTGTGGCCTCATTACACCTCTCTGCAATGCAGCCCCCTGGCGCATACTGCAGGTTCCAGGTGGGCTAGTTGCCCCACAGGGACCCCCAGTATGCAAGGGGAATTAGTTCCTCCTCTGCAAACGCGCCAGGGGTTGCGCTGCAGAGTGTTGTAAAAAGGGGGCGTGCCCTCTGAACACCTGCCTACAAAAATGTAGTAAATCAGTATAAAAAATTAATACATT
The DNA here is from genome assembly GCF_964263255.1 of Lissotriton vulgaris. Lineage (NCBI taxonomy): Eukaryota > Metazoa > Chordata > Amphibia > Caudata > Salamandridae > Lissotriton > Lissotriton vulgaris. The sequence goes on along the minus strand of NC_141687.1, from coordinate 115,284,630 downwards.
TAAAAATTGTCATTAAAATACCTTGCAAATTCACTGAAAAATCCATAGGTTTCAGGCCTTATTTAGTTAGGAATTAGCATTTAAAAAAACTTCCTTGGCTAAACAAAAAACGCTCTAACTAGGGAAACCAGGTCCTAACTATAACTACCTACCAGCGACCACCAGTAGGTTATATATAATTTCGCTGCGCAACCCCTAAGGTAGTTTTATTAAATTTACTGCTGGTGGAAATGTCGATTGCTTAATATTTTGGTAGGGTACTGCTCAGAATGTTAGTACCAAATGAGGGTCTGAAAAACTTGTTAGTTGTATTCTTTTCTGGTTTCATTATGGTTACCTACCAGCATGCTGGGGTTAATTCCAGGAGAGCAAGGAGTAAAGCTGACAGACACATTTAGGTGGACAGATACCCCTAGCTGGACCTGTGCTTTTAGTTGTCTGAGACTTGACCTTCCTCTTCTATTCCAAGCAAGAGCCTTTAGGTAAGGTTGGTTTTCATTTATCTTTATTTACTGCCATCCCAATACTGTTCCAACATGGCTCATTTTAGACCTGGATTTCAATAAATGTTATGCTTTATTTGCAATGTAGACAAAGATGGTTTTAGCCAGTAAAACAGAAGTGTGGATTGCATAGGAACCACTAAAATAACCTGGGGGCATATTATCAAGGGGGTTCATCTCCGCTTTTTTGGCTTTAAAAGCCAAGAAAGCGGAGATAAAATTATCTCCCTATTACCTAGCTATCGCTAACACCAGTTAGCGACAGCTAGTAGGAGATAGCGACCATCTTGGGCCCCACTTTGCATGTCAGTGATATTTATCACTAATGACATGCAAAGTGGGCGTGCCAAGATGTTAGCGACTGAAAACAGTCGCTAACATCGCTATCTCCTATTACCAACTTTTGGAGATATTCGCGCTAAGCGCGAATATCTCCAAAAGCTAACACCTGCCCTGAGCAGTTCTTAGCCATGTTATCCAATGGGAGGTGGATAACATGGCTAAGAGCATTAGCTCGGTAATGCATGAATATCGCTGACTTTTCAGCGATATTCATGCATTGCATCGATTTTTATCGCATTTGCGGTAAAAATCGCTGCAGCTCAGCTGTACATTTTTGTCCCTAACCAAGCAATAGCGATAATTATCGCTATTGCTTGGTAATATGCCCCTGGTACTTAGGAAGATAAGAGGAAGTTTGCGGGGATAAAGATGGTTGTACCAAGTTTCTAATTAGCATGGGCAAGAGTCTTTGAACGTATGTGCAATGCTAAATTGAGCATCTATACTATTATGTAGTTATTGTCATTGTTCAAAGCATGATAAAATTTAACATCCGCATCACAGATTATTTAGAACAGTGCACCGTCAAATAGTGCAATTTTGATTTAATTAATACATTAACCTAGTAATAGTTCAGTCTGGATATCCCATAAGGGATTTTGGACAAATGTTGTGGACATTTGTGATTTTGTTAAGCATATTAGGTCAGTGTATTTTGGAATTTTACTATGAATCTGATATGAAACTTTTAGAAATCTTATTGCAAAAGCGAGCAATTTAGTAATGAAATAATTCTTTGTACTCTTTATAGAAATAGTGGTCTGCTGGGTGAGTAAGTGGCTCACTTTGAAATATTTAAGATCAGTAATTAGGTGTGACAAATATTTCACAGAGGAATTCTCGTAACAATAAACGTATCAACATATTGGGTGTACATAAATTGTTAGCAACGAGAATGCACAATTTAATTCTGTGCATTAAGACCTTTGTTGAAAATGTCCAAGTCAATTAACAGTCTGTTTCCTGGCCCGCCTGTATTTTCATGACTGTATTAAGCAGATAAGTGGATGAAGGTAGATTGCATAAAGTAGCACTTGTATATTTTTGTCCCTAGATCAAAAAGATGAGGCTTGGTACACAATACAAAAATAATCTTGTGCAGTGCTACAAACAGTGTGCTTTTGGGTCCTTAATTCCTTATCATTAGCGTTTCTTTCCCAAAACCTGGAGGGACTATAAAGTGTTAGGAAATCATTTGCAAAATATTGCCCTTTTTAGGTTTTGAGACTCAAGGGAGAAAATGTGCAAGATGTCAAGCCTTACCTAAGGAGGTAATCTGGATTTAGTAATTCATTTAACAAACTAATTGTAATAAATACATTTAATGCTGATCATGTTTTTTTTCTATTGAGTGAGGACATCGTGTTATGAGCTGTGCAGGTCTCAATCAGCGTGCAGAAGGGTAGTGTGTACAATGCTACTTCTTCCTCTGTGTGTAATTTGTCCCAGGTAACATCACAGATCTCGGTACAGATGTAACAAGCAGCCACAATAGTAAAGCAAAGATAGACTATAGACAGTACCATTTCAAGTTGGTCATGTCAGAAAGGAAAAGGGAAAGCATGAAAAATAATGGAAATACTGTCCCACCAGCCCAGTCACTGAAGCACACTCGTTATCGGGCAGATATGCACGTCTGGAACAAATGCCATCGCTGGCAGTAAATGGCTGAAATGGTCTGAGCCTGTTTTCTGCCCAGGCAGTAGCAGACCATGAGTGATACTCAAATAGACCAATGGGAAGGAGAGGGCTGACCTGCGAGCATTAATAAAATTTAATTTTTTAGCTCCGCAAAAATTCAACAGCTCATAACTAACCTATTTCAACACAAAACTTGGATAATCTGATTTGCTTTATTAAAACATTGGAATGTTAATCTCTCCATTGAAAACAATGGAGTGCTCCGGGCTTCTATGGGCCGGTAGAAGCCCACAGAACAACATTCTAATGTTGTTTTTCATTCACAGCAGCTGCTGTGAACAAAGGCCTCTCGGAGCCCGAGGGGATTTTAGCCCCATCATGCTCCGAGAGGCTTTTGTTTTTAGTAATTGGAACATTCTGCCCTCAAGGGGCTGAATGTTATAATAGCCGTAGAGACCATAGAGCGCTCCTAGCAGGCTCTACCAGCCATTAAAGGCCCCCTCCCTTGTTATTGCTGGAGCAGGCATTTAATGGCAGGTAGAGCACGCTACGGCGGGCTCTAATGATATAGTGGATAAAACAACCAGTCATAATGTGGGTGATCCATCAAAGTGAAGGGGGGAGGAAAGAGCTACAGTGTAACATACTGATGATGTTCAGGAGGTGTGTGAGTGGGGGATGTGAGCAGCTCGGAATCGTTTGCAACTGTATGCCTTTCATCTTCCTTGATTGGAGGGTGCAATAAGGTGAATTTCAGGGCTCAGTTCCTATGGTAACAGGGTGGACTCTTCCATGTTGTAAGGTGTTAATGCTAGATGGGACATTGATCTGACTGGCCGGTGAAGTTCATTGAAGCTAGTATGGGTGGTGCGACCCTCAAGGCGAGGTAGAGGAGTGAGTGGTCAGCAGCGAGAGCATGGGGAAGACCTTGGGAGCCGCAGGGTCTCTGTAACGTAGAGGGTTCCTGTCAGATGGTTTGAGGATCTCCCACCAAACATCTAAAGTCCTTGACAGTTTATCTGTCTGCAGTTTTGTCAAGGAACAAAATACCTCTTTTGCAGGAAACACATTTAGAGAGACCTGGAGAAGAAACGCCTGCGTTGAGGAAATGCGTCTCGGGAGGTCCTGGTGGGAGGAGCAGCTCTCTGAAATTAGGCAGGCTCCTACCACAGGCTGCTCACCAGAACAGGGCACAGAACAGCCCATCACCCTGGTTGTTCTCAGTTCTTTGAGTAAGCTGGTTCTATAGACCATGTAAGAATCCCCATATTGAAGCAATAGCGGGTTTCTTCCAAAGTCCTGGGCCCAGGGCCTGGCCCTGAAGGAGGTCAATAACATTGAGACCTGCCCATGATCTGTTCTTTCCTTTGTGCTATTTGACACATCTACCATGAACTCAACTTTGAACTGTTATTCTGTGTATTACAGCAACATCTCATTTGGGTTTCAGGGCATGCTTCATAGGTAGCATGGCCATAGGGCAACCATCATGCAACACAAGCAAGTTTAAATATGTAAGATCCTGTACAATTTCTGCTAAACCCCTTTGAACAATTCCATAAAACAAAAACGTGGATGGTTGCAAAATGTTTTCAGACTATGAAGCATAGTTCTGATGTGAGAATATACTGTAAAGAATAATAAATGTAGCATTTTTTTAAAAAATAGCTAGAAATTAGGGCTGTCATTTACACTTGTTTCTTTCAGTTTTGATATGATTTTAATGGTCTGTTAATTCTGCGACTGATTTTTGTGACTATTTTAAATTAATAAACGTTTTTTAAAGTCGGCTGTATCTTAAAATTGGGATACTACAATGTTCAAGTTTATACATTCTAATTTATGTGGGTTTAAGTGTAAGTAGAGTGAAGTAAAATTTAATTTTGAAATGTTTCGTAACCGAACTTAGAACAAAAACTGTTATTTTCATAACTTAATTTGGTTATTTAACCACGTGACTAGTCAATTATATTTTGGCCAGCCAAAATAGCGACCATGTAACATTGCAACCTCATTCAGTTATGAAAATAACTATTTATAATTTAAAATACTACAGATAATCTATTTCAAACATACTTGATTTTTGTATATATAGTGTGCTTTTAAAATGGATTTGCCATGTAAATTGTTTATGCTGAGACAGGAACATTTTCGACATACTGGAAAAAGCGTTTGTCACATCTGGGGCTGGCTATGGTTTTCCAATGTAAATGAATTTAATTATGAAGTAAGTCAAGACTGAAAATGGAGTTGGTGACCTTTTCATTGCTTCATCGGATAAAACATTTGGAGGATGGGTTTTGGTTCTGGATAATGATGAATGTTGTACACATTTTTATTCCACGAGGATGAGATTTTGTTTAGGTCTAAGTAGGAGAGTGTATTTACAAATGCATCGGTAAATAAAAGCATTGTGCTGTATTCCCTGATGCAGTTGTGAAAGCAGACAACTGTTCACAGGTAACCTGTGTAAGCGCGTAAAAGAGGACTAGGCAACAGAGTTCTAGTTCTTGCTACTCTCCTGAGGCGGAAGCCGGGAGACCTCTAGTTTTAAATTTGTAATAGCGTATTTTTCACTCTGTGTGCTCTTTTAATACCCCACTCACCCCCTGCCTACACGGTAACGCAGGCGACAGAAGCGCCGAACAGCGACCTTCGCTGCAACGTAAACAAACAATTTGGACGCCATTGACGGCGAGGTGACAGGCCACGCCCACCCCGAGGCCACGCCCACCCGCCCTCCACAGCATAAATACGCGGCACTCAGCGCTGCAAAGCAAACCTTGCTACTCTCCTGAGGCGGAAGCCGGGAGACCTCTAGTTTTAAATTTGTAATAGCGTATTTTTCACTCTGTGTGCTCTTTTAATACCCCACTCACCCCCTGCCTACACGGTAACGCAGGCGACAGAAGCGCCGAACAGCGACCTTCGCTGCAACGTAAACAAACAATTTGGACGCCATTGACGGCGAGGTGACAGGCCACGCCCACCCCGAGGCCACGCCCACCCGCCCTCCACAGCATAAATACGCGGCACTCAGCGCTGCAAAGCAAACCTTGCTACTCTCCTGAGGCGGAAGCCGGGAGACCTCTAGTTTTAAATTTGTAATAGCGTATTTTTCACTCTGTGTGCTCTTTTAATACCCCACTCACCCCCTGCCTACACGGTAACGCAGGCGACAGAAGCGCCGAACAGCGACCTTCGCTGCAACGTAAACAAACAATTTGGACGCCATTGACGGCGAGGTGACAGGCCACGCCCACCCCGAGGCCACGCCCACCCGCACCTTCCCCTCCCATAAAAAATGTGCAATCACCGGACGCGCAGCGGACGGGCGCAGCGGGCGCGCCGTCAGCGCGCCGAAGGCGCGCCAAAGGCAAGCCCGTCTGGGCCCGTCCGGGCCCAGCCGGCCCTAGGACCAGTCACTATGCCCAAATCACAGTCCCACCTATCCTACTCCCCGGATACCCTCCGTCTCTGGAACACTAGAAAAAACCCGCAGTGCGACTTCATTCTTAAGGATGACACCCCATTCACAGGATGCCCCCATTGCGACACCCAAAAAAAAACGGAACCCCGCCACACGCTGCGGCTGGGCCTCCTGAATTGTAGGTCGCTAGCGAAACATTCGCACGAGATCAATCTCCTCACTCAAACCCTTATGTTAGACGCCCTATTTCTGACCGAAACCTGGCTGACCCCCAGTAACGGCTCGGATCTGGTCAACGCAACCCCCCCAGGCTATCAAATCTGCTGCCTGGATAGACCGGTCGGAAGAGGTGGCGGGCTCGCCATTCTGTATAAAAGCAATTTTAGCTGTAGGATCAACGAGGGCACGGTAAAAGACTGTGAGAACGGAAATTTCACCCTTCAGATCTCCCCCACCACTTCTTTATCGGGTCTGCTGGTATACCGACCACCAGGCGCGACAGGTGACTTCCCCAGCACGCTGATGGACCACATTCTTTCTAAAACCTTAGAAACACCCAACTTCCTTCTCCTAGGGGACTTGAATCTCCACTTCCTTGACAAAGCAGATAACACGGCCACCAATCTCCAAGCAGACCTCATGGCAGCCGACCTCCTGCTCCTCAACTCGAAACCCACACACGAGAAGGGGCACCTTCTGGACCCAGTTTTCTCCAATATCGCTAATCTCCAAACACAAGACCCCACCCCACTACCATGGACCGACCACTTCCTGGTCCCCATGCACTGGCCCTATCAGCCAGCCACGGTACCTAGACAAAAAACCAAGATTCGTGCCAGACGCTGGAATAAACTAAGACCAGAAGAATGGGAAGTAAAGCTGAGGGAATCCGATGGTCCCCTCTCCACTGACCCGAACACCGCAGATAGGGAATTCAACAGTTGGCTCTCCAATCCCTTAGATAGCCTCATCCCTCTAACATGCACCCTCAAGCATGTAAAAAGGATCAACCACGCCCCTTGGTACACTCCGGACCTGAACATCCTCAAGAAAGAGTGCAAAAAGACGGAGCGGACTTGGAGGAAAAATAAAACGGCGTCGAACAAAATCACCTACCAAACAGCCATGAAGGCATACAAACAAGCCCTCCACAGCGCAAAAAGCTCCTTCTTTGAGGAAAAAATAAAAAACTCTGCATGCTCTGCGAAGGAGACCTTTTCCATTCTTAAAGAGCTTCTCAATGTCCCAGCTCCCACGCAGATATCCCTGGACCCCAAAGCAGCCGAGGAGAAATGCACCAGCCTGGCTAATTTCTTTGATAATAAAATAAAGAAAATCCTTTCCTCCCTACCCGCTACTAAGCATGCCACCCCCGGATCAGCAAAGAATTGTACCCTTATGTCAAACAATCTTACTGACTCCTCCGAACCTCCCAACCTAGCCTCATTCGGACCGTTCACGGAAGAAGAAGTGGCATCCACCCTAGCAGCCACAAAAAGTGGCGCCCCCAGCGACTTAGTGCCCGTCCGGTTTACAAAAAACATCGCCCGGACTATTGTAACCAGACTCACGGCCCTTATTAACACCTCGTTTACACAAGGCGAAGTCCCTCAAAGCTGGAAGGAGGCCGTAGTCAAAGGCTTATTGAAGAAGCCATCTTTAGACCCCATGGACTGGTCCAACTACAGACCCATCTCGCTCCTCCCCTGGATAGGGAAGGTCGCAGAGAAACTTGCAAACAAACAGCTGTCCAACTTCCTGGAGGCAAACCTTCTCCTAAAAAACTCCCAAACCGGCTTCAGACCAGGGCAGGGGACAGACACCGCCCTCCTGGTTGCGGTAGAAAAAGCGAGGGAAATCATTGACACAGGAGGATCAGTGGCAGTGGTCCTCCTGGACCTCAGTGCGGCATTCGACACGGTCAACCATCAGGTCCTAGCCCAGCGCCTGGATAACATAGGCATACATGGCAGTGCGCTGAGATGGCTCACATCCTTCCTTTCCCAACGCTCCTTCCAAGTTTGGGAAGGAGAATGCCGCTCCCCCTCAATCCCCCTCCAGTGTGGAGTGCCTCAGGGCTCTTCACTGAGCCCCACGCTTTTTAACGTGTATATGGCCCCACTGGAGGAGCTGGTCGCTCCATTCGGAGTTACAATCGTCAGCTATGCTGACGACACCCAGCTGGTGGTGACTCTCTCACACCCCAAGCTAAAACCCTCCAACCTGCGTGACTGTCTTTCCACCGTCCATCAGTGGATGAGCGACTCGGACTTAAAGCTTAATGGATCTAAAACTGAGATCCTGCTCCTCGGCCACAAAACCTTGAGTCTCCCTCCTGACATCTGGCCCGCCTGTATGGGCGACCCCCCGTCCCCCAAAACAGAGGTCAAGAGTCTAGGAGTGTGGCTAGAGACAGACCTCACCTTCCGGACTCAGGCGAGAAAAACTGCAGGCATCTGCTATGGGCTGTTGAGATCATGTAGGAAGGTACTCCCCCTACTTCCATTCCAGTCCCGTCTCTTGCTAATCCAAGGTCTAGTGCTAGCAAGACTAGACTATAGCAACGCTATCTACCTCGGCGCGCCGGAAACCACCTACCAGATCCTACAAAAAACCCAAAATGCCGCAGCCCGCTTGCTCACAAACACCCCTTCAAGAACATCGGCCAAACCAGCATTGAGAAAACTCCATTGGCTCCCAGTGAGGGAAAGAGTTGCGTTCAAGGCCCTCTGCCTAGCCCACAAAACCTTACACAAGGCTGGCCCCCCCATTCTGAGCTCGTGGATCACCCCTTACAGACCATCGAGAGCGCTCCGGTCTGAACAGGGTAACCTCATCGCGGTTCCCAGGGTGAAGAAAGCCCGCTTTGGCGGTCGCAGATTCTCTGTAAACACGGCCAAAAAATGGAACGCTCTTCCCCCGAACCTTAGAGCGGAACCTAACCTCCTAAAATTTAGGAAGTCCCTCAAAACACTCCTTTTTCCCTGATCTACTTGAAGTCTCCTCCGCCCCTCCCCTGTAGAGCACAAGGTTCAGCGCTGGGATACTCGAGGGTGACTACGCGCTTTACAAAAATCTAAAATAAAATAATAAATAAATAAATAAGAGGCTCCATCGATGTTAGGGTTGTGGTTGAATGTGAACTTGGAATTAAAGCACAATGGAGTAGGTGACTATTTTGAAAAGTTGCATCAGGGAACTGGTCCTACGAAACACGGTTCAGATGAAGACCCACCGGACAAGGTAATATTGGAACACTATTAGCGTAAAGGTAGAGAGTCAAAAGAAAGGTTTTGAAGATATCTACTGGCTAGAAAAGGGTGGTGTCCATGGAATCCGGGATGGAATACACGTCACAGCAGTGCAACAGTATCTCCGCATTAACAATGTACCCCAGCTTTCATGCACACTGTGCCGCAGATCCTGGATGCATTCAAGATGCTCATAATATGCCCGTGGTGGCCGGCAATTAGAGTACACTTTACCAAAATGCTCAGAATTTACGAGGGCCACCATAATGACAAAGGGTTGGGGCTCAATAGGCCAATGATCTGCATAGTATGGAAGGAGAACACTTGTCTCAGAAGCACATCATTATGCTCACAACTCTTGCCAACCATCTACAGGTACGGTCACAACAGACACCAACAAACATACATACTTATAGACTCACATGTTCACTACGAAAATCCACCAACATGCAGCCGCACACACCAAATATGGCGTAAAAAGTCATACCTCCGTTCCACTACCATTAGTATATAGGTTTCTTACAACTTGTTAGTACTTGGTGGACGACGACCGTGACAAAATTAAAGGGCAAAATACATTAATTATGAGTACAATTAATTTGAGAGCGTGACCACAGCACAGTACAACAGTCTATCAACATTGCAATTAATAATTACAACTCTGTAACAAAAGTAAAATGAACATTTGTCGTCTATGATGGGAATGTCTGCCACTTGCTTGCAAGAGTGCTACGCTTTCCTTGTATTGGTATGATTGCTGATGCAGTATTTCTCAAGGAGAGAGAGCTCTTTAATTCAGAAATGTAAAATAGTCAACCCGAGGAAGAAGCCATTCCTCTGCATACATCAATATCAGTCAGCTCTGCTTCCCTCCACAGGCTAAAACAGAAAATAGGGGTGATTGCTTCAATAATTCGGGAACAATTGTGTTGCAACACATCTTCCTCTTCTAGCAGCCTCTATTATATAAGCTTCAAACAGGAACAATAATCCACAACAGCGGGCTGCCAACTAACCACTTGGAACCAGGGGCGTTCAAGAAAATGGACCACAGTGCTTCCTTGCAATACTGTTGAGAGATTATTAATAAAGCAGTTACTGAACGCACCTTATCAATCATTAACTTTATTTGTTGACCGTAATCAAAACCGTGAAAATTATGACAGGAGCCATATAACAAACATCAGATTGTAACACCTAGTTCATCATAAAAGTGCTCAGATGGTTACACAGTGTAAAGTATCAAGGCAGAAAGAACAGTACATATACTATAAACGAGGCAATGGACCACATCAATAAATATTTGTCATTGTTTGTACTGAGTAAATCATGAATTTCTCCAAACATTTTTGAGATTCCAACAAGAAAAGACAAATTGCCCATAACAATTGATGCGTTTCAACCCACAATGATTTAATGAGTCATCATCAGGACAAAGGTGAATTGATAATAGCCAGGAATTTATGGGAATTGTCCAAAAAGGGTCCAAAAGGTTGCAATTTGAGCCAACCCCAAAGCATGCCATATAGGGACAGCTTCGGGAGTTGTGAGTTGCCACAAACTGGTTGAGGATATTATCAAATTCAAAATGTAGGAAAGTGCCAACCTGGTAGTGTGCCTCAATCTGTGGCCCATTGGTATCAACATTTAACTTGGTCACACTAACTCCAGCTGAGTCGTCTTATTTATTTGGCTATTTAAAGAGGGCACAATTATCTGAGAGTGTCCTGGCGCGGGGTTGAAGACCTGTAGTAAACTGATATTGACCACCCAATGATAATTATGGTCTTCAGAAGTTCGATCATTGCTTCTATAGAATTGGCTGTTGTAGGATATTTTTAATTCCCTGTGGAGTTCGATGCATAATATTGATTATTAAGTGAATGCTAGTATGTTCTCAAAGGGAACGTGGAGGGGGCGCTTTATAGATCTCAATTTGTGCTATAGCACAGGCTTAACTGTGTGTGTCGGACGCAGACCAAGACACTGTACCAGACTCGGCAAGGGCAGTGGTCCCAGTTCAGGCGCGAGCCTGTGTCTGCTCTGAAACAGCTCATTTCTGAAAGGTGGACCGGCTATTTGAAGCCACCATTCCTCTTTCGCTATGCAGATGACCATCTGGCAGACTTTCAAAGGGGTGCAGAGATCCCATGCAGGCGGGTGCAGTAAGTCACTCTACCCACCTGCAGAGGGATGTCTGGACTGGAGTTTTTCCTGTGCCTAAAGGCAAATTTCGGGACAGGAGGGCACTGATTGAGTACCAGCCGACTGCCTCCTTGCCGTTGTTCCCACCTCTGTAATACCACTTGGTGCAACAGCAATGGATGCAATCATTTTCACTGGAACACTCCCCTTGGAGATCATTCTGGCACATATTTAGCACCAGCACAATCTGCAGTACATACAGGACCCCACAAGCATCTGCAGCCCTTACTGTTCTTCCAAAGAGCCCTTGGGGCACTAAAAGCAGATACACTTGTCCTTTACACCCAAGACAGTTTGTATAATACAGCCCAATATTGATTTTGATAACATATAATGCAACATTTTCATTTGATGACCTCACTTCATTAATATGTGGAAAAACAGTTACCCTTATCTTTTCGGGACTTGTGAGGCTATGCAATACCTCACAGCTCCTTATACAAATTTAGGGTTAAAAATATTGTCCGGTCTTAACAACTTTCCTACTGGAGAGTAATGTTAAACACACATGTACATATTTAAAATGTGTCACAAACTGTATGAGAGTACCTGATCACTAATGATGTAAAAGAGAACTAATCGGAATGTTTTTTTTAAGAGATTAGCTAAATAATGTACATATTACATGCCTACAGGTATGTTATCCAGTGCCACAATAAAAATATGATCAATATTGAAGCTTAACCCCACAACATTATTTAATTTCTTAAAGTAGGTTTCTACGCTGTCTGCTTTGTTTGTTCGGATGACATCTCTTGTGTTGGATATTAAGTTTTAGAACTATTTTTCATTATATGCTAGTGTCTTGATGTCACTATTGCACAGCACACTATATATATATATATATATATATATATATATATATATATATATATATATATATATATAGACCCTCGCTAAGCCTGTTGCTGTTGGCTGCTGCCAAACGGATTGCTTTTTTTCACTAAGACTCGCGGTACCTGCTCCGCGGGTCCCGCATCGCCAGGGGGTGTGTGTTCCACGTCTGGAGCTGCTGGTTTGTGTGACCGGGGCAGAAGGGCTGCGAGCAGAAGGGTTGGGACTCGCTTTCCCAGGAGTCCCCGGATAACCCGCGCCCGTTCCACCTGGGCTGCTCTCCCTCACCGCCCCGCCCCCACCAGGAACAACTTAACATCCATTGCACGTTATTGCTTCGTGGGACCCTCGCTAAGCCTGTTGCTGTTGGCTGCTGCCAAACGGATTGCTTTTTTTCACTAAGACTCGCGGTACCCGCTCCGCGGGTCCCGCATCGCCAGGGGGTGTGTGTTCCACGTCTGGAGCTGCTGGTTTGTGTGACCGGGGCAGAAGGGCTGCGAGCAGAAGGGTTGGGACTTGCTTTCCCAGGAGTCCCCAGATAACCCGCGCCCGTTCCACCTGGGCTGCTCTCCCTCACCGCCCCGCCCCCTCTCCTAAATAGAGGCTGCCATATAAGAGATTCAGCATCCCGCTGCGCGGGAGCGGCCGGGGCGAAGCCCGGGCAAAGGGCGGGCCCTCTGAGGCCTCGTAGGCCAGAGTAGGCTGGGCTGGGCCCATCCTCCAACGTCTGTAGATCTGAGGTCCCTGTTACAGGCAAGTGTAATGGCTATGCCGTCTGAAGAGGGAACATCTGGGAAAAGAGGAAGACTACGTAATGGGTCTCTGGACAATTATTTCCCTAAGGTCTTGTGTGATGGTGATAAGGAATCATCTTTGGCTGAGCGAAGGGCTGAGCGGCGACGTTCAGTCGAGAGTTTGAAAAACAGATCCCTCACTGACGGTGCTCCTCTTACTACGGCCCGGGAGGGAGGTTCACTTGATATGAGTGGGGAAATTGCTAGTCAAGAAGGTGTCCCTTTTTTGCTGCGCGATTGTACCCCCACCCCCTGCTTGCCCTCAGACCATACTGTAATTGTTTCTCCTACTCCTAGTCCCTGTTGTACTATTGTTACAGCAAAGCCTAGGAAGATGAAATCTAAGCAATTAGTTGTAGCCCAGATCCATGGCCCACCACCTAGTAAAAAAAGGAGGAAATTAAGGGCGGGGCTAGGCAAAGTTAAAATTCCCCATTCTGACTTCGGTAAAGTGTCAAAACCCCCCACTACTTATGAGAGGGCAATAGTGGAGGTGCCAGAATTCCCATCATCCGAGTCACCACCGCCAGAGATCAAATCACCCGAAATGGTCACAAATGCTGTAGGTTCTGATATTAATGCGGGGGCTGTAGTATCAAATACATCACCTCCCCCTTCATTAATAGGGAATTTGGAATTCTTACTGAGATCTCTGCTCCTACCCATTAATGAGACCATTAAGAAAGTTGAAATCAGATTGACAATCCTGGAGACTGCTATAAACAGCATGGTCACCTTAACCAAAGCCCAGGGGAGCGGGGTGGCGCATCCCATACCTCCTGTTAAGCTACCTATTAATAATGCTGCTAATACCCCAATTGCTTCATCCCAGCCGTCCAAACAGAAGCCACAGCCTCATGGTAGGGCTGAGCCCGGCTTTCAAAATCCACTCCCCCCAAAACATATAAACACTCCAGTAGTAGAAACGGGTGGTGACCCCAAAAGGGTAACGACGAAGGCCCCCATAACGAACAAACGGGAGGAACACGGGGAAGGTAGATATACTAGAGGTCCAGTAAACAAGGGGCCGCAAGTGGAAATTCCCCCACAAGCAGTGCCCTTTGTGGTAGTTTTGACCGGGGTTCCACCGTTAGTAGAGAACAAGAAGGAGGGATATGTTGAATTAAAAAATAAAATCATACATTGGTTGAGGACATATAGGCCCATAGCACACAATATGGATGGGGACATAGTGCATGTCAGGTGGATCAACTGGCTGGGTAGTAGACGCAAAGATATTGAAGGGGACCTAGTGGTGGTTAACTTTAGAGACCCTCGGGCAGTAGATTACATTCTAAATTGGCCCACTGGAAGTGGGGACAATTGTATTATCCCTCGGGCTCTAACATATTTCTATCCTAGGTCAGTTGCGTTTCCCCCCAATCACCAAAACAAGTTCCACCGTTTTTAGATCTAACCCCCCTTTACCTCATAGCAACATCTATCCTCGTACGGGCAGTACCCTGCCCAGGCCGCTGATCACTTTGGCTGGACTACAGTACCTCAGAGATACAAAATGAATCACGACATTAGGATGGAGCATCTGAGACCCTTCACTCGTCTGGACACTAGTAATAGGTTTTCGCTGCTTTCCGGTATGGAAGACTGCGATTGATGTTTACAGACTAAGGGGGAGAGAGGTGGACAGTTAGGTGTTGAGGCTCTGCGGTTAGCTGGACGTAAAGATACAAGTCAGGAGGGATCCTTTGTAGTTCAAAATGCGGCTAGCAACAGTACCACTGGGGCCTCGTTGGAAGCTCTGAGTACGGATAATACTGTTGGTTGTACTGTACACTCCAAACCTTCTATCCGTGTGGTGGATAGCTGCACGACTAAGGCGGGTGGTGATGGGGGGAGCAAGGGGGTCCATGTCAAAGTTCTTAAGGGCCGTCGGGTAATAAACCGGTTATCTTGGAATGTAGCGGGGTTAAAAAGTAAGATGGATATACCGGAATGGCACACATTCATCAAGAAGTTCGATGTTTGTCTGTTTCAGGAAACCTGGAGTCTGCTACCAATAAATAAATCGGGTTATACTACCTTTTTTTCTCCAGCAGTAAGTAGAGGGAAGGGCAGACCGGCGGGAGGCCTCACGGTCTGGATAAAAATTGATCTGGACTGGGATGTGGTCCTCCATGACTCTGAGTGTAGTGATATACTACACCTCTCCTCTAGGGGTCATGTTGAGGGGCATAGGCTTGAACTATTCAATGTGTATGCCAGAGGGGCCCCGGGGGATACTACTTCAGCAACTATACTAAGTCTAGATTCAGCATTAGTCAACTGTCCTCCTGCAGCTAAAATTATTGTGGGGGGGATTTCAAATGTATGTTTGAACCTCTCCTTGGAGATGACCCCCTAGGTATTGAAGAAGAAGACTCTAAATGGTCCATCCCACTCTTGTCATTACCCCCCATTCGAAAATGGTCTGCAAGGGCAATCCAAATTAATGCCCTTATTAGGGATCACAAACTTAGAGCACTTAATGGTAGGACCATGTCCGACCGGGCAGGTGCGATGACCTTTAATAGGCTTACAGGGCCATCCAGAATCGATTACATCCTAATGGACGTTAGCATGTGGACTGACCTAATTGATATGGAGGTGATACCTACTCAGGATAGTGACCATAACCCCTTGTGCAGCAAGTTTAAGTGGGGTAACCTTAAAGATAGGGGGGTGAGTGCCCCCATGAAGTTAACTAAAGAGATTATCCCATATAACAATATTCGTAGACTGAAATGGGATAAGGCAAACCTGAAGGAGGACCAACTAGGGACCATCAAATCTCTTGTGGTGGACTTGCATTTGGAGCTGGAGGTTTGGGATTGGGAAAATGGGAGTAGCCCGAATCCTCCCACTACCCTTGATACAGTTTATAAAGCCACAATAGAGCAAGTGAGTCACTATTTTCTCTCTAAAGGGAAAAGTTGCAGAATGAACAACACCCCCCCCATTTCAAGCAACCCTTGGTACTCGGCCCAGTGCAAGGGTAAAAGGAAAAACCTGACAGATGCCCTTCTCACAAGGGATCCTTTACTAGTTAGAGCGGCTAGGAAGGATTATTTGAAAGTATTAGCGTTGGCTAAACGTGAATGGGAGGAACAGCATTGGCAGGATTTAACAGATGCTGTGAGCATGAGGAACCCGAAGCTATTTTGGGACTTAATCAATAGATCTAGACAGGGGAGATCGCAACCACTAGCAGCTCATATAACTAGCCAGCAATGGTTTAATCACTTCTCAGCTTTATATGGTGGAATTGAAGATACAATTAGCCCCGTGGTAGCCAGCGGTGGGGGTTGGGAATCTTCAGGGGAGGACGAGCATCCATTCACGGCCTCAGAAGTAGCAGTGGTTATTAGACACTTGACCCCAAAGAAGGCGGCCGGTCCGGATGGGATCCCAGGGGACCTCTTGATTGCGGAACCTATGGCCTGGGCCAACTTAATTGCCATTATAATGAATTTGATTGTAAGGGGCCATCCTGTGCCAGATTCCTGGAAGGGGGCTGAGGTGGTTACTGTTCATAAGAAGGGGGCAAGAGATGACCCTGCCAATTACAGACCTATCAGTTTGATAGATGTAATCCAGAAAGTGGTTGGCAGGGTCATTATCTCAAGGGTTGGCGATTGGATGGAGGAGGCAAGCATCCTCTCCCACCTCCAAGCTGGATTCCGCCGGAAGGTGGGTACGATGGACCAGGTCTTTCGCTTTTTTATCATTTATTGGAAGACAGTTACCATCAAAAAGGGCAGTCTTTATATGGCCTTCATAGATCTCAAAACAGCTTTTGACCTGGTCCCTCGGGCTACATTGTGGGAGATTCTAGGAAGGATGGGCTTCCCCGGTAGACTCTTGAGTTTAATTGTAAGGCTCCACGAGGGGAACTACGCGAGGATCAGATGGGGTACCCAGGGACAGCTGACTGACAGGGTCCCCGTGAGGAGCGGAGTACGCCAGGGCTGTGTTATGGCTCCGACTCTTTTCTCCTTTTTTCTGAATGGAGTGGTGGATCATCTGAGAGGGGAAGAGTCGGATGCTCCATCCCTGGCGGGGGAAAGAATCCCCACTCTGCTCTTCGCTGATGACACTATACTGATCTCCAAATCCCCAGTAGGATTGCAAAAGCTTCTGAATCGATTTAGCTCCTTCTGCATAGATAGAGGCCTAACCATCAACACCTCAAAAACCAAGCTGATGGCTTTCTCACCCTCCAAAAGATTTAAAAACAATTTCTCGCTCAATGGGGCACCCCTGGAGATGGTCGATTCATTAGACTATTTAGGGGTGCGGATAAATAGTCGAATGAATTGGAAGGATCACTTGGCTAAAATGTTACTTGGTCACAAAAGAGTAACTGGGGTGACCTTGAGGGAGTATCGAGAGTCAACAAGTAAACCTGTGTCACCGGTCATGGCCATTTATGAGGGCCAGATACTCCCGGCTGCATTATATGGCTCTGAGCTTTGGGGGTTCGAAAACGTTTTGGAACTATCCTTAGCGGAAAATAAGTTTCTGAGGGAGGTGGTGGCTCTCCCCGCCTCTACCCCGTTGATCCCCTTGTGGCTAGATTTGGGCAGACGTGCCCTAAAGGACCTAGTGAGGCTGCGACCATTGCTCTTCTGGGTCCGCCTAAGAAGGACCAAGGAGCTTGCCAAATATGCTGAAGGGTTGGATGACCTAATATTGCTTGATACTGGCAACAAGATTGGATGGCTGAACAATGTGAGGCACCTGGTTCTCCAATTGGGATTGAGAGATGTGTGGGAGACCCAAATGCCGCCGCCCAAACTAGTGATTAAGAAGTTATACTGGGATTGGGTGCAGGGCGAGGCAATACGCGGTGGGGCTGGGGATTCCCTCACTGAACGGTTCTTAGAGTTCAAATGGGTTAGAAAGCTGGAACCCCTTTTTGATCTTATAACCAAGCCTCTAGACAGAGCGTTATATTTAAAACTAAGGTACGGGACCCTCCCGGTGCATGAATTCACCGCGAGGTGGTCTAACTCTGGTGGCCCTTCGCGTTCGTGCCCTGGTTGTGCAGCCCCTAAGGAGTCTGTGGCCCACTTACTTTTTGCTTGCCCCGCTTACAAAGTGGCACGGAAGATCTGGCTGAAACCTGTATGTAGGGAGTTGGGGCTGAGGTGTCACAGACTGGCCTTACGTGTACTCTCTACGGACTCATCATCCACTGCCATGATATGCGGGGTGGCAAAATATTTGAGCAGTGCATGGCTGACGCGCCCAAGGATACTGAAGCTGCACTCTAGGCTACCAATCGATTGACTGTATGTAATTGATGGTTCTCCTATTATAACACAATGAACTGCTGAGGATGTTTTGGCTAAGGTCCATATTAATTATATTGTTATATTTTATCATTGTTCTAGCGGGGGAAATGTACTTTTATTGTGTATAATGTACTCTTTTATGGTGAGCAATTTTTACCGAATAAAGATATTCAACAATTATATATATGTATATTCTATAATCAATAAAATTAGTATTGTCAGTTAATTAAAGTAAATGATTTACTATAACAAACTACATATACAGTTTCAAATGTTCCTTGGATTAGCGTGAAAACTTCATCACACAACCAATGAGCACCGCTGTATGGCGTATTTCTGTCCTGCTTCGGAACAGCCACTATTTCAGCAGTTAGTATGGACCCAACAATGTCCCTGAAAATGATGAGTAATGCAGAGACTCCAGCACCATAGCATGTACAGTGTGGGCTTGTGCAACAATTGGACTGCACACCTCAGTTTGCACAGGTCTAACCGCCTAATTCGTTATGTGCAGTGAGTGCAATGACTTTGGCTCAGCCCCTTTGACTCCACCTCAGTCAATAACTCCCTAGGAATAGCCTCGCCTCTTGGATAGTAGTACTTGCGTCAGGGGCGGCCTTAGGCATGTGCAAGCTGTGCACCTGCACAGGGCCACCAAACCCCAGGGGCCACCATGCCAATATATATCCTTAATATAATAATCCTCTAAGGATGGATACATATTTGCATGGCGGCCCCTGGCAGGGATTTGGCGGCCTCCAGCTCTTTTCCACTTCCAAACACCCTGACCCCCCCTCTTCACTGGCCTCTGCGCTCTGACCCGCCCGGACCCCCTCTTCCGGGGCCCCCTACCTACGCTTCCTGCCCAAGGCCACCATGAGCCTAAAGCCGCCCCTGTTTGCGTAGAGCCGACCTCCTCCAAAGATAGGTCTTCCTATGCAGCGATCTGTCCCGAGACAGGACACATCGCTACTTAGCAGCTGAAGCATGGATGCAGCAAGCTCACAAGTGATGTGGTTAGCATCAACGTGTGCTTTGTAGAGCGTATGTGCACAGAGTAGGGCTCAGAATAGGGATCTTATTTGAAAAGCAGTGTTTTGGCAGCATTCACGTCAAATGCTGGTTTGTACATAGACTAGATCTAGCATCTGAGCAGAGCATCTATCATGACTGCCAATACCTGCCAGCAGACCACCTATGCAGGCAGCAGTTCAGGTCCCACCAAAGGCATTTCAGAAAGACTTTTGGGAGTACAACTATGCGAAGCATCAAAACATAAAGGAAGTCCTACATCTGTATTGTCATGCTGTCATAATGTTTGTGCTGTGCGGCTTGTGCTGTTTTGCTTGATCCGATGGGTGGCGGAAGTGACATCACACATCCTTTGATCGCTGATGACCTCAAATGGGGAGGTCAAGAAATAAAAAACAAAGAATTTAAACTGGACTGTAAAACCGTTTTCCTCGTCCTGTTGCCATGTAATGACCCTTGCAACCAGGGAGTAGCCCAAACGACCTTCATGCAGGGTACTTCCATTTTGATTTAATGCCCGATGAAGCATAGAATGTAACATAAATACAAATATTGACTGAATAATGAAGGTAAGGCAAGCTTACCTCATCTAATACCACTTTATGGGTAGTTTAATGCTATTTATTTATTTTATTTATTTATGGGCTTGTAGCGCGCCGGCATCACACCCGAAGGTGTATCTCCGCGCGGAGCTGTGAGGTAAACAGGTCGAGCAAAGCACCTCCTAGAATAGTACTGTCTTTAGGTGTTTCCTGAAAGCTGAGTGACTCGAGCATTCTCTAAGGGAGAGGGGGAGGTTGTTCCAAAGACGTGGGCCCATGATGGAGAGGGCACGGCCTCCCTGTCTGGTCTTGTAATGTCTGGGAACCTGAAGTAACAGTTGGTTACTGGACCTAAGATTGCGGGAAGGACGATGGTACACAAATTTATCTGCCAAGTAGTGGGGTCCCAGATTGTGTAGACTCTTGTGTATCACACAGCAGATCTTAAATTCCACCCGTTTCCGGATGGGAAGCCAGTGAAGGGCCTTAAGGAGGGGGAGGGACGGCGTTCTAGGGGGGGTGTTAGTTACCAGCCGTGCCGCGGTGTTCTGCACCACCTGCAGTTTATTGAGCACTCCTTCATTGGCTGCTAAGAATAGGCCATTGCAATAGTCCAGGCGACTCAGAACGAGGGCCTGGACCAGGGTCTTCTGTGTATTATCTGGTAGAAGGGGGAACACTTTCCGAAGGAGGCTGATAATGTGGAAGCAGGACCCTGCCGTAGTGCTGGCATGATGGAAAAGGGTAAGGTCATGATCTATACGAACCCCCAGGTTTTTTACTACCTGTTTCGGGAGCGGGGCCTGACCCAGGCTGGAGGGCCACCAGTCGGGGGTCCACAGGATTCTTGCCTCTCCGAATAGCATGACCTCAGACTTTCCCACATTGCACTGGAGAAAGTTCTTGGCCATCCAGCTGGCGATTGCAGTCATGCCGTTGGAGAACGATTGTCTTATCTCCGGGGTAAAGGTCTTAAAAGTGAACAGCAGCTGCGTATCGTCAGCGTAGGAGATAGGTATAAACCCGACGGACCTCGTCATGTTGGCCAAAGAGGAGACATATACGTTAAACAACGTAGGGCTAAGACAGGAGCCCTGCGAGACTCCTCTGATGATACTGGCAGAAGTGGAGCTAAAAGAGCCCATATTCACCTTCTGAGTACGCTCTGAGAGAAAGCTGGTGAACCACGCCAAGGCAGAACTGTCAATGCCTATCTCCTTTAATCTGGTGAGGAGAATGGCGTGGGATATGGTGTCGAATGCTGCGGATAAGTCCAACAGCACCAACACCACTGACAGCCCTCTGTCCAGGGACAGGCGTATGGCATCCGTGACGGAGAGAAGGGCAGTCTCGGTACTGTGCCTAGGCCTGAACCCGGACTGAGAATGGTCTAGACTGCCGGTCTGCTCAATGAAGCTGGAAAGGTGGTTAACGTGCTTCTCCGTTAATTTGCCAATGAACGGCAGAAGGGAGATTGGCCTCAGATTGGTCATGTCCGACCACGGGATGGTGGTGTTTTTCCTGATAGGCTTGACCATGGCCTCCTTCCACTCCCGGGGGACCAATCCCTCCGACAGGGAGCGGTTGATCACCGTCAGAATGGAGGGGCTGAGGACACTCCCAATAAGGTACATGACACGGGCAGGTACAGGATCCACTGGGCTACCTGATTTAATAGTCCCAATCAGGGAGGTGACTTGGTCCAAGGTTATCTCGGGGATGAAAGATAGCGTAGCTGGAGCAGCGCAGGCTATTCCAGATTGGAGACTGGAAGAGGAGTCGTATTCATCCGCGGATAGGCTTGATTGGGAAATATTCCGATAAATGGCATCAATTTTATCGGAAAAAAACCCAGCAGTGTCATCGCACAGTTTTTGGGTCAGCACTTCTGGGCTGTCGCAAGCGACGGGCTTGGTGAATGTGCAGAGAACCTGGTACAGCAGTTTGGAGTCGTTGCCAGCCTCAGAGAGTTGGAAGATAATATGGGACTATCCTGTCAAAAGTGGAGATTCTCTGAGAACTGGGGAAATTTTGCATTAGAGATTGCGTAATTAATCTGATTTAGCGTATGCAATATTGGGAAAAATGGTTCAAAGAAACGAGCCTTTGAATGTGGTGTGTTTTCTTGAACTCTCCTTTAAGGGTAAGATAACATAAAGGGATAATGAAGTCTACGTGGGTGTTTGTGTGTTTTTTGGGGTTTTTTTTTTTTGCTGTGAAGATTGTTGGTAATTATAAACCTAGAAACTTCAGCTTTTTAAAGTGGACTTCTGCTGCCTCTTTCTGCAGTGCTTCTGACAGCTACTTTGATGTGACTCCCAAGTCGCGATCTCCCCCTCCGGCGATACATCGACAGGTGGAAAAACGGAGAGAGCTTGTTCGGTCGCAGACATTGCCACGGACATCAGGAACCCAGGCCAGGAAGGCTTTCTTCGAGAAGATTGATCCAGAAATTGGAAAGTATGACATTTCCTAGTCACTGGTGAACTGTGATCAATTGATCCAATGTTGTTTTTGCCTATAATTGAAGAGAACTGTTTTAAATACCATAATACCAGATTTTCCCTGTCCATATCTTTTTTATTTATATAAGACAATCTACAAATTTATTTACAGTTATTAAATATTGATGAATATAAAAATGAATTGTCAGAAATGTAATGACTAGGACAAAAATATGGCGATTCTGATTACATCTCTGGTCTGCAGGGAGGGCATTTCAGTCTCCCCGACACTGTACTCAAAACTCAAAAACCCTGGGTTTTACACCCTAGAAGAACTGAGGTCAGCACCGTCAGCATCATGCACTCTCTTCGTTTTTCTTATTGAGCACAAGAGAAGTGATGTATTCAAGGACCATCTCTTTGGTTGGGCCTATGACTAAGTTGCTACTCTTGTCCCATACCCTTTCAAGAGACCCCCTCACCACCAACCTCATGCTGGTCAAGCACCTAGAGCTGGAGCTTCTCCTTTCCTCGCCTCAACGGGCAATCCACAGCTGGTGCATGACCGCTCTCTGCTTTCCATCATATCCAACATGGCTCTTTTGGTATTGCAATCCCTCATCCTCGTGTGGGGTTTCTTATTTCGAACTACTGCATACTCCGTATCAGTTGCACCCAAAGTGCTCTCCAGCTAAACTACATATTTTTAAAACCCAATAAAGTATATATAAGGTATTTCTAAAGTTAGAATATGTTGCTGCAGAAGCTGTGTTGATGCAAAGACTTCAATATTCCAAGTTTGCCCTTGAGAATTGACTCCATGCCCTGTGCTCACAGTAAAAATCCCCGGCCTTTGCCATCGCAGCATCAGGAGGTGGGACCGTGGTCAAACGGGACCCAGGTCTTGTACACTTGAGTGGCAAGGAGTGGATGGGCACCGTTGATTAGTTGCTGCTTAGACCTCAAGCCCCTCAAATCTTATGTTGCTCTTCAAACTCACCCGAAGCAAGACATCCACAGTCTCCCTAAGAAGCTATGAGGTACATAGGACTGACTCCTGCGAGACAACGAGAATGTGCCGAGTAGACTTGAGAGGCAGGTGGTCCTTTCAGAGCGGTGCTGTGCCTCAAAATGTAGCTTAAATGCACAACTCTATTGATTTTCACATTGTGTGTATATATAAATATATGTGATGTAATGTGATGTATGTGTCTTGTAAAGCGCACTGCTGCCCTGAGGCGTCCTGGAGCTGTAGACCGCTGGGGAACCCGTCCTGGCTATCCCTGTGAGATGGTCCCTACTGGGTATCTCCAAGGTGAAACCAGGCATCCCCGGCGAATGTGGGGGGCCGTTGTAGAGATGAGGCAAGCTAATGCCCAGAGTTGCCGAGTGTGATCCCTGGTTAAAGTAGGCACCGAGGCGAGAATTATCGAGTCCGCTGACCCTGGTCCACAACCCTGCCGCGTCGGGAATTGAACCCTGGTCCCGGGCCGTTCTCTGCTTCCGGGTCTGCCGCCTCTAACCAGTGAGCCACACCACTCCACCATCTTTTAAAACTTCCAAATTTGTTGACCATTAGGGTTTCATGGGGAATGTTTATTGAGCGCCACCGGGATTATGAGCTTTGGGATCCAAGCTGCATCTCCTGACTCGCCATGAGTTTAAAAGACCAGAAGAAAACTAGACCTCGAATATCGAAAGGAGTATACGATGTGAGATGGTATCCGCAAAGCCCGGGCAGGACTACAAGTCAGATGTGTAGACTTCCAGGTGGCAGACTTATTGCAATGATAGGATAAGCAAGGTTGCATCCTGATATAGACTGAATATGGAGGTAAAAGGAGGCCAAAGAATTGTACAAATTGGAGAGTGTTATTCCCCAGTTGAAGTACTGCTGCAGTCTTAGTTGTATAGAAATAGGTGTGTTGCGATGGAAGAAACCTGAGTCTTAACTGATCTAATCACCTATTACTGGTTTGCCCACTCTTATCCTTGTGTGGGATAACTGGAAAGTGCTGATTATGGCTAAGGGAATTAATCCGCAAATTATGACTGTTTGGACTTGTAATGTTCTTCTAGTTCTGGAGCTGCCAGCACTGTACATAGAGAGCTGTTTACAAAGCGTTTTCATTAGATTTGTACAAACCCAATGAAGATATCACATTGTGTCGATCTGAATTGCCACCATTGCTAGGACACGAAGTCCAGGGTAGCTACCCTTGCCTAGCAGAAGCTGAAGATAGGCCTGGCATCAACCCACTTACCTGCAGCTTTGAGCGCCACTTACAACGCTACACCCAGCAGCATGATGGCTAACATGCTGGAAGCGCTGTAGCCAAGAATCCGGTCCTAACATTGCTTTCTCGATCATAGTCCTCTACCATAGGGAATTTCCAACTACAACCCTTAGTCTGCCTTTTGAAGTTACTTGCACAGATATCTTGTCTCAACAGTGGAAGGTTTGCATTTCAGTAGCCCCTAACTTCACCTTTCCTGATTGATTCTTGCTGCCCGTGTGGTCCACCTAGGCTGTCCTTCCTCTTCTAGAACAATGTAGCAGGCATGTTTGTCGACGATGGGAAAGGAGGATTGGATTCTACCTCGCGTGCTGTCCATTCTCTCCTTCCAAGCGGCACCCGTTTCAGCTGCCTCAGTTGCTGATCTCCAGCTGCACAGGGGCCGCAGCCGTGTCACGCACTTGTCAACGCTGGTGACTTCTGGGCTTTTAGGCTCCTGTGTTCTGGCTCCATCTTGGTGATTTAACATGATTTGATTCATCCGGTGCAGCTACTACTTGCTGCTCCTCCTAAAATGTAATCCTAGTTGTGCCAGTAAGTCTACACTCCAGTTCCACACAAAAACATACAGATATCCAATCCGTGCCCTGATTCACATGATTGGGAGTGGTGGATGTTTAGCCGAAGACCTGCAGTTTCATAAGACATCTAAACAATACAGAATATCAGCCAGTTTATAAAGGTAAGATTAGAGAGAGAATTGTGGATGTTCGAGGAGGTGCCCTGCTAATTTATAGTAAATATGCGCAAACCTGTAGGCTAGCGGGCATTTATGAGCAATTTGCTGGTAGTTTCCGAACCTGGAAATAGACACAATTTTACTCCTGTCACAGGAAGGAGTAAGTGTCTTCCCAGGGCAGATAATACCTTCTGTTCAATGCAGCTACAAATATTGGGGTTCAGCAAAGCATATTTCTACATGGTTCACTCGTACATTATTTTCTTTGTGGTGGAAACTACACGGCATACTTTTGGTCTACCCCTAGAAATCTAAATAATCCTGTAATGTTTGTGAATCTCATAAAAATGAAAAATGTATGCCAAACATTGAAGTTGCTCTGCTGGAGTAAATTTCTACGTTCTACGGCTTAAGTTTCGTGACCCGGGCTCAGCATTTGCAACCTGCATGGGCACCAATCTCAGAATACGCCTCCTTGCTTCCTGGTGCTCTGCAGTTGTGCTGAGGAGTCTTTAGCCGCCTGTGCCGCCATTGCAAAGCCATGTCTCAGTGCACACTTCCCAGAGAGGCAGCATGTATCACTTCAGTTCATAAGACTAAACTCGTTTTTTTTAAAGTGTAGTAAGAAAAATTACACAAAAAGGACCATCTGTTAAGGGAATAAAAGATTTAATGTTTGAGTCATTGGTTTTAGTTGACCGTAAACTAGAAATAATTTCAATCAATCAATCAGAATATTTATAGAGCGCGCTACTCACCCGTTAGGGTCTCAAGGCGCTGGGGGGGGGGGGGGGGGGGGTGCTGCTACTGCTCGAAGAGCCAGGTCTTGAGGTGCTCCCTGAAGCTGAGGTGAGGGAGAGTATCAGCTGGTGGTCGTCTGCGTAGGAGATGATGTTGATGTTGTGTTTTCGTGCGATGGTGGGGAGGGGGCTCATGTAGATATTGAAGAGTGTAGGGCTGTGTGAGGATCCTTGGGGTACGCAGCAGATGATTTCGGTTGCCGGGGAGCGGAAAGGGGGGAGGCAGACTTTCTGGGTTCTGCCGGTGAGGAACGAGGTGATCCATTCCAGGGCCTTCCCCTGGAAGCCCGTGTTGTTGAGGCGGTGTGCTAGGGTGCGGTGGCATATGGTGTCAAAGGCTGCTGAGAGATCCAGGAGGATGAGGGCGGCTGTTTCTCCGTTGTCCATCAAGGTTCTGATGTAGTCTGTGGCTGCGATGAGGGCGGTCTCTGTGCTGTGATTCGCTCGAAATCCGAACTGTGAAGGGTCGAGCGAGTTGTCCTCAAGGAAGGCGGTCAGCTGTTTGTTGACGGTCTTCTCGATGACTTTAGCCGGGAAGGGGAGAAGTGAGATCGGTCGGAAGTTCTTGAGGTCCCTGTGGTCTGCGGTGGGTTATTTCAGGGGGGCGTTGATCTCAGCGTGCTTCCAGCTCTCCGGGAAGGTAGCTGACGTGAAGGAGCTGTTTATGATGTTCTGGAGGTGGGGTGCGATGATGGTGTCGGCCTTGTTGAAAATGTGATGGGGGCATGGGTCAGAGGGGGAGCCGGAGTGAATGGTGGTCATGACATGGACGGTGTCTTCACTGCTGATGGGGGTCCAGTAGTTGATGGTGGTGGAGGGGGTCGTTGGGCAGGCATCCGGAGGTGGGGGTTGGGTTCCGAAGCTGTCGTGTATGTCTGCAAACTTGCGGTGGAAGAACGTGGCGAGGGAGTTGCAGAGGTCTTGCGTAGGGGTGATGTCGTTGGTGAAGTCAGGGATTGAGAACTCTTTGACTATGTTGAAGAGTTCCTTGCTGTTGTCGGTGTTGTTGTCTAGTTGTTCCTTGAGCGATGTCCTCTTGGTGTTCCGGATCTGATGATGGTATTCGCGGGTGGCGGTTTTGAGGGCAGTCATGTTTTCAGTTGTCTGTTCTTTGCTCCAGGTCTTTTCGCAAGTTCGGCAGGAATTCTTTGCGGCTTTGAGGGCGTCTGTGAACCATGAGGGTTTTCTGGTGGTGGCCTTGTTGTGGGTGTTTTTTAGGGGAGCGAGGACGTCGGCGCAGCTGGTGATCCAGTGTGCGAGGTTGAGCGCTGCGGTGTTGGCGTTGGGTAAGTTGGTGTCGGCAGGTGGGTTCTGGCTCAGTGATGTGGTTAGCTGGTCCGTGGTGATTTTGCTCCAGCATCTGCAGGGGGATCCGAAGCGTGTGGTGGTGAGATGCGGTCCTCTTGAATGTGAAGTGTATGCAGCTGTGGTCGGTCCAATGCAGTCCTGTGCCGTGGTTGAAGGCGATGTGGTTGCTGGCTAAGAAAATGACGTTGAGGGTGTGGCCGGCGAGGTGAGTGGGGGAGTTCACTAGTTGCTCGAGTCCGAGGCTGGCAAGGTTGTCTAGCAGTGTTTTGGTGGCGCTGTTGTTTTCTAGGTGAAAGTTTAGGTCTCCTAGGAGGATGTAGTCTGGTGAGGCTAGGGCGTGCGGGCTGATGAGGTCGGCGATGGTTTCGCTGAATTGTGCGCGTGAGCCCGGGGGTCGGTAGATGAGTGTTCCTCTGAGGGTGGTCTGGGGGGTTGGTGCGGAACTGGAAGTGTAGGTGTTCGGTGGAGGGAATGGTGTCTTCTGTGTTGGTCGTGACGCTGATGGTGGTCCTGTATATGATGGCGATCCCTACTCCTGGTTGGTTGGTGCGGTCCCTCCGGGTGATTTTGTAGCCGTCCGGGATGGCTATGGCTATGTCGGGGGCTGAGGAGGCGTTCATCCAGGTTTCCGTGAGGAAGGCAACGTCTGGTGCTGTTGTGTCGAGGAGGTCCCAGAGGTCGATGGCGTGCTTGTGTATGGAGCGGGTGTTGAGGAGGATGCACTTGAGGTGGTTGTTGCTGCTGGGTTTGGCGGGCGTGGAGCGGTTTTGGAGGCAGGTGAATTTGCAGGCTTGACAGGTGAAGGGTCCATGGGTGCGCTTGGGGTTGGCTTGATAGCAGGCGGGTGGTCGCCCGGTGTTGAGTGCGGCGTTGTCGTATCTCAGTCGGTTGGTCTGGGTCCGGTGAGGTCCAGGAGTTATGGCGCTGTGCGCGGTCCAGGCGTGGACGGGCGTAGACGGGCTTGCCTTTGGCGTGCCTTCGGCGCGCCCGCTGCACGGGACTACTGCGCATTCGCTCAGTCTCTGCCATAAATGGCGAAGTGGGAGGGAGGAGCAGCTGGGAGGCGGGAGCGGGGCGGCGAATAGGAAGGGGGGAGAGGGTACAGAAGAGAAAAGGGGCGGGCCGCAGGGGACCGGGAGCGGGGAGCGTGGGGGGTGCACAGAGCGGGAGAGACGGTCGTGGAAAAGGGCGGCGAGGAAGCAAAAATACAATTACAATACCAAAGGCACAATTACAGTCACAGGGCACAAATTACAAAAATCACAGAATACTCAGCAACAGGGTCAGAGGCGAACTCGCGGCAGCAGCGGTGAGAACCTGGGCACACTCACGGGGAGCCGTGCGGTGCGTGGAGCGACCGGCCCTGTGAACAGGGTCAGAGGTCACCTGCAATGAAGCAGGGGTCCGGTCAAAATAGCAGCCAGAGGTTTTACCTCGGTACTTTTCTGAAAGTTAAACTCCTCCAAAGGATAAAGCTGCAGCCAGAGAGAGCCCCTCAAAGCCAGATGTCAAATCTGGGTTCACACTGAAGAATTTAGGTTTAGCGCCAAAAGCTCCAAGCAGGGCAAATATGGAAATGGTAGCTACCAATATCTTTACACTGCTGGGGTAACTTTGCTTCTTACAGCATTCTCAAGTTTTAACGTCTAACCTAGTCACTTCTTTGAAGCGAGAGACCCACCTGCAGGGCAAGGCTGGAGGCTGAAGTGTGGGTTGGGCTCCACAAGTCTGGATACCTTCTCTGCAGGGTCCCATTGCAACAATGTCTTCATTACAAAACAACCCCAGAGTGAGACAAACGAAGGAAGCTTGCCTGCTGAGCTTGTTCTGTCAGGAGGGAAATTCCCAGCCTAATAGTCTTAAACACTTCTCAAGCTTAGAGAAATATGAATTACATTTTTGTGAAATCATATTTGCCGGGTATTTATGAATTTGCTAATTTCAGCAATTTTTATAAATATTTAAAATAGTGTTTAGATGATCTGTGAAGAGTTTCCTAGCGCAGCCAATGGAAAAGGGAAGAACCACGGAGGCCTGCACAGTGATGATAGCACTTTGAAGCTACTTGGCATTCTGCCATCAGGGCCACAAGTTACCTACAGGGTTAACTTATCAAATGTTTGAGTAGACCTTCCTACATATCTAAAACATTTCTTATGACGTGCGCTGCACCTTTTTTTTTTTACGCTGCAAACATCCGGAAATACATTGTATACCGGAAGCCATGCTTTTCCAGTCACAACTGTAGTCACTGGACACGTATACTGCAGCTTACATGAGACATTTTAGTTGTGTATCAAAGGTGCATATTCTGTGCATGGTACTGTGACCTTATTTAGACCAAGAGGGAAAAGCCGAAATGTCACCTTGTTTTAGAGGTCCGAGTACATGCACTGGGAGAGAGTGTCTTACAGTATGAGGGTGGCAGGTGAAAAGGAGGCTGGAAAGGGAACATGGCTACACTCTCCGAGAAGAGGGGCTCTTTTCAAGGCAGAATCCAGTAGCCAGGCGTCTTGAAGCAATGGGTTTTCAGGTCTCTTTTTAAATGGAGAAGGGATAAAGTAATGGACTTTATTCGGGGTTTCTGGATTAGAGAAGAGAGAATCGTGCAAATACAAAATCTTTAAATGATTCTCTTCGTTTTGTCATGGATTAAGGCTGAACACCCTCATTACATTCAATTTCTACACAATGTAGGATTTACATAACACAGCACTGCCTCCACACAATTCATTGACCTATGTTTACCCTTTTAGGCCCAGCTTTCTCCCTGTTCCTCAGACCCCTCTGAATTACATCTAGTCTCAATACATATATTCACTACACATTATGTACAGAATAAAGAGAGATATGGGCCCAGCTGTGATGCAAAGGTTTGTCAAAAAGCGGGTGGTAAAAAGATTGCTCTGAATTTGTAGTAATAATTCGTTTGAGCCCCGTTTCAGGTGGTAATTCTTTGCCTGTACCCACTAACCCTGCAGTAACAGCAGTTTCGCAAAAGGACATTTACATATTACTTTATATGAGAAATTCGTGCATTTTAAAACATGCCAAATGATATGACACCCGAAACCTAAAATAGCTTTAAGTATAGCATGAAATGTGTTTAACCACATGCCTGCGGGGGTTATTTTTGCGCTACGCTGCTTTTTTCCAAAAGCCGCGTTACATGACGAGCTCAGCTCGTCATCAGCATCGAAGGGGTTAAGAAGATTTGTAGAACTTACTGAGCACTATATAGACTATAAAAATACTTGAAACCTGTTTGAGAATGTAAATGTCTGTGTGGCACTGAGCCGCCCACTGAGAGGCGGGGGAGGGGGGCTCTGAAAGCTCTAGCTCGTGCCTGGCTCTGGCTCAGCTCGAGGTCCTCTTGGACTCGCGAGTCTAAAACAAGCCAAGCTTTGATGTGACTTTTACCTGCCACCCATCTACTAACCTAATAAGTCAAGAATTAAATAAAGGGAGCTTTGTGTGGGTGGAAAAAGGGGTCCGCTGGCGTGGAAAAAGATCAGACGCAGACTGAAGAAAGGCGGGCTGGCCCTTCCTGATGTCAGGCTATATACAGCAGCATTCCAGTTTAAAAGCATACGGATGCTACTTGGTAAACCAGAGGTGTCTGAGTGGGGCAGGCTGCTTGGTGAAATGGCAAGAGCGGAGGGTGGAGAAGAAGGTGAGGCTTTTCTATAGAAGTTTGGATCTCCAAAAATCTTCAAGCGAGTGCGCATGAAGGTCTTGGGGGCGGCCCTGGAGTTATGGTACTCGCTCAGATGTAGTTGGGGCAGAGGATACTATTCGGGTAGTGCCCCTGTCTGGGATTCACCAGGAACACCGGGCTGCCTAAAAGATAGCCTCGCACTTCCCATGAGACGGGCAAGCATCATCACATGAGCCGAGCGCGTAGATTCTGGAGGGATTCACACATGGGAATACTTAAGAGCAAAGATTGGGCCAGGCTTCTCAAGATTTAAATATTTACAGTTCATCTCATGGTACAATGCAGAAAAATGGGAGGTCAGTGGGAATGGAGAGATTGAAGGGTTGTGGCAATCTACCCTCCCAATTAAGAAGGAAATCTCAGTATGGTATAACAACTTGTTGGAAGCTGAGGACCAAGTGGTCCCCCCTTTGGCTGCAGTATGGTACGAAACCTCTCTAGGGCCATTAATAGTCGTTATATGAGCCTTCTCTAAAGGTTTTGTATAAATAAGTCAAACCTGCTTGTTTGGAAAAAAAAACACTTCTTCGTTATTAACAGACTCCATTACACCCCCGCTAGGATCGACAAGTTTGCTCCGGAGCCACCTATAAATGTCCAAGATGTCTGTCACCTTTGGCCAACGATTTACATGTTTTCCTTGAGTGTCCAGTACTGGCAAAATCTGGGCAGAGGTGGGCGATAATATCCGCAATATCCTCAACACCACTTTAGATATCAATATGTCATTGGTGTTTTTTGGAGATGACCGATTTAGTCAGACCCTCTCCCAGAAAAACAGAGGCTTATTAATGTATCTGATACTGTTGGCTCGAAGGGAAATTTGTAAGAGGTGGAAAGACCCACTACCACCACAGAGGGAGGATTGGCTTAAGGCATCATTCTCCATGGCTCTTCAGGACTATGAGGGTACGGAAGACAAGCTATCAAACATCTGGCACCTATTTGTGAGCTGGGGCCAAAGCCTAAGATTAATATAATTGGTCTAATGATTACACCAGGCTCACTCACAAAAAAGGGACCGGTCGGACGACCCAAGCGAGTGCAGTAAGCCGGTGGGGCGACAGATCGAAAAACCGGCTTCATAAGACCTGCAGAGGCTGGACAGGTGAGATGAGGACCAAAAAATAAAAAAAGAATTAAATAAAAATGTTAACGTTGAATGTAAAACAGGAGAGGCAAATAAATAGCCTTCTAATGGTACAAAATGAAATCCGAATGCCTAGGAGTTTTCCTGTCTTCCATCGCTTGACCAAACTGTGAACCTACACAAATATGTTCTATATCCGTACTGCCTTTTTTCCTCATTACATTTGAGACCTTGAAATATGCGATTTTAGGATGTGCTCTATGCAAGCATCTCTCTTTTGCCTGATTTAAATAGACTACAATATTACTCCGTGCAGTGGCGGTTGGTGACATTTGAAAGTGGTGGGGAGTAAAATTTCTAGATGAGTGCCTGGCTGTGAGCGAGTGTAGCGAGCGAGCCTAACCAACAGGGTTCTCCCCCGAGAAATTTTTGAAAAAAGTGAACAAATAGTGCGTTTTCAAGCATATTTGAGAAAGCAAGACGTGATTTTGTAAAGCATTTGCGGCAAACACTGAGAAATGTATGGTATGTTATATTAAATTTATACAGCGCACAGCTACTAGAAAAGTGTCCCGGCGATAACCCCAGAAAGAATAAAAAATTATCAGCACTCCAATGTCCGTCTAAAACAGCAACGTCTTTAGTTTATTTTTTTTTAAAGCAATGGGTCATGGATACTCCTTAGAGCCATCGGAAGTAGGTTCGACGCCAGGGCGGCTTTGCGGACAAACGAGTTGCCGCCGAGCCTCTGGCGGATGAACCGAGGATTTTGCATTAGCATCTGATCCGAAGATCGCAGGTGCCGTAAGGGTTTATACAAGGCACAGCGCTTCTGCATATAGCTAGGGCCAAGGCCGTACAAAGCCCAGTGAGCCATGGAAAGCACTTTGAATTTAATGCGAGACTCCACCGGGAGCCAATGCGGAGTACGTAAGTGAATGCGGACACTCTGTCTACGAGGTAGACCCAATAGTAGTCTGGCAGCCGCATTTTGGACTACTTGAAGTTTTAATCAAGTATGCCGGACTGCCAGCCAGTAAGGCGTTGGCATAATCTAGTCGAGACAGGATCAATGCTCTAACTACAGTCTCCTTGGCGCTCACTGTCAGCAGAGGGAGGAATTACTTCAAGATTTTAAGGGTCCCAAAACAGGTCCGGACAGCTTTTTTATATGAGAAGAAAAATTCAGGTCTTCATCGAACCAAACCCCTAGGTTTTTAGCCAGGCCCTTATTCACAGAGGGCATGGGAAGTCAGGTGGCCAGAGCCTAGTCCTCCAGGAATGAACCAAACAAAAGTACTTCCGATTTATCCTCATTACACTTAACCTGTGCGCTTGCTAGCCAATGAAACACTGAGGCTAGACAATGCTGCACAGCCTCCGCAGCGTCCTTACCCCTCTTCCAGGAGTACAGAAGTTGAGTGTCGTCTGCATAGGCCATCACCTTAGCCCCCAAGTACTCCGCAAGATAGACCAGCGGAGTCCGTTAGATGTTGAAAAGAAGAGGGCTAAGGGATGACCCCTGAGGAACACCAGTGACCAGATGTAACGGCGTGGATGCACAAGGGGGTAACCACACCTGCTGTGATCTACCCGCCAAAAACGCTCAAATCCAACTCAACACTGAACACGAGATGCCAATAGCCATTAGGCGATCCAAAAGTAGAGAGTGGGGCACCGTATCGAATGCCGCCGAGAGATCAAGCAAAACCAGGGCGACTCTCCCGCCAGCATCCAGGCACTCACGGATCGCCTCTGTCACCTCCACAAGCGCAGACTCCGTGCTGTGGGCCACACGAAATCTCAATTGCGCTGGGTGTAACAGACCCACCACCTCTACATAGTTGGTAAGCTGAGATGTCACAACCTTCTCACAAACTTTGGCCAAGCTTGGCAAGAGCGAGATAGGGGGATAATTGGCCGGGACCATAGGGTCGAGGGACGGTTTCTTAAGGAGGGGCAAGATTAATGCTTGCTTCCAGGATAGCAGAACCCAGCCCTTGCGAAGTGATTGGTTGATCACTAGATTGACTTCGCCATTAATAGTGTCGGCCACCTCCGCTAGAAGCCTGGCTGGACAAGGATCTTTCGGTGACCTGATTTGAGGGCTTTCAAAATTCTAAGGGATGTGGTTCGGTCCACGGGGCCAAAAGCGGAAAAGATGCCCCTCCGCTCTTTCTCCTGCACCCCCAAAGGAGCAGCCATAGTAGTCTTAGGCCCACTCAGGAAATATTGTTGGATGGAAACTATTTTCTCCTGAAAGAAGTTAAACCAAGGTATTACACCAGGTAACTGAGGATGGTATCACCGCCGCTTGGGCCATAAGAGCCACAAAGCTCTGTACGGTGGCAAATATTTCTTTAGAATTGTTATTTGCCTGTTCAATACGAGCCGAGAAGTGACAGCTCTTGGCAAGGCCAATAGAGGAATATACCGCTTCTGTTTAGCTCTCAGTGCCAATTTGGCAGAGGGACAATAGTCACTGAGATGCAAGGCTCTTTCAAGAACCTTACAGGCATGTTTCAGTGATCTCAGCTCCGCAGTGAACCTAGGCTTAGATGGAGACTCTCTCCTAAGCGTACTGTGCACCAGGACCGAGATGGCACTGACCGCGTCCGAGATTCAATCAGCAAAGCGGCCAAAATCTCTCCAGACTGCCCAGAAGGAGAGGCCGCCCTGCAGTTTATCTCCCATTCCCTCCGCCCCTGAACCGAAGTAAGTCATTGTGTAGCCTAAAATGTATTAATTTTGATCTTTCAAAAAAACAAACTTGGCATGGTAAAAATATCCTGCTGCTGCGTGTAGCAGTCAGTGGGGTCTGTCGCAGCTGGGGAAGACGGCCAGGCTTGTACCCGACGGCTTCCCACTGCATTATCCAGGGTCATCTTAAGTATGTTGGGGGCCCTGATTCAAACATATTTTTGGGGCCCCTCTTCAGGACAGCTTTGAATTTGTGATCCAATTTCAGCTACCCCATGCCCAGTTGGCCAGGTGTTTAGCAGGGCACAGGCACACTCATCCAAATTCTAAATGTGTTTACATCTAATATTCAAGATTAGAGGTGTGCTTTCTAACCCCTTCCCTGCGGGGGTTAGACGCTGTCCCGGGGGGTAGACGGGGGGGGGTGCGCACAGCGTCCCCATGCTCATGACGAGCTCCGCTACGGCACTCCGGTGCTCATGACGAGCTGAGCTCGTCACAGGTGCATTGGCTCCTGTGGAACGCTCAGCACAGCGGGGGAATTCTTTCCGCACCTGAGCGTTCCACGGGCCATGACGAGCTGAGCTAGTCTTGAGCACCGGAGCGCCGTGGCTCATGACGAGCTCAGCTTATCATGAGCGTCGAAGAGGTTAACAATTGTATCACAAACCGCAGTTTACGAATATTAATGCAAATAATCTGTATGACCCTCCTCCTATTTTTCATTTGTAAGGTCCTTTTTTCTTTTGATCTAAAAAATAAAGGAAAACTGTATTTAAAACTATCTATTTCAGAATTATTTACCGCAAAAAAGGTCTCTAGCATTATCCCAGCTGAGTTAGCATTCCAGAGCCCGGTGGGCCTCGGCTGTGTGGACTTGTGAAAGGGACGGTCTGCGGGCTCGTCATTGCCAGCTTTAAACAATGCAGTCTCTGGAGGTACAGGTCTTATACTGTACCTGCTGAGGCTGCCTGGAAATAGGACGCTGCCTGGCGTCATTTGTGGGTGGCCCCCCTAAAGGGCCAAAACAGTGACTACCATGCTGGCACCATGTCTGCCTGCTTTACTGAACTTTTTAAAATCTTGAAGTGTCTCTATTATATTTTTGACTTTGTTCCACAGCTTTACGTGTTAAACATTGTCAGGGCTTGGCACCTGCTTGGACACCTAGAGCCCAGCCAGACCCTCAGCTGAGCTCTAGCTCGTTTCTTAAAGCGCAGCCAGACCCTCGGCTCAGCTCTAGCTAGTCTCCTAGAGCTCAGCCTGATCCTCGGCTCAGCTCTAGCTCGGCTCTTAGAGCCCAGCCATACTCGTCTCTTAAAGCCCAGCTAGACCCTCGGCTCAGCTCAGCTCTTAGAGCCCATCCAGACCCTTTGCACAGCTCTTGCTCAGCTCTTAGAGCCCAGCCAGACCCTCGGCTCAGCTCTTAGAGCCCAGCTAGACCCTCGGCTCAGCTCTTAGAGCCCAGCCAGACCCTCGGCTCAGCTCTTAGAGCCCAGCCAGACCCTCGGCTCAGCTCTTAGAGCCCAGCCAGACCCTCGGCTCAGCTCTTAGAGCCCAGCCAGACCCTCGGCTCAGCTCTTAGAGCCCAGCCAGACCCTCGGCTCAGCTCTTAGAGCCCAGCCAGACCCTCGGCTCAGCTCTTAGAGCCCAGCCAGACCCTCGGCTCAGCTCTTAGAGCCCAGCCAGACCCTCGGCTCAGCTCTTAGAGCCCAGCCAGACCCTCGGCTCAGCTCTAGCACGGCTCTTAGAGCCCAGCCAGAACTCAGCTCAGGTCTGGTTCTTACTTTGTTGGCTCCCACCTCTACTCCCACCCTTCACCCTTAACCCTTAGCTGTATCCATTAAGGATAATCTGCCCACACATTGTCTTTGCTTCAACTCTTCTAGGGCGAAAGGACAAACTAAAGTGACGCTGAAGAGGTCCCAGAGCTTTGGCATGGCCAGTGCCAGCAGCATCAAGCAAGTGCTTCTTGAGTGGTGCAAGTCGAAGACCATCGGGTACAAGGTAAGGATGATCCATCGTCTTCATTGGGTTAAATGTGAACAAACAAGTGACCAGTCTGTAGATCACTTTTAGATTAACCTAATTGGGTTTGGGGAGGTAGCATGTGACTTGTCTGGCTCAGGAAAACCAGTCAATGAGTTATGAGATTAGAATAACTGTGATAAATAACAAAATCTGTAAAAGCATATTTTGGAAAACAAAATATGGGACTCCAAAATATAGAAAGATAAATACTCGTTCTTTTTTTATTTTTTTTATTTCTTTGAGGTAGAGATCACGAATTCAAAATAAAGCATACAACTTGTCATCAAGCAATTGTGGGGTTGCAAGAACAGTTTACTAGACATTATTTTCAAGGGAAAAAAAAGAGAAATATGGAGCTACAGTCAGATCAAGCCTGAAATCCTAAACA
This sequence comes from Lissotriton vulgaris, assembly GCF_964263255.1. NCBI lineage: Eukaryota > Metazoa > Chordata > Amphibia > Caudata > Salamandridae > Lissotriton > Lissotriton vulgaris. Next base: position 115,247,307 of record NC_141687.1, on the reverse strand, counting down.
AAATTAGATTAAATCCGCTGTTTCATATTGTATTGTATTGTATTGTATTGTATTGTATTGTTATTTATATAGCGCGATTGCTGCCCCAAAGGGCGTCCAAGCGCTGAAGCATGAAGACAGAACTGGGAGTGACGGAAGGATTAGGATTCGATGGACCTGGCAAACATAAGTTTTCAATTGTTTGCGGAAAGAGAGTAGGTTTGAATTGGTCCGGAGTTGTAAGGGGAGTGAATTCCACATCTTAGCGGCGTTTACAGAGAACAGCCTACCTCCGGTCCTGGCTCTCTTTACTCTGGGTACCACGGTCAGAAAAGCCTCTGCAGATCGGAGGTTTCTCTTTGGGTGGTATCGATTGACTAAATTGTCAATGATAACTGGGCCTGACTTCCAGAAGGCCCGGTGGGCAATACATAATGCCTTGAACGCCACTCTGTCTCACTGGGAGCCAGTGTAAGCTGATCAGTGCGGGTTTGGCTGACTGGGTCCGTGGAATCTGTAGCAGGGTGCGGGCTGCACAGTTCTGCACCACCTGTAGCTTTCGCAGGGTCATCTCGGGGGCACCAACATACAGGGCGTTGTTCGAATCCAGCCGAGACTGAATCAGGCCCTGTACTGCCACTTGTTTTGCTTCCATTGGTAGGAGGGGAAGAACTTTCCTTAGAGTTCTAAGTAGGCCAAAACATGTGGCCGATAGTTTTGTGGCCTGAGTGGAGAAGGAGAGGTTTTTATCAAGCCATACTCCCAAGCTCTTTACGCTTTCCTTGGGAGTGGGGGGGGTACCTAGGCACGAAGGCCAGAGGGAGGTGAGAGACACTGGTGATGCTGAGCCCAGGAGCATGAGCTCAGTTTGGTCTCCGTTCAGTTTTAAGGAGGAGCATGTCATCCACTCCTTGACATCCTCTAGGCATTTCATCAGGCCTTCTGAAGTATGCCTGGTGCCTTCTTGGGCCAATGAAACCACTAGCTGGGTATCGTCAGCATACGATACAATTTTTACACCGTATGGTTCGACGATCCCAGCCAGAGGTTTCATATATACGTTGAACAACGCAGGGCTTAATGAGGATCCCTGCGGTACCCCGCAATTCAGGGATTTTCTGGCTGATACTGTATCCCCGTCAAAGATCTGGAAAGATCTGTTGTTCAGGAATGAGTCAAACCACCTTAGAGCATCGCCTGTGACACCGATGTTACAAAGACGGTTCAGCAAGGTGGCATAGCTGACCGTGTCAAAGGCCGCACTTAGATCAAGGAGGATCACTGCCACTGATCCTCCCTGATCTAATATCTTTCGTGACTCTTCGGTGATTGCCAGCAGGGCAGTTTCAGTGCCGTGCTTAGGCCTGAATCCTGTCTGGGTTGGGTCCAGAAGCAGGTTGCTCTCCAGGAATTGTGCCAGCTGGGTATTTATGTACTTCTCCAGCACCTTACTTACCCAGGGAAGTAATGAAATTGGGCGGTAGCTGGAGTGATCTTGTGGGTAGAGTGTGGTTTTTTTTAACAATGCCCGAACCATAGCTCTCTTCCAGCCAGTTGGTACTGTACAGGAGGAGATGGAAGAGTTGAGTAGGTCCAGCACCACAGGAAGGGTGGCTTGGCTTGCCTGTAGCAGTATCTCCGGTGGGGCAGGGTCAAGAGGGGAACCGGATTCAACTTGACGTGCCAATTGGTGAAGGGTGTCCATATCTAGTGGGGGGAAGCATTCCAAAATTGGCTGGTCTGGGAGAGGGGGGGTGCTCGGCAAGGTGTAATTGAGTGCACCTGGATTGTTGGCTGCTGTTGGAAAGGAGGAGTATATCTGAGAGACTTTATTAAGGAAAAAGTCTGCTAGTTCATTACATTGTTCTAGCGTTTTTGTCGGGGGGGAGTAGTGTTCACTATGATACATTTTTTTACTAAGTGGAAAATTTCCTTAGGTTTTGAGCTAGCTGCCATAATTTTGTCTGCGAAGTAGGAGGTCTGGGCCGCCCTAACCCCATTTCTGTAGGCCTTGATTGCTTCTTTATATTGGGATTTTTTTTCAGGGAGAGAATCAAGTCACCAAGCTCTCTCTTTTTTCCTGCAGAGGCGTTTTTGGTCTCTCAGAGTGTCTGAGAACCAAGGTGCGGATTTGTGCAGCCTCTTAGGAATAGAGTTCCGTAGAGGGAGGATCGTGTCCAATGATTCCCTGATCCAACCCTCGTAATTTTTGTTTGCTTGGTTGGGGTCTGTGCAAGGAGGAGGGCGGGAGCATTCTAGACCGGTTATCCAAGACTCTATAGGAAGTTTTTTCCAGTTACGCTTGGTCACAGGTTGGGGGGTAGGTAGGGGGAATTTGCCGGTGAGCCAGGTAAATGGGACCAGAAAGTGGTCCGACCGGGGAAGACAGATGGGTTGCCCCACCATTAACTCAGTACAGTTGCTGAATATCGGGTCAAGGAGATTACCCTTTTCATGGGTGGGGGCTGTAACCAGCTGGATCAGCTGTAGGGCTGCCAGACCATCTATTAGTTCCCTGGCAGTGAGGTCTATGGGGGAATTAAAATGAAAATTAAGGTCTCCTAGGACTGTGTAGTTGGCAGAAGTTAAAATTCGGTTAGCTATGATATCTGGGAGAGATCTGTGAAACAGCTTAGCTGGATCTGGGGGGCGATATATCAGGGTGCCAGAGAAGGAGCTGTTCACCGTGAAGTCTATGCTAAATGCTAGACTCTCGCACTCTGGGATGGCTTCAATAGTGGTGCGGCAGCAGTACTTGTCTTTTAAGATGATGGCCAGGCCTCCGCCTCTCCCCTTAGTCCGTCTAGTCTATGTATTTGAAATCCGGGGGGTAGGGCTAGGACTATGTCTGGCTCTGAATGAGACGTGAGCCATGTCTCCGTTAGGAAGATAGCATCTGGGTTGTACTCCTCTAGTAATAAAGCGATTTGAGTGCTATGTCGCGGTAGAGATCGGCAGTTTAGCACAAACATATGGTACTACTGCGTCGTGACTGGCGACACAGTAGTGTCAAAAAGGTGTTTACAGGCGGGGCAGCGAGTGGGGAGTTCAGCTGGAGGGTAGGAGTGTAGACATTGTGTGGCCGAAGTCTTCCTTATATTCCGGATGGCTGCTGAGCTGCATGTCCTAGCCTGGGTGAAGTGGGGGGCAGGGTTTGTGGCCCCTGGTCCCATCTGGTCGCGGACGGGCGCAGATGGGCTTGCCTTTGGCGCGCCTTCGGCGCACCACCGGCGCGCCCGCTGCGCCCGTCCGCTGCGCCTCCGGAAGCAGCACATTCTTAAATATCAATGGGAAGGGGCGTGGCCTGTTTCGGTGGGCGGAGCCCGGGATGTCACGGCGGTTGTAGCAAGTAGAGCAAGTTTTAAAAACACAATATTAGCACAAATAACAATTTTTAAATAAGGTCTGTGTGAGGGGTTCCTAGCTCTCGGCTTTCCGCCTCAAGAGCCCTGTCCTATGCAGCGCTGGTCAGAAAAGCGCGCCTAGATAAGGAAAAGGGGGCGTGGCCTGTTTCGGTGGGCGGAGCCCGGGATGTCACGGCGGTTGTAGCAAGTAGAGCAAGTTTTAAAAACACAATATTAGCACAAATAACAATTTTTAAAAAAGGTCTGTGTGAGGGGTTCCTAGCTCTCGGCTTTCCGCCTCAAGAGCCCTGTCCTATGCAGCGCTGGTCAGAAAAGCGCGCCTAGATAAGGAAAAGGGGGCGTGGCCTGTTTCGGTGGGCGGAGCCCGGGATGTCACGGCGGTTGTAGCAAGTAGAGCAAGTTTTAAAAACACAATATTAGCACAAATAACAATTTTTAAAAAAGGTCTGTGTGAGGGGTTCCTAGCTCTCGGCTTTCCGCCTCAAGAGCCCTGTCCTATGCAGCGCTGGTCAGAAAAGCGCGCCTAGATAAGGGAAAAGGGGCGTGGCCTGTTTCGGTGGGCGGAGCCCGGGATGTCACGGCGGTTGTAGCAAGTAGAGCAAGTTTTAAAAACACAATATTAGCACAAATAACAATTTTTAAAAAAGGTCTGTGTGAGGGGTTCCTAGCTCTCGGCTTTCCGCCTCAAGAGCCCTGTCCTATGCAGCGCTGATCAGAAAAGCGCGCCTAGATATATTATATAATGAACCACATACTGCAATATTTCGTAGCGGTCCTGCGGAAAATCAGTTATAGGTATTAAAAGTGGTTTTATAGTGTTGTGTTATAAGATTAGCAGACATAAGTATTCGTCCAGCAAGTTCAATTGACCTCTCAAGCTGTATTCCTTGACATCCTAACCTATTCTCCCATTTAGTCACTTGTGCTTCTAAGTCACTAGGCATAGCCTCTAACATTAAATTATAAAGTACTCCGATCCGAGCACCTTTCTTATTGGCCTCCATAAGAGGGTTAGGTACCATGCTTATAGTAGTTTTCATTAAATACTCACGGATATGCAAATATTTGAAAAAATGTGTGGCTAGGAGTTGATATTATTGCTTCAACTGGCTGAATGACTTTAAGCGGTCCCCTGTATATAAATCTGCAATAGTAATTAACCCTCTTATTTGCCAACTCCCCACTGTACAATCCCAGCAGATACTGGGGTGTAAGATCGGGGAAGTCAGTGGAGTATATATAGAGGTCTATTCAATTTTATAGTAATTTTTTATTGCCTTCCAGACTTTATAGGCAGCCGCTACCACCTTGAATCTGGTGCGTTTGTAGTAGTTCCAATCCATATTGAGGAAAAGGCGATTCCTGGCTTCCGCCCCCAATAGCAGACCGTATATTGGTGGTTGTAATGCTGGCTCCAGAGGTCCTACCCCTGTAAGCAAAATATTCATACGCAGAAGCTTACAAGCATAATAATATAATAGGAAGTCAGGTACCGACTAACCCCTGACCGCCCTTGGCAGTACAATATACTTTTTGGCATGCCGCTCCTTTCCTCGAACCCATACAAATTTCATACAGGTCGCTTGGAGCTATGTGATCTATGCAAGGGGAATCTCTAATGGTACACACCAATAAAAATATGAAATCTTGGGTAGTACCATCATTTTTAATGTATTGCACCTGCCTACAAGCGTCAGATGAAGGCATTTAAATTGATCCTGTTTACGAATCCCACTAAGCAGCTTCTGACAGTTAGATTCTACCCTAGCCGAGGCCGAAGCATTGATCTGCACCCCTAGATATGTAACCTCTGATAGAACCCGGGTATCGGGGAAAGACTTGATGTTAACACATAGTATCTGGGTCTTAGCAGTGTTTAATTTATACCCGGATACCGAGCCATAGCTGCTGCTAGGTGTTCAATCTCAGGCATTGCCTGAGCCGGCCTTGAAGAGAGCACGGCAACGTCATCGGCATACGCCAGTACCCGATATAGTTGATGTTGTATCCTGACTGGGGGGACCCGAGGACTCTTTATCATTTTTAAGAACGGATCTATGTAATGGGCGAATAACAACGGGCATCCTTGCCTTGTCCCCCTTTGTATTGAAACCAATGCTGATTGTAGCCCCATTACATAGATACATGCGCTGGGTTGTTGGTACAGTGTCTGTATCGATTTTATAAATTTTGGCCCAAACCCTCGAAACTTCATCAGGTCCCATAAGAAGGCCCACGACACTTGGTCGAAAGCCTTCTCGGCATCCAACAATATAAGGCTCAATGGGATTGCCAGACCGTTTGCATAGTCTATTAAAGCAATTACCCGGTTGACGTGATCAGTTGTGCCCCGCTTGGGAATAAACCTGTGCTGATATATAGAGACCAGTGGGGATATCACATCTGAGAGCCTTGTCCCCAATATTTTCGAATACATTTTCCCGTCAGTATTCAACAATGAGATAGGCCGGTATGAGGCTGGTTGGTCTGCAGGTTTCCCCTTCTTTCTAAAAACCACAATACTGGCCTCATCCCACAACTTCGGATACGTCCCCGTCTGCGCCATCCTGAATGTGGCTAACATATCATGTTTCAAAACTTGAAAGAAAGATTTGAAGATCTCTAACGGAAGCTTGTCAGGGCCCGCTGCCTTGCCTGCTGGAAGTGCATTAATTGCTGCTTCAAGTTCAGACATCACTATTGGTGCCTCTAGATTAGCTGCGATTTCGCTATCTAAGTTTCGCTCACAGAATTGTCCTAACAGAGCTGTAGATTTACTACTTTCATATTCTTCTCTGGCATATAAATGAGCATAGAATTGTCTAAGGGCTTCCACGATTTCCGTCTCGGTGTCTACCGTTTGCCAAATCCTCGATCTTACGTAAGAATCTCCTCACAAAGATGTTGAGCTCTGCACGCCTAAACCCACCAAACGTAACCCCCACACATGCTAGCACTGTGTTAATTAATACACAATCCTAACTCCAAGCCTGGTGTATTTGAGGGCAAGTGGGTTTAGCAGCAGCACGAAGGTTTTGTAAGGAGATACTTGTGTGAAGATTTTGATCTGTTTTTGCAGCGTGATTTTATGTGCTACGAAAAGGTGAACTGTGGGTGAAAATTGTAAAACTGATACTGCCAGGTGTTATCAACTGGTCAGGCTTTTTACTGCATTTAAGCAGATGTTCCTAATTTCAGGCCTAAAGATGGTGGTACAGTTACCTCCCTTGTGAAGATCGTAATGCAGAATCCTGTAGGGCCATTGGTTGTAGGTCTGTCTTTGAGTTTAAGGAGGGTTGGGACAATGCATCAGTTAGCACCCGATAAATCTAGATGAAAGAATCCATACCGCATGCTGGTACCCTGCAATGGATGCTAAAATGTGCACACATATTTCATACTTTTAAACTACAGGAGGTTTTCCATTGTAATTGAATCTATTTGCCTACCATGCCCAGCTTAGCTTTGTTTCCTATAAAATCCATAACTGCTGCACCCTTCTAGTCAATGCGCTGCATGAAAATATAAATAACTCTGTTCTGAGACGAGCAGGCTAAATATACTCAATTTATTAGCTAAATGAAATAACAGGACATGGTGTAGAAATTACAAAGACGGAGGAAGTAAGTAAGTCCGTACTTTATTGTGAGAAGAAGCAATGACACCGGAGGCGTCCGTACAGCACAACATCTTTCCTCCAACTGTCTCTAACAGTCACCCTCGCCCAAGGTTCCAAGGTAGAACATGTGTACGTCATAGAACCTTGTGCGAGGGCTCGCGGTCAGGGACAGCTCGAGACAGGTCGCGAGACCTAAACAGGTATTGCGGAACAGCAAGCATAAATCTATATAAACCCAACACATGGCTCCTTAGAAGTGCGTGTTCGAGGACTACCCCAGCTCCTGATGGGATTCAGGGAGCAACGGCAGGAACCACGAGGCACAACTAAACGTAAAATAGCTTTCAAAAGACCATCTACGGTAGAGAAAATAAGCACTGGCAAAGCCAATAGGTATGGCTTGCCCTTTGATTCCTGATTAAAACTTTGCGATGGCGTAATATATTATGCAATGTTTGTTTATACTGAGATGTAAAATATTTCAGCATGCATTGTAAAGCAAGCACCCCATAACTGGCTTTTGATACACACCGAACAGCAGAAGCAGGGGTTGTGAGGGAAACGCTTTTCTGTATCTTTACGTTGACAACGATAGGCCCATGCCAGCCGCGCGGTTGGTTTGCTGCTTTGTCCGTTGATCTGAGATGCATTATGAATCCATTTTCTGGATGGCCCCTTTAACCACAAAACGAATGAAATTTGACAAAGTAGGAGAATAAAAACATATTTGACACACACTGAGGCGCACACATAAAATGCCTTAACTGTGTAGACGCTTGCCTGCAGAGGAACAGGGATGTCCATCATTATTGGTACCCCAAGCTTTAATTTTACCACTGCCCTGGTTACCTATGGTTTTTGCCTTGTTGACCATGGTGTCAGAGTTCAAGGAGGTAGTGACAGGATTAGAAGTGAACAGAACTCTAAAAGCCCGATTTGCTTGGTGTGGTTTCCACTCCTTTCTCCTCCCTTCGCCCATCTACAGCAACAAATGAGGCTGTTGAGGAGCAAGGAGTAGAACTTTGAGGCAACTGTGTGATGTAATCAGTGGTCGAAGGGTGCTTCGGGATGTCACATCCGCATCCATTTGTCATTTTGGTGAATTGACGTCCAGTGCAGTCCTTCCGCTTATGAGGATGGCTATTTATTAACCTACGTTCAAAAAGGCCTTACTAGTTCTACTTGCAATGAAATTAATGCTTAAGACCACGCCACATTTGGAATAACCTATATAAGATGGCCTTTACACTTTATTAATTGGATGGGTTGGTTAATATATTAGACCGAGCGATCCGCTGAGGTGGGATTACCTAGAGAAATCTAGGTCTGATCACTCCAGATACATGTATGGATCTTGCCAAGATCTTGCAAGGAATCCATGGAGCATGGCCACTTTTTTAAGGACGAAAGGACAGGGGACTAATCATTGCCACAGGAAGTGACGTTTTCAAGTGAGAACATTTATTGTATGGTATATGGGTCAAGGAGATATACCTCTTGCAGCCACAATCCACCCTGCTATTTACTGTTGGATCAATCTTTGGAGCATTATGGCTTTGTTAGCATGCTTGTTTCCGCTGAACATATTAATAGCAAGGGTTGATCCATCCCAACAGTGCTCTGCTCTGTTCGGATCTATGTGGTAAGTAGGCAGCTCGTGGGGGCTTCTTGTGCCCTGGATGCTCTGCCAGTTGGTTGTGTGGGCTTTATGCACTTTGTAGAAACAATGTTTGCACTGTTATCGTACCAGGTGTTAATGTCATACGCGCAGTTCCCACTGTGACATCACTTCCTCCTAGCTACAGTGATTGGTCACTATAGTAAGGCAGCTCATGATGCGGTGTACTCCCTTTTCCAAAAGCCACCCCTAATTACCCCCAGGCCCATTCATTACTTATGGAGATAACCATCTCCCGACAGAAATAAAAACAAGAGGAATGCTGGGATATCCCTACTGCCCCTCCCCCCGGGAGTATAAAGGTAGTACCTACCCAGCAGCCCTCCTGTTCTTTTTTCTGTCTTCGACAGAATTGGATGTTGGATGCTGTTGGTGTTGCTGCACTCCCTCCTGCTGGGCTGGGGGGCGTGCTGGTTCTTCTCTGCTCCCCATGCCCGTCTGCCTGGCTTCGCAGGCAGGGGTGACGTTTCCTGATGTGTCTGCCCCTCGGCCTGCCTGGCTTGCTGGGGGGTCCGACTTCTTCCCGGCAGGTTTTCCGGATTACCGGCCCTTTGCGGCTGGTGCGCCGCCTCCCGGTTGCTTCCGGGTCGGAGTGCGCGTCTCCCTGAGCTTGGCCGGGTGGGAGACGCGCTGTGTGGCTGCTCGGATTCCGGTGCCGGCTGTTGCAGTGGGGGCCTTGTTGGTGCGGCCCCCGCTCTAGGTGAGTCCCGCTTTGCGGTGTTGTCGCCTTTTTGGGGTGGGTGTGGCTCGACTGCTGGAGCACCCTTCCTTGTGGCTGGCGCTCTCTGTTTGTTTATTACTTTTACCTGTGCGTTGGCAGTGGGGGTCTTGTTGTGTGTTGGCCCCTGCTGCCGCTGGGGGCTGCTTTTGTGCCTTTCTCGCACTTCTGGCCTCAAGGACAGCGCAAGCGCAATGAATCAGCGTGGCGCTTCCCCAGCGGCGCTCCCTCGCTGCATAACTTGGCAGAGGGTGTTTCTGCCTCGTTGACTCCTGGTTGTGTTGGGGGATGTGCCCGCCTGCGTGATGCTGGTGCTTTCCCTGGCCCTAAGCGCTGTGTATTGATGTGGGGGTGTCGGCTAGGTGCCTTGTCGCCTTTGGGGGTGTGCAGTTCAGATCTGTCCCCCCGGTCTCCTGGTGCCCTCGCAGTTGCTTTGACCTGGGGGGGTACATGCACGCGGCCGCTTCCGCTCTTTGGTTATTGAGCTTCCTGCTCTCTTAGAGCTCGATGCCTAGTCATCCTTTCTGTTCTACTGGATGTGACCTCCTCTGTCCTCGGAGCACCCTGTATTGTCGGGGGCTGTTTCCGGGGATTCATCCTTGCGCAGTTGGTTTGGTGGGGTGCTCGTGTCGTCTTGGCCGCGGGTTCGATCCCTGTGTTAACCATGTTTGTGTGTTTGGGTTCATTTTACGCGTTGCTTTCTTGCTGGCGTCTGGCCTGTTGGGAATGGCGTGTTATGGCCTCGGCTCCTCCTGGTGTTGTTGGGGGCTGTTGCTGGGGCTTCGTTCATGCGTGGGGTAGTTGCTTGCTGCCGCTTGGCTTCCTTTCCCCTTATGCTTGTTTTTGCGATGGCTCTCGTTTGTGGAAGTGGACGTCTTCTTCTCGGTAGGGGTGTCTTTCCGGCTCGACTCGGGCCGGGTGAGCCGGGTTTCGTGTCTGGATCGCTTTCTGTGTATCTGGGTGCCTCGCTTCTTCCCCCTGCGACGTCCACTCATGTTTATGTGGTGTGTTGTGTCGCGCTCTGGTGCTCGCTCGCTTTGTTTTCCCTTGGCCCCTTCTTCGTCTGCGTGTGGGCTGGCCTGTTCTCCCCCCTTTGCCTGGTGGGGTGTGGGGGCCTGTGCGGGGCGCGGGTTCTGGCTCCTGCGGGATTCTTGCTGCGTCTGGGGCGCTCCATGTGTGCCGTGCCTGGTGCTCCTGTGCTGCGCACGGTTTCCTCTGTTGGCGGCCTAGGCTTCTGTGTTTGGGCCTGGTTGCGCTGCGGGGACTCTTCCCCTCCTCTGCACTCTGTTGTGCTGTCGCCTTTTCGGGGGCGGGGGGGGGGGCTGCTTCGCTGCCTCCGGTTTGGTCCTGTGCGGATTTTGTGTGTTGTTGGTCCTCGCTCCTTTTGGGTGTTTGTTTCGTCCTCTTGGGGCTGGCTGGGCTGCGTCAGGGGGGCCCTGTTATTCTCCCTTTGCGCTTTGTTGAGTTGGGATGCCTTTGCCGTGCTGTGTTTCTCCTGAGCCTTTGGTGTTGGGTCTTCTGTTGCTGCTGTCTCGGGGTTCCACGCGGCTTGTTTTCAGGCCTTCGGCCGGCACCGGTTGTTGCTGTTCTCCGGTGGTGGGTGTTCCATGGGTCTGTTTGCTTTGGCTCGGGTTGGCGTGGGTTCCGGTCACCTCTGTGGGGCTGGTTCTTTTTCGCTGTTCCTGCCTTTGCTTGCTCGTGGGTTTCCCTGTGTTGTTGGGGTTTTCCTGCCTGCCTGCTTGCTTGCGACTTGCCCTCTGATGCTCTGGTCGCTTCTTTCTTCTGCTGCGGCGGCCTGTTGGTTTGCCTTCTGTTCTGCCCCGTCTGGTTGTGGGTCGGTGTTCCTGCTCTTTTTGCCGCTGTGGGGGTCCTGCGGGCTCTTCCGGTTCCGGTTGCCCTGCCTTGACTCCGCTGCGGGCTGGCTGTTGTGGTATCTGCTCAGCTTGGGGTTCTGGTTCTTCCCTTCCTGGCCTCTGTGTGGTTGGTCGACGTTTGGGGCTCCTGGTTCCTGGCCCTGTTCCTCCCTTCCCTTGGACTGAGCCTGGTTCCGCTCGTGGCTGCTTGCTGGTGTTGTGCCGGTGGTTCTTTGGAGTGCTGTGTCACCCTCTGCCTTGGGTGCGGCTGTTCTGTCCCTCCCTGCCTGCGCCTGTGGTTGGGCGTGGTGCTTGGTGGGGGCCTGCCTGGTTCTTTCTGGTGCTGGGCCTTCCTTTTGCTCAGTTAATGGGCTTCCGGTGTTCCCCGGGGCCTTTTTCTGTGGGCTTGGCCTGGCTGCTTTTGCGCTGGCTCTCCCTGTGCTTGCCTTTGGCTTGGTTCTGCTGTTCCTGGCCTCCCCTTCTGTTTTCTGTGGTATTGCCTTTCGTGGTTTGTTCCGGGCTGGGTCCTGCCGGCGGCTGCCGGGCTGTGTCTTGCCTCCTGTTCTCCGTTTTGGGGTATTGTTCCCGCGCTCCATTCGCTGCTCGGTGGTTGTGCTGGGTATGGCTGGGTTGGTTCCTGCCGGGCCTGGTTGCTTGGGCTTCTTCCTTCGGTTTTCATCCCTTCCTCTTCTGGTTTTGGTGGTGGTACGGGGTGGCTGTTGTTGTTGCCTATCCTGGGGCTGTGGTTTCTTCTCTCCCCGGGTTTCTGCTGGGTCTGCCTCCCGGCCTGCCGGGCTTGCTGGGCGGCTTTGTTTCCTTCTGGCCGGTGTTCCGGTTTCTCTGCCCTTTGTGGCAGGTACGCCGCCTCCGGGTTTCTTCCGGGTCACTGTGCGCGTCTCCCCGTTGCCTGGCCGTGTGGGTGGCGCGCTGCGCTGGTTGCTGTGGCCTGCGTTTGCTTCTGCTTGTCCTTCGGCGGTGGCTTTCTGTGGTTGCCTGTTGCCTTGGGCTTCCTCCCTGTTGGCTCCTGTTCTGGGCTAGGCTGGTCTGCTGTTTGTGTTTGTGCGTCCTGCTCTGGGTTGCCTGGTTGTGCTCTTTCTGCGGTCCTGGGCTGCCTGATTGAGTCTCTTCTGGGAGTTTCTTGGGTGGATGGGCACTTCTTTGCGGGTGCCCTGTCTCCATGTGGGGGGGCAGGTCCCTGTGTCCTTGGGTTCCAGGTCCTTGTGGGTGTGGTGTGTTCCGGTCTGCTTCTTGTTTCTGGCCCTCACGCTGTCGCCTTCTTGTTTCCCCTGATTGCCTCTTCTTGGGTTCGTTGGGGCGTCGGCGGGGCTGTTGGCTCTCCGGCCTGTGCTCTGTTGGGGTCTTTCCTTCTTTGTCCTTCCCTTGTTCTGGGGTTGGTTCTGCTGGTTGCTTTTGGCTTCGGCTTTGGCTTCCTGTCTGTATCCTCGGTTGCGGTTTTGCGCTGTGCGGGGTTCGACCCCTGGGCGTGCCCTGCCTTGAGTCTTGCGGGACTGTGGGGTGTGGTTTGCTTTTGCTTTCCTCCCTGCTTGCAGTTGCTTCTGTGTGGTCCTCTGGGGTTGTTTTGCCTCGGTCTCTCTGGCCTCTGGGTTTCTGCCCCGGTCTTTTGCTAGGAATGTTTGGGGTCTTTCTGCCTGACCTGTCTCTGGTTTGGCTTGGCTATGGTTGTTGTTGGTTTCCTTTGTGGTTGCCTTGCTGTAGTCTTGGGTCCTCTGGGTCCTTGGCCTGTCTGGTTGTGCTCCTGCTTTGGTGTTCAGGTTTGCCTTCTTCAGGCTGTTGCTTCCTGCTCCCATTTCCTCCGCTTTGGCTGGAGTTCTGTTTTGGGGTTCCGGGGGTTCCTTCCGTTCCATTTTCCTCTTTTTCTGGGTCTTTGTCCTAGTTGGTTGCCCTTGTTGGTTCTTCCTGCTCGGGTTTCCTGGAGGTTCTGGTTCCCTTTGCCTTGTGTCCGCGTCTTGCGGGTCCTGGTGGCTTTGCTTCCTGGGGTTCGCTCTTCGTTCCCTGGTGCCTTGGTTTTCTCTCTTTCCCTGTCCGTGGGCTCGGTCTTGCCTTTCGGGTTGGGTGCTGGGGGGCTTCCGCTGTTCTTCCCGGGGTTGGTTTTGTTGGTCCTTTGGTTCGCTTCTCTCCTGCCTGTTCTTGCCTGGGTTGTCTTCTGCTGCCCGTTTCTGGCTTGTTGGCCTGGTGGCTCTTGGCCTTTCTCTTTGTTTGGCCTCTCGTCTGCTGTTGGCCTCTTGCCTTTGGTGGCTTGGATGTCTGTGCTCTTCCTGTCGCTGGTTCACTGTGGGGTGTTCCTGCGGTGGGCTGATTGGCCTCTGGGGTGGCCAGTCTGGTCGTCTGGCTATGCTCCCTTGGTTTTGTTGGGTGTCTGCTGGGCTGGTGGGGGTCCTCTGTTGTCGGGGGCTCTGCCTGTATTTTACCCGGTTCTTCCTCTTTCTTCCTGCGGTTGCTGCCTTGGTATGGTTTCCGGGTTGGCTTCTGTTTGGTTTGGGAAGGCCGGCGTTTTCTGCTTTGGTATTTCTCCATAAGTGATGAATGGGCCGAGGACATAAGGGACCTGGGGATAATGCTCTATTACTTACCGGTAATCGTCATTACTCCTGGTCCCGTTGTCCTCGGCCCATTCATACGCCCCTCCCTCCCTCCCGGGCGACCGGCCTTCCAGTCTGGGCTTGTTAGTACAGGAGGGCTGCTGGGTAGGTACTACCTTTATACTCCCGGGGGGAGGGGCAGTAGGGATATCCCAGCATTCCTCTTGTTTTTATTTCTGTTGGGAGATGGTTATCTCCATAAGTAATGAATGGTCCGAGGACAACGGGACCAGGAGTAATGAAGATTACCGGTAAGTAATAGAGCATTGTGCTGTGACGTCAGTGTACCTGCACTGTGGGTTTCGTCTTTACTTCAGTGTTGCATAGGCATGCTCTGACCACGCTTCAGTGGAAGCTGGAGCGTGGGACAGGAAAACCGAAAAAGCATTTGAAATTAAAGTGATTTTTTTGGGGTGTTATAAAAAAAAAATGTAAGTGCTTCCTCATTGATTGGTGATTTGGTGAGTGGGTCATTGGAGAACGGTTGAATGAATGGATGAATATTTAGGCGAATGAAGATTAACCCAATTAATGCATGGACGAAAGGATGGATGGATGAATGGGGAGTGTGTGCGGACGAATTAATAGATGTTCATAGAATGCCTGGATGCTCACGGGCAGGGTGCTGATGTTGGTCACGGCACCATTCGTAGCCGGAGTCTGCCCTCCCTTCTCGCCCCTTCAGCTCACTAACGCATCTAGGCAATTACATGTTCATCCTTGCACTAAGCTGTCTATTTTTTCCATCCACCCCTTAGCTGATAATCACATTCATCCTCTCACCTGTCAACACAGAGAAACTCAAGATTCACTGAAGAACCCTCCCAGACTGAACAAAGCTTGTTGAAACTGCTAATTACATGTACTGGAAAAGCAGGTCAAATTGTTCTGGCCTACCGTTGTTCTACATGTAGTGGTTGTAGAATAATAAAAAGCTCGAAAATGTGTGCCTGCGAACACATCTTGATTTTCCCTCCTAGTTTTAAAAGAGTAAACGTGGAGTTTCCTGCCCTCTCATACCGTAAGGCATCCATTCACACACAGAACCGTCGTTACTGTGAACTTGGACCTGTTTATTCAATAACCTTTTACTGAGTGGCCTCTCTATATAACCAATACTTTATTTTTCTCATTTACAGAAGATTGATCTTCAGAACTTCTCCTCCAGTTGGAGTGATGGGATGGCCTTCTGTGCCTTGGTTCATTCCTTCTTCCCGGAAGCGTTTGACTATGATGCCCTTGTTCCAACCAACCATAAGCAGAACTTTGAACTTGCCTTTTCCACAGCTGAGTAAGTACTGATGTTACAATGACTTCGGTTAGAAGGCACTCCAATATTTAACCTATAAATGCTAACAATAATCAATCCAAATGGTTTAACTTTCAATTTTTTGTTTTAAAAATATTGACATTGCCATTTTTTCGATATAAAGCATATCAACTATTGCATCCAACATATTTACTCTCCAAGCAATGCCCTGCAGATGTCTATCTGGGGTGACCACCTCCCTCTAGGCCATTACGGACCCAGTTTCCAGTGCTGGACTTGTGTGTGATAGCCTAATACCTTCTGAGTGTTTGGCGTGTTTTGCTTCCATTGAACTAATCAGACTAAGACACTTGAACCCACTGATGTGCAGGTGAAAACTTCAGGACTGGAGACCGTGAATGCAATGTCTTTGGAGCGACGCTGCTACCCTGTGAGTAAATTGAGCACACCCGCAGCAGCAAACAATAACACCCATTCTGCCAATCTTTTCCTGGATCAGATTCAATGTCTTTTAATCCAGAGTGTTAACATTTTGTCATAAAGTCTGAAACTCCCCAGGAACTCAGCGGTGGCACTTGGAGACTCACAGGGTGGTAGACAGAGGATAGCATGCAGGTTCAGTTAAGGGCCTGTTGTCACTGGTCAGCTGGGCAATTGCAGGAAAGGCCCCCTTGTAGCTTGTGGTATCCCTGTATCACAAGTATTCAGCCTTATTACCCTTAGAGACCACTTTTCCTATTTACGTCTGGGAATGCCCTAGACAGTAGGTAAAGGGTTACCAGGGCGACCAGACTACTGAGACCCGGAGCAGGCGTGCTACTTTGCATGCTGATTTCTACTGAGGAAGTCTGCCAGGGCTGGATCATGGTGGTGACAAGCTACTCTGGGCTGCTCCACGAGGCAGGAGAGAACCCCACTCCCGCCACAGGGGCAAGGCTGTGAGCGAATGGCAACATTCGCTTTCAGGAATCATGGACTAGAGAGGGCAGCCCACCTGAAGGTCGGCAGCCCACATGGAGTGTGGTGCTCCAGGTCTGCCATACAGGCCTATTAATGAAGCATAGGGGCCTTCATGAACAGTGTACAGGCATCTGGGAAGTTCTTCATTCGGCCCAATAGCACTGCCTGAGGGGTGTTTACCACCGCTTGAGAGAGAGGATCGATTAACCCCCCTGCTGCGGAATGCATGCTGGAAGGCACACCTGATTGAAACTAACACAAGTGACTGAGCCTGTGTCTCCTTCGGGAAGAGATGATTACCGCTCATATTGCATAAACACCATTCTCCTATTAGTTTATAGTTCTATTCATCTTTGCTCTGGCATGTTATTGCCCTCGCTCAATGCACTGGGGTGAGGTGAGGCCTATAAGGTTAATAGGAAAAAACCTGCATATAGACAAACTGCTCACACTGAAATCACTTGCAGGGACCGTTGGGCGGATAGCTTGGATGGCGGTTGCTCCAAAAAGGTTCCTGATGAGAACTCGACCTTCTGCTTGTGCCCCCCCCCGGATCTTCCTGGGGGAGTGGCGGGACCTGCTTGCCAGAGTTACTGTCTGCAACGCATGAAGCTGAAGAAGACAGCTGCTAGACCCAGCAGATTACTGCGCTGTGCCTGGTATAAGATGGGGAAAGCAGATGCGAGACAAGCCAAGCTCTCTCCTTTGAAAACTGCAGGCAGACACGAACAATGGAAACTCCTCTTCGAGAATGCCAACTGAGTCAAGTAGCCGGAGAGGGTTCAGCTCTGGCTGCAGACATTCACACCATGTTCTTAGACCTTAAGCAGAGCCCTACTGCTATTGATACCAAAATACTTTTCCTAAGAAACTGGTTTGCCCGTCTCAAAGAAAAAGTTGGTATGCACAGCGAACACATACAGCAACTAGAGTTGTGCAAGTGAGAGATGGAGTATGATCACTCTTCAGTGGGCGAGAAGCTACTCCAGATAGAAAAAGGCTAGAAGTGATCAGGAATAAAAATTAAGACCTGGAAGCCTGATCAAGAAGGAACAACATCTCCATCCTAGGAGTGCCAGAATCAACACTGATAGTTCGCATGGAGGATTATGCAGAGTCACTGCTCCATGAGCTATTTGGCGACACACTCCAGCATGCTCATTGTGGAATGAGCTAATTAGTTGCTTGGTCCGCGGCCTCCTCCAGGCTCACCCACACGTCCCATCATAGCCAGGATGCGTAGCCAGGCAGCTGAACTATACAGACGGGTACACTGCATTGCAGCTGGAAAGAGAGAAGCAGCCACTTCACTACAATGGAAATGAAATTCCAATTTTTCCTGATTACCCTATCGCAGTGCAAGCCAAAAGCTTTTACCAGCTAAGTATTTGCTCCAGCACACATAGGCTAGATACTCCTTACTTTACCCAGCTAAGATATGAATAGAATACTCTGGCAAGACTCATAATTTCACAGATCCGAAAGCGAGCACCAAGTTATCCAAGACCATCCATGCACTCAATGAAAGATCACAAACATAAGCAAGTGATGCTGAGACAGGATGTATGAGTGATAATGATTGGGTCTGGAATTTCCTAACACCGACATGTGGAGGAAGCAGCAGACCTGGACAAAGAGATAATCCTGCAGGCCCCCCTGTGCGGGCTCTGCTTGTTTGAAACCTGTACCCCTCGGGCACCCAGCTGGGCACTGGCTGGGGAGAGTTCTGGGCTCCTATGTTGTCCTACTTGAGATGAGTCCCAGTATGCCCGCATTGACTGTTTGTTTTGGGTATTACAATGGGAGGATTAGTGAGATTCGGCCTGATTAATGGGCTAAAGTGGAAGGTGGGTGAAATGTTCTGAAGTACAAATTATTTAGGGCTTTCTGGCTACCAAATGTTTTTCTGCTTTTACCCTAAATGCCCAATTAGAGTGTTATTGCATGGCTATATGACTGGCAAATGCGGAAGTCCGACAAAGCTACACACACTATTGGTCGAACATAAATGCAGTTTATCAAATGTATAACTTGGAATGTCCGGGGTCTCAATCATTGGATGTTAGCATGACTAAGGGCATGACGGCTGGGTGAAAGACCATCTTCATTTTATTCTATTGATGTGTGAGGGGTAGCTCTAATAATCCGCAAAAGACTTCCATGGCACACGTACAGAGTACAGTGCGACCCACAAGCTTGTTACATCCTGCTTTAAGGTGTGCTCCAGGACGACTTAGTCAAACTTCTTTATCTATACGGTCCAAATGTAGACGACCCTGGCTACCTTGCGAAGGTGCGGCAGCTATTCGGGGTCCCTGGGATGCTTCTATGGGGAGGGGACTTCAGTGTTCTTCTAAATCTGGTGTCAAATAGGTTCAGCTATACCAGATGACCACACCCGAAGGCAGTGGCGCAGTTACACCTACTAATCAAGGACAATGCTCTCATTGATCTCTGGCGTGCTAGGCACACAGACTATAGAGGGTACCCGAATAGCAACTACATGTCACATGGTCTCACATCAACTTCTGGCTGGCCAAACAGGATATTGATGTTTGGACCACAAATGTTACTCATCTGCTGATGACTCTCTCGGATCGTGCCACTGTGCTACTCAAAATGGTCTTCCCTGGTGGCGGTGCACACGCTCGTACATGGCGGCTGGTGGCTTGAGCGCTGCGCAATCAGGGATTCAGGAAGGAGTTTAGATCGGCTATTGTGAAATATTTTGATTTTAATGAGCGCTCCGTGACATCACGTGCGTCCCTCTGGGAGGCCTTTAGAGTTGTGATAAGGTGAACATGTATAGCAAAACAGGCGGGGGTGCTTCGGTTTTCGTGTGGCGAACTGATGCTATTAGAGAAGGAGTCACGAGAATTAGAGCACCAGTGTTTTTTCAGAATGTTTTTCGAAATATGTGCATATCTTCGCTCCACACCTATTCGCTATGTATAAATGAGTCTCTCAATGCTGGTGTTCTTCCTCTACCCTACGGGAAACCTTGATAGTGATGCTACTTAAACCAAATTAAGAACCTCAGCGATGTGAGTCATACTGACCCTTATTGATTAATATTGACCACAAAGTCCTTGCCGAATTAATTGCTTTGCGACTTCTACCGCTACTGCCATCAATTGTTCTACCAGACCAAGCAGAGTTTATTCTGAGCAGGTCCATAGCCCACAATCGGCATTCCTCCTTCGCTCTACTCTTCACTCTAGACAATGGCCTCATCGCTGTGGAAGTGTTTTTAGATGCCACTGAGGCATTGGATTCACTCGAATGGCCCTACCTCTTCGCCCTGCTATCACGCATTTGAATAAGTCCCAAGTTTCTGAATTTAATTGGCCTCTTGTACGCCCAGCCAGTAGCCCGATTGAGAGTTAAAGGAACAATCACTCCCCAGTGTCAAGGGGTACCTGACAGGGAAGCTCCCCTCTCCTATCTTATTTGCCATAGCCATGGAGCTGTGTATGGCCTGAGTGCGGCAACATCATGTGAGTCATAGCTTGGCGTTAACGCCCTGTAGAATTATTGTCTACATGTACGCAGATGACGTCGGCCTGTATTTAAGCGAGCAAAAGGTCAATTTGGACCCCCTGATCTGGGAGTTCACCAGATTCAGATGTATTTCTGTGATCATGATAAACTGGGCCAAATCTGTATTATTACTTCTGACAGAGTTCACTTCAGAGTTCCCAAAGATGTGGTTAAGAGAGCCAGTAAGTTATCTTAGGTTTTGGCTTAGCAGGGACCTCGATGAGGGAGGACAAGCCAATTCTGGTTGCCTAATGTCCTGGCTTGATGAGCGGGTGGAAAGCTGGAGGAACCTTCCACTATTCCTGACTGGGAGGTTAGCGATTGCGGGGAGAGATGGTGATCCTCCCTAAGTTTGTCCATTTGTTTATAAACCTGCCTCTTCCCCTCATGGTGCATTTTGACACCCCTTCACTTGTGCCTGATCTCACTGGCACGAGCAGGAAGACAACCCAGAATTGCATGGGAAGTGATGACGCTCCAGTCGAACAAGCAGGGATTGGATCTGTATCACTATAGTGCTCAGGCACAGATTGTGATCTACTGGCTTTACCTAAAGCTGTTCATGCTGACACCACCCCTGAGCATGACAGCCTGGCAGATGGCACTTTATCTAGCCTCCAGGCCTCCACAGGCCTAGGTGGACACAATTGTGTACTGTATCTGCATGGAATGAGCTCCGAAGGCGGACCCGATTGGGATTGCCTGTGTTCTCCCTTGATGCCAATTTTTGGGCAAACCTCTCTCCCGATTACCAGTGACACCAGTACCAGTAATAGGCTGCGACAACTGCGCCTGACTTCCATGCACACTTTGTATACAGATAGTACTTTCATTGAACCGCAACGTCCTGAGATATGTGTCCTTGACCAGGACACATATCAAATTTGGGTAGATTTTAGGAGGATACATGGTACCGTCCCAGAAGGCCCACCTATGCTTCTGGTACTGGAGGAGACTCTCACAAATCTCTCTCCAGTCAGATTGATCATGAGGCTTTGCTATAGGTATACAAACAACGGTGCTGGTTCGTGTTCCCAGTAGTAGGCATGCATGCGACACTGAGCTGGAGACCAACCCACTCACTGACGCGCAGTGAAAGAATTGCTTCACCCAATCCTGCGCACTCTCTCCTAACTATAGACTGTGCCGAAGAAGCCTGTATAAAATAGGATTCATTGATTATGTGTTCTGCGTATCTTGTGCTGTGGCTTGTGCTAAGTTTTCTCATCTGCTTGGAACTGTCCTTGGGTGTAGAACTTCTGGAGCATAGATTACTGGGCACCCTGTGGTGTGCTCCCTGCGAGGGATGTCCCTAAGGATGTACGCAAGTTAACAGCTCTTCTCCTTTTGGCCACGCGCTGCATGGCAATTCATTGGGACAGGTGCCCAGCACTACAAAGGGTCAGATGGCTCAGATATGCGGCTTATTGTCAGAAACACTTGACCGCCTATTGGAAGTTGATGCCCATGAGGTCCCACCCCAAACATATAGGGAACCCACTGGAGTTTTACCTTCGTGCCAAACTGGTGTGGAGGAAACTGCGGCTTTCCCTGGTGAGGTTTGTGGTCTCGTTGATCTGGTGGGTCAGAACGCAGCGCAAGTCCCTGCATTGCCTCACACTGTGATGGGGAGGTGTGCCAGGGGTCTTTCGGTGGGTGTTCCGCGTAACACCCATAGAATTTGATACATTCCCAGATTCACAACATGCTGTAAACCTGGGAATACGTCAAAAGCCTACGCCTCCCTAGGGGCGGCGTGTGTTTTGTGTAGGTAGGTGTCCCTTTTTCCACAAAAAACAACCTGATTGCAATGCAGACTCCCTTGCACCAGTGCCTGCATTGGCGCTAGGCAGCCATTTGTGCTCCAGAGCTGTGAAAGGACAGGAATGAACCATGCCTCAGACACAGCGCATTCCTGCCCTTTTCTTTTGACATAGGTCAGCGCGGCAGGAAGGCTCGAGGCGCTGCCCTATGCCAAAAATTAGTAAATGGGGGCCCTGAGAGAACAGCCAAACGCATATCTTCCCTGCAAACAATCGCGCCTGTATCTCGATGGTGACCTTACTAATAAGGTAAGCATCTATCCGCACATGGATTTGTACAGACTTGAAACAGTTTTCCAGTCCAACTGCGTTGCTGCCAAATATTGGGCAAGAAATATTTAAAAATAAACCGCATTTTTCATCGCGGGTTTCTTGGATTTCTTTAGTTGTTCATTCTGATGATCACTGTGAAAACTTGAACTTCTTTTTGACAGTGTTTTGATAGTGCTCTTCGTGCCTGGCAATTATCAGGCTTTGGCCCGGCGCCTGGCTCGGTTTGGTCCCATTGAGGAGTCTCAAAGAATGATGCAGTTTTGCTGGAGTCACTCGCTTTTTCTCCAAATACATCCTAAAGCTATTGACTGTCAACTCCAGTTCATTTTTACAGAATTGTAAATCTGCTTGGGTGTTGTATACAGCGCCAGTTGGATGTAATGTTACAGTATAGTTTATTTTTCTTTGGGGGAGTTGCTGAGGCTATGCCTAATCATTTCTATAAAATCACACACTTGTCAGAGAATCAAACAATGTGGAGGTCATATTACATAAAGTGGCCCAAGTTGCAATGGATGTATGGACCTGAATTCTGCGTCTTCTGGGTACTTTGGTATTACAGACGGGAAGTAGAGGCCTTGCACGGTCCCATGTGTAATACAGATAAAGCTGGTACACATGTACTGCCGGTGCTATCCCTTTAGGACAGGGGTCTCCAAACCGGTCCTGGAGGGCCGGATCCATGCCAGATTTTTGGGATATCCCCATTGAGATACATGTAGTAATTTAAAACATTTGGCATGGATCCGGCCCTCCAGGACCGGTTTGGAGACCCCTGCTTAAGACATCCACTGCATGGACATGGCCCCCGCAAATGAATGACACACTTTGCCCCTGTGCCGAATTATGGCTGCGGGAACACAGGTGTAAAGAGGCCATCATAAGGCGCACTCACTTTGCACCCCAAAGATGTGACACAGACAGGTGCATCCCTGATTCCTCCCCTCTGGGGAAAAAAGGGAGTCCCTTGAGCCACCCCAGACATCCACCAGTCAAAGACTGCATGGGTCTCCAGAATAACCTCTGTCCCACTGTAGAAATGCAGGCTTGGTGCAGACTGCTCTGTCAAAAACGAACCAGCTACTAAAATCAGCTCGTCTGTCATCCACTAGGGACAGCCTGCATTTGTGCCTGACCTGGAGGCAGCGCATTATTAGTCCTAGGGTGCACTGTCCCTGTATGCACTTGGCGCATCTAGTTAAATGTGCGCTGTGGCGCAAATCTGCTCCTGGCACACCTTGCCAGTGGTACGCCTGAAAACCTGGGACTGGCAAAGCTTTCCAAGCCCACTACTACCAATGTTTGTGAATTCTAAAAAGTAGTAAATATTCAACTATTCAAGGTATTCTTGAGTGTAGATTTACTAGGTTTTTTTTGGTAAACTGGTCACTATATATATTTAGGTTCCTGAACTTAAATGTGCACCGTGTTGCAAAGCAGGGACAGCTCCTCCGTTGAGGCGGAGGAGCTGCCCCACGAAAAACAGAACGATAATAACCTTGTTATTATCAATTATTTTTCCGCTATGGGGTAGGTTAGGGCAGGACTGGGGTCATAGAGGGAGGAGTGGTGAGCACACTCTAAGTGTGCTTGATGGTTTGGCCGGCCTTCTTGGGCTGGCCGAACAGTCATGCATCCTTTGCATATTCACCACCAGTCTGTAATGCACAGTCTGGTGGGGAACATGCACAGGCTCCAAGTCCTCGTCTGTGCGCCGAATTGCATTGCAGCATTTTGATTGGCTTAGGGGAGCTTGTGTGCTTCTTGAGGAGAAGGCGGCTGTGAGGAGGTATCGAAGATGAGGAAAGACTGAAGCGGAGGAGACGAGGGCCGTGAAAAGGTAAGTGTTCTCAATCCCCACGCACCACCCCCGTTGCCTACCAGCCGCCACTCGTGCAAAGACGAACAGTGTGCCCTCACTGTTATTGCCTGTTCTCATGCTACAATAAAAACTCATTTAAGAATAAAATAACAGCTGTCAATAGCACGAAAATGAGGGAGGGGCGCTAGACTAAATAAGATGGACATACTTAAAACAGTTTTTCCTCTGACATGTTGGGTAACTAAACATCTGTTCCAGTTTCTGACAACTCACAAAATGTTCGTCCAAATCAGATCAGCCTTCGTCTAAACAGCCTATTTGAAATATTTAACTATTACATTTTTTTTTTATTTGTTTTATTTAAGTTAAGTGTTTGGTACCTTACTGGTAAACAGATTGGAGTGATTGTTGTATTTTCTATTACGAGCATTTTAGAGAGCCTGAAATGAGCCGATTGCTGTGCACTTTCTCCTCATCAGGAAATGTTCTAATTCAAACTCTGTATTGTATTCTCAATTTAAAAAGCAGTGCATGGAAATGCACTGGGCTGTAATTCACCCAGCTGTTCACCCCTTAGCAGTCTAGGACTGACCTATTAAACATCCATCCAGCTACGCCCAGTGGTTTGGTGAAGATTCCATTCTCACGTCTCCTTCCATTGTACCTCCAGAGCCATCCCACCTCGGCAGAAAATAAAGAAACTTACAGGGTGAAATATTAAGTTCAACTAGTGCCATTCCTTCTCTAACATAGACTGTATGCATTAGAGAGTACACAAGTCAATACTAAAAAAATCAGTCAAGCGAAATTTATCAGGGCACCAATTAAAAGTAATATTGAAAATCTTTCAAGAAATGCTAATCCAATGTCCCAGAAACATTTTCTTCAGTGATCTTAAAATTGTTAGAACCCTTTATATTATGCTCTAAAACGGCAAAGTTCACTAGACTGTAGCCCAAAACTTACCGGATTGTTCCCAAATCATCAACCGCTTGATAGTCTGCTAGTTCCAACTTTAAACTCCTGCACTTAACCTACCTCGTTAACTTGCAAACAATATCAAAGCTATAAACTTGTGTCCTTACTGTGCGCTTTTAAGATTTCATGGAAACAGTAATTCAGAAAATAGCGGTATTGAGAAACCATTTCACCTGAACTGTTCAGTTGACATTTTCAAGATGTACTGAATTTACCATTTGGTAGACAATATTTCATAGAATGTTTTTCATGTTGAAATCGCCTTTTCCATATTTTTTTTAAAGATGTAAATGTCAAATGGCCTTTAAAAATTAGTTATTTCAGCTGAATATGTAACATGGTATGCATAGATCCCTTTTTCACCTCCCTCTTTTAGTTGCTTCCCCCCCTCCCACATTTCTATCAGCTTCACCTTTTTACTCACCTCCTTGTTTGATTTTGGGGGACTCTCATCCTTTTTTGTATTTATTTAGTTTATTGTCCCTATTCCCGAAGTTTCTCCTTTTTCCATTTTTTTTGTGGTAATGTTTTGTGGTGTACTCCTTTCTGCACTCTCATTCTTTTTCTTAAGCTTGAACCTACACTTCCTTACTTTACTTGTGTTTTACATTATATTCCTGCTTAATACTAAAACTACGGTGCCAAAGAGAATTCAACATTAATTTCAAAAGAGGTTTCCTTTTAGTGCATAATTATTATTTTAAACTATTTCTTGGGGTGTTTCGTTATTTTCAGCCAAACAGTCTCTTTATTATTTGTTTCACTGAATTTAGATTTTTGGAGTCCTCAGGAATGGGACTTTTTTTTGTGTGTTCTGTATATTGACTACAGTATCTTGGAAGCATCATGCATCAGCTGTTTCCTCTGCATGCTTCCTCTAAACATGGCACATCCCAGGGTATCAGACCGCTCTCCTGGCTCAGGTCCGCTTTGAAGGCTGACGCGGCAGGGGATGAATAGCCTTTGGGATAAACATACGTAGATTGTGGTAGCGCCCAGAAAAAACAGCACATCTTTTGTGGTTGTGTTTCTTTTGTAAGATACTATAGAATTGTAGAACTTTCTGTCTTTCACTTCCATTTTAAATTTTCATTCACCAGTAAAGTTTCAATGGAGTCATTTTTCATTTAAGCAGTTGGGTTCCAATGGCACTGAGATAACCCCCTGGCATCATTTATCTTTCGTTGAAGTTCTTCAGAGAATCTTGGCTATGTTCGATAGTTCTGTCTTCCAATGCTGTGAAATAGCTGAAATATTAAAATGCCCAGGTGCCTGTTCCTGCGAGGTATCCACCCCCAGTGCACACCACTGCCCTTGGAAGCCTCCAGTTTCAAAATATCTAAACAGATTCTTGTAGCACTCAAGGCTGCACAGAACCTTGCTCCTCCCTGCCAACAAGATTCTCTTTCTGTTCCTCACTGTGCTCATTAATGTCCATCTAAATTACCATCCCACTGTGCTACACGCGACAACACGATAAGAGCAGCCTCAAGGCTCCTAGTCTCACCTAAGCCAGCCTGTGCCACTTCCGGGTGGTGGTCCTCAAAAAATGCATTAAATGTCATGTGTTTAAACATGGAGGGCTCAAATAACTCCCCGCCAACCAACAACTGCCTTCCGCTGTGAACATTTGTGCAGATAATGTGTTTGTTTTATTAGAAAAAGGGTAAACTTAGCCAAAGGACAGGGTGTGGCCTTACGGCCAGAGCTGTCTAATTTGGAACGAAGAAACCCGGTTCGAGTCTCGGAATCGGCTCAACCTCGAGAGGTCGATCATGTACTTCATTCAGATCTCATAGGCACAACCATGTTTTGGCCTTATGTCTTTAAATAGGGCCTTCTCTCTGATTTCCCTAAATCCTGTAGGATTGAGGTTAAAGGACCTCTGTGGTCTCAGCTCATCAACAGGATTCCTTTGCCTGCAAGTGACTCCCACTGTCCAGATTCCCATGAGTTGATGGGTTAATAGGGTATGAGGCTAAAAGTAGTCGCAGACTTGCTAAGAACAAATATTTGAGTGAATTTTGAGACACACAAAGTTCTTGTCCACGTGAACTTTATTTATGGAGACTTGGAGACATTAGTAGAGCACTTACCGCTGATTAATACTAGGTTGTAAAATTAAAATGTAAACAGATGAGGCCTAGTGAGTCCATTAAATGTTAACAACATATTGGATTTCTAAATACTGCAGCTGAGGAAAAATACACACTACGCCTACAACCCGCCCTCCTTTCGCTCACTTGAGCTTCATCTGCGTCACAATGGAAGTGAAAATGCACTTGCCCCCTCACTCTCTCCTTGTGACCCCTCGCTTGTAAACACTCTCCCATGCATACCCATTCGTTTGGGCTACAATTCGCTTGTGCAACACCACCACAAGCCATATTACTGGAAGGCATGGAGTATTGATGGTCCTCAAGAGGGCTTGTAGTTTGCCAACATGTTGTTCGTTCATCTGTGTCTCACACACACCTGGCTGATGCACATGGGAGAAATGTTAACATCATGCCTAGACTCAGCAAGCAGACAGGCAAGGCAGACCCAAGTCAGTGACTTTGTGGCAGAGGGCTATGGATAACGCAAAGATCACAGCAAAGTGGCTGAGGCGTTACTGCTCCTAACTTCTAAATAAAGGTAATCTGAATATTCATCTTTTCTGGAGTCCTTCTCTTTCTGCTCTTCTAAGCCTGCTCTCTTACAGGCCAATCCAAGCCAGGAGAGAGAGAGTTCACCAGAGGAATGACAAATGTCAAACCAAAAATAACAATCATAAAATACTACAAAATAAAGGCTACAATAGGAAAATCATTTATTGTACGTGGTAAGGTGTGTTTTGTTTCAAGTAATTCATGAAATTACTTGCTGTAATTTGTCTGTGGCCATTGTTATTAATATAGCTGGACTACTGTAATGTGACAAAGATACAGTGCCCTTGCTTTCCTGTGTTGAGCATATGACTGCATAGTAATGTAAAAGGTTACTTGTATATAGCCCAAAGCTGTCCAAATGCACCAATAACTCCTGAGTCCGTGCCAGATTTTCTGGCTGTACACATAGGCTTATACTTGTTATTATTGAATTTAAAGCAGCCTGTATTATGCTGCTTTGAGACCTGTTTCTATTTTCACTTCCCCACTACCACTTCAGCACAATCTCCCTTCCTCTGCCCTCTCACCCATTACTCCGAGCTGCAGATTTGTATCCCTAATACGAATGTTTTCTCTCCTTGCCTTTCCCCCTCGTGTTTGTTTCTGCGTTTTCATTATTTTTACTCCCAGTAACTTTCCATTCATTGGTTATCTTTTTTCCACCTGTCTGTTTATGTCCAGGGGCATTGTGGGATAGGAGATTTCCATTGTTGGTTATCTAGCTTCCTTCCTTCTCCTGATGTAGGTGTCGTATACAGTTGTAAAATGCGTTCAGTGTTCTGCAGTTCATCTGTTTTGATGCTTCTAATGAGCTATCTTGTGATTGTGTGTGTGATTGTGTGTGTGATTGTGTGTGTGATTGTGTGTGTGAGTGTGTGAGTGTGTGAGTGTGTGAGTGTGTGAGTGTGTGTGTGTGTGTGTGTGTGTGTGTGTGTGTGTGTGTGTGTGTGTGTGTGTGTGTGTGTGTGTGTGTGTGTGTGTGTGTGTGTGTGTGTGTGTGTGTGTGTGTGTGTGTGTGTGTGTGTGTGTGTGTGTGTGTGTGTGTGTGTGTGTGTGTGTGTGTGTGTGTGTGTGTGTGTGTGTGTGTGTGTGTGTGTGTGTGTGTGTGTGTGTGTGTGCTAGAGTGTGAGATAGAGACATAAACTGCTGCTTTAACTACTTGGTCACTTGCAGGGGTGGACTTGGACAGAAAATAGACCTCGGCACTAAATTGAGTGGACATCATTAGTGAATCAGAAAGCTGAAAAGGTGGCCCAGAGTTGAAAACCAAGGCAGGTTTCAGCTTGTAGAGGCACAATGGGGCCTAGTTACAAGCCACAATCACCACCAGAGCGGCACTTTTATTGACGCTGCAATGGCGTAGGTCCATTTCCCATACGCCAACTTGTAAATCTGCCCCCTTCGGCCGCAGTCCCCTGCGGCAAAGGGGTGTGCAATGGGTGTTGCTGTGGTCATGCTACTGCAACGCCCATTGTTTTAGGTGGCCCTAGATTTACAAGGCTGATGCAGCGCCAAGAACAGCCCCATTCTAACTTCATAGATTACTAGGCATTAGACTGGCGATGCGAGGAGGAATCGTAAATTTCTCCTCGTTATTTGCTCTTTCCATGTGTTCTTCATTGTGCAGCTCACATAGAAAGAACAAAGCACCATGAATGATTGTTTATGTGCAGGAAGCTGTCCCTTACTCCACATAAACAATCGCCCCTGCATTTATGATGGGAGTGTTATTAAGAGTCCTGTTTCGATAGAATATGCCTGTGTGGGGTCTGTAACGTGTAATGTGTTGCCTTCATACAACTCTCCCGGAGTTAAAAAGGCCTTCCCTGACAAAAGCACTATATTGGTCCTTGCTACTTTTTGTGAATTCAAGCATGCACCAGAATGGTAGGGTGGGCACTGATGCTACCCCAGTAGTAGTTTGGAACCATGCATGATTCTAGCAGAACCCAGTTATGTGTGTGCTCTGGCGAAGTGTCAGCCTTCCTGCTGTTCAGTCAGTATGCATGTGAGTGTTGTTGTTTCCGCAGCACTCCCTGCATATATCAAACCACCTGATCATTTGAACCTGAGACCTTCCTTCTCTCTCATTGAAGCGGAGTGACTAAATAGTATTTTTCCACATTGGGGGCTCCCACCCCCTCTGAGTGTGGTGGTTAAAGTTTAGTAAGAGGCACTCGGTATTTATGCCTGTCACATGCCAAATCTTTTAGCATTCTCTAAATTTCAGTAAATATTTGCCTATTTTTGACTCTTTATGGTGGTGGATAAGTAAAGGAAACATGACCGCAACACCAATTTAGCGATGGCTATTCAACGCATTAGAGAAAGGAGTGGTTTCTTCCGAAGAAATCTAACTTGCAAGACTTCGACAAAGTCTTGTTCGTTTCAATCAGATCTATATTCACGTGAGGCACCGGAACACCCGGGTATCTGAATGTTTCATATTCCCATGACTGAGAGAGGATGGGTATTCTCGGCAATCCAAGTCCTTTCATTGATTTTAATGGGTGGAGGCACTCCGTTCAGTAATTTATTTTTATCCCTATTATTTCTATAAAATGTTCTAGAGTCATCAACACTGGAGTAAAATCAGTCTCTTTGTCACGGAGACAAAGTAAAACGTTGTCTTTGGATAGACATAATGTATGGCTGCGGTGCTCAACTTTAATCATCCTGTGTGGATGCTCCCAATAAAATATTGCAGTCGGAGACTCACGCAAGAGGGAAAATAGGAGTAGTGACAATGGGCATCCATTGAGCGCACCACGCATTACCTGGAAGGGTTCGGCTACAAATCTGCCCATTTTCACCATGCCATGAGGTTAGGACCAAAACCCCCTGCAAAATAACCATGAGTAGATATTCCCAAGTAGAGGTGGTTGGAAGCTTTTGCCTTAACTATAGACTCCAGCGAAAGCATATGGTAGGTCTCCCACGCTTGGGGGCAGTGATCACTGAAATGGGATTATGCAATGTTTCTTTTTCCACAACCAGGGCAAGAGTACTTTAAGATGACTCATTTATCAAAAAAAACCACAGCACTTTGTTCGCAATCCGTTCAGCCAATTGAATAATCCTCTTTAAACATAGATAGCTTTTACGAGCCTGGTGTGTTCTAAAAGGCTTGGTGTAACACAACTCTCTAATCCTTCCCTGTGTTTCACCCAAGCCTCTATTTACCCCTTGTAAAGAATCCTTAGAACTCTACCTCCTTCTGGCCAACACAACTAATCCAGTGAGCTTTAAACTGCAACATTTTACACAACCCCCATGTACACCTGCCGAAATATGATATCTAGTTCTGCCTGTTTAAATCATATAATGTGCCTTAAAATATGCCAATCTTTATTTAAAAACTATGTCCATGGCAATCCCCAACTGTGAACTCCACAAGCCAAAGACGTTTATGGCATTGTCCATTATCACCTTCATGTTGACTGAGAAAAGTAGGCACATACGTAATATTTATCGTTTAGGGCGTAGACATCCACTAGAATGGGTTGGTGGGATCCACTTTCAATGATATGTTCAGTGCACACCTGCTGCCTTGTATAGGTATATGTAACCAATCAAAATATGTTTATAATTGTTGCTGCTGACTATGGGACCAATTGCCTCTGCACAGACTCTTTAGCATTCTGCATCTCGGCTCCATACCTCCGCCCTCCCTTGTCCTGAAGAAGACCCTACTAAGACGCATTATACATTGCGCTATAATTTGGGTCGAAACGTCGACGCACACAATGTGTCTTTATACTGCCCATGTATATAAGGAAACAATTGAATTGACTCTGGGCCTTATGTACAAAATTATCAAGAGGAACCAGAATTTTCTCTCCCTGTTCACTGCACTGCATTTTTGTACTGTATATAGTGTGTTTTCCATAGCACCTATCGCCACAAGTCCCATTCCCTTTGTGCGTAACTAGATATGTATATTGCTTTAGCCTTCAATATTTGATATGGACCTCCAATATATCATTTGAAACCTATTTTCCGGTGTGTGTTCCTCTACCAAAAGACTTTTGATTGTGATTACAAGCCAATATTGTTTTGAATCTAAAAAGAAATTGACATACCCGACAGGACCGCTGACTATGGGCCCAAGGCTGTATTTCAAAAATATTCCATGTTTAGGAGGCAGGCTTCATCTTTTATTGGCCTTTGTGGCAATGTTCCAGCAATATTTGATCAATATTCCATGTTTTAGGCACAAACGCCATCTTGTAAGGGCCTCTGTGACACGCTCCAGTAATATTTAAAAAATAATCCATGGTTTGGGCGTAACCGCCATCTTGTATGGACCTCTGCGGCCACGCTCTAGCAAAATTTAAACCATATTCCATGTTTTGGGCTCAAGCACCAGCAACATTTTAACAATATTCCATGTTTTAGGCCCAGGCGCCATCTTGTATGGGCCTCTGTAGCCATGCACCAGTGACATTTTAACAATATTCCATGTTTTAGGCCCAGGCGCCATCTTGTATGGGCCTCTGTAGCCATGCACCAGTGACATTTTAACAATATTCCATGTTTTAGGCCCAGGCGCCATCTTGTATGGGCCTCTGTAGCCATGCACCAGCGACATTTTAACAATATTCCATGTTTTAGGCCCAGACGCCATCTTGTATGGGCCTCTGTAGCCATGCACCAGTGACATTTTAACAATATTCCATGTTTTAGGCGCAAGCGCCATCTTCTATGGGCCTCTGTGGCCATCCTCCAGCCGTATTTTATCAATATTCCATGTTTTAGGCCCAGGCGCCATCTTGTACGGGCCTGTGTGGCCACGCTCCAGCAGTATTTTAGCAATATTCCATGTTTTAGGCCCAGGCGCCATCTTGTACGGGCCTCTGTGGTCACGCTCAGTGTTCTAACTGCAAAGGCAGAACGGGGTTAACTGGGAGCTCGGGCCCAGCAGACAGTGTTGATACGCGGTGGCAGATGGCTCTTCTGTAACAGCACCCTGGGAGCCTGGCAGGGTTTTCCCGCTTCCTGTGCTATGCCCGGTGCCAAGAACAAAGGCCGGAGCCGCCCGGCAGTGCCAGGGCCTATTCTGAGCTCGTGATGCGCGCGTGGGCTCCGGTTACACTCTCTAATGTTACTAATGCTCTGTTAAACCGCTTCAAGCCCTTGCATAATCGCAGCTTAAAAATAAACTTGTTTGTGGCTGAAATATTAATCTCTCCGTCAGAATCCTCGCAATAGTGTTAATTAAATATGACACATGTTGCAGCTGAAAAAGTAACGCATGGTAAATAGCCTATTAAATGGGCTAATGCACCATGTTCATGCTTCTAAGCACTATACAAGAGATTCGTATTTCTTCTATAATTATTGGCGGCTCACCTTTTGTATTGTTTAATATTTATTTAGATTATTTGGTATGGCACTAAGCAGCACTATGTGACTTTGAGTAGCTTTACACTTTACATTTGGGTGGGGAGTTAATAGTAATTTGTGCAGCGCTTTACACCGGCAGAACACCTCGAAGCGCTGAGGGTGTGAACAGGAACGATGGAGCTGGTAGGGGGAAGAGGTGGTGGGGGGGGGGGGGGCGTTAGGAGGACATTTTACTTCTCTCCTCTCCTGCAAGCATTCGTTGGTGTTTATGGCTGCACATCGCAGGCACGGGCTTTGACACTGTGCTCCTCATTTAATCACTGACACACCCAGCATGTTCCCGTTTTTAGAGTATTTATTTTTTTAGCCATTCCCGTCTGTAATTATCACATTTTTTTTTTTAGTTTAAAATATTTTTCTTGAAAATAAATGTTACATATTTATTTTTTGATGTCTGTTGTGTTTTAGCTATTTAAGCTGCCAAATATGACATGACAATACATCCACTGGTAAATACTAGCATTATACCATAAGTGTATATGGACATATGCTGGTATTTAAAGAAATTATATCCTGTTTTTTTAATTTCCCATGCTGTCCATCTGCTGGCCTATAATTCATGAAAGACAGTATGGAAAGTCACTTAAAAGAAGCACAATTTTCTGTATTTATCCACTTTTAAAAATAAATGCAGGCAGAAAACCCATTGTGTTCTGTCTGTATTTATCTGTAAAAATCCGTAAAAACGGAAAACAGGGAGCCTTAATTACAATATTTAGGTACATTGCTCTCCAATATTGGTCTAGGCTGTTCAGCGATGGGCTACACCCACAGTAGTGCTCTAGGTAACATTGACAACTACTGCCTGCGTTACTTGGCCATGACACTACTGACGGTAGTGATATTGATCATTGTAGTGTGGGACAGGGTTATTTAACCTTCACTCCGGTGAAGGGACCAGCTCTCCTTCTGGTACATCGATCTAGAATATCACAAATAGTGTGAGTGAGAGTATTTGGGAATCTGAGTACTGGGTCCCTTGGTAGGCCCTACGTTTGTAAGACCCTCCATACAGCTCTTAGGCAGTCAATGGTGCGGTCTCCCCTTCTCCTTTCAGGCCCCTCTCTGCCCTTCTTACACCACCCTCACTGTAAAAGGTATTGCAGATTCAGAGGCTGTGTCTGTTCCTGTCCACATCGACTGAATGGAGCAGCTTTGAACCCTTCGCACTCAGCCGATCTGGACTGACTCCCTCAAGGCAGCCTGTGGTGTGAAAATAAGCCAAACCAGAACAATCACAGTGGAAAGGCCATGGCCGAGCTGCACATCTTGCACAAACTGATGGGTTACCTTTGCATCCTGCCCCCCCTTTAACTTTCCGGTCCAGGGAAGGCATGGCTTGGCAGTTCGGGCTGGACTGTTCCCATGAGGCACAGGGTCAGACTGATTTGCATATGGCCATGTCTGAACTGGGGTGGCAGAGTGGGCTAAAGAATGGTGATGGATTAAACCCAGATCTTTTGACTGGGTGTGAGTGTTTGATTGGTTCAGATACTCCGTCCATCACCACCCCCTTTTGTACCCCTTTAACTCTAGCAACAGCACCAGGTTAGGCCATGCTCTTCCACAAGGTGAAAGCTCCCCAGTGGCGAGTTGCCCTGGAGATATTGAATGCATGAAATAAAACTGTATTTTATCATGATATTAAAAGTTTGGGGCAAACCTAAATCTGAGCGGCCGGTTGGGCAGAGTCAACCTGCATTACACTGGATATCAACCGACACCTTCGGCTTCATCCAGGTTCACCTTTTAGTTTACAGAGATCCACACAGCTGCATGGTGAAGAGTTGGAGTCAGAGACAGAATTATTGGCTCTCTACCTTGCAGACGTAAGGGCAATACCCCAAAATGTGGAAAGGAGCTGGTACAATCTGAAGGAAGAGAAGGGCACAGTCTGCAAGAATGGAGAGAACATCCCATGCCTCAGTAAAAAAGTATATATTAAAAAGAGGGAGGAGGGTTTAAATTAATCTGCCAACTGAGGAGTCCTGAAAGTAGAGCTTGATTTGAGCTGGCGGTTGCTGATGGGGGACAGCAGCACCTATTTTTGGGTTCCAACGCTGATTTTTCTGGACCAGGGTGAAGGACTGGGTTCTTTAAGACCCAGCGGTGCCAGGGCACAACACCTGAAACCTTCGTGGGTAACCTGCTCCGGCGTACAACTCACAGAGACACGGGACACTTCCTTCGACGTCAAAGATTCAAGGTTTATTTGCTGCAGGGAACACAGAGATCACGACAAGTACACAACGTGCAACTTGGGGAGACTGCTTCAAATTGGTTCTGTGGATCGCTCCTTTTATACAGTTTTTACCCATAGGATAACATGAACACAAAAGTTTACAACCCAGTTCCCACAATTATCCCCCAGAGGGGTCGCTTTGGTCACTTTGAAACACATGAGGTCCGGAACATAAGTGCGGAAACATTTGGCGGTTCCCAACTGTAGAAGCCCATCTTCCCACCATTAGCAAATTCCAATCAGCAGTAAAACAGATCGAAATAGGAACAAGGACAGGTGTAGAGGAAGACGGAGACAGTGGGGAGATCGAAAAGGGTGTAAAAGGGGAGGTAACGGGAAACACGAGATACAGGCATCAAAGGGACGTGCCTAATGAGATGCACGGCTGAGACAATAAGCCCGTGCGGCAAGATGAGCCTCGAGCGGCGCCATCTGCCTTACAGTAGCATCCCCCTCGTCATAAAGGCACTTACAAAGAACATGTGTCTTCCGCAAATATCTTGGGAGTCCCAGGGTCGCGAAGCGGACAACGTCCGTTCGCTGGCTACTTGAGGGCAAGAGACAAAATGGATGCCGTATCTAAGATGGAACCCGTGGGTACAGATGAAAAACCCACATAACAAACGAACGGTTTAAGTTAGCACAGCGAAACTGCGCACACTTACTAAACTCGTCATTTGCGGTTCATAGATACCAGACTCGACCATATTCGTGCGAGTCGAAAACACCACTTACAATTGTCACGGAACCTCAGACGCTCCTTTTGCCCTCATGTAGGCAAGCACTAGTCGGAATCATATTCGATATTCATCAGACCATCGAGATGTTGCTGTAGCATAGCTCTGTCCAACTGAGTCCCCTTGGTAACAGGTGGTTGTCTCATACACGTTGTAGCACAGAGGCCACATAAGGCAGGACCACACTGCACACAAAGGCAGCACGTGAACAGGAACACCACAACGACTCCGATGATCATCAGAATCTTCCAACCCCAAGTCGACATCAGGCCCCAAAACCATCCAAGCAGCGTCCAATCCCCTACATCCACGTGTATGGATTCGGAGATCTTATGCAACCTCGAGATGGCTTGATAGACAGTAGGAGCATTATCTGGAATGAAAATGCAGCAGCTCGAATGGATCACCTTACATACCCCACCACGATCTGCTAAGATGACATCTAAAACCATACGGTTTTGTAACGTCATAAGTCTCTCCGCCTGAAGTTCTGTGGTGATATTACCAAGGGCACTGGCAGTAATATTAGCTGTCGATTCTACCACTCGAGTCAACTGTCTCAGGTTCCTACTATTGACCATAGGTCCCCAAAACGGGAGGAAACCCTTGAAAAAGTCTCCTGCCTCTTGACCGGCAGTATCCTCTTCGCTAATTACGCCTCGTACAACTCTAGTCTTATGATAATCGGCATCTACAGTAAACGTCGGAGGCAACAGATTTGCAATGAAACATGAGCCCATGAAGTCAGCGGGCAACCATGTGTATGCACGATCATAGCAGATAAAGTATGTACCCTTGGCAGCCAGAAACACAGGGGACGAGGACATCGGCAGAATGTAATTTTCAGTGCAAGCACTTGCTCCAAGTCGGGCTTGCGATCTTCGGCCACGACCCATAAGACAAAAATTACCAGTGTGGGGTACGACCCATATCGGAGGCGAGCTTTTAAGCTGCTTTTCGCTAGTGAACACACTATATTCACCTCTACTTAGGACTCTATAGGCTTGTACCTCTTCTTCGGGAATAAGCGAAGGATCATAGATATCACTATCTAAATCCTCTATTGCTATCGACAAAGGTTTTTGATACGAGGTAGGACCAGAGTAGGGGGAACGTGGTTCTCGAATGGGGTGGAAACCCAGTGCGCTTCGAAACATTGTTTGAAATGCTCGAGCTGACCCTTGGGAACT
Organism: Lissotriton vulgaris; assembly: GCF_964263255.1. Taxonomy (NCBI): domain Eukaryota; kingdom Metazoa; phylum Chordata; class Amphibia; order Caudata; family Salamandridae; genus Lissotriton; species Lissotriton vulgaris. Next base: position 115,210,603 of record NC_141687.1, on the reverse strand, counting down.
ATACGGTAACACCAGATATGGAATTCCCTTATCTGTAGTATGTGGCATCAACCCACACACCCAACAATTAGTCGTGTTAACCACTAACTGATGCTGATGGAGGAGCTGAATAAAGGAATTGTTGCGGAATTCTACACGTCTAGCCTGTTCGTGTTCCGGTAACATATGAAAGGAATGGGGAGAAGCAGTAGAGGTAAGATTAGGGTAAGGAGTAGGAGTAGGTGTAGCAGGTAAGAAGTAAGACATCGTGTAATACACCCCACCCGCCAATAATGCAGAAGCAGTCAAAAACAATACAAACAGCTGGAATATGAAACATTTGGTACGACTGAGTTGCTGCAGCTTGAATCTGTGGACTTGAGCTCCCTCCAAATCATTCAGCTTCGAGAATGCCATTCCCTACGACCGTCCGCAACGTTTCTTGACGCACTTCGTTCTGTGCAGCAATAGTCAATCCCTAGGAGTTCCCAGGAACCGACGGCCTTTAACCTAGCGTCAAGACCTACTGTCCAGAAGGAAGTACGCGCGCGGCCCTACGGCCTTCAATGCACAATAAATATATATATATGCAAAAACAAAGTCTCTCAGCTGTAAAGGCAAAAAGATACAGGGAGTGAAGCCCAAAATATATGTACAAAATAGTTACAGTAATACGAAAGTTCAAAACTGATCACGGAAAACGGGATAATGCAGTTGTCAATTCAGCAAAGCAAGATTTTTATTTGTCCTTAGTGCGTGATCGGAAAAAGTATCGGGTTTTCCCAGGACGTGTCTGCTCGTCGAACAAAGGATCCGTTGAAGAGACAGCGTCCTGCTGATCAGTTGAGTGTTCTGGTCTTGAGTCTTTTGAAGCTAATTGTTCAACAGTGTCTTTCTGCTGCGCTGGGGATTCTCCAACAAGCTGTGCGTCGCTAAAAGGCACAAACGCCGGCAATGTTTCTGCTTCAGATGACGCAATGCCTCTCCTTATCCACGGGTCTGCCGGCAAAGGGATGGGGACTCGTTTGGTGTGCGTAGCATGCACCCAATTCTTGCGTCCCTCAAGACGAACGGCAGTCCTCGTGGCCAGGAGCACCTGGTAGGGTCCGGTGAACCTCGGGTCCAGATTATTTTTGCGTGAAAAGTTCCGTGTCACCACCCAGTCTCCGGGCTGGAGCTGGTGGCCTGGACCCTCCGTCTGCGTCGGCAATGCGTCGTAAACCTGTTGGTGAATTAACCTCAGTTTAGCAGTCAAGTCATGCAGGTAATCAATCAGCATTGGGTACTCAAGATCAGAAAACATTCCTGGCCTAGGAACCCCCCACACATTTGCAGGACGGCCGAACACTATTTCATAGGGACTAAGCCCTACTCGGGAGTGTACAGTCGCCCTAGTTGACAGTAATGCTAAAGGTAAAGCGTCAGGCCACGAAAGACCAGTCGTAGCCTGAATCTTCGCTAACTTTAGTTTAAGGGTGCCATTGTACCCTTCAACCAATCCAGCTGACTGAGGATGATTGGCGCTGTGGAATTTCTGATTAATTCCAAGGCCCTTACACACACTCTTCATTACACTTCCAACAAACTCACTTCCGTTATCTGACCACACGACTCTAGGCATTCCATACCGAGGAAAGTATTCCTTCAGTAGGATTTTCGCAGTAGACAAAGCAGTATTGTCCTTGAGGGGATACGCCCCGATCCATCGGGAGAATGCGCAAACCACAACTAAAACGTATTTCAGGTTATTGCATCGCTCCATGTGGATGAAGTCCAGTTGAATCACCTCAAAGGGATACGAAGGGGGAGCAAAACTGCCAGGAGGAGTTGGGGTTCCTTTGCCAGGATTGTACATTATACACACCATACAACTCTTCACCAGACGTTCAGCACATTTCGTAATGCCATCATTCTTCCACACCGCAGCCAGCAATTTACAAATACCTTTCGCACTAATATGTGCTAACCCATGCGCCATTGTCACAACGGCCAGCACATACGCATCAGGCAACATCCATCTTTTCTGATCAGACAAATCAATCCAACAACCATTCGCATCCAATTTTCCCGTACTTTCTTTCCACTTCGTCTTTTCAGTATCGGTAGCCTCATTCTGAATTGCTTTCACACTCTCGATAGTGTCCTCACACATACTCGATTCTGTAGGCCACCTAACCGAACTCGTCACATACATCCGAGTGCTAAGGTTCCGGGCAGTCTCCTTAGCAGTCTCATCCGCAAACGCGTTACCACGACCAATATCATCCGTCACCTTACGATGCGCACTACATTTAACAATGGCAACTTGCGTAGGCAAAGTCAATGCATCCAAAAGATCATTCACAAGCTGGCCATGCTGAATCTTCGTACCGTGCGACGTCAAGAAACCTCTCTCTCTCCACAGTCGTCCAAAACTATGTGCAACACCAAACGCGTATTGACTATCAGTAAACACATTTACACATTTCCCTTTCGCTAATACACCTGCTCTAGTAAGAGCAATCAGCTCTGCAGCTTGGGCAGAATTCTGATTCAACCTTGCAGTCTCAACAACAGTATTCAATGTTACAACAGCATAAGCAGTAGTCACATCGCCATTCGGTAACTTAAAACATGACCCATCCACGTACAAAGTGCCATCCGGATCTTCCAATGGGGTGTTTTTAAGGTCCACTCGACCTTTTGTTTCCTCTTCAGTCCTCAAGTAGCAGTCATGTTCTGCTACTTCATCTGACTCTGTGCTAATTGGTAACAGAGTTGCCGGGTTCAAAACGTTACAACGTTTTATCTGAATGTGGCTTGCCAAGAGCGTCAATTCGTACCCAGACAACCTCGCACTCGTCAAGTGCTGAGTTTTCGTTCGATTCAAAAGAGTATCGACTGCATGCGGAACCATCACCGTAAGCATATTATCCATGACCAATCCTGCTGATTGTCGGATGGAGACCGCAGCTGCCGCTGTTGCTCGTAAACAACTCGGCAATGCTCTAGCTACTGGGTCCAAGGTCGAGGAAAAATATGCACATGGACGTTGCTTACCACCAAAAGGTTGCGTTAAGACACTCAAAGCACAACCTTCCCTCTCGTGAACATATAACGTAAACGGCTTGCTGTAATCAGGGGTACCTAACACAGGAGCCGAACACAATGAATCACGCAGTTCAGAAAAACTTTTCTGACATTCTTCCGTCCATGGTAAAGGAGTTGAAACATCCTTGCACGTAAGAGCCACCAATGGTTTCGCTAGCAATGAAAAATTTGGAATCCATTGTCTGCAGTACGACGTGATACCTAGAAAGGCACGCATATCTCTTTGGGTTTTTGGCACAGCCATTCGCGCAATCGCTGCAATTCTCTCTGGGGTCAATCTCCTTCCCTCCTTTGACAATAAGTGACCTAGATAGGTTACTTCTTGACAACAATATTGGAGTTTAGAAGGTGACACCTTGTGATTTAACTCACAGAGATGTTGCAGCAACGACACCGTAGCAATTTTGCAAATGTCCTGAGTATCAGCAGCCACCAATAAGTCGTCGACATATTGGATCAAGGCCGCACAACCGGTAACCTAAATGCATCCAATTGACCCTTCAAGGCTTGACTGTAAATAGATGGACTTTCACAGTAGCCCTGAGGGGCGCGTTTGAACCGGAAGCTACGTCCACCGAGAGAGAAACCGAAAAGGTCCCTGCTCTCTTCGGCAATCGGGATGCTGAAAAACGCATTTTTCAAGTCAATCACCGAAAACCATGATGCAGAAGCTGGAATCAGAGTCAGTAGCGCCGTGATGTCAGGCACAACAGGAAATTGAGGAACCACAATTTTATTCACCTCCCGTAAATCGATAACAAAGCGATAAACGGGTGGTTTGGAAGGATCTGTACGTTTAAGAATGGGCAGCACAGGGCTGTTGCACACGTTTCCCCGAGTTTCTTCAATAACATCTTTCTCAATCAAATCATAAATGATCGCCAACAGTGCTCGTTCACCATCAAGGGAGATACGATATTGGGGAATACGTGGCAGTCGCACATTAGATTTCAACTGAACAACATAAGGGGAGATATCAAGCAGGCCCACGTCATTTGGACCCGTTGCCCACAAAGACGCAGGAAGAGAACTCAATTCCGGTGGGAGCTTATCGAGGGACAAATACATGGGAGAGACAACCCTCTCTCCTAACGTAAGCTGTACACCCGCAGGAGAACAATACAAAGTCGCATACAAACGTTTAAGCAAATCCAGGCCCAAAAGATTTTCACCACAACCCGTAGTCAAAATCAACGGAGCTTCTAGCTCACGTGGCCCAATTTTAAGGGGCAAAGGGCGTGAAACTGGGTTGCTAACAGGGGCGCCAGAGAATCCAACGGAAACATTTGTTAAGCCAGACAAAGGTGCGCCAGGGAGTTTCGAATACATGATAGAACTTTTCGCTGCACCAGTGTCCAACAGAAAAGGCTCAACGACGCCCGATGTGGCAACTGCGACGTAAGGCCCTCTCTGATCAACCGGAACTGATACCTCTCCCTCTCCTTGTCTATGGCTGTCCTAGTAATTACCGTCGTCAGTCCCCTGATCGACGTAATAATCGTCTACATTGTACTGCGCAGATCGTCCTTGCGACGATCCACGTTGATCGAAACAGTTATTAGAATTGGATGAGTTGTCTGAGCGATCGTTCTGAGCACCACGACCTCTACCACGTGATGTTTGCTGTGAAGCAACACGACCTCCTCTAGATGAGTTACCACTATTACGTTCATTCAAAACAGGGCAATCGAACTTAATGTGTCCCTCCTGTCTACAATAAGCACATTGATTGTACCCTAACGAGGATCTTTGGGAGGAGGAGTCGTTACGCGGCTGCGATCGATTCGATTGCGACTGTGATCTATTCTGCTGGGGATTAGTCTGAATCGAACGTGGAGGATACGCTTGCTGAAGCAACACTTTAGTTTTTAGCTCTTTCGTCTTTTTATCGGCACGGTCGTTCTCTTCTTTTTCTCTATTCTCATAGTATTGTGCCGTAGCCAATATCTGAGCCGAAGTAGAAACGGCCCATGCACTTTCCGAATTTCTCAATTTATTGCTCAAGTCGGGCAATAAATTCGAAACAAATTTATCCACAAACAATCTCTGACCACCCTCAGTACCCATATCCTGTCCACTATGGTCAATGAATGCTTCCTCGAACCTCGTAAAGAAGTCGGAAACACTCTCATCTTTCTTCTGCTTACAAGCTGACAATTTGTCCCAATTCACTCTCATAGCTGGCATAAGAGTTTTCATTAATGTTATTATTCTTTGAGGGAGAGCAGCAATCAACTGTTCAGGCTTAGCGCCACCGACTTGCAACCCATCTGCCGCCACAATGGCCGCCCAATCACCACCTAATTCATTTGCGTGATTTTCCTGGCGAATCTTAGCCCATACCGGCTGCGGTACGACATTGCCAAACAACATATCGATATCGGCAAGATTCATTATCGTAGCGTCTACGAGCTGCGATAATTCCTTGTAATACCCTGCAGGATTTTTGCGAGGGTCAGGCAAAGATTGCTTCACATGTAACACTTCCGATCTTTTCCATGGGAGATGTATCCATACTCTCTGGAAATGCGGCGGAATAATAGGAATAGCAGTAGCATCACCTGGCATCCACACTGGTGGAACTTCCCGCATAGGGTATTGGCCAGACTCGTCTGGTTGTTTTTCAATATCCTCAACAAACAAAGCATGAGGTATCGGAGCGGGACGAAAAGATAGCAATCGTTCAACAGCACGTCGAACGTTAGTATCCACTATCAGCCCATTTGCGAACTGAAGCTGGAGATCAGACAGAGCGGTGAGCACCTCGTCAGGCGCATCGACCGCTATTTGATCATAAAGGAATTTACACATTTCGTTAAACACATATCTCTGGGTTGGTATATTGAATTGACAAAATGTTTCGAGGACAACACGAGGTGGGCATCTAAGAGGGTTTACCATCCAACCCATCGCCATATTATATAGCGCAACGCGCTCTCTATTTCCAGGAAGCTGACTACGTCTCTGAGGACCATCAGAACCAGCGGACCCATGAACAGGTCCGAGCGAATGAAAGAAGCTAGTCGCAAGAGGAGAATTGCGACTACGAACAGAGGGAGAAGAATAGGACACAGGGCTAACAAGAGAAGGAGTAGAAACAGTAGCAACAGCAGGAGTTAACAAAACAGGAGCAGTAGCAGGAGCAGTAGCGGGAACAGGAGTATGTGGAAGCGGAGGAGCAGTAGGAATAGAAACAGACAAAGGAGCAGGAACAGTCGGAAGAACGGGTGCAGGTTGAGGAACAGGCGGAGGAGGAATGGGCGGAAGAACAGGTACGGCAGGGACCACAGGAGCTGCGGTACCCTGTACGTATGGAGGTGGCGACTTCATAAGATAAGACATTAAGGGATCCTCAACTGGCTCTTCCTTCTTTTCCGACTCCGTAGGCAAAGCAGGATAACATTTATCTACGGTCATACGCTGTAATCTGTCAAACACTTCCTTGTCCTTAACCTCCTTATCTCGCTGAAATTGCTCTGCTTTCTTCACTATGGTAGCTACGTTATCTCGCTGATTACGTTTAGTCTGTCTGATTTCTTTCTGTCGGGCTTCTTTGCGCCACAACCGAAAGGCATCAAACATGGCCGGCCTTGACTTTCTTTCGAACAATTTAATCTCTAGATTATCTAAAATCGGGGCCTCGAAGCTACCATGAGGTGGCCAACGAAGGTCGCCGTCCTTTTTCGTGTATTTAATCCAGTAATCGTTAAAGGTAACTGGGCCTAGCCCATGCTTACTATAGAGCTCATACGTGGGAGTTCCAACCGGAGGTATCGGACACGAGTCCTCCAATCGGGAATCCATGCAACAAGGCTTGAAACAACTAAACAAAGGACTACGACCAGGCATCTCGCACAGTAGCCGAGTTTCACAAACTTCAAGGGTTACGGGATTTACCAAGTCCCAGCAAAGAACAAAACCCTCGGTCTTTGGCGGCTGCAGTCGTCAAACAACACAACAAAGTACGCTAGCAAAGTGTCACCGACAAAAACACTCACACAGCGTTAACAACAAAAAACACTCGCTAAAGTGTCAACAACCAAGAACTATGGGAGCGACCCACAAATACTTAACTCAAAAATCGATGGCGTCACCAGGAAGGCCCGTCAATCGTCTCGCTATACCAAGGTCTACGCCAGGCGCCAAAACGGGTCTACAGTCAGGGCAGCAGTCCGTCGCAGCCGTCCGGAGGCGGGAATCTTCGCGGGAAAAGTCTTCGGGCCACTTATTTCGACAACAGGATCGATGAAGCGGAGTGCACCTTCCCTCGGAGATTTCACACGAAGTTCCTCACGATCGTCGGGCTTGGACCGGTACCACTGATGCAGCCCCACGCTGGGCGCCAACTGAAGGACTGGGTTCTTTAAGACCCAGCGGTGCCAGGGCACAACACCTGAAACCTTCGTGGGTAACCTGCTCCGGCGTACAACTCACAGAGACACGGGACACTTCCTTCGACGTCAAAGATTCAAGGTTTATTTGCTGCAGGGAACACAGAGATCACGACAAGTACACAACGTGCAACTTGGGGAGACTGCTTCAAATTGGTTCTGTGGATCGCTCCTTTTATACAGTTTTTACCCATAGGATAACATGAACACAAAAGTTTACAACCCAGTTCCCACAATTATCCCCCAGAGGGGTCGCTTTGGTCACTTTGAAACACATGAGGTCCAGAACATAAGTGCGGAAACATTTGGCGGTTCCCAACTGTAGAAGCCCATCTTCCCACCATTAGCAAATTCCAATCAGCAGTAAAACAGATCGAAATAGGAACAAGGACAGGTGTAGAGGAAGACGGAGACAGTGGGGAGATCGAAAAGGGTGTAAAAGGGGAGGTAACGGGAAACACGAGATACAGGCATCAAAGGGACGTGCCTAATGAGATGCACGGCTGAGACAATAAGCCCGTGCGGCAAGATGAGCCTCGAGCGGCGCCATCTGCCTTACAGTAGCATCCCCCTCGTCATAAAGGCACTTACAAAGAACATGTGTCTTCCGCAAATATCTTGGGAGTCCCAGGGTCGCGAAGCGGACAACGTCCGTTCGCTGGCTACTTGAGGGCAAGAGACAAAATGGATGCCGTATCTAAGATGGAACCCGTGGGTACAGATGAAAAACCCACATAACAAACGAACGGTTTAAGTTAGCACAGCGAAACTGCGCACACTTACTAAACTCGTCATTTGCGGTTCATAGATACCAGACTCGACCATATTCGTGCGAGTCGAAAACACCACTTACAATTGTCACGGAACCTCAAGGGCTCATTTTTCCACCTGTCATTTATTGATCGCAAGAGAGGGAAACCAAACAAAGCTGAGAGGCGTAGAGCTGTCTACCCGGGATAAAACCTTTTTCATCTGCATTGACCACTGTATACTTTGATAGTCTCTTAGCGAGGATTCCTGCAAAGATTTTATAATTGCAGTTCAGCAGCGAAATTGGTCTGCATTACTCAGCCTCTTTAGGGTCCTTGCCTGGTTTCAATATCAAGACCGCTGTTTGCCTCATACCAAGACGGGGTACCTCCTTGCTCTCTAAGTAAATCTCATTAAATAGAGATTTCCAGACTGGGACAATATTTCCAATCAACAGTGTATAAAATTCTGCAGGAATCCCGTCGGGCCCGCTGATTACCCATTCTTCATATTACCCACCTGTTTTCTGATTTTATCTTCCCTGATCTCAGCCTGAAGAGAAGCTCCTTGTTCCTCTGATAGCCTGGGTAAAGCCTTGTTTGACAGCAAGTTTTTGATTTCCTGAGGGTCTGAGTCAATATCTTAATGATATGCTGCACTCAGGGTACTTAACAATTCTGCTTTAAGATCTTTCTCTACCTTCAATACCCTTCCTGTTCCTACCAGTGTTTCAATTTGGTTTCTGACCGGCTTGGTTTGTTTCCCATGCCAAAAGCTCTCCACTCTGATCTCCATACCCAAAGTGCTGGAGTCCACACATGTTCCACTTATCATGCATCTTTTCCTCAAGGACAGCCCTGTGGTCGCCCTGCAGACTCTGGCTCACCCCTAAGGTTTATATTGCGCCCCATCATATGCTCAATTGAAGCCTGAATCTCACTTACTTTCTGGGCAATTTTGTTAGTCCGATCCTCCACCCTTTTTAAACTCTAGACGCTTCACATGAGCCTCCTTTATTTTGCTCAGCTTCAGATGCCCTTTATAGGCATCACAGACCATCTACCCACCAGCACTACCAGTGTCTCTTTGAAAAAGACCCTCAAATCCTGACTTAAACCCTCCATTATGTGGTGATCTTGCAGTAACGTTCTGTCCGAAGACCACCTTCCCATGGGCTTTGTCGCAGGTAACTCTTTTGACCGCTGCACTGCAGCATGATCTGAAACGGAAGCCGGAGAGAGTTTCTGACTTGACGGATTGGGCCAATGTTCTATCAAGAAGAAAATAGTCAATGCGAGAATGATGTCATTACTTCTTGCTATAGAATGTATAGTTTCCGGCCTGTTCTCGTCGTTCATCCATCAGCCCCAAATCCTACATCAGATCTCTAATCCTGACCATTACTTTTGACAGGCTGGCATACTTGGACTTCAGATGTCCTATCCAGATCTTGTCCAGAACCACATTTTTTTTTTGTATGTTCTTATATAGCGCTCGATCACTGGGGAGGTATCTCGGCGCTTGCCTTGGGAACCCGTCCTGGCTTTTCCCTGTGAGATAGCACCCTACAGGGCATCCCCAAGGTGAAAGCCAGGCATCCCCCCGCGGGGGGCCGTTGTGGAGATTAAGCAAGCTTAATGCCCAGAGTTGCAGAGTGTGAACCCATGATTAGGTCAGGCACCGAAGCGAAAATTATCGAGTCCGTGGACATTTGAGCTCAAGACCTTGACGCGTCGGGAATTGAACCCTGGTCCCGGTTCTGACCTCTGCTTCAGGGTCTGCCTGCTCTAACCAGTGAGCCACACTTCTCCACATTAAAATCATCGCCACATATGGGTACATAGAATTTACCAGGTGCTTTTCTAAAATGTTCAGCTGGCTGGGATCATCGCTATTAGGCCCATAGTACCCCACGCATGACCATTCAAATTCTCCGATTTCTAGAATAGCCAGAACCCATCTGTCTGATCGGTCCATCATATTACTTCGTATTTTAATGTAACAATTCTATTTAACCCTTATGACAGCCCCCTTGGGTGTTACAGAACTGATCCGAACACCCTATATCCTGTGTCCAGGAGTATCACAGGAAGGAAAGTAAACACACTGATTTCATCAAGTGCATTTCCTGAACTATGTTTACCTGAGCTTTTGCTCTGTTTGGTACTTCCAGGACCAGTCCTAATCGTTTCCTGGCTCTTAAACAATTCACATTCCAAGTGATTATCTCTACCTCAGCACCTTGCATCTATATTGTATCTCCGTATCCATAAGCTCGCTCATTGTCACATACAGGCCTTTACTGGGATTTCCCTTATTGTACTGAGGACATTTTTATTTTCTCTCACTTGTCTACCCACCCTGAGGAACCCTACTAACTACAGATGATGATAGCAATCACACCTTTAGGGCCTCTCCAGGTGAAACCCAAGGTCCCGCCAACTCTAATCCTGACACTAAACCCCATACATTGGGGTTAGTTGAATACTACAGTTAACTACTCATGGTATGTTAAACAATTTCTTTTTTTTAAAATTCTTTTTATTAGCAAAATTAAAGGTGTGACGGTCATCACATTAATGATACATTATATTCATATGTACAATTGGGAGACATAAGGCATAGGAAACATTGACGGTGTAAAAACAATCAAAGCAGTGCACCACATTTCAATTCACAGTACGAGCGGTTCGTCAACTGAGGCAATTTGGGGGGTTCACAGATGTTGCCTCTGTACTCGTTCCATTTGGACCAAACTTCAATCAATTTTCGTGGGCATCCACGTGCCACGTACACCGTTTTCTCCTGGAGCATGCACCAGTCAATGTCAGTCTTCCAGGTGCCCAGTCTCGGAGGCCTCGTTGCCCCCCACTGTCTAGCTATACTCCGTTTTGCAATGGCACAGCCCAGTGTAACTCGCAGTTAAACAATTTCTAAAGCGCACGGATAACCGTGGGTGGCTTGGCGTTGATAGGTATAGCAATTTGGCAAGAAAAAGGAGCACTAGATGTTAAAGAGCCAAGTTTTGAGCAGTTTTTCGTAAATAAGGTGGGAGCTGCTTTGATATTTAAGGGCAGACCGTTCCAGAGTGCATGGGCTTCTGAGAAGAAACAACTGCCGTCCCATTTGAGTCTCTTAAAACTGGGACGAGAGACATTCAGGGTGCTTTTAGATCGTAAATCTGTGCTGGGAATGTACCAGGTGAGAGCTTGTTTAAGATGGGAGGATCCTGTTCAGGTAAGGCCTTGTAGGTGAGACACAATGCCTTTAATGTAATGCGGTTACTCACTGAAAGCTAGTGGAGTCCCCTAATGGTGGTAGAAACAGGTTGGAACTTGGGAAGATCAAGAATAAGTCTCACAACTGCATTCTGCATGCTCTGTAACTTTTTCACATACTGTTTTTGAAGCTTGACATAAAGTCCATTACAGTAATCCAGTTTAGTGAGAACAAGTAATATAATAATTGTTTTTCTTGAAGTAAGAGGAATGAAAGAGAGGTTCATAATAGTTCTCATGGTGTTAAAACTGGAAGAGAACTGAACTAATGTGTTTATTAAAATTCAACTTTTCTATGAATGCCTAGATTTTTAACTTGTTGGACCGGAATGGGGAGTCATCAGCCCCATCTGTGCATCGTGCACTTATTCTGACCAAACTAATATAATCTACTTTTAATCAAGCACTTGGAATACAGCCTTGAGTAATTATAGGATTAACTCCCTTAGCTACTAGGATTCGCTGATGCTTTAATTTTCCTGATTAGTTTGTCAGCCTCATCGCCTCCCCTTACAATATGCATCTTGTTCCTCCACATGACGTTTAGTGCTGCTGGAATTTTAAACTGAGCTATAGCGCCCAGGTCCCTTAGTTCTTTCATTCTCTTCCCCAAGCTCCCACTGCCGTTGCGCTGTAAGTCGGGCCACATCTGATCTGACAGGTGTGTGTAGCTATTCGTCAGGCTGGCATTAATTCCACCAGCTGCAAGGGTCTGAGCTGAGTTCTAGGCACCAGCACTCATTGATTTACAAATTAAGCACTAGGCTGTGACCATTAGAACAGGGTCAAGATTCATTTGCTTATGGCTGGATCCAAACTGAGGTGGCATGGTGTGCAAAATAATGATGGGCTGAGATGCATCCCAGAGTAATTACCAGTGGCTGAAACCAATTAATTCAAGAATTCCACTCGATACTGAAACACTTTTTTTGTATGCTTCAGTGATGCCTTAGCACAAGCCACAAGTTAAGAGACCGTTGAGCACCGCCATGGAGAGTTCAACAGTCCAGTCTGCTAAGAGCGAGGGCTGAGGACCTGGTCCATCCCGCCTTCAAACGATGGAGATGAGCGGTGCTGAAGATGAGCACTTGACCCTTGTGCCTGTTCCCTACACCGCATCACTGATTTCCAGATCCATCAGATGGACAGAGAGGTCCTTGTGACTATGCCTGCCACTGTACCTGTGACCAAACCAACGCAGGCTAAGAAGACCTCGAGTCAAGCAAGCTTCTGGGAGCTGTACGCTCAGCTACTGCTTCAATGAAAAGTAAGGGTTCTCTGTGTTCCAAGAGTATCCTGTGAGAACTGGTTGGTGCTGATCAGGGCTTCATGCGGTAAACAACCCTGACCACGAAACAGTCACCCCACATATTGTAACATCGCAGTCGTTATAATGACAGCGTTATAACAACGCATACCATTACCTCGCAAGTCGTAACAACGACTTGCGGAGGGGGGAGAAGTTGTTGGATTTAAAATCCAACACCTTCCCTACTGTCAGCACAGACTGGAGCTGGAATCGTAAATTATACTATTCCAACATCCAGCGTCCCCCTCCGCAAGTTGTTGTTATGACTTGCGGGGTAATGGTATGCGTTGTTACAACGCGGCCATGGTAGCGACCGCATGTTAACATGCGGGGTGGCGGCCTGCGAAAAAACGAGGCATATTCCTTCATGGCTGACTCCATCGCTGCTCTTATCAAGGCCACCCTATGGTCTGCCTGCGCTGTGCGGACTCCTAAAAATCTCATTCCTGCGTGATCCAGAAGAAGCTGCAGGAGGGCTGTTGTGTCCCCGCCGAGCCATCGACTTTCATTTCCTGAGGAAAGAGTCCCCGCACCAAAGACCAGAGCTTGGCTCAAATGGAGCTTGGAGCACTGAGTTCTTGAAAACCCCAATGAAGAGCATGGGATCATCTTGAACTGCAAAGTAAGTAAGATATTGAACATGTGACACTGATTAACAGAACCCTATGTGAACTCTGCAATAGTCTTTTGGAGAGAATTGAAACTATGTCCCAATCTGCCCAGCCGGAAGCTAGACCTCGTTTCATAATAAATATTATACGTAATTTAAGAGAAAACAATGCAAGCATAAAACCTCCTGAAGTTATTAGTCAATATCCTTAACAGTACGTAAAGGTATATATGGGTTTATAAATAGAGTAGTCGCTTGGACAGTATATTTAATGTGAGAGATGCCTGTCCTGATGGATCTGAGGGTTCAAACCTTGACTATTGACTTAGTTGCCTCTTGAAAGCCAAAGTCTCACCAAGAGGCACATGTCCATTTAGTGAGCTTGCTGGTGGACCTACCCCTCCCAGGGACAGGGACTGTGCCCAGATTTCCTGATCGCCTTTGAGTCCCACACACCTCAGAGCACTAGCCGGGCACCTCGACTCAGCCGAAAGGGTCAGTCATTTAAAAAAAAGTTTTTTTTAAATAAGGCATTGTACACCTTGACATGTTTTAAAGTGGTTTCCAGCACATTTCAGGTCTGTTACTTTAGAAATCCAATATCTAATAGGAACCTTCGGGAGCCTGGGGTGAATGACGTCAGCAGGAGTGGTTCTGGTAATATTTACTATGGACAAGTAGTAATTCTGTTCAAGACGAGTACCATGTTGTGGTTTCCCTAAAACGGAACACACGGGTTTAAAAAATTATTACTAATTAAGGCACTAAGGTTTCAACTTTACAAATTGAGTGGTATCAAAAACAGTGCTTTTTGCTAAGTGACAGTACAATGATAATTCAATCACAATTTGTAATCACCCAAGGAATTTTAGTTTCGAATACCTAACTTTTTTTAAATACAATTTGCATCAAGGAATATATACTTATTTAATCCTCATCAGACTATTAGAGCAAAAAATTAAAAAAAATCAAGGAAAAACGTCTTAAAATTATTAAAAGAGCAAAACCATTTATTCTTCTGACTACTATATAAATGTTCTCTGCTTTGTAAGTTCTTTCCCATTGGTAAATCTGAACGTTGACATAAAGCTTGAACACAAACTGGCTCCAGGTCGCGTACAAATATGCTAGCCATTTTTTTGCCTCTCTTGCCATGGCAACTCTTTTCATGTACGTAAGAGAGGATTCTTTTTTTACTTTCAGTTATTCCTGTGTAAGTCCTGGGTTTGGTTGCTGTTTATCTATTTAGGTTACTTATAATGATTGTATACTTCACTATTAGTTTGTACCTAGCTTTCTTTGGATTATTGTAATTTGTGTTTGACATATCCCTTAATTTGCAAATCAGGCCTTGTTGCTTTCTGCTGAAGAATTGATGTAGGAACTCAACAGTGGAAATGGGACCTTTGGACATAGTCCTCCTTCTAACCAACATTGACGTGCAACTATAAGCTGCTGCTCTGCTCTTCTTGCGTCTTAAGCTTTCGGTCATAGAACTAGGTCAGTCATGCCTCTGCAACTTGTCTTAAATACCTGAAGAATAGCCATTTCTTAGTTAAGTCTGGTAAGAGGAAGCGCTGAAGGTTAGATACTCAGCTGTCAGATGGATGACTGTTTTGATATCATTTTGCTTAAGTAAAAGTTCCAAATAAAAATGGTGGTAACCATCTCCACTTTTCTTACAGGAAATTGGCTAACTGTGACCGCTTGATAGAAGTGGAAGACATGCTGATGATGGGACGTAAGCCAGATCCAATGTGCGTCTTCACCTACGTTCAGTCTTTATACAATCACCTTCGTCGTTTTGAGTGAAGCCCTTGACCACCACAGACTGAAAGGCTGCAGAGACTCAGAGCTGTACTTGGTTAAAGCCGTCGTCGCCATTAGTAGGGGCAAAGTAACAGCGGAGCCCTTGTTACTACTACGAAGGCGACGGCTAAAGCTCTACTTGCCTTGGGTGGGTTTCATTGATTAGATGTCGGCTGTATAATATGTAACACTGCGCTGGCCGGCAACGGGAAGTGAAGGAATGTCTCACATGAAAAAATTCAAAAGTATTGTGGTGCTAATAGGCTATTTTAAAACTTATTTGTATTAAAGATTTTATAGAATTGCAATTTTAACCAAAGACTTAGTATAAATTGTTTTCACGGCTAATATTTTGTACAGTAGTAGTTAGTCTAAATATCATGCACAGAATTTTACTCTTCCAGTTAGTACATTGAAAAGGTCATGAAGCAAATAAGATAGTTTTTTATGAATGGGGAGGTGGGAGCAGAAGTTTGTTTTTAAATCACCGTTGAGGCACTAGTGACCGACTGTAGTTGGAAATCCGTCTGAAATACCGTCTTTAATGAAGTCTGGTGAGATGAAAACATTTTTTTTCATTATTACAACCACTTTACTAAAATCTCCCACCGTAAAATAACTAACGTTCTTAGAGCTAGATATTACACTCTCCTAATTGTCATTAAAAGCACTGACTAAGTTTATATTTTCAATGTAGGCAACCACTATAAAAAGTGATTTGGTACTGTATAACCCTACACAAAGAGATGGTAATTCTCAAGGAGCGGACATGTTTGTATTTGGGGTATGGCAGCTGCACAGAGCTTGGACCTGTGAGCTTTGGCTGAAAGTCCTCTCTCCTTCCCCCCCCCCCCCCCACCCCCCTTAGTGGTCAAGGGTCCTGGGCTCCCACTTTGGTAAGCCCAGGATAGTGTGGGTTGGAATCATTTGGCCTTATTCAAATTGGGCAAATAGCTTTTGCACCTGCCATCTGCAAGTGGAATGAAGTGTAAATCACTTGGATGAAACTAGCGGCTTGGTGTCTTTCATGATTGCCTGCTGCAAAATTGACATGGCCCAGATAATTTATTTAGCATTAGTTTATTATTGCTGTACTTATGTTCACATTTTACACATTGTCTCACTCAAATAGTCATGCATTCAACGTAAATTGTTGTGTAACTCTTTGTACACTGGTTTGTTCATTTTAGTTTCTTTTTACACTGGTTTTGTTTTTAAAGTTATTTATATGAAAGGAGGTTGTCAATTCAGTATGTGAAGTTTGCTAAACAACGCTCCTCGAAGCATGCAATGCAACCTTGAGACGGTAGAATTTCAGAAGAGTGGATGCTAGCCTTGTGACTTTAGCCATAAACAAATGCTTTCTTTTTAATATCCTCTTTTGCTAAAGGGTGGTTTATTCTTCATCATACTCATGTCACATTTTGAATAGAGGTTAGAATGGAGCTGAGGAGCCTGTAGTCCATAGCCACTGAAGAAGAGGTCATTCTTGAAAGATGTTTGGTAACTCTTTAATGACTTGTATTGATCTAGCCCTTTCCTGATGTTTATTTTAAAATGATTGTGGCTTTTGCCATATTTTTAAAGAACAATCTTGTAACTGTTGATGTCCACAGTACACATGCCCTTGTACAAGGGTATTCGGAGGATAATGTGCAATGAGGCATAAACAGGAATTCCACCTGCATCCAGCCATCTCGTCTGTTCCACCACGATGTCAGATGTATCCTATTAGTGGAGACACTTAAACTAAAGTGTCATTTGTTGTGCAGTACAGGACTTAAGCATCCACATAGCAAGGGCCCCAAAGCCTACTGAGCTACTGCTAAGACAGTGATTTCAATCCAAGTGCAGCTGCTGATGTGGTTTTTTCGGTGGTACTTGGCACGTGTCCATAGCTAGAAAATTGGAAAATCATAGCAAGGTTTTTGTGAAATATACCAGATGTTAAACAGATGTGAGAGCAATGGACTTGCATTGTTGTAAATGTGGATCTGTTCTCAGAAGGCATTGCTACCTTCCTAGAATAGATCGAGATTGTGTGAAAAGACGGACTATTGGTTGTGGTGTAAAGCAAGGCAAACCTACAACAGTCAAAGCTCCAACTGTTCTCTCATACCTTTGTTCATTTAAGTGGATTCTATCCCAGGTTCCCTAAAGGATTGATTGCACTGGTGAGGATTTCCTGGAAAGGCTTAGCTTGTGATCAGTGAGAGGGAACGCAGTCTCTAAAATGCGTACAAAAGGTCTTTCATACTTTTCTCCTTTGTACACCCTCCACTATACGGAAACATGACCCACTCTAACTCGTAAGAGTACAGACGAAGAGCACACAAATTCTACCTTGGTCAAGGAAACAACTGCTACAGAGGCGATTAGCCAATTTCCCTGGTATGTTATAAGAGGAACATAGAAAGAACAAGAATAAAGGAAAGATTATCAACATTAGTTATAGCGAAGAACAAATGACCACAAGTAAGAACAGCCATTTGAAACTTCATCATCCAACCAACATCCTAAGAACAGCAGGTTCTGAGCCTATAACAGCAGAAGGATTCAAGTAGTTTTTCCCTCCTTTGTCACAGAAAGCATGAAGTAAATGTTTAAGATGTAACCGTACTCCCTAGACTACAACCCTTATTATAAAACTGAACACTACCCATTGCGTAGAAAAGATCTGAGCAGTCCTAGGGAACGATATCTATGTAATCTAAGACTGCATGCCTTTAGTATCCGTGTACATACAGATGTGCGGAACATTTTTACCAGCTCTTAGTAAAACACAAGTAAATGTTATTCAGCTGGTCCTTAAAAGCACGTATCCATTCTGTTAATTGCCTCTGCTGGCAAGGATAGCATTTGCTTGGTTTAGGTGTGACATACACAGTGGCTGATGCCAGAAAGAGATATTATTACAACAGCTTCCAGACATCATTTAGACCACTTCTTACTTGTTCATCCTTCAAGTGTCAAGGCTAACTACACAAAGGTGACATCCGATCGTGGCTAATGACTCAATGATGGCTGTTCATTTTTACCGCCTTCGGTCAACGCGCAGTCTGACCTCATTGGCTTCTTGAGATGCCACACACTGCTGTTATGTGGCGCAATTTTTATTGAAGCCTAGCTACAGACTTTAAGCTCTTCTAGAAAATCTACAGGTTTTTTAAAGGCAATTTAATACTGAAAAAGAGGCTATTATTTTTCATATTTCTTCTCAGATTTTCATTCATTAGGTGTTCGTGCCTGGTACTCTTTGTAAACATCTGGTGGAAAACCTTCATTAGCTGGACTTGAAAAATGATTGGACTACAATTGTGTTCCCAGTGTCTTTCACCCAAGTGACATCTAACGGATTGCATTACTCAGTGCCTAAGCTCGTTTCACCAGGGCTGAGGCATAATCTATACCCTGACAAAACCAGGTCATCATCCGGGAGACCTCTGGGCAGCCAGGTGCCTTACACCTTCCCCTGCGCAGCCATCGCTACTTATGGAACGCCAGGTCTGAAGTTGCTGTTCAGGTGTCGAAGGAGAGCTTAACCACACTGATCACTCCGGGTCTGTTTGTGCCTTGTGTGGTCCCATTCTTGCCTACTTCATGGAAAGAGAAAGACAGGACTTTGGAAGTATCTGTTACATACTATTGTCTTAAAATGACCAAATCCCACCCTCAAACTCTGCGCCAGCATATGGCTGGATTTCATGGATCCTGTTTAACAGCTGCACAGCAGTTTCATGTCAGGCTCAGGGCCCAGTCAGTTGCCCATCTGAGATCATTTGTGATCTGGTGTCACTGTGCCTGTATATTCTAAGTAGTTTAGGTTAGCACCCAGGGGTATTCTGTTTCTTTTAATTCTGCCTTTCATGTACAAGCACTGGTTGCAAAATGCTGAACACAAAGACGTCAAGAAGTTTATAGCAGCAGATGCTGCCCCTAATGTGGCTTGAAAATGGCACCGCTTACACTTTAATCCACCATGTTTACACACCCGCCATATATAACTGCTGATGATATGTATGAAGTTTTCATGGAACGTGAAGAAAAATTGTCAAATTGCCTACTTGCACATCAGTATTAATGTTATTAAACACAAATTCTACTGTGGTTGTATGTCGTGTGTCCTTTGGAAGGTTTGTCACGTTATCTTTAAATAAAATAAATGGTGCACACCCTGCAAAAAGCCTGCTGGAGCGCTGTAACACAAATAAAAATAAGTACTAAATAGCCTAAAAATCCATAAGAGAAATATTTCTAACTTAATAACGAAAACTATATAGCTGAAAATAGGGGCTTGATTATGATCTGGGTCCTGTAGGCAAGCTGTGGGTTAGTTATGTGGAGGGATTTGTAATGGTTTAAGTGATCCACTCATAGGCAGCCATTACGAGCATGTAAAGTTTTTAGGTCTGTGTTAGCCAAGACCTTTTTATTTTTACTAAAAAGATATGTATAACATACCAAAAGGGGCTTTCAGCCTCCTCTCCACATCCATTGGTCTATTGTTGTTTCATTCACATTTTGCTTCCACCCACTTCAGCCTGCAGCATGGGAGAGTGGGTCAGCCTACTTCAGCCACTGGATAACTTCACTTTGAGTGACTCCATATTTCCCTCTCACAATGAGCTCCTCCGCACACAAGGTAGTTCGTTCAACGCCAGTGTTTTTGTTTCCACTTAATTACTTTAGTGTCGCCTTTTTGTTTACAGCCTTGGTGAAAGCAGAAAGCTTTTATATCAGATGTGAGTTCAGGCCACACCCCACGCTTATCAGTACCTCTTGACTCCTACTAATGCTGAACATTCCTTTTGGAGTGTCCTTAGGTTATCTGACTGCTGGTATTTCACAGAGAAACTGTTCTGTGTTTAGTTATCCTGTTATTCCTCCGCATGCTGTACACAAACCAAAAGCTTCAATATTGTTCATGAGAATTCATAAGACGACAATTCTTCAGAACACGTTTATTCCGGACTCCATTTTACTAATAGTTAATTAATAAACTTTGCCCAGGAAGAAAAACAGCCTTTTTCAAGTTTAGTTTGCAACATTGTAACAATTTTTTAAAATGCATTTCCTTCTCTTTCTTTACTACTTTGTTTCCTTTTTCCTTTCTATCTTGTCTTTCATTTTTCCTGCTGTTTTTTTTTTCTTTCTTGCCTTTTCTTTATTCTTTCTTACTTTCTGTCCTTTGTTCTTGTTATTTTTTTCTTCTTAAAGGCAAGAAGCTGGCAACGAACGGCAGACCAATTCGTTTTTTAGGTCTGTATTAGCTATAACCCTCTGATTTTATTAACATTTTGTGAACGAAAGGTTACTTATAGGGGTTTGCAGCCAAACGTCATCCATTTTGTCTGTGGCTGTATCATTCACATTTTGTTCCATGTGGCCTTTTCACAGTCGCACCTCCACACACAAAGTAGTTTCCCCTCAGTGGCAGGGAGTATTATGGGCTTTTTTGAGACCAAAAACATTTTTGCCTTTAGTCAATGTCTTTTTAGATTGAAGATGCCCTGGTAACTTCCTGAACAATAAAGCTTTCCCAGAAACATAAAAAAACTGCAAAAAGGCTAGCCGGTGATGCCAGACCTATTGGATTTGCCAACTTCTTTCTAAGAGCAGTGATGCTTTTGAAAAACATTATACCAGCCCACCATTTCAGTGTGGTGCTCATTTTACTGCTACATTGAACACAACAATGGGAGAGAAGTTTACCCCTCTAGTCACCACACTTACCAGTAGAGGGGTTTTCAAAAATGGTTAATGCAGCATATTTAAAGAGCATTTAAAATGGAATACACTGTGAGGCTCTTCTGAGAGTGAGCATTAGAGATTCCAACTCGATCATCCCCTGCCACTCAATTCAAGGGCAAACAGGAAATCTGTACGCATTGTATGCCCTGTACTTGCTTCTTCATACCCGTAGGTAATAACCAGAAATACCCATTCTGTAGATTCATGTAGGATCCACCTGATTCATGAAATTTGGTGGTGGTACTCCTAGTCTGTGTGCTAAATTCAATCAGTAGCTCACCTAGAAGTCTCATGCAAACACATATTTAACTTGTTGATGGTACTCCATGTCTGACATACAATCAATGGCTCATTCCAATTGTTTTCTGGCAACGTTCCCAGGATGTGGAACACTCTCCCTGGATTCCTCAGATTCAACCCCTCCTTCTCCTGCTTCAAAAGGGACCTGAAACTCCATCTCTTTAACAAATACTTTCCTGACCAACGTCAACTAACCTAGACTTCAATATCCGAGTTTCCTCCTCTCTTGACATTCAGGCATGGTTGGTGACCGGATTGTGTAAAGCATCTTATTTTTTATGCTGTATTTGCATGCATACCATGTAATGTAATTTCCGTCTTTTTTTTTTTACAGTGTATATGTAAAGCGCTCTGATACCTATGGGTCAAGCTAGAGCTATATAAAACATTTAAAATAAATAGAAGACTTCTGAACACACCTGCAGCAGCTTAAAGCAGGTACACTAACTGCACTCTGTCAGTAGGACTTCGCTCAGCATGCATTTTCCTATGTGATGCTTGTAGGAAGAGCAGTCCTCTTTGGCGAGCACTGGATGGTCCTCCATCCCTTTGGCACCTCTGAAGTGAAGCGCCTTTCTTCTGTTGCGCCTGGATTCATCCCCTGTTGAGATCCAGGGTTGCCAACATGCGTGGTTGATCCCTGTGAGGCCTTGGATTCTCCATTTCTGAACCTTGTGGTTTATGGCTCCCACTTGCTACTTGGAAGATGTACACATTCTACTGACCTCTGTTGGATCTGGTTGTGTTTTCTGGATTGTGTCTTGTGCTCGGTTAGTAGATGCAATTCAGGGTCATGAGGAGGATGAGGGCCGCTGGAGAAACAGCGGCCCTCATCCTCCTCGACCTCTCCGCGGCCTTCGACACTGTCTGCCACCGTACCCTAGTACAACGCCTCAGCAACGTCGGAGTCTAGGAGAAGGCACTGGAGTGGATCATCTCCTTCCTCGCCAGAAGGACACAGAGTCCGCCTCCCTCCGTTCAGATCTGAAGCCACCGAAGTCATTTGCGGCGTCCCTCAAGGCTCCTCGCTCAGTCCAACCCTCTTCAACATCTACATGAGCCCCCTCGCAGACATCGCACGCCAGCACAACCTCAACATCATCTCCTACGCCGACTACACCCAGCTGATCCTCTCCCTTACCAACGACCCCGCCACCGCCACCGCCAGAGCCAACCTTCACGAAGGGATGAAAGAGGTAGCCGAATGGATGAAGAACAGCCGCCTGAAACTGAACTCAGACAAGACGGAAGTCCTCATCCTGGGATCCTCACCCGCCCCTTGGGACTGCTCCTGGTGGCCCCACGCCCTAGGCAGCGCACCGAAACCAACAGACCACGCACGCAACCTGGGCTTCATCCTGGACTCCTCCCTCTCCATGACCAGACAAGTCAACGCCGTCTCTTCGTCGTGCTTCAACATCCTGGGCATGCTACGTAAGATCTTCCGGTGGATCCCCACCGAGACCAGGAAGACGGTCACCCAGGCCTTCGTCACCAGCTGTCTGGACTACGGCAACACCCTCTACGCCGGAACCACCGCCAAACTCCAGAAGAGACTCCAGCGGATCCAGAACACCTCAGCACGACTCATCCTGGACATCCCCCGTCGCAGCCACATCTCCGGACACCGGAGAGACCTGCACTGGCTCCCGGTCAACAAGAGAATCACCTTCCGTCTCCTCACCCATGCACACAAAGCCCTACACAGCCAAGGCCCAGGATACCTCAACAGCCGCCTCAACTTCTACGCTCCCAAACGCCAGCTTCGATCGACCAGCCACGCCCTCGCCGCCGTCCCCCGCATCCGAAGAGCCACCACAGGGGGACGGTCCTTCTCCTACCTCGCCGCCAAGACATGGAACTCCCTCCACACCCACCTCCGCCTGACCCAGGACCACCTCGCCTTCAGGAAGCAACTCAAGACCTGGCTGTTCGAGCAGTAGCGGATCTATGTATATATATAAATGCGATGCGAGAAGATATGCGAGAAGATATGGTCTGCGATTGTGCTGTCCCAGCTCTGACAAGGTGGATGTCTATTTGCTTTGAGCTAGCCAGCATCCATTTTAGTATCTGCTGATGGTGCACTCATTCTGCACAAGGTATCTGTTGTATATTGATTCTTGTAATATGGCTGACAGTAGTCATTAGCCCTTCCTCAGTGTTTTCACCTTCTCAGCTTTGATGGTCTGGTCAGCTGGCGAGGTTTTGTACTCAGCTGTGTCCTACAATAAATCTACATGTATTCAACTAGAAGTATCTTGTCATCTATCACCATCTTATTTACAACAGTATCAATGAGGTTACAGAGTTGGATAGCCTTGGGAGGCACGTGCGTGTCACGTCATGACTCTAAAACCAGAATCGTGTCTGTGGCCAGAGAATTTGTAAGAGCAGCCTCAAGTGTTGAAGGGGTAGAACATGTCTGGGGAGTAGGTGTTTCTTGTTGTGTTCTCGGAGGATTCGATGCAGAGGTGGTATTATGGCCAAAATACATACTGGTGGCAGAAATGAATACAATGTCATAATTTCATGTCACCAATATGACCCTGTTTTAAATGCTTCCAGACGTGAGTCCCTGAAAGATGAGCAGAGGACTTCCAAATGGCAACAAAACACTGTCCTGGAAGTAGAAAGGACTGAATCAGAAACGGAGAGTGGGATGGGACTGACCACTATTGGGAGGGAGTGAGAGGGCAGCGGGCAGAATGGAAGAAGGCTAGTCAGGGGGGCTAATGGAGACTGTGTCAATTGACTGGGGAGAGAGAGTGGACTTGAGGTGGGGTATGACCACCGAGAATGTATGAGGGACTCACAAAGGCGGTAGCATCTCTATTGCTGCTCTGTGTCCAATGAACAACTAACAGGAGTTTCGTCGGCCAATGAAGGACAAATGTTACTCGATCCAATCAAAATTCACCCTACACTCTCACCAGCTGGTTATGAGCAGATAGGGGCAACAATATCTGATGACAGGCATTCCCTCAAGGACCTAGTCTCATCTCAGTTTGCCATTTTCAGAAGTTTCGCAAGTTTAGTAGATATAGAACTTTATAGCAATAGACTCAATCATCTGCTGCCAGCATATTATAATCATCACTTCAACCATTATTGGTGATAATGCAAAGGTAAAGAAACTGGCTTGCCTGAGACTCTGCTTGCATTAGTGTACCGCTTGTTGCCTTGCAACTAGAGACTCAAGAATATCATTTTGCCTTTCTTCCAACCATTTACACAGCCAACAGGACTATCAAAAATGATAAAACGGCATCCGAATAATCTGTCCTATTCCACGATGTATGCACCATGTGACCATAATATTGAGTTTTGTGTGGCAAGCAATTTTGTCTTGATCTACCTCATCATCTGTTGGTTGACATGTTTTTCTGCTATTTTAGCAAAAAAAGGAAGCAGAGGGATGGGTCTGAAGTTCTCTGGCTTAGATGAACACAGTCTGCTTCATTAAAAGATCAACCACAGTTGCATGTATCCATTGCGAGGAAACTTGACCAGTGGTAAAAGACCGGTTCCGCAGTTGGCACAGCAGAGGAAGAATTGCTTCCATTCCTTGCTCTAGAATTGAAGGTGAGGCATGGTCAAAATGGGAGTCTGAATCTACCTTGATAGCCAGGGCATGGGTCTCTTCGGTAGATAGGTTGGATATAATATTCAGGAAGGCCTCATAGCATGTAGGGGATAGTGGCCATGAGGTTGGCACCGGGTGGTCCTTAGCTTTGTCCGGAAAAGCTGTATACATTTTTGCAATTGTTTCTGAAAAACATTGAGCAATTTGATTGCGCTTTCCTACTGATGGGGTAATTACTGGAGAGACCTGTTCTAGAGAAGTGAAGGACCTAACTATCCGAAAGATTTCCCTAGGGGTATTTTTTGTTATCTCAATCCTATGAGTAAAGAATTGCGTACGAGTGTGCCTGATTGCTTTGTGGTACTTTTTCTGCACTTTCAGATAGTTGCTTCTGTCATTTTTATTCCATAGGCATGCTAAGTGCTTACACTCTTCTTTTCAGCTGTAGGAGATCCTCAGGAAACCATTCTGCTGATGATTTCATGCAGGTTTTATTAAAACGTTTCTGAGGTGCTACACTATCCAAAGTCAATTTAATTCGTTCTTCCACTTGACTATTGGCTGCCTGGAGACCATGAGGGAGGGTTTAGCGTTAAGGCCGCTATAAAAGCAGAAAAAAACTGGTGGGGCCTGACCCTAAGATGGCCGCTGACCAGGACGGGAGCCAGGCACCTTCCGGCACTTAGTGCACTTACAAGGAACTAAAAAGGACACTGTTATAAAGATCTTCTTGCTCGCAAATCCAATAAGAAAAGCAAAGGAGAACAGATACAATGGAGAGCCATTTATTAGAAAACATGCATGTCTCCAGTACAATTCATGAATGCCCCTACTTCCCAAATACCTAAACCGCTCTTGCTATCACAATTTGAATCTACACTTCCCACGTGGTACAATTCAAATTATACCATGCCCCGTGGAATGTTGCTTGAAGTTGACACGAGTGCTTGAGCGCTCGTGTACACTTCAAACATCAACAGATAACTGACACCAAGGATTGTAGGAGCAATAATCTTGAGGAGCGCGGGTGTCTGAAACACGCCAAGCAGTATAGAAGTTGCAAATTGCGTACAGCTGCCATCTGAAAAGGACAACATAGGGTGGACGGCAGAATGCCATCTCACAGATTTGGTGTCTGACTAGGATTCAACTTGAATCGATAAAAGAATACAGGTATCTAGGGGTTTCCATGCAAGTAATCTTTTTTTTAAATCTCCTACCTTCACCCCCAGTGCTACTTCTGTTGGTGCGGAGTCCTAAAAAGTCCTTCAATGCAATTCGAAAATGAAATGGTGTACCTTACTTAGGTTCTAAGTAGTCAAGTCTCAGCAGTGGTGCTATTCTGCCTTGAATGTCAATCATTTGATGCCTTAGAGGCCCTTCCTAACAATGGAAGAATCCCAGTGGACAGCCATCCAAAGTACCTCGGTTGAGGCCATACATCTGCATTTGGGTCTGACCGGCCTAATCCACAACAGCCACGTGCACAAGGTGAGATTTCTGTTTGCTCTACACCGACCCCACCTGATTTGTCGAACTGTTGTTGCCCTGCTACAAATACAGCGCATAGTAAGCACATATACGGGTTATTATATGCTAGGAGCAGCCTTGGAAATGTTAGAGCTTGAAAAAGCTGAGGTTCTGTGGTGGTCCTCAAAAAATGAAATGGAAATCTAGCTATAAAACATTGTCTCATGCCCATGATATGGCTCACTGGGTTAGATACAGTCTGAGTTAATATAAAAAGGCTGACTCCATCTTGTTCATATTTACCTGCCTAAAGCAAATCTATCTTAGAGAAAATATATTGGATGAATTATTTTTTTTTAACAGGGGGTTTGCTAGGAGGAGAAACTCTATCTATACCTCAAAGTAATTAAAAAAATTGGAAACTACGTACTCATCCTCTACAAGATTTAATCCACGTTTTACATGGATTGTTTCATCAACGGATTTGTTGATAAATATTACTTTTCTCTGATACCACTGTTCTTTTTTTACTGTCCTGATTTTGTAAATGATTGGAACATATTATTAACATTTCTTTGGCATATTTAATGTTTTTTTCTTTTAAATTAATACAGGGTTCCCAGAAACTCTACATAAAATACAAAAAAATAATAGAAGTAGAGAAATTCTACTTTTATGAGAAATTGGAATGGTTATGTTGGGCTAGAAGGCAGTTTTCATACTTGATCCTAAAATGATGCACATTTTCTCTTAAAGGGGACAGTGGTGAGGAGGATCAGAAACTGTCCTTCAAACAAGTTTGTGGTTAAGTTCGAACAAAGACAGTGATGAGAAACGATAGAATAGTTAATAATTGAGTAGAAGCATGTGCGTAACACCTAGCAATTTAAAAGAAGGTTTCAAAGTCAGAAGTTTAAATTAGTCATGGGTGGCAGTGCTTAATATGAGCTGGTGGTTTCCGGTGCTCGCCAGTGACACTTAATTGTCAACACCAGCACTTATTTCAGTCTGCCACTTGGAGGCGATGTTTGACAAATTTAGAGATGACCATAAATAACAGTTATTAATTTAACATAGATTACAAAATGTCTGATACCTGCCACCCAGGCAATTCTTAGAGGTTTTGGGACCTACAATAGTTTGAATTGTCACACTTGTGGGTTTGTGATGGTTAGTAGTTGTGTTGGTTCTGTCATTGGCAGCGCAGGCAGAGGCAATGGTTGGTCCAAGTTACTGTGGCCACCAGATTAGAGCTGGTAAATCGTAAAGCATTATTTTACTTCCACTACATTGTCTATGCAAGCAAACTATTTCAGGGTAAGGGCTACTTAACTGAAAAATGGGTTAAGGAAAAAGGTAATTAAATTATATGAGAAACGGTAGACCAAAGAAGTCTATCTTTTCTAACCCACCATAATGATGTAATGTATACGCCATTCGTGCTGAATTCTTGGTGCCAACAGATTTTGCTGCTTGGCCTACACCACAGAACAAACAATGCAGCAGATGCAGGTGGTGATATGACCCCGGTGTCACTGCACCTGCTACACTAATGTAATAAACAGTTTTCCAAATTCCTCATTCTGCTCGTCTTTCCTTCTTGCCCTCCTATTTGCACCCCACATTCTTCGCCTTCATAAGTTTAATGCTTTTCTCTCATTCCCCTTCCTCAGTCTTTCTCCCCCCTCATCTGTCTCTCACTCATCTTCACTTCCTTCATTCTCTTCCTTATTTCTGGTTCCCCTTTCTTTTCCCTATCCCACTTTGCCTATCCATATCGTTTTCTCTTTCTACCTTATTTCCTGCTCCCATTCTGTCCCCTTTCCAGTTCTTTCAGCTTCTCTTTTTCTTTCATCCCTGTACTCTCTCTCTTTTATTGTTCCCTTATCCTCTTCTCACCCTGTACCCCTCCTCTCAACATTAAACACAGCCCCAGGCATGCATTGTCGCAAAAAAGAAAGAAATCAGACCAGGCAGCTGATGCTGGTCAGACTGGGCCTCTCCCATCTCTGGCCTGTAGCATTGCACCATCTGCACCAATGTCAGCTACACCCCTGCCCCTGTGTGTGATCCTTCCCAAGAAATTTCAGCCCAAGCTTGCTATTTAATGCTTTAGCTAAAGTTGGCATTGTGCATAGAAATAGCACGAGGATGCTAAGAACTCAATAACCATGTTAGGGTTTTTCTTGCGGTTTTTATTGACTGTGACATCCTTTACTGCCTTTGTTTTCGCATTCTGTGTGGTTATCACTCTCCACTAGGTTAGGATTCGAAAATAAACATTTCTAAGATATGTTCTGTTTCTTAGTGCTATTTCGAGTGTTGTCCATTAAACAAAATAGGGGTCGGAGTTCCACTGTGTCCCTGATCTCATCTGTTGGGACTAATCGTTACCAGGAAACACTTCCTACTTAGTATTGCGCAGTGGGTTGTGTATGTGTAGCTGTCCAGCTGGAGCTCTTATTCGTTTTGGTACAATGACTAAATCCTTGTGTCAAGGGACTAGAAGTCTGACCCCTACCACTTCGGGTGTGGGTCCTCCCAAAGAACGTATGAACGTCCAATACAAAGATCCCACCATTAACACAAGTAAAAAATGGTTGTAATGACACAAACCTGAAAAAGACCTGCCAGACCCTGCTTCAAATAGGCCACTATCAATAATGAACACAGATTTAAAGATGCTCTTTAAGTTCATAGTGAATAGACTACTGAAAATTATATATTTTTCCTCTACATGAAGACAAATGCATCTTTATCCCATGATATAGCACATATATCTGCCAAGAAGTTCACCCACGCGGTGCATGCCACAGGCGAGCTGGATTCCCAAAATGCACCAGTCGTGTTAGGCACTGAAAAGGGTTTTGATCCCTTCGATTAGTAGTACTTGCGGTCAGCTCTGAAGGGTATGGGTTTTGTAGCTGGCTTCCTTAGCTAGATTAAGTCGTTATATACAGAACCCATAGCTTGAGGGCAGTCTGGAGCAATAATATCAGAGGAATGGAGCATACAGTGAGCACCTAGGCAAGGGTGACCCTGGCATCCCTACTATTCACTTTAGCATTGGAACTACTGGCAATGGAAGACCTGGCCACAGCTATGCCCCCTTCCCACAATGAGAATTGGGCAAAACAGTGAGAAATAAAATACCTGCAGTATTGTGGGAATGGGGCATCACAGTGGGATATAAAACACATACAGGATCAATGTATGCTGATACACTGGTCTGCTTCAGTCATCCTGTCGGATTGCACGCCTCTTGTACGAGCATGGGATGGATTTAGTGTTCACTATAATTCCACTGTAATAAGATTGTTTTTTTTTTTCGGGAAAGCTTATCAGACAGGTCCAAGACCATATCCCAGACTTGAGATTACTCTGGGAGATATATGTCAATGTACAAGTTGCACATACCACTGAAAAGCAGTATAATATGAAGACCGTAATACTTCTATATGGTTCCTACAAATTTAGTAGGGCTTTGGATCTAGACAACGTATACTTCAAAATACGGAATCTCTGTTCACACATTTCTCTGAGAATGTTGGTCTGGTTCCTAGTTAGCTTACAGTCCTCCATCTGAACCCCTAACCTTACCAGGGTAACATATGGTATCGGCAACCTCTACCATGAACACTCTTGTTGTGGAACACATATCTACACTTTTTTTGGCTTATTTTTGGCATATCCAAGGTACCACTAGAAAGATACAGATTTAGTTTTAAAATATTTATTAAAACAACCAAATTATTGCATAGAAAGAGTGTGTTGCAATTATTAGGCAGAAGTAATAGAGCATTGTAACCAGAGGGGTGAGAAAGATAAACAGTTCAACTATTATGTTACTATCAATCTAGTCCTACCTACATTACCTATAGTATCAAGAGCCTAGTGGGAGTACCCTCTGTCAGCTCCCCTGGGATGGCCTAACACCCCCATACTGGAGTATGATGGATCAGGTAGCCAGCCTGTGCAGAACAGGCTATTGTTTGAACAGGGATGGGGTGGGGGGTCAGAGTCAGCAGGACTGCATCTGATTCACAGTGCTTTCTGTCCAGGAAAATATCAGCCAAAGTGCTCCTCTGCCCAATGTGGCACAGAGCCTGTTTATGTAATAAAAGCACTATTCCAATTGCACTGTTTAAAAGGTGCTGGAGGTCATGGTTAGTCTAGAGCTGAAGAACTGTCTTGAGCCGGACAATGGTATTGTGTTCCATGTACTCTAGCCTTGGACAGAGTGCACACATCATGATAAAGCTTGCTAAGAATTTTTTCCCAAAAGATTATCTTGCAAGCACAAAGCATGCTAAAAGAAACAGTGTCACGCTAAACGTGGAACAAAAATAGAGACTCGCAACCCCCTCTCTCTGTCCAGAGGCAGACTCAATAAAAGCATAAGACAAGCCTAAAATGTAAATAAACACTAATAAAATATTCTTTAATAAGAAAAGCAAATGAAAGCTATCTAAAAAATTGCAATTAAAAATCATGCTAATCATTTTCAAATCGGGTTCAAAGGGTCAGAGGGTTTCAGGATGAAATCTGCAGACCATGAATTCACTATGGCCTGAGCAAAGTACAAACATTGTCGTTTCCAGGCCAGTCAGCAAAGGCCGATGGTATGACAGGCGTTGGTGCATCTGCAGAACCATATCCGTATTCTGGGGGAGTTCATGAGCCGAAGCATTCATGCTGGCTGGAGAGAATAGCTCGTAGGCATCCTGCAACAAAGGAAGTCTAATTGGAGAGCACTAAACATGAGCCTTCAATGGACGCATTTGCAGTTCCATGTCCATAGATTGTACCAGTTGCATAGCAAGACATGATCCATTGCGGTCTTGAAAAAGCACAACGGACAGCGAAACACAAGACACAGAGGCACTATACAGGCCGTAAGGACAAAGACCAGTCGTCATTTAGTACCTGGAGTAAGTACACGCATAAGTACTACATCATGCGTTCACGACACCGCAGGGCGTGTGGTAATTTCATCACCAATTGGCCACGAGGTGGAACGTCCATTGCGGAGCAACAAAAATAGAACCAAAACCGCAATGAGAAGGAACACGCCGCGGTATGCCTCCAAACTCACTAGAAACCAAAGAGTGTAGAAATGACTGAATTACTCTAGATACAGTCTGGAATATCCTAACAAACCAAAACCCAATCACTTACAAAAAAGTGCACTACACCTGCGGTATTTGAAGCATTGAATATTCAGTGTACAAGTTCACCAAAATTCTGAGGCAAGTTTGTGCACAGTAGCAATTATACTCCAGAAGAGGCCCTCGCATCTTCGAGATCAAACCTTTCTCAAGCAGATGTTAAAGCAATGTCCTTCTGAAACAATGAGACTTTCAGTCTGCTTAACTGATCAAAGTTTACTTACAAAAATGTAATAGAAGGCCATACTCTGGCCTCTCTAATCTTGTGTGTTGGCGCGAATAGCATGTTACAGCATGTAACAACCCTGGAAACTGTAACCACATATGGTACCCTCTGTTTCATCCCACAACAGCCTTGGTCATACAAGAACACGTAAGCCACTAGAAAGCAACCTAAAAACTGTATAATGAAAAACAGGAACTCGCTTCAGATAACACGCCAGGTTGGACATGGAAACCTTGCACTCTCTATGAAGTGTTACCTCTTTACAAAGTAATGAATGGCCGAAAAGTTTCAGATTCATGACAGTTAATGAAGACCTCAGTTTCTCCGCTCAGACATTTGTAACTGAAAGGTAAGACCCGTATTACATTAACAATACTCTCCCCTAAAGCCTCAAATATGCTTGCTTGAAAATGTTTCAGACAAGATGTGAACTGAAATGTGGATATTGGTAGTGTGATAAACCCATGTAGGAGCCATACAGCTGAGGGTGTCTCAGCTACTGTAAAAGGCAATTTTCTATGAACACTCAGGGGAATATTCACAAGAACGTGTACTAAAAATCACAAGAAAATGCTAACACACCTTTACACATCACAGCCTATTGAGGTCAAATAACCCAGTGTCCATGTAGAATTCACAACAAGGCGGTACCATGCGATAGTCTGCTGAAACCTCGGCCAATGTCCGTGATACAACCACCTCGACGGCGATAAAAACACAAACCCCAACGCGAAAAAACATGCGATGGGCCAAAGTGCGATGAGGAAATCAGCGATCAGCAGCACCAGGCCTGCAATACACACATGGCAGGTGGGAAAAATAAAAAAAAGTAGGTAAAACACCCAAACACAATCTGACCAACACCCACGCACCATGGAGGCAGCTGGAGCAGGCGCAGAGGATGAGCGCAACCTGACCAGCAACCCGGACGACCAGCCTGGGACCTCGGGGACAGAGAAGGACAAGGACATGGGCAATAAGAAGAGGAAGACTAAGTTCAGTGCGCAGGAAAACAGGATCCTAGTCGCGGGGGTGATGGAACACTATCAACAACTGGTCGTCACCTCCAACGTGTCATCGGGAACAAAACATTCAATATGACCGAACATTGTGGACAAGGTGATTGCCGTCGGAGAGCACAGGAGGTCAATGGACGAGGCCAAGAGGTGATGGATTGACATCAAGCGAAAAACCGAGGAGAAACTAGCAGCCAACCAGAAGGCAGCAATGCAGACTGGAGGTGGGGTCACAGCGCTACAGCTCGTGCTGGATGACATGGAGGAACTGGTGTCGACAGTCATCAGTGTGGAGACTGTGGCTGGAGTTGGGGGACTGGACACTGCTCGAAAGGACACAACACAACCACAACAAGGTGAGTGACCACTAGGCACTGGGGGGACAGTTGGAGTGGGCTGCAATGGCACACATGCACAATCAAGCACACTGTCACAATGCCATGCTGTCTGAATGTCAACATGTACCATGCAACTACATACATGTGGACACATTCTAATATACCATCTCCCCTACACATTGCAGGGGCACCCTCAACACCCCCTGCAGAACAGTCCCAGACACTCTTCACTGATGACGAGGAGGACAAAACCAGCATCGACACTCGCACCCTCCAAAACATCATGGACCATCCAGGATCAGGGCAGACCAGTTACATCGAGGAGACCCCACCCACTATCAAAGCACCTAGCAGAAGGCACCCACAGCCCCGGCACTCCCCCAAGACCCCCCGGAACGAACCATGGCCGTCCAAAGCAGAGGGCCAGAGGGAGGCGGCTTAGCAGGTGCAGTTAGGCCTCCTGGCTGGCAAAATGGACGCCATCCATTGGTGTCTAGGTCCCGTCGGGGATCAGCTCCAGTCCCTAACAGACACCCACGGCCTGCTCAATGCTCTCCAAGGAGCCCTGACTGACATGACGCAGAGGGAAGAAGACCTGTCCGCTCAGACTGGCTCCAGCGATACCAGCCATGAACTGGCACACATGCGGAGGCTCATGGAGGACATGGTGCGGATGGAGGCGAAAAGGATGGCAGCCACCGCTGCACATCAGCGAGATGTAGCTGGGATCTACCATGCCCTGCAGATCCTCATCATGGCATTGCTGTCACAAGGCGTGGAGCTGATGAATGCTGCTGCCCCCACACTGTCCACATCTCCGCCCCCTGGTGTGACAGTGCCTCCCAGTGCGGCAGGCGTCTCCACTACGGCACCTGGTGTGCCACTGCCACACAGTGCCGACGACAACCCACCTCCGGCCCCTGATGCGTCAGTGGCACACAGTGCCACAGCTGGTACTGCAACAACCACAGGTGAGGCAGAGCACACATATGGGGACGAGGACGTGGATGGGATTGTGGACAGAAGGAGGCAGTAGAATTAATCTCCACCACCTGGCCTGTTTCTGCTTGGTGTTGCTCATGGCCTCATGACCTCCCATTGACCCCCGATACACTCCGCTACACTCACCTTGGACTGTAACATGGACTGCCATATTCTGTTTGATGACCAATGACACAGCGACCAGACTGTGGACTGTTCCATTACTCTTCCACAGCACCTGTCATCCCCGGATGGACTAGCGCTGGCCCATATTGTGTGATGTGCTTGCATGGCCCTGTACCGCTCCACTGGATGTGCAATGAACATCCAGTAACGCACTTCTGTGTCATGTCTTTTAATATTCCTGCATGAATGTGTGGATGGTAGTGGGGACAGTGATTTCCCTTACGGGAATGATGCTCATCTAGTGTGATGCCTTTCACCGTTTGCTACATTGCCTATTATGTCCCGGGTGCTGTGGATACTACAACAGGGACACACGCATTAGTCACTTCCTTGTCCATACATGGACTGACCCACGGCCAGAGCCCACGCGTCATTGTAGCAAGCACTGCGCTGGTCTGGCGTATGCCAGGCCGGACCACTCCGCTGACGCTCTGAGGGGTGGGCCCACATAGCTACCTGTCACAGGAGTACTCGCTGGTGGTGTGAAGGCCACTGGTCTAGTTATCAGCATGTCACGGCTACGCCCTGAGGGCAGGTTTGCACACACACCACACCCATCCGGCACAGGCGTCACAGGTCATGTGACTCAGCTAACATAAGGGGCCGACAACAACACATTTCCCTCTGCCAGTGGTGACAGGATGACGGATGCTCCACGGTGCTAAATCATAAAGGGCCCATGATTTGCTGCACAAAGGGTTGATGGCACCTGAAGGCCTTGCGGCTGACACGGGCCTACCACCACGTGACGCAGACTGGCATAGCACAGGGTTAGTGAGACCCGAATGCCTTGCAGCCTTTACAGGCCTACCACCACGTGGTGCTGACTGGCGTAGCACAGGGTTAGTGGCACCCGAAGGCCCTATGTCCGACACGGGCCTACCACCATGTGGCGCTGACTTGCATTGCACAGGGTTGGTGACACATGTAATTGCTGAGCGGGTGTGCAGCCTGCGATGATGATGTGTGCACTGATGTGGTCTCCGCCATTGATAAGTCAGGACTAAGCGTCATGTGTGGGACTTGCTGGGATGCGGGGCAGACCCGCATGATGTGTACAATGCCATGGTGGCGTGACAGGGACCTGGAACTTGCACGGGCACGAGGTGTGCATACTGATGGAAACACCGGTGGCAACAGGTGAGCAGTGGGGCATGTGTGTGTAGGGGAGGCTGTTACTCTCTCTCTCCCTTCTCTCTCACTTTCTCTCCCTTCCCTTTCTCTCTCGCTCACTTCCCTCTCTCTCTACCTACCATGAGTGGTGCATGGGCATTCCCATGCAACCACCCAAGGATCCTCTTTTACAATATTTTGGCACAGAGCAGCGCAGCAAGCCTTCCTGGTAAAAGATAAGGCGCACTCCTGTCCATTGCAGAATGCAGCACACACAGAAAACGGAAAAGAGAGGAGAAATAAAGGCACTTCTCCTCAGTGTGCCTCCCTTACACCATCCCTAGGGAGGCTTGGGAATCTGACGCATTACAAGGTTTTATAAACCCGGGAATGCGTTCATCCATGGTGTTGCGTGGGAACACTCACAGCAACACCCATTGAACGCCTCTTTCACAAAGAGTAATACGTGGAAGTAGCCATATTTGCAAGGCCATGGAAAACTATGTATGGTGGCTTTGCGTGGCCTTGTAAATATTGCTCAGCATTTTGTGCCATCGGAGCATAAAAAAGCATTAAAAAAATGATGCTCGGTGGTGCAATGTACTTGTAAATAAGCCCCAAGATTTCCGATGCCAAGCCCTTTTTACTTTAAGAAGTAGACAATGTTTAGCGTCGGAAAATAGCGTCCATTTGAGATATGTAAAAAAAAGAGAAATGTTTTTATTTCTCCTTTCTTTTTCAGCTTTGCATGTGTGCTGTACTGTACAGCACACATACAAAGTCGGAGAGGTTGAAAAGTATTCTAAGTATAGTATTTTGTACTGGCAGGGTACCCCTCCAGTCCAAACCTATGCTAGACTCACATGGACACCCTTGCACTATTATGCAAAGGTATGTCTGTTTCTCACAGCAGTATATTTCTGTGCCGGCGCTAGGGAGAGGAGAGGAGAGTGCCATATTCCTTTAAATGTGGCACTCTCCTGCTCTATCCTTCTCACGCACCATAGTCATCCAGTGTGCCTCTGATAGGATGTGGATTGACTGTCTGGATTTGGAGTGTCAGGGCCTGGGGAGGAGCAGTGGCTCCAGAGAGCCTGATGAGTCAGGGCTCGGCTGAATAAGCCTTGGCTGCATTTAGAATAGGGGGTGGAGATTTCTTTTCACCTGAATGGGCCTGGTCTGCTTTCCACAATGCGGTCTCCACCTCCTGTTGGGAAGCTGCACCAGAGAGGACAGAACTGGGTTTGACTGGGCACAGAGCTTCTCTGCACAAAGAGAACAAAGTCATTTTGGGGTATAAGTATTAGACATAAAACCCCTGAACTTTAGACTACTTCTGGAATCAAGAGTAACTTTTAACAAGGAAAAGAGCTGGAGTAATACTTCCCTTGCTGTGCGTCTGGGGTTGCCCTGCAGCTGCTGTTTCTGCCAAGGTAAGGAGAAGGACTTTGCTGTGTTCCCTTCTTGAGTAAAGTCTCCAAAGATTGAGTAGAGCTTGCATCCTGTTTTGAAGTCTCAGGAACACAAAGACTTCACCCCCAGCTCTCATTAACTTCCTTGCTGGGAGTTCTGACCTGCCAAGAGTGCCTGTGACTGTGTGGGGCCTCTGGAGGTTGTTTATGCTGCTGGGAGCGGGAAAGCAACGCAACAACAAGCAAATTGACGCATCGCTCTTCTCGCAACAGTTTTTCTGAAGCAACGCCGTGGTGCAAGAAGAATCTCCCCACATCGCCAGGCAGCTGCTGAAACAGAGACGGCGCCTGTCATCACTGCAAGAATCGACTCCGACGGATTGCAGCTTAAGAAATCGATACAGCACCGCTCACCACCGCATCGTTTGCCGACAAGTCCCAGATTTCGACGCATTGTCCCTGTGCGGTAAGTTTTTCCCGACGCATCACCCGCGGATCGGAGTGATCTCCGAATCGACGC
This sequence comes from Lissotriton vulgaris, assembly GCF_964263255.1. Lineage (NCBI taxonomy): Eukaryota > Metazoa > Chordata > Amphibia > Caudata > Salamandridae > Lissotriton > Lissotriton vulgaris. The sequence goes on along the minus strand of NC_141687.1, from coordinate 115,173,320 downwards.
ATCGCTTCCCCCTCCAGAGCAGACCCGGTGCACTGCTCCCCTTTGTCCAGCGGAACTGTTGCATCACATCCACGAGGGTCTCAGGAATCAACGCATCTTTGTTTTCGACGCTTCTCATCGCTGCGGATGCTTGGCTTGGTGAATTATGCCGCAATGACAGGTACTTTGCAAGAAATCAAGCATCCATAGTTTTCTATGGACTCATTTGCTAAAACCTTTTGAAGGTCATTTTCCTTAATACTTATATGTGGATTTTTGTCATTTTGGCCTTGTTAAGTTTAGCTAAAGATATTTTGTTTTTCTAAACCGGTGTTGTGTTCATTTGTGGTGTTACTATGAGTGTTGGTACAAATACTTTACACACTGCCTTTCGGATAAGCCGGTCTGCTCGGGCCAAGGTACCAAGGGGGTGAGCAGGGGTTATCTAGAGTGTGTATCCCTCTTACCCTACCTCTGCCAACTAGAGAGCCCCATTTCTAACATTGGTGGTCAGCAGTGAGGATTCAAACTTTTATTTGACCCACAGGGATTGGTGCACATCACTGCACATCTCTAGTTTAGTGCAGACCACTATGCAACCACATACTGTGTTCTATTTTTGGTTGAATTTTTAATCTGACCCTTGAGTTATCCACGCATCATGTCTCCGAATTGTTGACTTTAAATTGTTATGCAGTTACAAGGTAGAGCAACTCGGGCAATTCTGCAAAACTGTGGTTGTCCCATGAAGAGCCACTTTAGAAAAGAGGTACTACAGAAGGCCTCAGTGGCCTGGTGGGAGGCCAGGCAAGCTGGAGAGACAGATGATGCAGATATGCAAGGGGGGTTGCCAGAGAATGGTTTCGGGTCACAGGATTTGCCTGTAGGAAGAGCAGCCTGCAGCCTCTAGGGCTGGCGGCAGTCATTCTTCAAGAAATTGGGTGCCAGAGGAAATAGAGGAAAGGCGCAGAACCAGAGATCATGAGTTAGAGGTCATGAGACTAAAGGCAGAGGAGATTAAGAATGCTCTTGCTTTGGAAGAGAAAACGTTGCTCTTGGCTCATGAGTTGAGTATAAGGGAACTGAACATTAAAGCCAAACAAGTGGAGTCCAGTACAAATGGTGGCAGCTCGCAGACAATGCAAGGGGACAAGGTTTACATAACCAAGGATATAGTACAGAATTTCCTAAAGGGGGAGGATGTGTATGCATGGTTTGCAGCTTATGAAGCTGCATTACATATGCATGAGGTCCCTGAGAAGCATTGGGGGGCAGGGCTGTGAAAACACTTTGAGGCCACTGGGAGGGACACCATGACACCCCTGGAGGAGGTGGGTACCCTAACCTATCCCAAAATGGAGGCTTTATGCCTCGGGTATGGGCTCACACCTGAGCAGTAAAGGGAAACGTTTAGGACCTTCAAGAAATTTGAATCTCATATTTGGGTGGAATGTGTGAACATGTATTGCAGAGCACTGGGTGGTTGGATAAAGGGCAGCAAGGTAACTGATTACCAGGGTTTGTACAATCTGATTGGTTGGGTGCACTTGTGTAGTCTCTGTGTTCCAGAACTGCGCCAGCATCTATCAGTAAGTTGACCGATCCCAGGCAGCTTGCTCATGAGACGGACCGCTGGACGAGTACCAGGGTCCACAAGGGGATTGTGGGGAAACCAACCAAAGGTGGGCAGGGTCCCCAGCAGAAGAGTGGGGGGGACAAGGGTAACCAAAAGGAGTTCTCTAAAGGGCCCCAAAACAGTTCCCAGGATAAAGATCCCCAGTTTTAAAAAGCCATGGCTCCATAAGGATAGGCAAGACAACCAGGGTCCTTGCAGGTGCTATCATTGTGGTAAGGAGGGCCACATTGAGATGGATCCCAAGTGCCCCAAGGCACCACCAGCACCCTCTGGTGCACCGCCACTGGGGTTAGTTAGTGTAGTGCTGGGGGAGCAGTTGGTTACTAATGAGGGTGGGGAGCTAGCTGTGATGACCCTAGTCTTATTAGGAGACAGATAGATGGCCCAGGAAACCTGCATGCTGGATAACACTAAAAAGTACCTGCCGTGAGAGACCATCAATGGGAGGAGGGTGGGGGCTCTGAGAGACACAGGAGCCAATGTGACATCTGTCCGGTGTCAATGGTGTTTGAAGAGCAGGTCCATGCCTGTTGACTGTCTGCTTGGCAATGACCTGGAGAGCTCACCTTGGAAGGAGGGGCAGTGCCAGGCTCATCTAAAGATGTTGGAACTGCCTGAGTGGGCCTGTGTGACCACTCGGTCAATGGCAGCCAGAAAAGGTGATCATGAGGAACTGGAGGCTGAAAGAGTTGCTTAGGTGCCTGCCAGAAAGAGGAAGGTTAGGAGGCAAGGGAAACCAGCCCCAGACGTTCCCACGGTCCTGAACATGAGGGATGCACTGGAATCTACAGGGGAACAAGTGGCCCAACTGCCTGAGATGACCCATTGGCAGCAAGAAGGAGTTTCCACCAGGGAGGAGTTCTGCAAGGCACAGATGGAATGCCCTACTCTTGTTGGTTTGCAGCAGGAGGCTGCAGACCAGGCAGCAGGTGGTCCGTGGATCACATTTGATTTATTGGGAGAATGGTCTCCTTTACAGAGAGCCTAAGGTCACTGAGCCTGGGGCACCCCGTGTGCTGGTGGTACCCAGATACTACATGACCCTCCTACTGGGTCTGGCTGATGACGTGCCTTTGGCAGGACATTTGGGTTGCAACAAGACCTATCGGAGGCTAGTCACCCACTTCTACTGGCCACAAATGCAGAGTAATGTTGCTACACATTGTAGGTCTTGTCAGACTTGCCAGGCAAGTAGCAAGACAGGAGGAAAGTGTAAGACTCCCCTCCAACCCTTTCCTGTGGTGAGCACCCCTTTTGACCGGGTGGGCATTGACATTGTGGAGCCACTGGAATCCAAGACAGCCTTAAGTAACAAGTTTATCTTGGTCTCGGTGGACCATGCCACCCCGTACCTGGAAGCTGTCCCTCTCGGGACAATCACGGCCCCTGTGGTGAGCCGTGCATTGATGGGGATCTTTACCTGTGTGGGATTCCCCAGAAAAGTGGTCTCTGACCGTGATACGAACTTGGGAGGAGTGTGGTGTAATGTACAAATTCATCACTCCTTACCATCTCCAAAGGAAAGGGTTGAAAGATTTAACCGAACCCTGAATGGCATGATAAAGGACCTAGCAGAACCCATGAGACATAAGTGGGACGTCGTTTTAACAATGCTTATTGTTTGCCTACAGGAAGGTACCGCAGAAATCCTTAGGGTTCAGTCCCTTTGAATTGTTGTATGTGCACCCTGCGAGAGGGCCTCTGAGTCTGGTGAAGGAGGGCTGGGAGAAAACTCCTGGTAAGACCCCCAAGATGCGTTCAGCTACATGCTGGCCTACAGGAACCAGACTCAACGCTTCAGGAATCTCACTTAAGCTAACTTGGAAGGTAGCTAGGAGGAGATGAAACAATGGTATGACCAGATTACCACTCTGGTTGAGTTTCAGCCTGGCCAAAAAGTGTGGATGATGGCACCAGTGTAGCCTTGTGCGCTCTAAGACAGGTGGACTGGTCCATTTGAGGTGGTGGAGCACAAGAGCGATGCAACCTACATGGTTAACTTGCTGAATAGTTGGAAGCCTTTGAGGGTCCTACAAGTGAACCACCTCGATCCTCACTTTCGGAAGTCACAATGCTTCTGTCTACAGATGATGGAATGGAGGAAAAGAGTGAGCCTCTTCCTTATCTCCAGTCAGCCAAGGATCATGATGGGTCAGTGGATGGAGTGAACCTCTCTCCCATCCTGACCCCAGATCAGTAGTGGGACTGTCGCCAGGTGCTGGGACAGTTTGCCTCCCTATTCTCCCTGACTACAGAAGTCACCAATTGGTGTGTCCATGATGTGGACACTGGGGACAGTTTACCTGTGAAGCATAACATTTACAGGGTAACTGACAGAGTCAGGGCCAGCATTAAGGAAGAGGTTTCCAAATTGTTGGCGTTAGGGGTGATAGAGCCCTCCAGCGGCCCCCTTGGCTAGCACAGTGGTCTTGGTTCCAAAAGCTTCTGCGCACGGTGCCATTCCTGAACTCCGGTTCTGCATGGAGTAGAGTGGGCTAAATGTCGTCACCAGGACTGACGCGCACCCCATCCCCAGAGCTGATGAGCTCATTGATCGGCTTGGAGCTGCCTGGAACCTTAGCACGTTTGATCTAACGATTGGGTACTGGCATATTGCCTTGACTGATGGGGCAAGAGAGAGTTCTGTGATTTCAATGCCAAAGGGGCACTACCAGTTCCATGTCATGCCCTTTGGGTTGAAAAACGCCCCTGCCACGTTCCAGAAACTGGTCAACCAGGTACTGTATGGGCTGGAGGAATTCAGCCCTGCTTACCTGGATGACATTGCTGTGTTCAGCTCCATCTGGGAGAAACACTTGCAACACGTCTGTGAAGTGTTAAAGGCTCTGCAGAAGGCAGGCCTCACTATCAAGGTCAGTAAGTGCCAGATAAGGCAGGGTTCTGTGGTGTTCTTAGGGCACCAGGTAGGAAGCGACCAGGTGGCACCCCTACAACCAAAGATTGACACCATTCTGGCTTGGTAGCCCTATAAGACCCAGACAGAGGTGAGAGGCTTCCTAGGGCTCACCGGGTACTACAGATGGTTTGTCAAGGTATATGACACTATTGTTGCCACCTTGACAGAGCTGACTTCAAGGAAGCAGCCAAAGAAAGTGATCAGGACCGATGCCGTACAGACCGCTTTTGACGCCTGGAAATCTGCCATGTGCACAGTGCCTGTGCTCAAGGCACCCAACTTCTCCCAAGAATTTGTTGTGCAGACAGATGCTGGTGGGGCAGCAGTACTCTCACAGTTGAGCATCGAGTGCTTTGACCAACCCACAATTTTTATTAGTAGGAGGCTACTCCCCAGGGAACAGAGGTGGAGTGCAATTGAAAGAGAAGCTTTTGCTGTTGTATGGGCGCTGAAGAAGCTAAGACCTTACTTATTTGGGACTCACTTCCGGGTTCAGACATACCACAGGCCCCTCAGATGGTTGATGCAAATGAGGAGTGAGAACCAAAAACTGTTGAAGTGATCCATCTCCCTACAGGGAATGGACTTTACGGTTGAACACCGCCCTGATACAGAACACGCCAATGCTGATGGTATGTCCAGATTCTTCTACTTTAGTGATGAGAAAGCCCAAGAGGGTGGGTAGTTCTCCCCATTTTTCAGCTGGAGTGCACACGTGTTAGACTTGGCATCTTTGGCGTGGTTTCCCCTGACGTTTTGCCTCTATCACCTGTTTTGTTGATGTTGTGGATTTCGTTTTGCCACTGCTGATCAGAGTCAATGTGCAGGAGCTTCCAGTGTAAATTGTTATTATGATTGGTTCTCTCTGATTGGCATATTTGATTTACTGGTCAGTCTCTAGTGAAGTGCACTGAGTGTGCCAGGGCTGGTAAATCAAATACTACTAGTGTGCCTGCCCACACGAGTAGTTTTGAAACCGTAACTCAGACCTGCCACTGCAGTGTCTGTGCGCAGTTGTTAACTGCCATGCCACCTTGGCAAGTGTTCCCACTTGCCAAGTCCCAACCTTCTCCTTTCTTACATGTCAGTCACCCCTAAGGTAGGCCAAGGTACCCCTGTGGGCAGGGTGCAGTGTATGTGAAAGGTAGGACATGCCCTGATGTGTGTGGCATGTCCTGATAGTGAATTACTACCAAATTTGTTTTTTCACTATTGCAAGGCACATGCTACCAAAGGACCGAATGGGGAGTTTGTTTATAACGGCTTATAAACATAATTGCCCCTGGGAATAAGGTAGAAAAATAAAGTTTAGTATGCCTGAACTCAGAATGTTAAGATGCAGCTTTTAGTGAGGGTGATTTTTACATTCTGTGTTTGAAAACACCACTTTTAGAAAGTAGGTATTTTCTTGTTTAGTTATCCAGTGTGCCTCTGCTAGGATGTGGATTGACTGTCTGGGTTGGAGTGTCGGGGGCTGGGGAGGAGCAGTGGCTTCAGAGAGCCTGATGAGTCAGGGCTGGGCTGAATAAGCCTTGGCTGCATTTAGAATAGGGGGTGGAGATTTCTTTTCACCTGAATGGGCCTGGTCTGCTTTCCAAAATGCTGTCTCCACCTCCTGTTGGGAAGCTGCACCAGAGAGGACAGAACTGGTTTTGACTGGGCACAGGGCTTCTCTGCACAAAGAGAACAAAGACGTTTTGGGATAGAAGTTGTCACGATTCGGGAAACCTCAGGATCAGGGTGATGCCAAAAGGGGTCCACCTCCTGATTTCCCCACACTCTGACTGTACAAATAACACAGAGCGTAAAGGTAATCAAGCGAGGGATAAATCAGGGAAGGTAAGGAAAGGGTCTGGAACGGATGGGATAGCTGAAACGACAAGAAAGAGAAGATTATCACATCAATCCTGACTACTCTCATTCAAGTCTCGCTAGTGGAACGATACATATCAATATATCAGGAGGGGGACCTCTTTCCTCTAAGACCATAGATACTTCTCTATACCAAAGGGCTCCCTGTAAAGAAACCACTTGTTACTAAGGATTCTACGATTTTCAGCACGGCAACAAAAAGGCCAAACCTTCACCACACATACCATATACTGCTTCCCTTGAATAACAAATAGTTTTCTCCAGTAACCCAGTTGTGTTAGGTTGTGATGCGGCCGTAGTTTCAAATCAATGACGTTTAGAAAGTCGTGAATTTCTATTTCAATGCACTTCCAGTTCAATCAAGGACAAAAAGAGTTCAATTTAGTATTCCTAGCTGGGCCCAACTACTAAATGGAATACTAACAAAAATAGAACTAAACAATACTTCCTCGTCCGAGGCTTACCAGCTCCCTGTTGTTTGGATAGTTCAAAGATGCATCCGAGGCTTACCAAATCTCTTGTATTAGGATAGTTCAAATATGTGGTTGCACGATTCATATCGTTTTCAGCAACCCAAACAGTTACTGTACCAGCTGCTTTCGCTTCGCGGTATCCACTCGCGATCAAGATCAAGGCACCGTAGTGATTCTTAGAGCAAACACACTTCTTTCCCGTTACTAGTCCAAAACGAAAAGGCGCCCCTTGCAGCGGGCACCCAGGCACCGGTGATCTTCCCTCGCGGCAGCCGCTCGCGATCGGGAAATCCTTCTATCAACACCAGAATCCTTTTCACCGCCGCCGTTACACCAACCCGGCGTCTTTTTCTGTAAGGACACGCTTCTCTCTCTGCGCTGCAGCCGCTCGCGACCAGAAAGATGAAAGGAGGGAAAGCCTTCCCTCCCGTCTGCTTGGCAATGCGTGAGGACCTCGCCACGCAGAACTGCAGCAAAATACAAATACGAATCTTCAATCCTGGAACAAAGCTCCCAACACAGGGAACACGACCACACTCTCTCTTTCCCAATTCCAAGGAGTAATCATTTACAGCGCCATCTAGTGGTCATCACAATTATATAGACTCTGTTCACTTTCATACTTATGGGATTTGTAGTCCTGTAGGCGCAATTACTCGAATCCTGACAGTATGCCCTCCTCAACGGCGCCTTCTAGCACCAGGTTTCCCAGGATTCTGGGCATAAAATCGTCGAACCGCAAGAGGGGCATGTACTTCAGTACAGGGTTCCCAGGAGTCATCCTCCGAGTCGTATCCTTTCCATGATATTAAATACCACAGCTTCCCTCGTTGGTATTTAGAGTCCAAGATACGACGCACCTCATATTCCAACTGGCCATCTCTCATCACTGGAGGGACCGCTTGACGCCTCCCAGTTCTCGCGGGTTTCAACAGACTGCAATGAAAAACCGGATGGATTCGTAAGGATGCTGGCAACTTCAGTTTGTAGGCCACAGGATTCACTACCCGCAGCACTTCATAAGGCCCAATGAACCTAGGATGGAAGATACTGCGGTAGCGGAAACGAATGTTTTTGGTCGACAGCCACACCTTATCCCCCACTTGGTATTCAGGACCCTTCTGACGACGACGATCTTCCCACTTCTTATACAAAGTTTTTGCCCTTTCCAAGTGCAGTTGTACCCGTCTATGGATCTTCAGCAAAGCCTTCATCCTGGCAGCAACAGTGGGATGGTTGTGCACCTCGCTAGGGATAGTTACTGGCAAGATGTCAGCATGATAACCTGTGTTGGCCCGAAAAGGAGATTCCCCCGTAGAACTATGCCAAGCGTTGTTGTAGGACAGTTCGGCTAACCATAACAAAGAGACCCAGGAATCCTTAGCCTCTTCGGCGTAGCATCTCAAATATTTCTTAAGCGTTTGGTTAAGCCTCTCGGTTTGACCATCCGACTGGGGATGAAAGCTCGTAGACAATGCATCCGTTACTTGTAGCGCCTTACACCAAGTATGCCAGAACCTGGCGACAAACTGCGGTCCACGATCCGAAATGATGACCTTAGGTATTCCATGCAACCGCACCACTTCAGTCAACAACAACTGCGCGGTTTGGGCAGCCGTAGGAAGATTGCGACAGGGAATAAAGTGTCCCATCTTGGTCAGGCTATCCACCACTACCAGAATGGCATCGCAACCCTTATCCATTGGTAGTCCCAGCACGAAATCCATGCTTATCGTTTGCCAAGGTCTAGAGGGGGTAGGAAGAGGCATCAACAACCCCTTACTCCTGGTTTGTTCACTTAGCTCTTGCACAGATTTCACACTGCTCAATCCAAGACTTTACATCCGTCATCATTCCTTCCCACCAGAATTGTCTTTGTATCGCCTGTAGTGTTTTTGTGTGTCCCGGATGACCGGCCACCATGGCGTTATGACACCAGTTGAAGGCCATCAGACGTAATTCATGCGTGGGAAGAAACAGAGCATTATTCCGCATTGGTAGTCCATGTTTCAGTGTTCGGTGTTTTTCTTTACCCGCCCAAACCTGCCACTGTGATGCGGAACGTTGTTTACGTACTGCTTCCAGGAACATCTCAACAGTAGTGGCACACACCACTCTCTCCGGAGGCAGAATCGACAACTGTTCTCCCTTTGATGATGCTCCGGGATCCAATTGGCGGGACAAAGAGTCTGCCTTTCGATTGTCAGCCCCAGGACGAAAGGTAATAGTAAAGTCATATTCTGCGAAGAATAACATCCAACGCATTTGACGTTGCGACAGGTGCCTAGCAGTCTTCATAAATTGCAGATTGCGGTGATCAGAGAACACAGTAACATGATGCTGACCCCCCCACAAATAAGGCCTCCACTCCTCAAAGGCCCTTTTTACTGCCAACAGTTCTTTTTCTGCCACTGTGTAGTTCACCTCTGCAGGATTCAGCTTTCTGGACAAAAAGGCAACAGGGTGCAGTTGACCTGTGGTTTTATCTCTTTGTGAGAGTACCGCTCCAATGGCAATGTCCGAGGCATCAGCTTCTACAACGAAGGGAACATCAGATTGAGGATGTCTCAAGATAGGGGCAGAACAGAAAGCCTTTTTCATCTGCTCAAAGGCCTCTCCGGCCTCCAAAGTCCAGCAGAAGGGAACACCCTTTCTTAGCAACCGGGTTACTGGAGAGGCTAGCTGTGAAAAATGAGCTATAAATCTCCGATAATAATTGGAGAAGCCTAGGAAGCACTGTACATCCTTCACACTCCTAGGAACAGGCCATTCTTGTACTGCCTTCACTTTTCTATCCGCCATCCTAAACCCCTGAGGATTCAAGATCACCCCCAAAAACTCCACTTCAGTCACTCCAAACTCACACTTACTTAATTTACAGTATAAGCAGTGTTCCTGTAACTTCTGGAGGATCAATACAACCTGACTAACATGATGAGCTGGATCATCGGAATAAATCAGGATATCATCAATATAGATGACAACAAAACGGTCGATGTATTCCTTCATGATGTCGTTCAGGAAAAACTGAAACGCCGCAGGGGCGTTGCAGAGCCCGAACGGCATCACCAGATACTCAAATAGACCAAAGCGTGTTTTGAACGCCGTCTTCCACTCATCCCCGGCCTGAATCCGCACCAGATGATACGCCCCGCGAAGGTCCAACCGGGTGTATATGTTGGCCTCCTTCACCTGGTCTAACAGAACGGGGATGAGCGGAAGAGGGTAACGATTTTTAATCGTGATCTTATTCAGCTGTCTAAAGTCTATGCAAGCCAGCAGCTCACCGTTGGCCTTAGAAATGAAGAAAAGAGGCGAGGCCGCTGGGGAACGTGATGGTCTTATGAACCCCAACGAACACAGATGTTCTAAATACTCTTTCAAATATTTCGTCTCAGAATCAGACAACGCATAGACTCTACACGTAGGGATCTTGGACCCTTCCACCAAATCAATTCGACAGTCATAGTCGCGATGAGGTGGAAGCTGTTCAGCCTCCACCTTGCTGAACACTGCTCGATACTGATGATAATCTACTGGCAGAGTCACCTCTTTCTCGGCTGCAGTGGCTACTCTATAGCTCCGGGCCAAAGATAGAGTATGTGATCCCTCATTGTCCTGCAAACATTCGGATACACAAAACTCCGAAGTGAACTGGATAGTTTTCAACTTCCAATCCATCAAAGGATTGTGTTTCCACAACCACGGCATCCCCAATATGATTTCGTATTGTGGAGCCTCAATCATATTTAGTACAATGGATTCCACATGATCCCAGGGCTGTCCACAAAGAGTCAACTCTAACGCCTCGGTATGTTCTACAATGGGACCTGACTTAAGAGGGGTGCCATCCACTGCCAACACCAACTCTGGTACGTGAGTGGGAACTTTCTTCAATCCTAGCTTCTGCACCAACCCATAGTCTATGAAATTTCCCGTAGCCCCGGAATCCACCATTGTGTTCACAGACACTTTTTGCTGCCCTGACCCCAGATACATGGGCAATATGACATGTGACACTGCTTCCATTCTGTCCACTACTCCCAAGGACGGTATTCTCCATTCCTTAGGAGAAGTCGGCCTACTCTCAATCCCCTCTTCTGCTTCCTGTAACGCATAGGTATTTTCTGCGACTACTGCAACCATCTTTTTGGGAGGAAAAAACAAACCTCTTTTTTGGGGTTTAGACGGACATTCCCTCACATAGTGCCCCTTTTTGCCGCAATACATGCACAAACCAAGGGCACGTCTGTTCTCTCGTTCTGCCTTGGTTAATGGAGGCCGAACAGCTCCTATCTCCATAGCCTCAGGACCTGAATCCCTCTTCTGGTTACCGCTCTCCACCTCATACCCACTCCATGTTTGCCCACCTCTTTTCCGCTCACCTCCCCTCTCAGAAAGGCGGTGATCCAAACGCAGGGTCAGATTGATCAATGCTAAACAACTCGTGGGCTGGGGATCGATTTGGGCCAGGACGTCTTTCATGTCTTCATTCAACCCCTGGTAATACAATGCCATTCTTTTCTCTTCGGGCCATGCAGTTTCCCCCACCAGTCTGTTGAAAGTTGTCATATATGTTATTAAATCCTTTCTCCCTTGACACAACCCCAACAAATCACGATCCGCACTAAGGGTGGTAGCCCTTCTATCAAACACCCTCTCAAACTCCCTTCGGAATGCATTCCAGTCTGTCAACAAAGGATCGTCTTTGCGCACCAAAGGGACTGCCCAATCTGCTGCCTCCCCAGTCATATAAGATATCGCAAAAGCCACCCTGGAATGGTTGGTTGGGAAGGAAGCTGGCCTACATGAAAAATGCAAAGTAATCTGCGTCAAGAATGTCTGAATCCTAAGAGGGTCCCCTGCATATCTCTCTGGACTAGCCAAGGGTATCGGCGGGGGCACCGTAACCTGTATTTGAGGTACTCCTGCAGAAGCATCAAAAGGGTTTCTAGCCGGCCTATCAAGCCTTTCCTTTAGAGCAGCAGTTTCTGCCCGAGAATTCACCAACTCCTGCTGAACTATAACCAATGCCTGCATGACTTCTTCTAGTGTGGTCATCTTTCAGCACACCCTGACCGGGAGGTTTACTATTTTCTTGGGTAAATGATTCTGTCACGATTCGGGAAACCTCAGGATCAGGGTGATGCCAAAAGGGGTCCACCTCCTGATTTCCCCACACTCTGACTGTACAAATAACACAGAGCGTAAAGGTAATCAAGCGAGGGATAAATCAGGGAAGGTAAGGAAAGGGTTTGGAACGGATGGGATAGCTGAAACGACAAGAAAGAGAAGATTATCACATCAATCCTGACTACTCTCATTCAAGTCTCGCTAGTGGAACGATACATACCAATATATCAGGAGGGGGACCTCTTTCCTCTAAGACCATAGATACTTCTCTATACCAGAGGGCTCCCTGTAAAGAAACCACTTGTTACTAAGGATTCTACGATTTTCAGCACGGCAACAAAAAGGCCAAACCTTCACCACACATACCATATACTGCTTCCCTTGAATAACAAATAGTTTTCTCCAGTAACCCAGTTGTGTTAGGTTGTGATGCGGCCGTAGTTTCAAATCAATGACGTTTAGAAAGTCGTGAATTTCTATTTCAATGCACTTCCAGTTCAATCAAGGACAAAAAGAGTTCAATTTAGTATTCCTAGCTGGGCCCAACTACTAAATGGAATACTAACAAAAATAGAACTAAACAATACTTCCTCGTCCGAGGCTTACCAGCTCCCTGTTGTTTGGATAGTTCAAAGATGCATCCGAGGCTTACCAAATCCCTTGTATTAGGATAGTTCAAATATGTGGTTGCACGATTCATATCGTTTTCAGCAACCCAAACAGTTACTGTACCAGCTGCTTTCGCTTCGCGGTATCCACTCGCGATCAAGATCAAGGCACCGTAGTGATTCTTAGAGCAAACACACTTCTTTCCCGTTACTAGTCCAAAACGAAAAGGCGCCCCTTGCAGCGGGCACCCAGGCACCGGTGATCTTCCCTCGCGGCAGCCGCTCGCGATCGGGAAATCCTTCTATCAACACCAGAATCCTTTTCACCGCCGCCGTTACACCAACCCGGTGTCTTTTTCTGTAAGGACACGCTTCTCTCTCTGCGCGGCAGCCGCTCGCGACCAGAAAGATGAAAGGAGGGAAAGCCTTCCCTCCCGTCTGCTTGGCAATGCGTGAGGACCTCGCCACGCAGAACTGCAGCAAAATACAAATACGAATCTTCAATCCTGGAACAAAGCTCCCAACACAGGGAACACGACCACACTCTCTCTTTCCCAATTCCAAGGAGTAATCATTTACAGCGCTATCTAGTGGTCATCACAATTATATAGACTCTGTTCACTTTCATACTTATGGGATTTGTAGTCCTGTAGGCGCAATTACTCGAATCCTGACAGAAGTATTAGACGTAAAACCCCTGAACTTTAGACTACTTCTGGAATCAAAAGGAGTAGAGCTAAATAAACTGAGGAGAAATACTGCCCTTGCTGTGTAACTGGGGTTGGCCTGCAGTTGCTGTTTCTGCCAAGGAAAGAAAAGGACTTTGCTGGGTGCTGTCACCTGCTTGAGGAAAGTCTCAAAGGGCTTGAATAGAGCTTGCCTCCTATTTTGAAGTCTCAGGAACACAAAGACTTCACCCCTAGCTCAGCTTCATTTCTTTGCTGGGAGTTCTGACCTGCCAGGAGTGTCTGTGGGGTTACTGGAGGTTGTTTCTGCTGCTGGTAGCTGGAAAGCAACGTAACAACAAGAAAATCGATGCATCTCTCTTCTTGCGACAGCTTTTTTTTGCAATGCCGTGGTGTGAGAAGAATCTCCCCGCGCCGCTGCTGAAACTGACGCGGCACCTTTTGCCGCTGCAAGAATTGTTAAATCGAAGGATCACGACTGAAGAAATCAACACAGCGCCGCTTGACGCAGACGCATCCTATATTTCCACACATCATCCCTATTCAGCAAGTTTTCCCCGAGGCATCACCCATAGATCGGAGTCGTCTCAGAATCCATGCATCGCTTCCCCTACAGACCGGACCCAACGCAACGGAACTGGCTCAGGAATAGACGCATCTCTTTGTTTTTCGACGCTTCTCATCGCTGCGGCTGGTTGGCTTGATGAATTTTGTCGCAACAATAGGTCCTAAGCAAGAAATCAAACCTCTATAGTTTTTTATGAACTCAGTTGCTAAAACCTCTTGAAAGTCATTTTCCTTAATACTTGTATGTTAGAATTTTGTCGTTTTGGTCTTGTTCATTTTAGATAAAGATACTTTATTTTTCTAGGTTTTATCCCTGTGTTACTGTGAGTGCTGGTACAAATACTTTACACATTGCCTTTATAGGGGACTCCGCAAATCAACAATTTCAATGGAATGGGACATGCTTTTGGAGAGCCTTAAGGCACAAGATCCAGATCCCAAAGGAGTTGCAGGCTCGTAGTGAACAGGTATCCATTGTTCCATAAGAGATAATACCCCGGGGAATACAAGTAAATAAGGTCTACCATCACCAGAGTTCACCTGGTCCATACATTTATTGCATTACACCCACATAGACACTCCCTCCTCCCCCTCTTTTCTGTAGTGATGCTCTCCAGTGACACATGGAGTTCTGGTTTTGTTTGAGATCCAGGTGGGAGGATTTTGAGTACTTGATTACTGTCGATGGTTTCCAACTGTATATGCTATGACACGGAGCAAACGATAAACCAATGTCAACAATATGATGCTGTGTTATAGATTGCATTATAATGTATTTACTCACAAAGTGGACATCATTCTACTGTAACATCGACTGTGTCATAACAAAAAGGGCAACATTTGGGTTAAAAAATCATATAACATTATGTCAACGTTAATGTACACATTTATAAAATAAAGCAAGCAATCAGAACTAAATATCTTCTTTTCACTATTGCAGCTGGGTACCTAAATGTAAAAAACCGAAAAGATACAAATTGCCTTTTTGCACACTTTTCTTCATTAATGTTTCTGAAAAAGCAGGACCAGTCTTTTCCTTTCTTGTACTGGAAATCGATTCAATTGCATTTATTTTTCCCCCAATCATGTTGGTGCTGGGGAATTTCATGAGATCCGGTGGTTGCTGTAATAGGAGATGGTGCACTTGATGCAGTGGCATACGCATGGTCTACAGGCACACCTTTCTTGACTCAGTAGCTATTGGTGAAAGACAAGGGTAAGTGCACTAGAACAGATCGTTAATGTCCAGCAAGCCCATATATGGGGGTATTTCCGGTGAATTGACTTGTCAAAATGGGTGGTTCAGATGTTAATCATCGATGATTCAAGGGTTGGCAAGATAGATGGCCGATCATACTATGCATGTTTTACATTAGCATTTGCCGTGTTCAGCAGTAGGGTTGGTACAGGCTAAGGCCCTTATTTATAAGGCCCCCTTGCGCCGTGGAAAAGTCACTTTTGTGACGTTCCATGGCGTCAGGAGCCTGCTCCCTATTTACGAGGCAGCACATAGCCACATTTTTTGGCTTAATGCTGCCTCGTAAATATTGTTTCCATAAATACAGTTTTCTGTGTTAAAGGAACGTGCAATGGGTGTTACTTGGGGCATTCCCCAGCAACATCCATGGCTTTTTACACTGCCCCAAATTTACGAGAAATCGTAGCTCTGAATCAGCCCCAAAAACGTATGCCTTACCATTCTGCAGCACACATAGAAAGAGGAAAAAGTCTCTTGTGATCGTTTTTGTGCAGGGAGAGTTTCCTTCCTGAACAACAATAGTCATCCCTGCAACACAGGAATCCTTGAACCATGGTATTTATTGTTCAATTCTCATTTGTTGTGAGCTTCCGAGTGCTTTGTCCCTCCATATGCACAGAAAGAATAATAACTTTAAAAGAGTCCAACCATCAAGGTCAATCAGTCTTTTACTCCCTCTAGGTGCTCTACCATGGTCTCTTCCGTTGTGTCTTCAGCATAATCCACGATTTACTCAGTTGTTCTGAGGGCCTGGGGGGGCAACTTTAAGATACGTCTCTTTTCCTCATCTATGGAGCCTCCAGGTCAGTTTCAACAGTTTGTATAAGGGAAGGAGGATCCCTCCAGGTGCCCTTCACCGCCTCAGCATACAGTTATGACCGTCTCTGTGCTGTTTTGCTCTCTTCTAGGAACTGTCTCCAACAGATCTCCTTCCGGATCCCCAAGCCGCCCGCAGCTACTCCCCTCTATTGTTACTTGTTTTCTGAATAATTTCTCTCTGTTCTGAGTTCTTGATTGGAGCCACCTTCAGTCAGGTTTTCCCTCTACAGAGAAGAGCCCCCTAAATAGATGGGATCTCACCGCTCCTCTGGGTTTCAAAAGTTTTAATTACCCCCTTAGAGCCACCTCTACCTTCATGCAGGGATCGCTCTTCCACATATTTCCAGATGGATTTGTTTTTCCAGGCTCTTACCTGGCGGAAATGTGTAGTGTGGCAAAGTCCTAGGCGGGACAGGTTGATAAAGGCTGACCCCAGGCATGTCTGAGATCTGTAGATCTTCATGGTTCCTTCCTCATGCATAGGGGTTCCAGGGCGCATATTCGCAAGGGTACTATCGCCGCTTTAGCTGGACTTTTTCCCACTAAAGCTGCAATAATTTTATCGCCCTATTAGCAAGCTGTCGCTAACAGCAGTTAGCGACATCTTTTAGGCGATAGCGACCAGTTTGGGGCCCACTTTGCATGTCAGCGATATTTATTGCTAATGACATGCAAAGTGGGCGTACCCCACCTGTTAGAGACTGAAAGCAGTCCCTAACACAGCTATCGCCTATTAGCAAGGCAGGCTGTGCGATTAAAAAAGTCACGCTAAGCGCGATTATCGCCAGAACCTAACGCCTGCTCAGACCATGACTTAACCTGTTTATCCAATGGGAGGTGGATATTCAGGTTAAGTCCCCATAAGCGTTAATGCCTGAATATCGCTGGATTTCCAGCGATATTCACGCATTGAGCCGCTATCCCCGGATATTTTATCGCATTAGGGATAAACGTTGCTAATAGCATGTTATCTCTGCGATAATATCCGGCGATAGGCAGCGATAAAAAAAAATGCGCTAAGCGCATTTAGCGATAAATATCGCTATTTGTTGCTAATATGCCCCCAGATTCCTTCTCCTAAACCACGTCTTCCCAGCGAGTCATGTCAGCCTCAGCCTTCCACCATACCTGGGATTATCTCCCTTCCAGCTGCTGACCTCCAGCGTCATCAAACCACCCCTCAAATACGGGTGGGTTCAGCCCTGTGCTCCGCAGACCCAGAGACCTGCAGTTACGCCACTGAGGGGCTCCTCTCAGTGGACAGGTGCCACTTCACTCTACAGTGCTTCAGCCAGTGCAGGCAAGATGGTCATTCATTCCTGAACCTCCAGCCACCTGGGGCTTAGTCCCCTGTCGCTGTTCCCAAGGCTCCCAGGTCTGTACTGCCAAAACTCACAGTGGACGATGAAGATTCTGCTACTTTCTTGGGCCTGCTGTTTGTGCAGGTTGGGTCAGTCAGCCCTGCAAGCCCAAGCACCCCCCACCCCCAACCTCCCAGATGTTCCTTCACATAGCGCCTCCCCCTCTCAGGTGAATCAGAGTGAAGTTCTCCGAGATAAGGTTCAGAAAATGAGTTGTTTCTCTCAGATCTCCATTTTTGTTCAAATAAGTTATTTCCTTAAAGTTACCAGCAGCCGTGTTAATTTTTTCTAGCCATGTTGGGCCCAATATTTGGGGATATTGTTGTTGAGCGTAAATGGTCTGAGTCAAAACCAAATTAGAATTTGAAACCAGGATTAACTGCTGTACCCCAGCAGTAGCAGCTGGTGTCCGGGAATAGTGGTGGGGGTAGATGACCACACTACCATAAAAAACAACAAACAAAAAATTAAGGGGCATATGATCAAGGACTGGCGATAAACTTATTACCGCTTTAAATTCCTGGCTAAGACAAACTAAAATGGGGGTGGATTGTGTGGCTAAGACCACAGGCCCTATCAACAAGGCTATCACCTCTTTCCATGGAACATCGCTGTAAAACCAGTGATGTTCCATGGAAAACACTGCTATCGCTGGAATATTTATCGCCATAGCGCTAAGCGTTGATAATACAGTGCTAGCTTGGCGATATATTCCAGCGATAGCTGTCGATAATTAAAAGCGAGATAAGCGATAATTATCGCCAGCCCTTGATATTATGCCCCTAACTTACTTGCCACATCACCACTTTCTGTTCCTCTCGCTCCACTGCAGCACATGCTGAGGGTTCCAGAATCCCCTACGGCCAATCCAGATGCATCTTTCATGCTGCTGGTAGCATTAGAGAAGCGCCGGTATTGGCCTGAGCAGCCTGGATTTGCACTCCCAGAGAGAGCAGTCTCCAAACTAGCAACACAACTTAGGTTGGAGACATCTCAGTGCACATTTTGGTTTGGCAATCCTAAAACGGCCGGCCAAACCCACACGCACACTTGTAGCAGTGCCCACTGCTCCTTCTCCATCATTGGTTATGATGGCCTGCCCCCAAATCTCAGTCCTGCCCCAAATCTCAGTCCTGCAAAGAAAAATAAAATGATAATAAACCTGATTTATCATTTTATTTTTCAAATTTTGCATCTGCTGGGAGGAGGGGGAGGGCGATGCTCCATGCCATAATTGAGGAGCCGCCGCTGACCCCCCTGGCTCCCCAATAAACCCCTCACGGCATGGAGCAAAATCATATGTCCTCTCCCAGTGCGTTGAAGGAATTGTATTGGGGAAGACGTTGATAATCGGGGGAAAAAATGAGGGTGAGGAGGCTGAAAACAGCTGGAGAATCCTCATTTGTAGGGTTTCTCCCAGTGGGTTTATTATGCTATTGAATCAAAGTAAATACACGCTATATACCTTTTCATTTCACTGTCTGCATACTCGAGTGGCTCTGCACCTTTTCCGTGTTACTTTTGTTTGAGTTCTTAAACTAGCATTTTCTAGCCCGTTCGACCTTGCTACCCATGAAAGGCATAGCCTACAAGGAAGGCACCTGGCTTCAGTGCGCCTGCAGCAGTTTCAGGTTCCTAGGTTTCAGGGACCACAGACAGTGCTTTTTCAAAGAATGCCCAGTCGTTCTTATGTTCCCAAGGCGCTGGAGTGGAGAGCTGCCTTGCAGGCTTGCCGTTACTAGTTAATAGGCCCTCATCGCATACTTATTTCCTCCCCATTCTTTATAGAAAGTAGGCTTTCATCAAACCCCACCATGCTCAGGTCAAACAGGAATATGAGCCAAGAATCTTTTCCCTCATTAGAGAATGACCTGGCACATTTAGAGGACATGGGACTACGCCCAGACTTTGATATGTCAAATTCTGATAGGGACAAAAGTGTCAGTATTCCGACACGAACCAGGGGACAAAAGGCTAAGAGGAAATTGAAACATATAGACACTGAACCAGCGATTAATAAACAGAGAGACAAGGGTGGCCGCAAGCAAAGACGGTGGGCTCTTGGCCCCGCAGAGCAGAGAGGGGATAAGGGGGAGGGACAACCTAATGATATAAATATTCAAACTATAGAGGCAAGTGTAGCGACGGGGGATGAAGGATTTTGGGGGAGGATGGAGACTTTGCTAACTACTCTCTTAGCCTCTTATCCATGTTTAGAATTTGTTGGTTAATTGGCCCTGAGAGTGTTAGATGATCATGTATTAAAATTGGGCATAGGGCATAACCCAATATATAAATCTAACCTGGGGATAATCAATGGTTCTAAGGCTAAAAACACCGTGGCTAGCACAAACACAGATGCCCATAACAAGGTCCCTCCACCAATATCAACGCCAAGCACAAGTAAAAATCTAGTAGATGCCCATCTCCCAGCTAAACGGGGCCCTAACCCTAACACGACAAAGGTAGTCAGCACTGATGGCATGGTCCCAACTATTGATATGAGTAAAAGGGCACCTACTGGACAAACTAACAATAAAAATGCCCAAAACCCCCCAACAGCCAAGTTGGACCAAACTGTGGCAAATACTAATACGAGGCAGATCCCGACTCGCATTAGTTTACAACCTGAATGTGGGGCCTATGTGGCGGTTCTAGTCAATGTGCCCAAACTGAGGAAGGATCAAGAGGAAAATTCTGCAAGCATCAAAAACAGAATCCTCCACTGGCTATGTGGAAATTGTAAATTTCCAATAGAAGAATCGAGGGAGATAATACACACCCAAAGAGTGGGGTGGGTTGGCCCGTTGAGAAAAAAGTTCGAGGGGGACTGTATAATTATAAACTTTAGGTCCCCCCATTGGGCCCAAAATACTCTTGCCAATGCTCCACCGCCCTCACCCTGGGAATTTAACACCACTTTGCTCCCTCTGGGCTATTTTTATAGGCAACTAATAGACCCAAATTTTAATCTTGAGAATAACCCCACAGTGTATTATCAGGACTCAAATTCTAATATTAGGAACAATTCCTCATTTCGCTATCAGGACCCAAATTTTTATTTCAGGAATGGCCCCCCCATCAGGCTATATTCCCAACATATCCAACGCCACATCTATACTTCCCTATTCCGCCCCAGTTCAACCCAAGGGAGAGGCCCAATTTAGGGGTTAATCAAAATCGAAACATGCCCCAGAATGAGTTGAGGTACACGTACAACATCCCAACTCATAACCGTTTTGAATACACCTTCTCGAACCTAGAAGATCAGGATTGACTGGGGAATAGGGAAAGTAATATAGTATGTGAGGAGGCAAATAATGATAAAAGGGAAGATTTATTGCCAACAAAAACTAAAACACAAGGAATAGCAATGCATGATAATATTGTCCCACCCACAGTTGCACATGAGGATATAACCCCAACACCGATTAAACCTAAGGAAGACATAGATAAAAGTGTCAAGAGCAAGCCAGTCAGCCCCTCCAGTCATTCTGATTTGACAATCCTTAGCTGGAACGTTGCTGGGTTAGAATCAAGATTGTCAGACCCACAATGGGTCCAGCTATTGGATGGTAAAGATATTATCATGTTTCAGTAGACATGGGCTGTAGGGAACCTACACATAGAGGGCTACCACTGTTTCAGTGTGACAGCACTAAGCCTGGTTTTGATCGTGCAGTAGGTGGATTATTCATTGGGATTAAAATATTGGCCGGTGGCACTATCAGAGATTTATCGGGATGGAACCCGAATATACAGGTCCTTGAATTCAAGAGAAAGACCAGGATTTATTTAATAAATTTTTATAATAATGATTTTTACTCTATACCCAATAAGAATTTTGTAGCGCTCTCTAAGATTCTCTAAGATTCTACGAAATCTGGAATCAAATTTAGATACAGAGGAGGTGACCGGGATCCTCACCGGGGGGGATTTTAATGCAAAAATCCTAAAGAATCATCAGTCTAAAGATAACAACCACTTAGACCAAGCAGAACGCAGGGGCATAGAATTAGACAATATATTAACTGAGCACATTCTTAGCAATGTCATGGATGTAGGTCATACCCCTAGCATGCATTGCGCTCCCACGTTTAGAGGCAGGGAATGCTTCTCGACTATTGACTTTATCTGTATGTCCCCCAATTTAATAGATCTCGTAATAAAATCTACAGTGATGGAAACAACATTTGGAGATCATAACCCCCTTACAGTTACTGTGCACCTAGGGCCTAGCCCAGTATATGCTAATTTAAATGGCGCGAGAGATATTACACCCTCGGGAGATGGCCTGCGATTAAAATGGAGGGGAGTCGACAGTGGGGCTATATTAGAATTTGTGAAAAAGGAACATCCCCATATAATTAATTCCTGGTTATCCCTGGATGGGAATTGCCATAGGATAATCGCGGACTTTGGCAAACTGTGTCTTGTTATAAAAACCTGCTTATCAGTTCCATTACCAAAGAAAGGGAAAGACCCAAGGTGGTTCGACCCTGCCTGTTCATTAGCAAATAGGGCATTGCGTAGGGCATTAATTACCAAGCCCAAGTGCATAGCAGAGGTACAGGCGGCTAGAAGATATTATAAACTTAAACTAGCCGAAAGAAAGGCTGCATTACTGACGGAACAGTGGGAGTCGCTGGTTGAAGTGCAAATCTGAAGAGCAGCAGCCCCTTCTGGACGGCCGTGAAGAAAATGCAAGACATGGGCAAACAACTAACCCCAATTAGCTGTAATATTATCACAGTGCTTGGGAGGCCCATTTCTCCAAAATATATGCAGCACCACCCGAGGAAATAACAAGCTTTGTTCCTGGACAATTGTGTGGTTTACAGATTGACCTCCACGAGGTAGAAGTAGCCATCAGACAGAGCCTTGGCAACAAGGCTCCTGACCCTGATGGACTCCCCATAGATGTCATTAAACACAGTCCGGATTTATGTTCACCAATCCTTCTCAATGTCTTTAACAGTTTACCAACAGTGCCTATGCCTAATACTTGGTCCACCAGTACCATAGTCCCAATTTTTAAAAAGGGCGACAGGTCAGATCCAGTTAATTACCGTCCGATTTCACTTTTGGACAACACCCTAAAAATTTTGGGGCGAGTCCTTTACAATAGGGTGGTAGAGTGTACAGAAGATACGGAACTATTTGACCAGTGTCACATGGGATTCAAGAACATGGTGGGCACGGTCGAGCAATGTTTGAATCAGAAGTTGATAACATTGCTCGATCGTCCCCTATCTACCTTGCGTTCATGGATCTCTGATCCGCTTTTGATTTAGTTAACAGATCCAAACTTTGGTCCATTCGTCTGGACTATGGACTGGATGAGGCTCTTGTTAATTTTCTGGCTTATCTTCACACTGACTTAAAGGCACAAGTTAGGATCGGGATGGGTGGTGAAGTATCCGGAGCTATTAAAATTGGTAGGGGGGTAAGACAGGGGTGCGTTTTAGCACCCCTGCTGTTTATTATTTATATTAATGCGTTAGCCAAAGCCCTAAAACAAGTGACTAGAGACGTGCCTATAATCCAGGGGCAAGCATTACCAGTCTTATTATACGCAGACAATGCGGTTCTTATGGGCCGCACACCTAATGCCCTCCGCTTACTTGTTAAAACTTTTGTTCAACATTTGGAGGGTTTAGATCTGCGTGTACATTTAAAAAAATCTTTTATTATGCCATGTGGGCCCGGCAAACGAAAGCTCAATACTATACATGTAGGGACAGATAAATTAGAATCTGTGACTACATTTCCATATTTAGGGCTGGTCTTCGCTGCGAACAGCTCATGGAGTGGGCATTCGGCCACGCCATGGGCAAGTTCTCGAAGGCCACCAATTCTATTTTGAGCTTGTATCTACCAAAGAAAATAGGTGCCACTAGAGCTATTTTGACATTTTTTAGATTACAGTGCATACCAGTAGCAACATATGGGGCAGAGGTTTGGGGTTTGGGGAAAACCCCCAGTATTCAGCGAGAAGAAAGCCGCTTTTGTAGAAAAATACTGGGTGCCCCAATCTCATCCTCTGTGTTAATCTTCCACAAGGAACTAAACCTCCCCTATGTATGTGATTTTATTAGTACTAGACCAGCCCTATTCTGGATTAGGATTTGGAGGAATAACTCAGCCACCTTAACACAAGACATTATAAAAGATTGTCTCAAATGTGAGCATGGCTCGGAAATTCCCTGGCTCGCAGGAGTTTCAAAGACACTGCGCGCCGTGGGCAGGGGAGATCTTTTCTCCAACCCATCCATCATCGAGCCAAAAGATAAGATTGAGGTCAAACAAGCACTTTATGCACTTTATAACTCAGAAAGAATGGGAAGGGAAACACTTAAATCTACTGTTGTGACATATATGGGGAATGAACTGTGTAGGCAACCACTTCCATCCTACCTCATTCTCCCCATGACCAACTGGGAAAGATCACTGTTATTCCACCTTAGAGCAGGCTCTGTAAAAATTTTATTGGGTTTTCCCCTGGGTTATCATCACACCACACAATGTAACCCATGTCCGTGCGATGGCACAAGCACACAGAATGATTTGCACTTCCTATTCTTCTGTAAATTTTACCTAAAGTATATTAATTGGTTTTTAACTCCGTATTTCAGAAAACAAAGACCCTTCTCCTTGGGGGAGTCTTATTCTATGTTGCTCTCCCTGGACACAGATTAATTAATTTTTCGCACCACCACTTTTTGGAGATTAATAACGCGCGTACGCAAGATGATGGAAAACCCCTGAATCTGACTTATGAGAGCTGTAAAAGATTTTAATGATCATGATTACTGTGACCTAATTTGTTATGATATGTAAATGTTTTTATTGCTGTACTTCAATTAATTTTATGAAATTCGAATAAAGGTCGTTTTGACTTTAATTGAATTCCTCCCCATTCTTCTCTCCATGCTTTCCAAGGGAACGTTTTCGTGTATTTCCCGATTGATAACAAGATATATGACTGTTACTAAAGTTATAACATACGGTATAGCTACAAAACAGCTAAACAAAAAGTGCTTAATTTGAGCTGGTGGTTTCCACTGCTCGGCACCTGTACTTAATTGTCTACAATGGCATTTATGACAGGATCCACGTGGTGCGCTGTTTGTACAATTAAAAAACCAGCTAAACAGTTGCTTATTGAATAAAGAACAGTCTGAAATGTCACACTGGCAGCAGTGTAATGGTTAGTAATTGTCATTGGCAGCGGCAATGGGTGGTGCAAGGTGCAGTGAGTGGCCTTCTGACGAAGGCCCTAGCGCTTATTATTATTATTATTATTGTTATTATTTTTATAAATGAAGCACTGCAGCTAAATCAGTACATGGTAGGTTTTCTGTTTTCCCAAACAGGTAACCTGACAGCAGCTGAGTCTTTCCCTACCTTTTGTAAATCAGTCACTTGCGTGAGTAGCCAGGAGGAAGTCTCTCATTTAAAGGCCAGTAACTCAGTCTGTCTGGGCTCTGCTGATAAATATTTGTGAGCTGCTGCCATCTAGTGGTAAGACTGTGATTACTATTAGCAAACTAAAAGCCTTGTTAAACACACCTCTGATTTTAAACCTATTCCCAAAAGTAGAATATTAATTGCTTTCCTCGAGAATAATGGAAGAGCACGGGTGTGCTCTGGATGCCTGTAAGGAGACAAGCTCAAAGTTTGAGAAAGAAGGGGAGGTGACACAGTAAAGAAGGGGGTGCAAATGGAAGCAAATGTGTCCCAGTAAGGGTAGCAGCATTCACCTCCAGATTTCCCTTTGGTGCCATTGGCACTTCTTCCAACTAACCCCAAACACCTTCCCCCCTAACTAAACATTTTTTTAGTTTTATATATTGCGAGCTAGACCCAAAGGTATCCAAGCGCTTTACATGAGCACCAGATGCTTTACAGATGGACACATTCAGGGGCATATGTTCAAGGAAGTGGCGAAGTGAGGCGTTCGCTATCATGGCTTAACGCCTCACTCGGCCACTTCAGAACTGCAAGGCTGCACTATATTTACAACGATATGGTGCAGCCTTGCGCTTCCCCCTGCGCTGGTGCTGCACTAAGTGCAAGGGTGTCTGCGTGCCGGAGAACAGGGGACCTTCCTGTACATAAACAATCTTTAAATGCCATTTTGTCCCTTCTATGTGTGCTGCTTAATGTAGCACACATGGAAGTCACAAAATGGCTCTTTCTTTTTAATATAGGGGGCAGAGATAAAATCAATGGGTGTTACGGTGGAACGCCCATCTCAACTGGCCACCCCTTTCACGCTAAGTATATTGTGAAAGGGGGCCTTATTTACAAGGCAGCGTTAAGCCACAATTAGTGGCTTAACGCTGCCTTGTAAATAAGTTTGTGGTGGCAATAGGGGCTTGTACATTTACCCCTCATTTTGTTAGGCATGGGGAGATTAAGTGATTTGCCCTGAATCACACGATGTTGAGCGTCGTTGCCGAGACTCGAACCCGGTTCCCCATCTTTGGGTCGGGCTGCATATATAGACAATCCATATTGCTCACTAATCCTAGCATTCAAAGATGTATTCCTTTTCTTTATCATGCCCGTTCAAACACTATGTATCATTCTATATACAGAGAGTGGTCCTAATACACTAGACGAATAGTTGTGGACATACTGTTGTGTTCAAGCATAGCAGATCCTACACACATGGGGGCTTATTTACAAGCCCCTTGTGCCGCCGGTGCGTCACTTTTCCCCGTATTAAAAGACGCACCAGCAGCGCAAGGGGCTTTTAAATAAGTTAAAGAGTTACCAAGATCTGACGCAGTGCAACCAGCAAGACAACTTGCTGCACCAAATGGAGAGAGCACGAAAGACTACATTTACTAAGACATGACCCAGCCCTGTTCTCAAATCGTGCCCTGGTAATGTCATCTTTCACTGACTTTAATTTAACTTTGCTTATTTGTCTATCAGAACTTCTCTAGCTTTACATTTTACTCCCACTCTCTGTTAGGAGTTTGATAGACAGATAACATTCGATACTGACGCAGGCTTGAACTAGCAGAAAATAGGTAATACAATTTACATTTGCTCCCAACAGGGGCCCCAAAATATGCCTGGCCTTGGGCACCAAATACTCTTAAGATGACACTGCCTGTAGCTGAGAAAAAGCCATTTCAGTAAAGAGTCCACAATGGTACATGTAGCAGTTGTTTTTACAGGTTGCCATGCACCTCTGCCAGGCTCATTTAGAGCCATGTTTCTCAGGCTCTTTATGGTAAGAATGATGGAGGTTCTCAGTGGAGTCTGTGGATACCCTCGGATCAAGTTATCAAAGTCTTCTTTGTGCTGAGATGTAATAGTGCACATCTTAGATTATTACCAATGTGGTCCTTATGATATGAATCAACATTACAGGACCATAGATGTCTATTCAGAGTATCCTCAAGGAAGGACTTCCTAGAACACGCTTAAAATAGGTCAGTGGACACTGTCCTGATGAGAGGATTCAACTTGAAAAAAGTTTGTAGGTAGGAAACAGGGCAAAAGGAACTTTTTTTTTGCTTGATCCTGAATAATATCAACCAGTGCCTAAATTGTGCTGTTTGTCTGTGCTCAGCCAGGCACTTACTTATCACAGTCTACCACATGGTGGCGCTGCCTCTTTATTACTGAGAGCAACTCAGCAGCCTGTTTTACAAGCCAGCATTTAAAATATAAAAATAATAATTAAATCGGCAAGTATGTGCTATAATTGTAGCATAAGGTGACCTGGAATAGTCCAAATTAATAATATAGTTAGTAAGTAGGACTAACACTGGCATTTGGGCCCAGAATATTTATGAGGCCCTTGCACCATTTAGGGGCATATTTACGAGCCCCATGTGCCACCGTTGCACTGCCTTACTCTGCGCAAGGGAGGCTTTCCTGCCGTGTTGCATAACGAGGAGAATATATTTATTTTTCCTCATGTTTTCCTCTTTCTAGGTGTGCTGCATTCTGTCGATGTGGCTATCTATCATCTACGGCGCTGTGGCTTTTACCTATTCTACCTCGTACAAACAGTAGCGACCCTGCTGATATGATGCATATTAGTCAATATTTACTCTGATATCTTCAAGGACAGAATGCAGAACAATGTCATACATTCACCCCAGTACAGAGATCTGGGCCTAAATCCATTGTTTTGTTTGCTCGCCATGCAATGGCCAATTATCGCCCGATTTCGCTCCTCCCCTGGATAAGTAAGCTGCTTGAGAAGCACATCAACACCATCCTGATGCAATACCTGGAAACCAACCATCTAATCCACGATTCTCAAGCTGGCTTCCGCCCAAAACTGGGGACAGATGCTGCTCTGCTGACTGTAACAGAGCTAGCCCGGAAGCACATGGATCAAGGCAGCACCACAGCAATCATGCTGTTAGACCTAAGTGCCGCCTTTGATACCGTGAACAACAACATCCTAATCTCCCGCTTAATGAATCTGGGAGTGGCAGGGAATGCCATCACGTGGCTAAGGTCCTTTCTGGAGGCCCGCACATTTCAGGTAGTGGAGGGGGCCACACACTCTAAAATCTGGCCCCTCAATCAGGGAGCACCCCAGGGCTCCTCCCTGAGCCCCACACTTTGTAATGTATATATGGAACCTCTGGCAGAAATTGTGCACCCGTTTGGCTTTGAAATTATAACCTGAATCAGCCAGGCAGCACTCCCCACAACCTGAGTAGCTGTCTAGAAGCGGTAACAAAATGGATGGCCTTGTCCCACCTGAAGCTGAACGGGGACAAAACAGAGCTAATGTTCCTGGGGAACATAGCAGTACCAAGACCCACTATCGATTGGCCGATCTGCATGGGTACCCCACCAGAGCCAAAAGATCGGATCAAAAGCCTAGGTGTATGGCTATACGACACCTTAAGTTTTAACTAACAAGCCACAATACTCTCCACCACATGCTACGGGTTTTTGAGGATGCTGAGGAAAGCCCTGCCACTCCTCCCTTTTCAAGCCCGCAGAATAATGGTCCAGGCCATTGTTTTGTCCCGTCTTGATTATGGAAATGCCCTTTATTTAGGCGCACCAACCAACATGATTAAAAGACTCCATGTAACCCAGAACGCGGCAGCACGCCTTCTTCTTGGACTGTCCCGAAGACACTCGGGCGTCACCGCCTTGAGGAAACTACACTGGCTGCCTATCCAGGCCAGGGTAAAGTTCAAGGCGATGTGCATAATGCCCAAAGCCATGTGGAATAAAGCCCCCGCAATGATTTGTTCCCGGGCTACTGCCTACCATCCACAGAGATCACTACGTTCAAGCACAGCTTTCTTGGCCTTAACTAAGAAAATCAGGCTAGATGGGGCGGGCGCTCCTTCTCATGGAACGCTGCCTCTGTCTCGAACTCCCTGCTGCCCACACTGCACAGCAAACCCGACCTACAAACATTTAGGAAAAGCCTGAAAACACTTCTCTTCCATTAAGAGTCAGATAGCAGCCTCCCCGACCTTACCGTCCCACAGCGCTACGAGGCCTCCGGGTAGCAATGCGCTTTACAAAACCCAATTTCATTTCATTTAATTTCATTCCAGTTGCACGGAGAGCACTGCAATTTCATGTTGATGTTGCTACCTATTGCCTTTACTGTGATTTTCTTTTACCTAACCAACCTCGTACCAGCAGTAGTGACCCTATTGTCTGATGCTCAAAGGTCCTTGATTACTCGGATATCTTATTCATGCTGCACACATATATTGTATACCAAAATCAAGAGGGAGTTACCCTTTTACCGGAAAAGGGATGGGTTACAATATCAAAAAACAACAGTTTTCCCTTTTCCACAATTTATCAAAGATGATGATCCTAGTGGGTCACTAGATATAAGTGCACCCTCCCCATCAAACCCGAATATAGTCTATGCGAGAGTTACCAAATGTACAGACTTCTTTAGAACAGTTCTTCAATAAGAGCACCTTCTCACACATGAGCTTAAAATTTCAATGATTTATTGAACAAATTATTAAAATATCAGTATTCTACTGAGGTTATACTCTACATCATTTCCAGGTTGGTAATCACAGTTTAAAAAAAACATTTCCATTAAAATCATACAAGGGGGGCGTGGCCGAGATGGCGGCGGTGTAGGACGTCTTTTTCGGTCCCTCCGCTGCCGCTTCTTTAACGCCTTGCTTTAGCCCTGCAGAGGACCTTGCCGCCGCTCTATCTCATAGCGGGCAGGTCGGGAGACGGCCCCGCAACCGCGGATGCACTTTCTGGCGCCTCGGCCCCGGAGAGACGGGCGCGGCGCTGACTGAGAGCGGGGGCAGAGCGGTGCCCAAGGAACGTGGTGAGCGCGGCCGGCGATCCGCCTGCTGTGGGTCCCGGCTCGGAGGCCTACGCCGGACCCACCTCGCGCCGGCCGCCATTGTTGTGAGGTCCCCTGCGGCGGAGATCCCCCGGCGCCCGACAGGGACACCCGACGAGGCACCTGGTCTGCGGCTGGCGGAGCAGTGCTGGCATCGTGGGGGAGATCGCAGACCTGAGCCAGTGCCAGCGTGGAGAGACCCACGGGGCACCATCTTGCTTCTCCTCCCCCCTCCCGCCCGGGCCGGCGGCGGTGAACGCCTGACGGAGGCACCAGGTGGGGTGCAGCACGCTGGACCTGGAGAGGCGGAACTGGCGCTGAGGGGGTGCTTGTGTGCCTGAGCCCCGGCTGGCGGAGAGGGGTCACGCGGCGCCATCCTGCGCCCCCTCCCCCCCCCCCCCTGCCCGGGCCGGCAGCGGTGGAGGCGCTAACGCAGTGTGTGGGGACAGTGGACCCTTCCCTCATCTCCGGCTCCCGTCACTTGCCCAGAGCTCCAGGGTGGTGAACCCTACTAGGGACTGCGGACTTGGCGCTCTCTGCCCCTGGGCTGCGCTGTTACACGAGTCTCCGGGGGCACCACGCTTGCAGCGCCTGCAGCCGTTTGGCGCCTACACAGAGGCGCGCTCCTGGCGGTTGAGGGCCTGCCGCCGCCATGACGGCCAACAGAACCAAGAAGGATAAGGAAAGGGAGAAAGCCCTGAAGGAAGCTTCGCTGAAAGGCTCTCCACTGCGGTCGTCGACGGCGACGGACAGGGCGGCGGCACCGGAGGAGAGTGAGGCGCCGGCCACCAAGGCCTTCATGCGAGAACTCTTTGCGTCCATCAAAGAGGACATACAGGAACTCAGGGCGCAGCTAGCTTCAGACCTCCGGGAGGTGAGGCGAGACGTCGACGCCATCGGGGAGAGGGTGGCGACCCTCGAGGAGCATGATGTGGACACGGCGGGAGACATCCATAGGCTCCAGCAGGAGATCCTTCGCCTTAACACCCAGCATCTCGACCTGCAAACGCACACGGAGGATTTGGAGAACAGATCCAGGCGCAATAACATCCGTATTCGCGCAGTCCCTTGGAAAGGTGAGGGGTCGGACCTGCGCGAGTATGTCGACAGCCTGTTCCGCCACATCCTACAAGAGGAGGAGCTCGGCGAGATTCAACTAGACAGGGTCCACAGAGTCGGCCTACCCAGAGGCTCCAACGCACCCCCCCCCGGACATCCTGGTGTGCGTCCACAACTTCCAGCTTAAAGAAAGGATCTTGAGGAAAGCCCGTGAACATGACCCCCTTCTGTTTCGTGACCATTGCCCTGTGCTCTACCAGGACTTGGCAGCCTCCACCCTGGCCAAGCGACGGGGCTTCCGGGAGGTCACGGCTTTCCTGAAGACGCAAGGTGTCCCCTACTCCTGGGGATACCCTTTCCGGCTGGTCTTTCGATGGAAAGGGAAGCTGATACAAGTGCGCTCAGTGGAGGTGGCCCGGGACTTGCTGGGGCTGGAAAATGCTGAACCTGCTGCTGAGCACCCATCGCCCTCTTCGAGATCTCGCCGCGGTTCCGGGGACTGGCACACCGTGGGCAAGCTATCCAGGCCCTCGGGCCCAGACCGGTCTGTCAGATTACAAGAACGAGACGCAGCGGTGGCCTCGGTGTCGAAGGTGACCGAGTCGCTCGAAGGGCCCTGAGTGGCATGGCTGATCACTCTCCCTCTGCACCTGTTGATTGGCAGTGGAGGGACCGATCCATTGGACACTGATGGGTAATGTACTGACACGTCCCCCGTGTATTTTGTCCTGTATCAGGATCTGGGTGGCTGGTGGGAGTAAGTCCATGCCCCCAGCCCTTGGGACTCCAATGACAGACTTTTGTGCCCCCTTGGCTGTTTTCTCCTGGGGCCTTGTCGGGATTCTGTTGTTGTTGGGATGGGGGGGTTCCGGGAGGTTGGTTCCGGGTGGGATTGGGGTAGTTCGGGTGTTGGGGGAAGGGGGGATGGAGGGGGGCTCTCCGCATCAGCCGTCAATTTTCCTTAGCAGGGCGTTTCTCCCGCCTCTTAGATGGGGAAAGACCTGAAGGTTGTCAGCTTAAATGTCCGGGGTCTCAATAGCCCTGTCAAGAGAGCAGCGATCCTGTCCCTGTTGGAGGGATCGGAGGGCGACATCTGTCTCCTGCAGGAGACCCATCTCCTCGCCAAAGACACGAAGCGGATGAAGGATAGGCGCTTCCCCACCCAACTCTGGTCTACCTGTGGTACGAAGCGGCAGGGTGTGGCGATACTGATTAGCGCAAGGGCACATTGTAAGATACTATCGCAGGTGGTCGATATAAAGGGGCTCTTCTTAGCGGTTAGGATCCAATGGGGGGACTCCCAATTCACAATAGGCTCTATTTATGCCCCCAATGTGCAACAAGAACCCTTTTTAAACTCAGTGCTTGCGGAGGTACTAGCCTCTCCTGATCCCTGGGTCCTGGTGGGTGGTGATTTGAATATGGTGATGGATCCAACACTTGATAGGTCTGAGGCGCGCTCTCACGCGTCTGGCGCGCTTTCCAAGGGGGGTCTGCTGTGGTTGAAAGAGGGAGGACTCCATGATGTGTGGCGACACTTGCACCCAGATGATCGCGATTTCACTTATTACTCTGCGGCACACAAGTCCTACGCGCGCCTTGACCACTTCCTTGCTTCCACTTCCCTGCTTCCCCAGCTTTCTTCGGCGGAGATTGCGCCGCGCTCCCTCTCTGACCATGCGCTTGTCTCGGTGGTGCTGTCCGGGGGGCCTGGGAAGCATGCGCGCGGGGGCTGGCGGTTGCGCGATTC
Organism: Lissotriton vulgaris; assembly: GCF_964263255.1. Lineage (NCBI taxonomy): Eukaryota > Metazoa > Chordata > Amphibia > Caudata > Salamandridae > Lissotriton > Lissotriton vulgaris. Next base: position 115,140,865 of record NC_141687.1, on the reverse strand, counting down.
TTTGCTTAACTCTGCCGCTGTGGTGGAGCGTTTGCAGGACACGATCAAACACTACTTTGACACCAATGAGACCGACGGGATGCCGCTTGCCTCGATTTGGGAGGCGTTTAAATTGGTGGTACGGGGTGAATGTATAGCGATCTCGGCTTCCTTGGCAAAGGCGCGCAGGGAGAAGCGGGAGGAGCTCGAGCGGGATGTCCGCGGGTTGGAAACGATACACAAACGGACTGGGGCGCAGAGGGTCTGGAGGGAACTGGAGACGAAGCGGCGCATGCTGAAACACCTTGACCTGGACAGGGCCGAATACGCGCTTCTCCGACTGCGCCACAAATTTTATCTTAGTGGCGACAAAGGGGGTAAGATGCTGGCGCACCGCCTGCGGGCGCACGCGCAACATACAATGGTGTCATCCATCAAGGATGAGCATGGGGAAGTACAGGTGGCCGACGCGCACATTGCGGACAGCTTCCAGCGTTTTTATCGCGCTCTCTACTCGGCCGAACCCTCGGACTCTGACAGGGTGCACGCGTACCTGGAGTCCTGCGCCATCACTCCCCTGTCCCAGAGCTCAGCTGCATCTCTTGATGCCGAGATTCGCATAGAGGAGGTCATCTCGGCAATTGCGTGCCTGAAAGTGGCTAAGTCTCCTGGCCCAGATGGCTTCACAGCCGCCTTCTACAAGAAGTTTTGTGTCGCCCTGGCTCCCTTCCTGACGCGTCTCTTTAACTCTTTCCGGGAGTCCGGGACTGTGACGCCGTCCATGGCCGAAGCCGTGGTTACGGTTATTCATAAGGCAGACAAGGACGCCCAGGAGTGTGGCTCCTATCGCCCCATCTCACTCCTCAACATTGACATGAAGCTGTTTTCAGGCATCCTAGCTGCGCGCCTCAGCCCGTTTATGGACGGTATCATTGAACCCGATCAGGTGGGCTTTGTGCCAACGCGCCAGGGTGGCGAGAACACCAAACGCCTCCTGCACCTGATGGACTTGGTTCACCGGTCGCGGACACAAGCATGCTTTCTCTCCATCGACGCCGAGAAGGCTTTCGACCGTGTTGATTGGTCGTACATGTTTGCGGTCTTGCGTAAATTCGGGCTGGGAAACACGTTTGTCAGCTGGGTCCGCTGTCTTTATGCCTCCCCTCGGGCCGCTGTCCGAGTAAATGGTTGTAGGTCTGCTTGTTTTCCGATTACCCGGGGGACGAGGCAGGTATGCCCGCTCTCGCCCCTGTTGTTTGCGCTCTATATGGAGCCTTTCGCGCAGCGCCTCCGGGACAACGCAGACGTACAGGGGGTGCGCTTTGGGGCTGAGGAACACAAGGTGAGCCTCTACGCGGACTATGTCATCCTATCCCTCACACACCCGCGCTCCTCTCTGAGACACCTCTCCCGGGAGCTGGAAGAGTTCAACATGGTATCCGGCTTCAAGGTCAATTTCTCAAAGTCCCAAATCCTGAACCTTTCGGTGCCGGAGACGGAGGACGTTGACCTCAGGGCCGACTTCGCATTCCAGTGGGTCCAGACCGACATCCCATACCTGGGGATCCAGTTGGCGCCCACGCTCGCCCAAACGGTTGCGCTCAACTACAGGCTGCTCCTTGACCAAACAGCGAAGTCAGTCTCAGACTGGTCCCGGCTGCAGCTGGCCTGGTTTGGCCGCCTCGCTGCGATCAAAATGACGATCCTCCCCCGCATCCTCTATCTGTTCCAGATGCTGCCCCTGCGCCCCCCCCCCCCCCCGGGGTCCCTGCGAAAGCTTCAACGGTTGCTGACAACGTTCTTGTGGAACCACAAACGCCCCCGTATCGCTATCGATCGCCTCATGGCGCCGCGAGACGGCGGTGGACTTAACTTTCCGTGCTTGGAGGAATACTACCAGGCCACGTGCCTGCGTTTTATTCTGGAATCGAACAGACCTATGTCCAGCAAGCATTGGCTCTTCATGGATCAGACAGTGGCCGGCCGCAACATCTGGCGCGAATTGTGGCTCCAGCGCAAACACAGATCCTGGGGCCTTTATTCCTCCCCGGTGACCTCGCCGACCCTTGCGGTGTGGGACCGTCTAGCGCTCAGACGCGGCTGGACCACCTTCCCATCTCCGCGGACGCCTATCGTCGATAATCCGGACTTCCCCCCCGGGTGTGCCTCGCCGGTTTTTCAGCGCTGGAGGGAGCTGGGATGTAAACGGGTGGGTCACCTTTTTCAACCGGAGGGGCTGATACCGTTCGCCACTCTATGCCGGGAGTATTTCGAGTTAACTGCGGCCGACGCCTTCCACTACGCGCAGGTAGCGCACTGGGTAACACTTCCCGATAATGTAGCAGACATGTCTCGGCCAATGACGCCCCTGGAACGCTGGGTGGCCTTCAAGAAAGATGATCGCAAACTTATCTCCGAGTTGTATGCCTTTATTATGAAGCGCCATCACCCGCAGCGCTCCAGGGCGCAAGTTCGTTGGGAGACGGAGCTGGGCCGCCCCCTGACGAGTAAGGAATGGGGCAAGATCTTCTACCGCGCGTACCACACCGCGGCTAACGTAGCGGGCGCTGAAGCGGCCTTTAAAATTGTCACTTACTGGTACCACACACCCGCGAGGCTCCATGGGTGGGACCCCAAGTGCTCGAGTCTTTGCTGGCGGGGCTGCGGCGCTACAGGCACTCTTTCCCATCTGCTCTGGCACTGTCCCAAGCTAGTGCGCTACTGGCAAGCAGTTCTAGACGATATAGATAATGCCTTTGGTATCACCTTTCCCAGGGCTCCGGAATATGTGTTGTTAGGCCTGCCCCACCCTAAGGCGTTTCCTCTGCGTTCCCCGCGGGGTAGACAGATTGCGCTGAGCTTCTGGCGGCGCGCCTGGTGATCCTTTCGCGGTGGCGCTCACCGGACGCCCCTGATACCAGAGATTGGATTAGGCGCCTGTGGTTGCTTCTGGGGATGGAGCGACTTTCCCTATGTGTAGATGGTAAAGGGGACACGTATGCTAAGCTTTGGGCGCCCTTCATACACTTGCTGTCACGGGACCTACGGGAGGTCACATGCCCCAAATTCCTCCAGATTTTGCAGCTTATTCCCTTGGATCCGCCCGGGGCTGTTGCATGATTGTCTCTAGCTTGCTGTGGGGGCGGGCGGGGATCCCTGGACTACTGGGCTCTGTAGGTTGAATGAACTGTGCTGATGCGGAGAGGGTGTTTGGGGTGGGGGGGGGGGGGGGAAATGGGGGGGGGGGTTAGAGTGGGTTGGGCGGGGGGCGTTGGGTAGGGTGGGAGGGTTAGGTTTACATCGGGTTGTTTTCTGTTGTTGGTTTTGATAAAAGGCAGTATCGCCTTCCTACATGGATCCACCGCATGGCTGTTAGCCCACCTTCGCCGGGTCGCCCTCCGGGTTGTAGACCCTGTGGCTGTGTTATGTGTAAGTTGCCTCCGCTCTGCCGGCCTGAGGATGTAGGCAGTCCAGCTGTGTTCGTTGCTGCATATCTGCCGAATAAAATTGTTTGATTCTAAAATCATACAAAAAATCATTCAAAAACACAATTTATTACAGCAAATCTTTTCCTTTTTGATCACTTTATAATCAAAGGAAGAACAAACAAACAAATTGTCGATGCAGCGTTTCGGTGACACACACAATCTTGCACCTTCTTCAGGACTTTGTTCATAACATGTACATCTTACAAGAGGGATTTTCTTGCTTCTTCTCTGTAAGGTTTGTATAAGCGGTGTAGTTTTCGCTAATGGTTCTTTTCTCCTCTTTGGGGTAGGGGGGGCGTCTTTTAGTTAAAAGGGTTCCATGGGTGTTGCTGTGGGGTTCCCACGCAACACCCATTGAACCTGACACATTCCCAGATTTACGAGAAATCGTAAACCTGGGAATACATCAGAACCCCATGGCAGCCCTGGGGTGGCGTTAGGGAGGCGTAATGAGGAGAAATGTTTGTATTTCTCCTCGTGCTTTCCTTTTTCTATGTGTGCTGTATTGTGCAAGGATCGCAATGGTGGTAGAGCAGTCATACTACACAAACCGAGTTTTGCCTAGCTCCCTTCTGCACTACTAAATACCCTACTTTTGAATACTTAGGAGTTCAGCCCTATGCCAAAGACCCAAACCCCATCACAGTTCGTGTCATCTATCACCCTTCGGATGACAACCAAAACTTCCTTGAAGAACTGTCAGACCTAATATCACATAACTCCCTTAAAAGCAACACAGACATTATACTAGGAGACCTAAACCTGCACCTGAATAATGCAAAAGACCTTACAGTTCAAGCCCTATCCACCCTCCTGGATGCAAACGACCTTACCCAACACTGCAACAAACAAACTCACAATAACGGCTTGACCCTGGATGCCATCATCTCTAAACATAACACCCTATCCCTCCACTCAATCCAACCATCTGACTGGCCAGATCACCATCTAATTCTGTTTTGATCCCAATACTATTCAACCGCATCAAACAACAAACTTCCCCTTGTCCCCATCAATTACTGACTCTAATAAGCGCTGCAAAGAATCTGCAACATTTTTCTCACAAAAAATCATTAACATCGAATTCTGCCTTGAGCAACCCACTCCTACTTCTTCCACCAAGGATGCACCCCTTGACACAAAGGGTCTAACGAAGCCCTACCTCCTAAGGACAGCTGTCCCCCTCCCTCACAGCATAGTTCACCAATCCCAACCCCTTTTAATTGAAAAATGAAGTAACCTGGACTGAATTCAAACGTCTACCTGAAGAAAAAAACCCCAAATTACTCGCTAGCATAAAGCCGACACACACATTTCCGACCTCCTCCCTGCGGAGCTTGTTAAAAAAACTCAGTCACCTCATCTCTCCTTTATGGATCAAAATCATTAACTCCTCCCTATCAAACGGCTCCACGCCGGCCCCCCACAAACTTGGCCAAGTCACCCCCTCATCAAAAACCAGGCGCTGATCAGAACGACCTTAATAACTACAGATCAATTACTAACCTCCCTCGCCTCACCAAACCGATTGATAAATGTGTGCTTAGGCAACTGCACAATCATATTAGAAAAATACAATCTGCACGACGCCTATCGATCAGGAAAGGCTGTAGGACATAGACTGCGATACTGAACATCTAAGACGACCTACACAGATCCCTGGATGATGACCTGGCCTGCCTTCTAGTCCTCCTGGACCTCTCGGCTGCATTTGACACTGTCAACCATGATATCATCCTAAACACCCTCTCCCAGCACACAGTCATAAATGGAACAGTCCTTAAATAGTTCACATCTTTCCTGAACCAGAACTCTCAGCTAATCAAACTTAACAACTCCACCTCAGAAGGAACACCCTAAAGGTCAATCCTGCCTCATACCCTATTCAACCTTTATTTAGAACCCCTCATCTTGTTCAAGATTCTCACTTTGGATTGCAACCTGACCTTGCACTGTTAAAATGTGAAGCTAGCCTTAACAAGCAAAATGGACCGCGAGACCCATATTTACCAAGGATTTGGGCTGCCGCATTGTGGCACACAATATTTACTGTCAGAGAAAAAGGTGTTTTGTGCTGTAAAGGTGTTCTTATGTCAGCACAAAATCCACCTTGTGTGCTTTGCATTAAATGGGTACCAATCAGTTATATAAATACAAAGACCATAGGTTTCGACATAAAGCCCAATCGACTATGAAAGCTGAACAAGGCTCTAATTTAAAAAAATATGCTTAGAGTAGGCATAAACAGGACATGTGTTTATTTCTCACAAAAAAATGAGTTTCATTTGTGCTGCAATGCACAGCACACATCCAAAGTGTGGGATAATTCTAAGTTTATTTGGGTTAGAATGTCTACTGATAGGGTATGCTTCAGGTACAAATCCTATGCTAGATAGCACCCACTCCCATCTACACCATTCTGTGGGGTTGTGCATCATTCAACGCAGACTTGGTTGAGTACCGGAGCAGGGGAAGACAGCACCAGAAAGCCAATCTTAGTACATATGGCCATTATGATTATGCCTGTCCAATGTAGTGCAGTCAATTTGGTTGCTGCGCCGCATTGCATGAAAAATGAGTAAATCTAGGCCAAGAGCTTAAGACTATTTGCGATCGTAGAGTAATGTGCGATTCAAATCCTTGTAAGAATTGTACTCTAAAGAGGATTGTTATGAGAACAGAAGATGAGGTCAGATTTGAGCTGCCAAAACATGAGCTGAATATTTGTAGAGTGGAGATTTCAGGGTATTTTCTTGGAGGAGCTCTCTTAAAGTCGAGTCTTGCTTTCATGGGGTGGCTTAATAAGGGGCTACTATTGCAAAAGTGATCCACGAAATGGGAGAAAGGGGTAATAAAGGTGCATAGAAGGGGCTTCTTCTGTGCTGACGTTCAGCTTTTTTGTATAGACAATCTCGCTCACAGCTCAACACTTCTTATTAGGGCACACCAGACAAAACAAGCTTTGACCTGAACTCTACCTATCATAGCAGATCAGGCCTGCCTCAAGTACTTCAATATGAAAGTGTTTTAGGATTTTAAGAACTGTTACCCGGTGACTCAGCACACTTCTCAGGCGGAGACTTTTCATAATGTACTCACTGTAAGAATTATCCCACTGAAACTTGATTAAACCATCACTGAACTCTAGAGAAGGACATTGCTGGATCTTCTCAGGATTGAGGTCAATTCGAGTCAAAGCTGAACCAACACTTAACATGATGGTGTGGACGTGGAACCTCAAATTCAGGACACCTCACAGTCTGAACCCCCGAATGTATATCTGAGAGTTACACTCTGAAGTTGCTCTTGTGTTAAAGAACACCCTCCTCAACATCAGGCTGAACACACATTTAAAAGAAAAGCACAAATAAGTAATTGGGACCACTCATCAGAGTTTTAGATTAAAATTAAAGGTTGTATTACAAACGCTCAAAAATCAGGCAGTGTAGAGGAAATATCAAATGCCATGACGACTCAAACGCAGAGTACATAGCAAGAAATCTAAACTATTGTAAGAATGAAATAAACAGCCATATCAAAAGAGAAATGCACAGTATACCTAAAAGAAAGTCATCTAACTAGAACTATCAGATCGCAGAGGAAACCAACAGCATCTCTGGTAGAAAAGAAAAGTATTCTAAATCAATTGGACAGGGTCCCTCGTTATGAAAAAGTACTCTAGCTCACACCAAAACCAGGTGTTTTATACACAATTTAAACATAGTAAATGAGCTAAGACGGGAAATTCGCAGCGGTATGACTACAGAGAAGACATTCTAGGCAAATCAGAACACAATACGTAATAATTAAGTGCACATACCACTAACACACTTTTAGGAAAACATTGAGCAGCTTCTGTGCTGTTACTGTCTGCAGATGAACACCGCAATATGAAACATTATTTGAGCAATAACCCTTACACCAATATATTCTGCCAGGACACATCGGAAGAGTTCTTGGGTAGGTGATTCATTAGGAACACAAAGAAAAGTCAACCCCCAACACATACACTCTAAGGAAAATAACCAGTCACATCACAGTGTCTGAGTGGAGAGAAGACATGCAGGGAGACTTGACGGGAGGAGAAATGAGCACGAGAGATTTGAAAAGCATCAGAACAACATCCATATATTTTTAAAAAATTATTTTTATCATGGGGCGCGGCCAAGATGGCGGCTTGGAAGGGAGCAATTCCGAGTCCCTCCGATGTCGCTACGCATTAGCTTTGTTATAGCACCTCTCTACTACAGTCTGCAATAGCATGTCGTGTCCGGTCTGTCTCAGTGAATCATCAGGCATCAGCGGGGGCAATACCGGCTCTACGGATCGCTGTGAAGCGGTTGAGTGGTGACTGTGGCCTGGCAAAGTGCGTAGTCTGCGTGCCTTCGGCGGAGGTGGGCCCTGGTGAGACGGCGGCAGCAAAGTTTGGTTGCGGCGGCTGGTAGAGCGTTGGTCGATTGGCAGCGTTGGCGTGTAGTCCTCTCTCGCTGATTCCAGCTGAGGGCAGTGTGGCGGGGATCTGCGGCAAGTGTTGGTGAGAGGAGGAGCAGTGCCATAGAGTCTGATGGGAGTTGTGCCTTTTCCGCATTGGACATATACATTTCATATGCCTGAGAGGCCGCATCACCCCTGATTGTGCCCTTCTAATGGTCTCTGCAAGGCGCAGGGAATCTGGTTCCCGCTCCTGCCATTAGCCTAGTGGGTCATGACGGATCCCTGCTGGCACTGCTGAAGCATAAGGGGTGTGCCATATTTGTTTGACAGTCAGGACGAAGGGGACTTCATAACAGCAACCTCCTTCCTCTTGTGTCACCCTCTCGGAAGCTCGGTGGAATTTCAGCTGGGGCACAGCAGCCCGTGGGCTTAGTGGAGTTGGTGGAGCATGGCAGTGGCCCGCCACAGGAAAGAGAAATCTCTAAAAGAAATTCTCCTAAAACAAACAGCGGCAGCCTCCACGGCAGTTGAGAAAATGCAGAGTCTAAGTGAGGGAGACGACGCCCCACCTACAAAGGCGTTTATGTTGGAACTGTTTGCAGCAATTAAAGAAGATATAAAAGGTCTCAAAGATCAGGTTGCTGCGGATCTACGTGTAGTACGAAGAGATGTGGATGGCATCGGGGAGCACGTGGCCACTTTAGAGGAACATGAAGTGCGCCGTGAAGAACACCGTCAGCTTCAACAAGACTGCGAGACCAACAACTTGACCAGCAGGCTCACGCCGAGGACCTTGAGAACCGGTCTCGGCGCACCAACGTGAGGATTCGGGGTGTGCCATGGAAAGAAGAAGGAGATGATCTGGGGAGCTATGTAGGGAAACTGTTTGCCAGGTTTTGGAGGAACCAGAAACTATGGACATTCTCTGTCTCAGGCCACCGAGATTCTTGGGTTGGGAGACACTACTGCGTCGTCACTTGACGGGGTGGCAGAAGGTTGGAAAGGGGCCCGCAACACAGAAGCCTGATCAAGCTATGCAGGTCAAGGAACGGGGAGCAGTTTTCACCTCGCTGTCGAACGTAACGGAGCGACCGGACACACCATGCAGTATTTTATCGCAGACTCTGGGAGGGACACCTTGCTGGGTGTCAGGGGGACCGGAGGGCTGTTCTGATCTGATGTGGACAGCCTCTCTTCTGGCGGGTAGGCAGGGCTTTCACCCTCTTTGGGCGGAGCAGCTGCCTCGTGCCATGTCCCTTCAGGATTCCCTATGTGTGACGGACATTTGTCAGTCTTCTTGTAAGTTCTTAGGACAGCAGCATTGTTTCTTGCCATGGGGAGGGTGGTTTGTTTGGGTTATTGTTTTTCGGACTCTGCACCAGCCACTGTATTTGGGTTGTAGTTGGATTGTGCTAGGTATCTGTTGGTTTTCTGTTTGAATGGGCCTTATTATGATTTAGAAACAGCTCTGCTCAATACGCGGCCTGCCTCTGGGTTGTTGGCTATACACGCTGTGTAATGTACTATTTGATTGCTCTACCGGTGTGATGATGTAGGCAGGAAGTTGTGTCTACCAAATATGTCTTTCGATAATAAAAACGATTAATTCCTAAAACTTTTTTTATTGTTTTTTCTTCAAACAGGAATAGCCTGCTGAGGCATAGCACAGTTACATTACATCAGGGTGCCATCCCAGCCAATCCAAACAACATCCATGTTGAACGGTATATTCTTGAAAATCTGGCACAACTAAACCATAGTAATAAAATCATTAATTTTCAACATTTGTCACCTAAAGTCTGTCTACTAAAAAAGACAATACTAGAACTTCTTGGTAGACTGAACACTTTTAGGATAGCAGTAGTATTATTTGCCGTTATTAGGTTTACCCTCTTTTGTTTCATTACTAACATCGCTTTTTTTTTTATAAATCTTTTTTATTAGGGAAACAAAATAACAACACAATAAAACAACCTAAAACAAAGAGCAATTGTCAAGATACTAAAATCGCTTTTAATACACCAGGCTCCTTTGAATGGCATGGATGGGAAATGCAGGAGGTACTATAAGCAGGTTCATCTATCCGCCACTATTGCTCACACCTGCCACAAACTGTGTTCCATTAAAATCAATCTGAAAACAAATTTTGTCATTAACGGTGCTGTCAAAATTTAGCTGGACCTTTTGTGAAAAGGCCATGCAGAAACGTGCCCCTAGTGAAAGTCCTGGAGGGGAATTACTACTTGTGGGACTATAATACTACCATAGTTAATGAACCATTGTTAGGATGAGGGTTTTAGTGAAGGTGATACTATTGAAGTCAATGGAGGTAAGCCAATGTTGGGGGCAATAAGTTAGTTTGATGCCCATGTCATCAATGGAGGACAATACAATGCTTTAGTACAGTGCTCTAAACCCCACTAATCAGAATGCTTTGACATTGTGCCCCTCTTCAAACCTATATGGCAAGGCCTGGGGAGGCGGGGGAGGCAGGGGTCAGAGCAGGTGTTGGTCTTTTCAGATGATTTCAGGTGTATTCTTCCTGTAGCTCATAATCCACACTAAATATAAAACTTAAAAAAGAGCAAATGCATTAATCAGAAATACAAACTGCCCCCAAAAAATCACTGTTCCACATAATTAGGTTGATTTGAGCCCTCCCACTCCTGGGCCCTAATGTAACTGCACCTGCTGCACTAATAGAAGCTTACTTTTACGAGCTTAGCCGGGCTGATGAGAGGTGTTACCTCGAAACCGGTCCGGTCCTCGGATGCTTGATTCCGTTCTGGGAAGGACATGGCTTTTGTAGTTCGGACTGGACTGTTCCCATGGGGCACAGGGTCAGAGCTGATTTGCATATCGCCATTGTCTAACCCAGGGTGGTGTGGAGTGCAAAAAAACGATGGATTTGGGCCCAGATCTTTGGACTGGGGTGAGTGTGTGACATTGATCCACATTCGGTCCATCACCTGTTGTGTTTGCACTAATAGAAGCGGCAGCCCTGAGTTTCAGGCTGTCTCCTCTGCTTCTTTCAACCCATGTACACACACTATACCTGGCCAGCACTCCAACCTGGAAACAAACTTTCGATCTCGTAAAAAAAAAAAGCTCAGTTGTACCCCTCTTTGCAGTGCAGGTGCCCTCTGCCCTGACTCAAGCAAGGAAAATTAGCCCCCATGCACCTTTTGCTGAGTATGACACTCAACTGTGATCAAGCGGGCACACCCCTTGAATGCCCCTGATTTGCGAATAATAGTTATTCTTGGAGATGAGGTTGGTCTCCTCTGTTCTTTGTTGAAAACATAAGTCCCCATTATGGCCTGCCCCCCTCATTTCTCTGAGGCCCAAACTAACGGGCAGATTTACAAGCCCCATGAGTCACTTTTACGCTGTCATTGCATCAATTGTGTGACGCAACGGCGGCGTAATAAATACGCCAAATTTACAAAGTGACGCATGTAGGGAGATGCGTCACGTTGTAAAGCCCTGCATGACATTATACCTGTGTCAGGTATAATGTATGTAGGGTAGGCGATCCCACGCAGGAAAGCCTTGTAAAAGTGACGCAGTGAAATATACAAGATTTCACTGCATGACTTTTAGGACGTCACTGCGTCAAAGCCTTACGCCTGCTTGAAGTAGGCGCAATGAGTGATGTAGTGTATTCGATATAGGTCACAACACGCATTGCAGGAGTTGCATCGTGCTTGCCACACGGCTCCGGCAATGCATGACTTTTCCACCAACAGATGAGCCAGCATTTTGGACGCATCTGTCAACTCTTGCACCATAGTGCGCCGTATTGTGGCGCATCTATGGTGGCACAAGGATTTTTCACTCAAACGCAGGGAAACGGACGCATCTATACAGATGCGTCAGTTTCTTGTAAATCTGCCCCTATGTTGTATCCGCTTCTGCGTTTTCCCCTTTCTTGCGCCCTTGCTTCCAGGCCCAAGGTACACTGGCCCAAGACGGATGCACCTGGCCCTAATTCATGCCAGGAAGGATATTAAAACAGCCATACATATGGTTTAGTTGATCCCTCACAATCTTGGGCCTCATGCCACTGCAGAAGCAGCATCTATGATGGCTACAGTCTTATCTCTGCTACCCACTCCAATGGGCCATCATTCCTAGGCCTGACACCTTAAGCAGCCTGCATGCCCTTTGCGTAAAAAACACAACCAAACAAAAAAAGCCACTCATCTTATCTCCCTGTTCCATGGGCCCTATTCACTGTGCAGCAAGGGGAACCTAAGCCAAATGCTAGCAGGAAAATAGGCTTCCACTGCCCTTTTTGCTAGTAAAACCTTCATAATTGGGGAGCAATTGACCCTCACACCAATGAATCAGAGCCATTCCCGCTCTACTCCAATGGTAGTGACAGCTGTTTTTTTTGTTTGTTTTTTACAAATGAATAAATTAACATTGAGTCCCCTTTCCAGGAAAATCATTCCTCTGCATTTGAATGAAACCCTGCTGGCCTCTTCCCCGACACCTCCTCTACTCCCCTTTAAAGACATCTGCATATAAACAAAGGCAGAAGTGGGTGGGATCTTAAGGGAACAGCATGCCCACTTCTTTTATTTTACAAAAACAGGTCCCATATTTATTGTTAAAAACAAACATTCCTGACCAGTTATTGCTGAACTTGGAAGTGCCTCCTAAACGTGAAGGGAAACAGAGGCTCTCCTGGCTGTGAAGTTGAGGGATGGATAGAGGCCTTCTCACCAGGGTACCCTTTTGTCTGAAAATAATATAAACATAACATGTGTATTTGTAAAGCGCACGTTCACCACTACGGGTATCTTGGCGCTGAATAACAGTTGCTCCCACCCATCCTAGCACCCACCCACGGGGTAAGCACTGGCGCTTCCCGTTGCTCCCACCAGATATGGCAGCAGGAGCCCTTCCGTTGTCCCCCCCCCACCCGACTCCTCCCCTCCACGTCTTCGGACAAGAGCACGCACTGCACGCCAATGTCATTAGATGTTACCGGACGCGCTGTCGATGGGAGAAGGTGAGTTTCTCCTTTGGGGCGCGATTGTGCAGCAGGAATGCCCACTAGACACACAAGCTTTTTTTTTCTTACATCAATTTCATTTTGGCGGGGAGTGGCCCCTTGGGGAAGGGTCGCCCCCTATGGGGAGCATTTCTGTTGCCCGTTTCAGCCCACCATGAGCTCTTATATTTTTAGGCCTCAAGGGGGACAGAAGTCACTAGACACCAGGGATGGCTGAATGTTGTTGTTGGAGAGCAGCCTCTTGGGCAAAGGTCGCTGCCCTTTTAGGGGGTGATTTTTTTGGGCCTTATGCGGTTAGGCCCACTTGCCCCAGAGGGGGGCAGAAGCCACTAGACACCAGGGACATTGGTTTCACCAAGTTGTTGTTTTTAGGGAGAGGCACCTTTTGGCAGTGCATGTTTTAGCTTTATTTTTAGGCCCATCTGCCCCCCAGCATGGATGGTGGATTGTGTGTGGACTGGTGTATTTGCATATGTGATTGGACTGTTTTATTTCTCCTTTTTATTCTAGTGCAAAGCGTTTGATTCCTGTTTGTGGTTTCGGCAGTGGTTGATCTGCAGTTTGCATAGATGTAGGTGTTTGGTAAGAAAAAAATATTGTGTTTACTCCAAATGAGTATTATTATCATGCATGAATGAATTTTTTGTAAGTGGTGTCATAACAGCAGCAAATTTAGCTTATGTTGGGAGTGTGAAATTATTTTTGGATGTGTGCACGATGTGTATTGCATTGTCTCATGAGTAATTTTGGAGGACATAGGTCTTTGTGATAAAACCACATTTTGTTTCTTACTTATTTTACAAAGTGTTTGTTGTTGTTTACTTTTCTGCCAAGTTACCTTTATTAGTAAGGATTATGGCCAGCTGCAGGATAAAGGCTCAGCAGGTGGTTGGTATGCTTTGTGAATATTCCTCTGACCAGGAATAGGACAGTGAATCTGAGGCACAGGAGGAAGTGTAGATTCTGGCAGGGAGTTTTCTGTCCACGAGGAATCATGTAATGATGAAGCTACTCTAAGTGCAGATGACATGACTCTCAGTGTGGATGAAGTGCCCGTTTTAGAGGAGAACACTGATGTTGATGGTGCAGCTTGGGAAGGCTTCCCACTGGAAGTGCTAGACTCTGGGTTGATCGAAACATGGTGCAGCTGGTTTTGCCGCACCCTAGTAGGGGTGCAGGGTGTAGAGTGAATTGTCAAAATGTGTCCGTGTGTAACAAAACTGGTGCTCGCTCTGATACCCAATATCTTCGGGTCTGGTTAGCGCTATATAAAACTCAAAAAACATTAAAAGAAATTCCCTATACAATTTTTATTTGTTTATGGATGATGTATTTTTGACTGAGATTGTTCAGCAGGCTAATTTGTATGCTGAACAGTATGTGTGGGACAACCATGACAGACTTAGGCCCCGCTCTAGAGCTACCCGGTGGACTTCCACAAATCTGGATGAGATGAAGAAGTTTTTGGGTTTAACTTTTTTGATGGGCTTGATAAGGAAGCTGTCCCTGTCTTCATTTTGATCTACCAGTCCCTTGATGGCAACGGCCATATTTCCTGTAATTACGAGTCGTGATCGTGATCGGCATTTACTTTTGCTTCAGATGCTGCATTTTGTTGATAATGCTTCGGCATTGCCACAAGATCACCCGGACTGTGACCGTCTTTTAAGATTCAGCCAGTCCTTGATCATTTTGTAGATCGATTTTCAGAGATCTATACTCCAGGGAAAGAAATAGGTGTTGATGAGGCTTTGGTCCTATTCAAGGGCTGTTTGGTTTTTAGGCAGTACATTCCTAGCAAGAGGGCACGTTAAGGAATTAAGGGTGTACACTGGTAGGAATTTCACTATTGATCCCCCTAGTTGTACATCCACTTTAGGAGTTTCAGCGAAAATTGTGGGGAAACTGCGGAGAGGACTTTGTCACAAAGGTCACCATTTGTACCTAGTTAACTTCTACACTGCTGTGCAGTTGTTTAGGAATTGTTCAAAGTGGACACTCTTGCTTGTGGCACAATCCGCTCCAACCATAAAGGTTACCCAAAAGGGCCCGTTTGCAAAAAAACTTGAGATGGGACAGTGCAGTGCCTTGCGTAGTGATGAACTACTCGCTGTGAACTTTGTGGACAGAAGGGGTGTCTACATACTGAAAACCATGCATGATGAAAGTACTTCACCTGTGGCTGTTTGGGGTCAGGTTGCTGAAGTGCACAAACCTGTGTGCATTGTAGAGTACAATAAGCACATGGGTGGTGTAGATAGTGAAGATCAGTGATTGGAACCTTACAATGATGTTCATAAGGCTTACATTTGGTATAAGAAGTTTGCCATCCTTCTCTTCACCTTAGCAACTTGCAATGCTTTTGTTGTGTTCAAGTAGTGCTCTCCAGCGTCAGTGATAACTTTTGTTCAGTTTCAGGCGTATGTGATAGGCAGCCTTGTTGTAGTGAAACAGACAAGAGTTGGAGTGGTGGAGGATGTGGCTAGTTGAAAGATTGCCACTTCCCCGATTTAATTCCTCCCATGACCAAAAAACACAATCCCTGTAAGAGATGTAGAGTCTATTAGCGAAGAGGTATGTGGAAGGAGACTTGTATGCAGATGTATTGTTCTTCTAATCCTGGGCTGTGTGTGCCCACATGTTTCAGATTGTATCACACTCAAAAGAGATTTTGGGAGCAACCGTGAGTCTAATAGTGAACTGCCTGGTATGTACTGTTTTATATTTGTATTTCTATTTCACAGTTGGCATTAGAATGATGTATTTAGTTACTGCTGTTGTGTTTGTAGATATAGTATTGTATCTATTTCCAATAGGTTTCTATTTTCTCTCTTGATATAAAACAATTTGATGTTGTGCATGGATTGGGACTTTCCTGGCGGTGTGTGTGGACTAGTGCTTGGCTGGCGGTGTGCGTGGACTGGCGTTTTGCTGGCAGTGTGTGAGGACTATCGTTTAACTGGTGGTGTGTGAGCAGTGACTTTCTGCTGGTCATTACACACTGCAAGCCACTGCACACACTACGTCAACCGGCAGCTGGTGTGATTGCTGTGTCAGTCATGTGAGGGTACGAAAGTAATGGGCCCTTGAATGGCGCTGTCTGTTGATGTGAATATTGGATTTTACAGGTCCCGCGGCTGGCGGTGTGAATGGTCTTGTGTGTCACGTATGAAAGGTGTGTGAATGGCCTGTAAAGAGGTTGGTGCCTTCCCATGACTTTACAGCTCACGAGCTGGGAGTCATTAGTTCAGGTTTTTAACCTTTTAATTATTAATAATGCATTTCCTTTTTGTGCCAAATCCAAGCAGTATGTATGAGTGTGTACTTGAGGAACAGATGGCTAAGCAGTAATATTTGTCTTGTCTGTATCTCTGTGCCAAATCAAACAACTTTAAATATCTTTGCAAACTAAAAGAAATGGGGAGTACTGGGTGGCGTGCCTTTCATGGATCCCATTAACTTTTTTTACTCATAATACCATGTAAACCTCAAAATGAGACTGTAGTCACACATTTTTCTTGCATTACTGTCTAATAATCTTCTGGTATCAGAAAAACCAAAATTTTCCAACCACCCAGCTTTCCCCCAGGTCTACCGATAAAAATTGTACATCACTTGTGTGGGTGGGCCAAATACCCGTGTCAGGTAAGGGCCCAAAATGTATTGTGGAGGCATCTACATTACCTATCACAAAACTACCAGGTTCTAAAAGGGGGTTCGCTTGGGTTTTTGGCCCCGTCTAGGTGGCCATCTATGGAAACCTACCAAACCCATACATTTCTGAAAACTAGACACCCAAGGGAGTCCAGGGAGGTATTGATTGCGTGGTCTCCCAACGTTTTCCTACCCAGATTCCATGTAAACCTCAACTCTAACTGAAAATATCAAATTTTTCTCACGTTTCTGTGTAGAAAAGTTGTGGGATCCCCAGGCTGGCTCAAATTTCCTACCACCCAGCATCTTCGCAGGTCGCCTAATTAAAATGGTACCTCACTTGTGTGGGTGGGCCAAATACCCACGACAGGTGAAGGTCCAAAATGAAGTGTGGAGACATCTACATTACCTATCACAAAACAACCTAGTTTTGCAAGGGGGCACCTGCATTTTTGGTCCCGGGTTCAGCAGCCATCTAGAGAAACTTCCCAAACCCAGAAATTTCTGAAAACTAGACACCCGGGGGAGTTCAGGAATGTGTGGCTGGCATGGATCCCCCAGCATTTTGTTTCCCAGGATCCCCTGCAAACTTTAAATTTAGCTGAACAAAATCACATTTTCCTCATTTGTGTGTGGGATCACCTCTCCGGCACAAATGTCATACCACACAGTGTTCCCCTTGGTCTCCCGCTAAATATGATACC
Organism: Lissotriton vulgaris; assembly: GCF_964263255.1. Lineage (NCBI taxonomy): Eukaryota > Metazoa > Chordata > Amphibia > Caudata > Salamandridae > Lissotriton > Lissotriton vulgaris. The sequence continues at coordinate 115,123,583 of NC_141687.1, read as the reverse complement.
TCACTTGTGTGAGTGCCCAATGCAGAATCGCCTAAAAACTGATTATTTAAAAAATATAGCGCTTAGAGTTCACTGTGCTATCCCCTTAATCCCTATGTGTTTTTGGCCTTTGGCCCACCCACAGAAGTGAAGTATCATTTTACTCAGGAGACTAAACACTAAATAGTAGAACATTTGTGATACCAGAGAGAAATGAGAGGAAAATGTGTTTTTTTCAGCTAAATGTGAGGTTTAGAGAGGATTCTGGGTAGGAAAACGCTGGGGATCCATGCAAGCCATACCCCCTTGGATGTCTACATTTCAGAAATGTTTGGGTTTGGTAGGTTTTCCTAGATGGCCGCTGAGCCCAGGGCCAAAAACGGAGGGGACCACCCCCCCTTGCAAACTCAGGTTGTTTTGTGATAGGTAATTTTGATGTCTCCACAACACATTTTAGGCCCTTCCCTGCCGCGGGCACCTGGCCCACCCACACAAGTGAGGTGCCATTTTTAACAGGAGACTTCGGGAGTGCTGGGTGGGTGGAAGTTTGTGGATCCACACAGATTCCAGAACTTTTCCCTCACAGAAATGTGAGGAAACCTTTTTTTTTTTTAACAAGGTTGGAGGTTTGCATGGGATTCTGGGTAACAGAACCTGGTGAGAGCCACACAAGTCACCCCATCCTGGATTTCCCTGGGTGCGTAGTTAAAAAAATATATAAAGGTTTACTAGGTTTCCCTAGGTGCCAGCTGAGCTAGGGTCCAAAATCCACAGCTATGCACATTGCAAAAAAAGGGGCAGTTTTCACACAAAAAATTTGATGTGTCCACGTTGAGTGTTGGGCCCTTTCCTGTTGCAGGCACTACATCTACCCATACAAGTGAAGTAGCATTTTTATTAGGACACTTAGGGGGCCAGAGTTACAGGAACGAACTGAGGCTTTATCACAAAGATTGTGTTGCAGCTAGAGCAGGGTATGTGGCGAAAACCATTTCTGAAGCCACAAATAAATCTAAAACATTATTCAACTCAGTTAAAGACTTAGCGGGCTCTCAGACCATCGCTAAACCCCTTCCCTTGAGTAATGCCCACTGTGAAGAATTGGCCCGATTTTTCACTATAAGATTGATGCCATCTATTCGGACATCTCAAAACAACATCTGGGGCATGCTGCAAGGAATTCGGTTTCTGACTTTGTGGAGGTGGTTACTTTCCTCCAGCCAGATCTGTCCTATGAGCCTCTTATTTCCTGGCCTGAGATGAATGTTCAAGGCCTGCAAGATATACTAGGGAAACTGAAATCTGGATCTCCAGCTGATCCTCTCCCAACTTCAGTTCTTAAACTCCTGGACACCCAGCAACTTTCTGTGATTTGCAAGGAACTTAGGGGCATATTACCAACAACTAGCGATAATTTTTGTCTCTAACTTGTTTAGAGACAAAAATTATCGCCGCACATCGGCGATTTTTATCGCAGATAAACCTTGCTATTAACAAGGTTTATCGCAAATGCGATAAAAAACGGCCGAAATGCATGAATATCGCTGAAAAGTCAGCGATATTCATGCATTATCGAGCAAATGCTCTTAGCCATGTTATCCACCTCCCATTGGATAACATGGCTAAGAACTGCTCAGGGCAGGTGTTAGCTTTTGGAGATATTCCCGCTTAGCGCGAATATCTCCAAAAGTTGGTAATAGGAGATAGCGATGTTAGCGACTGTTTTCAGTCTCTAACATCTTGGCACGCCCACTTTGCATCTCATTAGTGATAAATATCACTGACATGCAAAGTGGGGCCCAAGATGGTCGCTATCTCCTACTAGCTGTCGCTAACTGGTGTTAGCGACAGCTTGGTAATAGGGAGATAATTTTATCTCCGCTTTCTTGGCTTTTAAAGCCAAAAAAGCGGAGATAAACCCCCTTGATAATATGCCCCTTAATCTGTCCCTATCCACGGCCAGGGTCCCTACCATGTGGAAACATACCATGGTCTCGCCGCTGTTGAAGAAACCAATGGCCGACCCTAAAATTCTGGCCAATTTTCATCCTATCTCCCTCCTGCCGGCTTTCTTCAAAGTTTTGGAGAAAATGTTCATTGCCATCTTGCCCATTTTACGGAAGTCAATGACATACTCCATCCCTCGCAGTCAGGTTTCCGTTCGGGGTTTTCGATGGAGACAACACTGCTGGGGGTGACGGAAAAGTTGCGCTATTTGGTAGACAGAGGGGACTCAGCTGCGCTGATTCTACTCGATCTCAGCGCAGCATTCGACACCATCTCTCAGAACATCTTGTTAAAGTCCCTCTCCGCCATGGGCATTAGGAGCAAGGCCTTGAACTGGATTGCTTCATTTCTGACCCAAAGAACATTTCAAATAACTTCCAATACTGGGTCCTCTAACATCCATCTGTCCCCATATGGAGTTACTCAGGGATCGGTGCTCAGCCCATTGCTTTTTAACTTGTACGTAACCCCACTAGCTCAGATCGCCGAATCGGAAGGCCTGACCATCTTTACTTATGCGGATGATTCGCAGATAATTTTTTCACTCTCCAATGCAGATCAGGATTCCTCCTCCCCGCTGCAGGCAGGTCTTAGCAAAATTGCAACATGGATGAGGGACAACCTGCTAAAGCTCAATGGCGGCAAAACGGAGGTTGTAATACTCGGCCCCAATCCGGATCTTTGGAGTCCTAGACACTGGCCTCCAGAAATGCAATGTCCTCTATTTAGGATCTTCGCAGGCTGTCTTGAGACGCCTTCAGCTGGTGCAAAACGCCGCTGCCAGATTACTGTGCAAATGTCACAGAAGAGAACGCATGTCGGGTCATCTTAAGGCTTTACACTGGCTCAGGGTCGATAACAGAGTCAAGTTTAAGACTCTGTGTTTCATGCACAGAATTAAATGCGGCACTGCCCGAGATATTTACAATCTCTGGTTCACACTTACTCTCCTGCCCGCTGCTTGAGATCCTCATCTCAGGGCCTTTTCAGCGTGCCTAAAGTCCGGCTAGCTAGGATGGGGGGCAGGTCCTTTTCGTTTCTAGGACCAAAGTTATGGAATTCCCTCCCCTTTAACTTACGTACAGAAACAAGTTATGTTCAGTTTCGCAGAGCCATAAAGACCTGGCTGTTTAATCAATAATTTGGATCCTGATTCTCTTCAGAGCATCATTACCTGCTCAACAGCTTTCTATCTTGTTAGCGTCGGGAAACGCTATTTGGGTAGCTGTTGCGCTTTAAAAGCTCAACAAATAAATAAATAAAACGCAAACTTTTAAGTCATATTGATGAACCCGCGCAAAAGTGTCTACTAATGGCTTAAAAAATACAAAGTAATGTAATGCAGCACAAATCGCTGCATAGCATTACTCTGCACATCGTGGGTGTTCCATGGGAGTTGGGGTGGGTGTTCACACGCAAATCCCATGGTTTTTGACGCATTTCCAGAATTACAAAACCTGGTCAATCTGCAGCACATATAAAAAGAGCAGAAGACCTCTCAGGCTTGTTTTTGTGCAGAAAAGTACCCCTCCCTGCACAAAAACAATTGTACCTACAACACAGGCAGCCTTGCACCATGGTGCAAAGGTGCCTGTGTTAGCGCTAGGCTGCTGAAACGGCACCAGTGCGGGGAAAAGGACAGGAATGTGCCGCATTCGATAAATATAGCGGATTCCTGCCCTTTCCCTGTGAAGCAGCTCAGCAAGGTAACTTGCTGAGCTGCCCAGTGCCACAATTCCTGTAAATATGCCACTAAATCGTCTTGCAGAAGCCTACCTTATACTGTGTGCAATACAACTTTAAAATAATGACTTGCATATTAACAGTGTTTTCCCCTCACAGGCTGGGCCCTTGTAGCACCATAAATACGCAAATAACTATTCTCCACTGCACCAACCAGTATTCAATTCTGTGACACTGGTGAAACACACAGTCATCTGCAGTGATGGCATTAATCACTGAAGGTTTTGTAAGATAAGAGTGCATTTCCCAAAGTTAAGCTTAACTTGCATTTATTTTCCATATTTTGTTCTTTTTAGACAGCCCTTGATCCTGTCAACAAACTCACAAAGCTAGTGCCCAAGGCACTCAGCATTACAGTTGCATTACCTTTATTTATTCTGTGAATGGAGATAGCCTGGATACGAACAAATAAACAAGGTCATGCTATCAGGCAATCTTTATTTAGAAGTATTGCTGAGGCATTGATGCCTCTCTGGGAATGCAGTCATCTACCGCTGGGGGTGGGAGGGCTCTGCTGTAGGATGATGCCAGGCCTGGTTGTATGCCAACATGAACACAGCCTTAACCAGGGACAGACAGTCCCTGCCTAGAAACTTCCTCACGCTCAACAGAAACCTAGTCCCACCCCTCACCCCTTCCATATACAAGATGGCAGTGCTCAGGAAGAGCTCATTAGCAGTTCTCTGCAAACAAGGTTGATAATACATTTTTTAGAGGAATCCTGTCTCGTACCATCTTCACTTCAGTTTCTGGGCTTCCACACACCATTTACAGGAATGCAGTCCAAACCACTCCCACTGTCAAGGAAGCTGTATCCGCCCTCCAACCTATGGGTCATCCAAAATGTACCCAGTACCAGATTCCCACCATGCAGAGTCCTACCATAAATGTGCCACGTGGCTACTGCACATCCATATGTTCAACACACACCCGGAGTGTCAGCTCAAGGATCTTGTAAGTAACAGTGGAACCATGTAGCCAAGCTCACCATTTCTATGTTGGATTGATAGATCTTCCCCTGAATCTTCGATAACATATTCAGTGTGCATAGCAATCTAAAAGGGTGAAGCAGTTCCAGGAACCACCACCATCTCAGGCCATTCTGGGGAGACATGTCATTTTTGTATTGCAATGATTCCGCTTTATTAGCACTGAAGGAATTGGGGGAAGAATGAGGAAAGCATGCAGGAATTGTTGTTGGACTAGTATTTCAGAAGGGCATCGCACATTAGCCCTGTTGTCACACCGTTGACACAAATACTGCCAGGGACACATCCGTTTCTATTGCCTGAGAAGGTAAATAATTATTTGTTTTACGCCTCCATTAGATAAGAATCTTTGGCCTTAGCAGTAGCTTCGATCTGTCTACCCAATTGTCCAGGTGTTGAATCTATTGGTCTTCCAAGCATGGTTGTAAAGGTTGGGTGAAAAGACGTGCTTATTGCACTAGATACATCTAAGAGGCCAGCTTTCCCAGCATGGATATCTGATGTGCAGTGGGAGAGGGAGTTTGCAAAGCCATTGTCCTTTCTCCAAAATGGTAGACCCTGTCCCCTGAAGGGAGCACTCCTATCCTTGTGTCCACAGTTCTAAGTGGTCTAGAATCTGAACCAGGGTCATATCTGATTTTGCCGTTTCTATGAAGACTTAGACGATGAAAGGATATGATGGTTTTGCATATGTATAAATCATTTGTCCCCTTAAATGTTCTGCCACAACTGCCATGCACTTGGAAAATGCTGTGAGTGCAGATTTCAGTTCAAAAGGGAGCACTCTGAAATGGCAATGATTTTTTCCCACAGGCACTTCGGTTTTTGTATTATTGGGATATGAAAATAGGAGTCTTGCAAATCCACCGAACAAATTAAGGAGCATATTACCAAGCAATAGCGATAATTATCGCTATTGCTTGGTTAGAGACAAAAATTTACCGCTGAGCTGCGGCGATTTGTATCGCAAATAAACCTTGGTATTACCAAGGTTTATCGCAAATGTGATAAAAATCGCCGCAATGCATGAATATCGCTGAAAAGTCAGCGATATTCATGCATTACCGAGCTAATGCTCTTAGCCATGTTATCCACCTCCCATTGGATAACATGGCTAAGAACTGCTCAGGGCAGTTGTTAGCTTTTGGAGATATTTGCGCTTAGCACGAATATCTCCAAAAGTTGGTAATAGGAGATAGCGATGTTAGCGACTGTTTTCAGTCACTAACATCTTGGCACGCTCACTTTGCATGTCATTAGTGATAAATATCACTGACATGCAAAGTGGGGCCCAAGATGGTCGCTATCTCCTACTAGCTGTCGCTAACTGGTGTTAGCGACAGCTAGGTAATAGGGAGATAATTTTATCTCCGCTTTCTTGGCTTTTAAAGCCAAAAAAGCGGAGATAAACTCCCTTGATAATATGCCCCTAATTTCCTTGTGAGTTGAGGATAAGTTTGGGGTAAGGCCAGCATTCTGAATATTTGCTTTCTTGTATACTTGTTGGCCTGCCTCACATCCAAGATGGGAAGAAAGTTTGGGGCATATTATCAAGGGGGATTATCTCTGTTTTTTTGGCTTTAAAAGCCAAGAAAGCGGAGATAAAATGATCTCCCTATTATCTAGCTGTCGCTAACACCAGTTAGCGACAGCTAGTAGGAGATAGCGACCATCTTGGGCCCCACTTTGCAGGTCAGTGATATTTATCACTAATGACATGCAAAGTGGGCGTGCCAAGATGTTAGCGACTGAAAACAGTCGCTAACATCACTATCTCCTATTACCAACTTTTGGAGATATTCGCGCTAAGCGCAAATATCTCCAAAAGCTAACTCCTGCCCTGAGCAGTTCTTAGCCATGTTATCCAATGGGAGGTGGATAACATGGCTAAGAGCATTAGCTCGGTAATGCATGAATATCTGACTTTTCAGTGATATTCATGCATTGCGGCGATTTTTATCGCATTGTGATAAACCTTGGTATTACCAAGGTTTATTTGCGGTAAAAATCGCCGCAGCTCAGCGGTAAATTTTTGTCTCTAACCAAGCAATAGCGATAATTATCGCTATTGCTTGGTAATATGCCCCTTTGTTCTGGTGCCTTTCTTGGGGACCATTAAATATCCTGAGTAAATAACTTTCCCTTGATGTAGTACGGGGACATCTACTGCTTGCAAGATCTACTTGTCTGCTGAAAATACACTCCATTCCACTGGAGTAGGGAGCAGAGGAGAAGTGGAATTTGCATTGTTTTATTTAGTGTTGGATTTCCTAGATAAAGAGGACCGTGTATGCTGTTGCTGTCCTCTTCTGTTTGCTGATTGGTGTATGATATGATACTTGTTACTGTTGCCCATAATTATAATAAGCCCATGGAGGGTATAGAACCCTATGGTGTAATGATAATGATAATGATACCGGTAGTCTCAGCAGCAATATTGGGGTCTGAAAAAAATATTTTCCTCGAGACCCATCGCTTTAACTGCTTCGCCTCATTCCTCATCCTTTACATCGCATCATCTGCATGTGTGCGAAACAGAACGAACTCTGAGAATACAAGGTTCATAGATTTCGATTGGGTATCTGGCTACAAGAGTGTCAATCTTAACAAAGACAAACTGATCTTCTGTAATGCTTTTTCTGGTGGATACTCTAACCACAGATTCCTCACTTTGTGAATAATCTCTAGGCGTAAGCCCGGATTCGAATGGAGCTGCTTATAGGCACCACCCATGCGCGCTGCATACGTTTCTTTTGTAGTCTTGTCTGTGCCCTCAGACGCAGAGCCCATCAGCAACTTGTTATGAACAGTGTGCAGATCTCTAGAGTGGGACCTTTTTAGAGGGAAAAGAGTCCATGCCATAGACCCAAGAGGCGGGAGGGAGGCAAGAAATGTGTGTTCGAGTATTCACTAGAAAGAGCATTGCCAAGAGTAAGTTAATTGTTCTTCTGATGGATACTTGCAGATACCAAAGCTGCACCTCCGCAGGTGGTGGGTTTGTGGTATGTCCCAGACCAAAAGGTGCAGATTTAAACAGGCAAACACCCCATACCAACAGAACTGATGGTCAAGGCAATAGTGCTTTGTGAACGTGTGCAGTGATGCCCAACAAGCAGGCTGACGGATATCCAGGATAAAGCTAACACAAAGAGATGATAGACAGAGCGCTGACATTTTTCAGACACTCACCCCCCAGTCACAGATCTGGGTTGAATCCATCAGCATTCTTTAGCTTACTTTGCAACCCCAGTTCAGACCCAGCTACATGCAAATCAGTCTTTACACTGTGCCTCATGGGTACAATCCAGCCCGAATTGCCATGCTAGGTCTTCCATGGACCAGAAACAAGCATCCTGGGACCGATTTCAGGGTAACACCCCTCATCAGCCAGGCTAGCATGAATCCAGTGGCAAAGTGAGCAAAAGCACCCATGTCTGGGTATACCCTACCAACTTAGGGCGAAAAGCAAACACAAGGAGATGATGGACGGAGTGCTCAAACTTTTCAGACACTCATTCCCAGTCACAGATCTGGGTTGAATCCATCATCGTTCATTAGCTCACTTCGCCACCCTAGTTCAGACCCAGCTATATGCAAATCAGTCTTGACCGTGTTCCGAAGTGGCAAAGTGAGCAAAAGCACCCATGTCTGGGTATACCCTACCAACTTAGGGCGAAAAGCAAACACAAGGAGATGATGGACGGAGTGCTCAAACTTTTCAGACACTCATTCCCAGTCACAGATCTGGGTTGACTCCATCATCGTTCATTAGCTCACTTCGCCACCCTAGTTCAGACCCAGCTATATGCAAATCAGTCTTGACCGTGTTCCTCAAGTGTACGGACCAGCCGAACTGCCAAGCTAGGTCTTCCCTGGAACGTAAACAAGCAGTAGTTTAGTAGGTTTAGAGATACCCATAGAGCACCATGTGACGCCAGTCTTTTGAATCGCTCAAGGGCCAAATCTACCTACTAACCAGAGGTAATTGTCATCAAATGGCATATGGCACTGCGGCACTTATTCTGTCAATTTGCCAACCCAGCCATCAGTTGTGTCCAGGCCCAACCGGATAAGACATGTACTCACATCTTGGGAATCCATAATATTTTGGGCTTAAGACACCCACAAGTCCTCTCGGACCACCAGTAAGATCAGGCTGACCATGTCCCATAAATCCATGGTTATGACTTAGGGAAGAAATCCTACAATGAAGAACTGGAGGAACCCCCAATTCTATACGACCATACTCCAATGCCGGTTGGCCGATGCATCAGTCTACCACCCTCCATTGATGTACACGAAGCTTTCTATGGCTTTTCTTTTCTAATAATTAATGATTCGTACATGTAATTTTATTAATTTGTGTGTAATTTCAATCATTAAATCTTTCGGATTAAACTGCAAACTCTACATGACTGCCACATTCAACACTGTCACTGCCTCATGCTTCCATTCCCTGAAGATGCTGGGAAATATTTTCAAATGGCTCCTAATCAGCACCTGGAATATCCCCATGCATGACCTAGTCACAAGCAAGCTGGACTATGGGAACACTCAATGACGAGATAAAAAAAAACTCATCAGGCTGCAGATCATTCAGAACTCAGCAGCCAGAATCACTCATGAGCTCTCATCCCGGAATCACAATAAACCACACCTGAATGATGGAGCTCCATTGACTCCCCATACACAAATGAGCAAATTTCAAACTCTTCATCTACACCTACAATGCACTACATAACACTGGCCCTTGCATACCTCAACAATCACATCTGCTTTCACAAACCTTCCACTGACCTCCGCTCGTCCGGACTCCTATTTGTACAAATCCAGCACGTATAAAAACAAGCATTTGCAATGCAATAGGTCTCGCAGTTACACCAGGTTTAGGTATTAGCATTGTAAATGACAACGCCTTTTATTTATGTTTTAAAAACCAAAACATACATAAAAGGCATTGTCATTTACAATGCCAATACCTCAAACTTGCGTAAATGCAAGATCTATTGCATTGCAAATGCTTGTTTGTTAAGTTGGCACAAAGGTGGCAGGTCTTGCTGGATTGCGGTTTGTCATACGATCACAGAGCTCCGAGGAAGACGGCCATCCTGGTCAGCGTCAAGCCACGCCCTCTTGTCACCTTACTTGTAATGCACCTTATCACCTCTCACTCAAAAATGTCAGGATCTCTGCATTTGCTGGCCAGTACAAACCCTCTACTAAGCATGGTCGGCATTTCCATATGATGAAGTAAGCCAACAGCCCTAAGGTGCTACCACTAGATTGCATCAATTTACCAGAAAAGTTTTATTAAGAGATGGAGTGTAAAGCAGCAAAATACTATTCTGACCAGAGCAGTAAAAATCTTTCCACAATCTTTCTATCATCTTGGCCTTCTGACCTGGACTGCAGCCCCAGATTCCTAGCGAAAACATGGATGTCTGGATGCTGAGCGGCACCTGTGCCTTCATCATTTCTTGCTTAGAATGCCCTTTTCGCTGAACGTTTACCTCAGAGTGCCTCCTAGACCACACAGCCCACTTTGGTCTCCGTGTCCTGCACTGTGACCCCGGAACACTCCTAACCTGAATGATGCGCCTTTTGAGCAGACTGCAATCTGCATCACAACATCTCCATCAAATATCACAAACTGGACAAACTTTTGCACTGATATACACTGAGCTCTGTGTTCACTTTTACTGTGATTGAGGAGTCTCAGCATATAGTAGATGAAATGTATTGTGTTTTTTAAAAAACATTTACAAATGAACTACACAGCAATGGGCCGGTGAAGTTTGGGATTTGTATAATTTATAGTTGCGAAGAAATGAATAACTGAATTATTTTGCAGGACTCTGTAACTCACGTCATCCATTTGGAAGCACTGAAAATAACTGGTGTTCCTATTGCCTGATTTAATTATAGGTTACCGACCCTGAAAAGATAGAGGTCTTTCAGCCAGATTCATGAAAGTAAAATCGGCTCGCAAAGGGCCAGATTCTGAGAATCCGGTCCTTTGCGTGCGCTATTTTTGCATTTGGAATTCATCATCCCAAATGCAAAAATCGCAATTACAGAACTCGCTAAATTGCGAAGAATCGCATTTAAGGAATCTCAATTAGAGATTCCTTAAATGCTATTCATGAACCTTTTAAAAATTGCAAATTCGCAATATGGGGCCGCTATTTACCGCGAAGTGTAACTTCGTGGTAAATAGCAAAAACTTAGAAAAATGCACTAAAGTGCATTTTTCTAAGTTGTATGTTACACCCACACATGTCCTTTGGACATGTGTGTGCGCAACACCTGTGTACATTTGCATTTCAGGGGTACTACAGGGTGTCCTTTGGACACCCTGGCCCCCTTGAAATCGCATCCTTATTTGCGATTCGCTGATTGCTATTCGCAAATAAGGATTTAGGCCCATAGGAATGAATGGGAAATCGCATCCTTATTTGCGATTAGCAATTTGCGAATCGCAAATAAGGAAGCAATAGAAATCGCAAAAAATATTGCGATTTCTACATGCATCCCGTTTTGCGAGTCTGTAATAGCGATTACTTAATAATCGCTAATACAGACTCGCAAAAGGGGACTTTGATGAATCTATATGTAAGTTGGCGCTGCTGATTTAAAAAAACTTTTAATAGCAAGATTTCCACAAGAAATACATCAATTACACAGCCATCGTGCAGGCGAAAATAATGTTCTATTAACCCCTTCCATGCTGGGCCGTTTCCGCCGCTGTGGGGTAAACAAAAGAACAGGGCGGGGCCGTGACGAACCCCAGCCGTCATTAGCACACGAGCGCCGCAGAGCGTGACGGCTGGGGTTCGTCACCAGCATGGAAGGGGTTAAAAGAAAATTTAAATGGCAATATAGTTGGGGGATCGGCCAAAGTAAAAAGAGCGAGTATCAATGAAGTTCCAAATTATCCCAAACAGGTTTGCTGAAGTACACAGTATAGGCAATGTAAATTATGTGGAATATTCTGTAATTAAAAATTATGTTGCCAAATTTGTAACATTATTATTCTAGCTGTTTTTACAGGGTAATGTATACTGTTATGAAAAACATCCCAATGATATAGAACATGCATAGGTTGCTTCAGAAGAAAGAACAATTGTTACTTACCTGTGAACAGGTGGTTCTCCAGTATTGGTGTCTTTCATAGATTCACATGCTTGAATATTTCCCGTCGTCGAAGTGGGAAGTCCCACGGTAAATAAAATAGCACTAATGCTAAATATACATAATATATCATGTAAATGTAAATGTGTGTGTCTTGTAAAGCGCACTGCTACCCGGAGGCGCTGGGGAACCCGTCCTGGCTTTCCCTGTGAGATGTTCCCTCCTGGGTATCTCCAAGGTGAAACCAGACATCCCTGGCGTTTGTGGGGGGCCGTTGTGGAGATGAGGCAAGCTAATGCCCAGAGTTGCCGAGTGTGATCCCTGGTTAGAGTAGGCACCGAGGCGAGAATTATGGAGTCCGCGGACCCTGGTTCACGACCCTGCGCGTCGGGAATTGAACCCTGGTCCCAGGCCGTCCTCTGCTTCCAGGTCTGCTGCCTCTAACCAGTGAGCCACACCACTCCACCGTACATATATGTACACATAATACATGATAAAGAAGAGGAAACATAATAGAAACCTCAAAAAACGATTCCTACATAGGAATGCATGGTAAAGAGAAAAAACTACTTGTAACACATTAGTGTCATTATGTTAGTTCAAATTACAGCCAATCAGGCGTCAGCGCCCTCAGATTTTCGTAGCACACGTAACAAAGAGCGCATGAGAAGAGAGCCTCTGAGGGGAGGAGGGTGGGTCGCATGTGAATCTATGAAAGACACCAATACTGGAGAACCACCTGTTTACAGGTAAGTAACAATTGCTCTTCTCCAGTATTAGGGGTGTCTTTCATAGATTCACATGCTTGAATAGAATAGAAAGCAGTAACCTCCGAGAACTGAGATTGCTAGGCAAATATATGGCAGAAACTCAAGACAGTACCAGAATAACACAGTCATGTTACACATCATAGCAATCACAGTAAAACATCAAGGAGGGGGGAACAGAGGCTCATCTTATTGAAACAGATGGCGAAGCACTGCCTGTCCCACTGCGGTATCCGCTTCATTGATTGCATCCAAACAGTAATGCTTGGTGAAAGTGTGCCTGCTGGACCATGTCGCTGCACGGCAAATCTGATGAAGAGGCACACCAGCAAACAAGGCGGTGGATGAAGACATCGCCCTCGTAGAATGAGCCCTCACTGAAGACTGCAATGGTTTACCAGCTTGTTGGTGGCAGAAGGCAATGGCTGAGGAAAGCCATCAAGCAATAGTTGGCTTGGAAACTGGATGTCCCTTACGCAGTTGTCCGTAGGCAATGAACAGCTGGTCGGACTTGCGGAAGGAGTCAGTTCTGGCAATGTAAAATTTAAGGCATTGTTTGATGTCCAAAGAGTGCAAGCGCTGCTCCGCCAGAGACTTAGGGTCCGGAAAGAAAGTTCTCAGGAACACAAGCTCATTCAAATGAAAGTCTGTCGGTACTTTAGGTAGGAAAGAGGGGTTGGTGTGGAGCGCCACTCCGTTAGGCCTGAACTGAAGATAAGGAGGCTTGATAGTGAAAGCGTGAAGGTCGCTCACGCGACGAGAGGAGGTCAAAGCCAAAATAAGCGCAACCTTCCAGGTGAGGAATTTGATATCCGTTTTATGGATAGGTTCAAATGGTGATAAGTTGGGATAGTACAACATTGAGGTGCCAAGATGGAGGAGGGCGCCGAACAGGTGGGAACTTGCGGAAAAGTCCTTTGAAGAATTGACGTATGATTCTGGATGAACAGAGGGAAGAAGAGCCATCGTGTTGGAAACGAGATATTGCAGCTAAGAAAACTCTCAGGGTAGAATGAAAGAGTCCTGACTGAGCAAGGCTTAAGAAGAATGGAAGAAGCTGCTCTGGAGTGGAATGGATGGGATAGACATTGGCTGCAACACACCAATGGCAGAATCTCTTCCACTTGAGTTTATAAGTTTTGATGGTAGACGGAGCCCTAGCTTGAGCCAGGATGTCTCTGTAGTCCTGAGATAAATTCAAATCTGCGAATTCAAGGTGCTCAGGTTCCATGCCCACAATTGCAGCGTGGAGGGGTCCGGATGACACACAAGGCCTCTGTCCATTGATAGTAGGTCTGGACGAGGGCGCAGAGGAATGGGATCGCATTGGGACAACAGAAGCATTTCTGAAAACCATGCCTGTCTGGGCCAACGAGGTGCGATCAACAGGATGTGGCAAGGTTGTCTCCGCATCTTCCACAGCACCCGCGGTATTAATGGAATCGGCGGAAAAGCATAAGCGAATAGATCGCACCAGTCTATCAAAAGGGCATTCCCGCACGACCCGGGGTGGGGATGCCAACTTGCATAAGACAGGCATTTCCGATTCTCCGGTGTTGTAAAGAGGTCTAGATCTGGGTGACCCCACTGGCGAAAGACAAGATCTAGAGCCGGCTGGTGCAGTTCCCATTCGTGTGTTGAGGAAGTGGACCTGCTCAGAGAGTCCGCCAAAATGTTGGACACGCCCGGAAGGTGGACGGCTGTCAAGGTGATCTGGTGGCGGAGAGCCCAATCCCAGATCGACTGGGCTAAGTGAGACAGATGAGGAGACTTGGTTCCTCCCTGTTTGTTCACATAGTGCATACTGGTGGTATTGTCCGTTTGGATCAGCACTGACTCCCCGTGAACTACAGGGAGGAATGACTTGAGCGCTAGGAAGATCGCCATCAACTCCAGCCTGTTGATATGCCACTTGCGCTGGGGCGGAGTCCACTTGCCCTTGATGGATAGGCCCTGGAGATGAGCGCCCCACCCCTCCAGGGAGGCGTCTGTCGTCAGCGTGAGATCTGGTGCTTGAACGAGAAAGGACGTTCCCATTTCCAGGTGTGTAGGTTGTGCCCACCAAAGCAAGCTCTTTCTCATGTGGGTTGTGACTGCAATCAGGTCGTTGAAGGATCCGGAGACCTGACGCCACTGTAAGTCCAGTTCTTCCTGAATGGGACAGGCGCGCAACCTGCAATTTGGGATCAGTGCGATACAAGATGAAGCCATTCCCAAGAATGATTTTAACGTTCGAACAGAAACGGACTGTCTTCTTCGAATGAGGGAGACGAGACGAAGGATCTTGTGACGTCGCTCGTTGGAGACGAACGCTTTTGAGAGCTTCGTGTCTAGGATCGCTCCCAAGAAGGATCTGGTTTGCAGAGGCGCAAACTGTGACTTTTTGACGTTGATGGTCAACCCCAGGGACTGAAACACCTGCTGGCAAAGGCGAGTGTCCTGACATAGCTGATGGTGGGATTGAGACTTTAGAAGGCAATCGTCCAAATATGGAAAGATTTGAACGCCTTGTAGACGCAGGTGAGCCACCACAGGGACCAGTACCTTCGTGAACACACAAGGAGCTGATCGCAGCCCAAAGGGGAGAACTGTGAACTGAAAATGCATTGGCCCCACCTTGAAACGCAGGTACTGGCGATGTTGTTGAATAATAGGGACATGAAAGTATGCGTCTTGAAGGTCTATGGTGGTCATGAAATCCTCGCTGGATAGAAGACGCAGGATTTCCAGTAATGCCAGCATGCGGAACGATTGGGACTTTAGGAACTGGTTGAGAGCCCTCAAATCCAGAATGGGTCGCCAATCTCCGGTCTTCTTGAGTATGAGGAAGAATCGGGAGTAAAACCCCTCTCCTCTTTGATGTTTCGGGACCAATTCGACTCCACCTTTTAACACAAGAAGACGAACCTGATGGAAAAGCTCCTCGGGATGTGGAGGAGGCGGGCCACGAGGTGGAGTACAAGTAGGAATCTCTACAAACTCTAGGGCATGACCCAGTCGTACAATGTCCAAAACCCAGTGGTCTGAGGTGATCGAGGACCACTGAGAATAAAACAGAGAGATTCGACCTCCAACACTTTGATGGTGAGAAAAGTCATTGGCGCTTAGAGTTGGATCCCCGGTAAGAGGACTTTCCTCTGTAAGGCCTGGAGGGCTGCTGACGAGATTGCTGATTGGGCGTGTAACGTTGGCCACTCTGATTGTATGAGCGGTATTGCTGCCCACCTCGAACGTAGGAAGAAGTGCCGGTCCGCGCGCACCTCGAAAGGATTGCTTCCGAAATTGTAATGTGCCCAAAGACTTTGCCGTATCGGTGTCTTTCTTAATGGACTCCAGGGCGTCATCAATATGGGATCCGAATAGCGATTCCCCGTCATAGGGCATGTCCAGTATTTTGGATTGGACTTCCTGCCGGAAGGATGTGGACTTAAGCCAACCTTGTCGTCGGAGTGCAGCCGCACTTGCAAGCAGACGGAATACTGTGTTAGCAACATCGACTGCGCAGTCGATCATTTCTTCTGACGTTCTCTGTCCATCACGAAGAATCTGTTGAGCGTCAGCCTTGGAAGCATCTGGTATGAGTTCTATCAGATCTGAAATGTCTGACCACATCTGTCGGTCATAACGTCCCAAGATGGCTAAGGCATTGGCTGCCCGGACAGATGTGGAAGCCATAGTTGAGAACTTGCGGCCAATAGCATCCAGGCGTCGACCCTCTCTATCCGGAGGGGCTGTGATTGGAGCCACTGGGTTCCGGGCTCGACGCTGTGCGGCCTGAGTCACTACTGAGTCCGGCTTGGGGTGAGAAAGCAAGGAAGCCGGAGAACCAATCGGGGCCTTGTACTTTTCTCAAGGCGCGGTATTTGTGCAGGTAAGGAGTTTGGAGCAGTCATGAGTTTAATTCCTTCCTTCCAAACAAAATCGATGATAGGAATTGTGTGGGTCTGCTTATAAGGTTTGTCTTTAAAATCATAAAGAAAACCGTCCTCCTCACGTTGTGATCTTGGTAATTTGAAGCGCAGAGCTGCTTCATCCATTAAAAGATGGAAACTGGCGACATCTACAGGAGGTGAATCTCCAGAGTTCCCTGGATGAGGTGAGGGCGTCTGTGCCCGATAATCATCCCATTCCGCCATATCCTGGTCGCCTGCTACATCCGAATTGTCTGGGACCTCTCCGTCCTCACGCTCCGGGACCGCCTCATCATCCGCATCCTGCAGATAAACCTTTGTATGGATCCTAATAGACGCCTGAACCTGAGACGAAGTTGTAGGTGGTAACACAGGCGGCCGAGAAGGTGGAGGCAGTACTACGGGAGCCGGAGATGGTGCCGGTGTACCCTGTGGCGTAGCTGGGAAACGGCGGTTGTAATCATCCAGCATATGCTGGAGATTTGAGATCAGAGTTAAAGGAATGGTAGCGATAGGGACTTGGACCAGCTGTTCCTCAGATTGAGACTGTTGATCACCGTCACCTTCGTCAGAATCCGAGTCCTGACACTTAATTATTAAGTCAGATGGACTTTGTGCCGCTCCAAAGGTATCCCCTTCTTGTTCTGAGTCAGTATCAGGCTCAGATGTAGTGTCAAACATTGGAGAAGGTGGTTGCAGCTCTGGATCAGAGAGCTGGTGACACGGAGCCTTATCGCGACGATGAGAAGATTCTGAAGTCTTCATAGGCACTAACGGCAATGAGGCAAAGGAAAGTGGTGCCGCCGTCGGCTGTGCCGTCGTCGTTAACGTCGACGATATGACTTGCTCGTCGACGAAGATAGTTTTCGGGGCCTCTGTCGACGGGTGATCAGCTGTAGACTAGGTCGTCGACGGAACGGTCGTCGACGCCAGTGGTACCTCTGTAGACGGAGTCTTCGTCGACGAGGCTTTGGTCGACGATGTCTTCGTCGACGAGATCTTGGTCGACGGAGTCGCCGTCGACGAAGATTTCATCGAGACTTTCGTCGACGGAACTGGCTTAGAAGGCAATGAAACCCTCATCGACGTGGATGCTGTCGACGAGACCGTCATCGACGAAGAAAAAGCTGATGTAGTAGTCAGCGTCGTCGTCGCGGATGCAGCAAATGCCGTTCTCGTCGTCGGAGCGCTCGTCGACGCTCCCGTCGACGGCGGAACTTTAAGAGGCGTGGAAACACCTCGAGAGGCAGCAGAAGACGCCTGAGAGCCAGGTCTCATGGGCGTAAAGGTGGTAGGGGTGGCTGAAGACGCCCCAGGAGCTAGAGGCAAGGCCAACTTCATTTTTTTGAGGAAAGGAGATGGAACATCCTGTAAACTACCACGCTTGGAAGCTACTGAAGAAAGTCCAGAATGAAAACTTTCTGCGTCTGACAGGACAGAATCCTTGTCTTTTAGACGATGAAGCCAAAGGAGAAGGCGGCCTTCGCTGTCCTTCAGAGTCTTTGTAGAAAAAGTTCTACAGAACTTGCAGCTACTAGCCTCATGATCAGGGTATAAACAGTATATACACTTCTGGTGGGGGTCCTTTTCAAAAAGGCGCAGCTTCCCACAAGAAGAGCAAGGTCTAAATAAAGACTTCTTACTTGACATGTTGAGAAAAAACACTGGAACTAGATGTGTAGAGGTGAAAACTGAGCAGAGCTCAGGGAGAGTCCCTTCACACGACGTGCGGTAGAAAATCTGAGGGCTTGAGCTTCCGAGGAGAAGGTTCTAGCGGGTGCTGACGCCTGATTGGCTGTAATTTGGACTTACATAATGACACTAATGTTACAAGTAGTTTTTTCTCTTTACCATGCATTCCTATGTAGGAATCGTTTTTTGAGGTTTCTATTATGTTTCCTCTTCTTTATCATGTATTATGTGTACATATATATTATATATATTTAGCATTATTGCTATTTTATTTACCGTGGGACTCCCACCTCGACGACGGGGAATATTCAAGCATGTGAATCTATGAAAGACACCCCTAATACTGGAGAAACGAGAGCTACTGAGCAAGTCCCATTAAAAAAGAAAATCTCCATTGGTTAATGGTTTTATGATGCATGGGCGGCCTAGGACCTTGGAATCTGCGCAGCGAAGCTGAACACTGCTGGGAGCACCGGATGCCCTTCCTGTTCCAGCAGACCCGAGCTGTTTAAAACTATTCACTCCGTCAGCGTGTGGAAGCTACCCCTGCCTCGCGCACTGGGGGGAGTCCGTTCATCCTCCTATAGGGAGTGCATGCAAGAGGGGACGTTTGGCATCCCCCTCGGGGTTTGTAGGGAGAAAAGAAACACAGCCAGTAAATGAAGTGGGCCCTTCATATTCCCTGGCATCCGTGCCACTGCACATGTTGCACTATTGGTAGCTTTGTCCCCTGCCTTTCTGGCCCTCAGTGGGGTGTGGGGGCGTTAGGTTTCTAAGTGTGCCTACCCTAGAGTGCCGTGCAATGCTGGGGGGGGGGAGGGTGGGACTGGTCAAATAAACACAAACCCTGTGTTTCAGCTATCCTGCGTTGCCAAAAGACATTTGTGTTTCCCCAAAGCACTTTGCCAGACAGCCTGGAACATGTGGATATGAAGCTATGGGACAAGCCATGTCCGACACGGTGCAGGCGGCCCGGTGGGTATCTCAGGACTGGCACAAGGCTGTGCCCGGCCTTCAAGGAGTGCACGTGGGGCACAGATGGGTCAGGTGCAGCGCCCAACAATGGGATGCAGTGTAACTCCGTTCCTACTCACAGTGCGCTGCTAAAGTCCCCACGGTTTCTACATTACAATTTTAAAGCTTCAATAATTTCGATTAAAGAAATAAAACTTTACTCAAAATGGTAAATCAAACAGAGTTTTTGGTCCCTTAGAATGTGGTGCCCTGGGCAATTGCCCACTTTGTCATGCCTTAAACCGTCACCGATTTCAAAATGTGGAAGATGATGGTACAATATAAAAAGAGTGACAAGGCGATTAAGAAAGTGTAGAGGGAGTCATTGAGAGAGAAACAACACGTGGAAGGGCACTAATGAGAGAGGCATGTGTGCAGAGACGCTTGGGAGAGACAGAAACGGAACGAGACAGATAACCCCTCCACACAGTCCACGTGGGTTAAGGGTCCTTTCCAATGTAATATTCGGCAAAGGCAGGCCCATTTGTGACTTTGGAGTGATCTGCTTATTTAACCTCCTAGCCTGCCTATGTGCAAAGCAGGGGCACGGCTGCCACCGGAGCGACCATTCACGGGAAGCTTAGACTGAATTGGAGCTATTAACTTGCAGCAGCCCTTCCTATCAGGAGGCGGGAAGGATTAATCCCCCGCCTTTGCCTCTACACACAGGCTAAGACTGTGGTGTGGTAAATTAATCACCAAGTCGGGAGCAGGAGCAGATCAGAGGTGTAATTTCCACGGCGCTTAAAGCTTTAAAGTGGGGGAGGGGTTGCCATCACCTGGGAAAACAAGAAGTAGTTACATTACCAGAAATACAAACCCGCGAGTGATGCACGCGCGCCACAGCGAGTGATCTGTTTTCAATTATCAAGCTAGTGTCTGGGCACGATAATTGAAAACAGATCTGGCCTGTGCGGGTAACCGACACCAATAGGCCGTGTGCGGAGCAAAGGCGGGACATGCACCCTCCTTTGCCCAATTGCATGCTGTCTTTATTTGAAAGACGCACGCAAATCCCATTTGCGTGTAAGAAAGAAAAAACACACGCTCACGTGTGTAGGGAGCTTGGGCAGCTTTCTGAAGCCCCTTACAAAAATCGAGCAAGCAGCGCATGCGTGCTGTTCTAGGCTTGACCCAAAAAGCCAGATTCAGATGTTGAGCCTCCTCCTTAAGCATGGAATGACCTGCCACTGTACATAATAATCTCCTTTTCACTTCTTGAATTCCACAACAAGCTGTTTTGTTGAGTAGTTGCCAAAGGTTTGGCTAGACTCACACCGGCTCAGCTTCTGTATATCCTCCTAGGTGATAGTGTGCTCAACAAATCTACATAGCATAACAAATTGATCATTTATTAATAGTATTTAACCAATTATTTCTGAACTGCAATTTTGGGGGTGGTGGACTATGTGCCACATGCATTTTCTTCAAAGAATGTTTAGTTGATTGTGCGGGGCTACGAAGGATAAGCTAAATATTCCTCTGAGAAATCCGTTTACCTAATATAAATCAAATTGTTTTGGCTTTATGGAAGCTCTGACACAACTCACTTCAGGACTGTGACCGCTCTATCCTATACCTTAACAATCCAGTTTCCTAAATGTTGAATGTGGTGAGGTTTTAAGCACTGAGGTGCTATGCTGTGCGCAAAGCGAATAAGTAAAGGGGACAGCAGTAATACAAATGCATGTACAATGAGAAAGACACATTTGTGGGGGGATTTTTTTAATTTGTTTTAACAAATGGCACTTTTAAAACATACATTTCAAATTATGCGCCATCTATTTTCCATCTTCCCCAATCAAAACAGTAAACATTCTAAAATGTATATAAAAGTATAGGCACATACAAATGAACGATAAATGGGTGATAAAAAGGCACAAGTGCTTACTTATTTAACCCAACAAGCACATCAGATGAAAAGATAACGCTTGTGAACTTGCCATGGCTCAGGTCACACTATGACCTCAGGGAACGACGGTGGCATAAACAGAGGCTAGTACAGAGTTGCTCATGATTGCAGCACATATGATGAGATCAATACACCTGTTCTGTTACATACAACAGGATCTCTCTGGTCATACAAACCATTGTATCACGAAGCCTTCCTTCATATGTAGGGATGATTGTGTGAGGAAACATACATTATATGCTCAATATAGTTGTTCAGTTTGTAGCCTTTTCTTGGTTTACCGCTGCTCTAATGAGAAGCATTTTGTGTGCTAGAGTATTAAACATCCACTTAATTGTCGATTTAAATTGTGTAAGTTACGTCAGCTTAAAAAAGTACTTAAAATGAGCAGTTCCGTCACTTTCCTCTGAACCTACCTTAATTTGAATTGTAACTTAAGGTGAGGAGATCAAGGTTTACAGTAGGTATCCACAAAACATGCTTCCCTCAAGATAAGCCTTCAACCTTCCATTTCTCAGCCACGAATCAAGTAAATTGCCACATTCATCACTGTGGAAATGCAAGAAAGTATGAAAAGCCAACTTTTACCATGTCCACAGTATTGTTGAAAGTATTACAAAGCTAAGACATATCTTAACTGTACAGGCACAGCGACCCTTGTCTGTTGTCTATTTTAATACATTGGAAGAACATCCAATTCGAAGGATAGCGTCACACTAACCTGCCCTTAGATTCAACAGAAGAGTATTTGGATAGAGCCAAAGAATAGCGGGTTTTCAGCTACACACCAGGAGAGCTCTTTTCACACCATACTGTGCCACTACTTACATCGGAAGAGCGTGTTTGCTTTACATAGACCTTCATTTGCTGCTTAGAGTGCAGGGGAGGTGGTACTAAGACATGTTTAAACTAACCGGATTCAAAAATGAACAAGAAAAAGGCTTTGGCTGCGATGTTCAACTCTCAAGGTGAACTGGAGAAGCCAGAAACAAACAATTAAGAACAACGAGCAAAGAATTAAATATCATTCAAAATTTTACAGCATAACAAACAAGCAGAAGTAAACATTCTGGTACAAAGATCATGTCAATACCCCAGGATTTAAAAAGGCAACTTCTACGTAACTGTGAACTGGATTCATTAATGCAAAAATCTTGTTTCATACAATTTTGTAAAACTATTAAGAGCATTCTATAGGCTTCGTTTATTAATTTTGCTGCTTTTTGTGTCTGAAGACAGTATTTTAAGCACACTATTTTCACTAGAAAAAAACTAGTGAAGCATTTGCATTGTCAAACAAAATAAATGTATCTTTGGGAATTGAAGCGAAACCTGCTAATTAGAATGGGTAGTGTTTTCGTCGAGACCTGTTGCTAAAACGTGTGTCTATTCTGGTGGAAACAAGTAAGAGAGAGGAACACTGTCCTCACGGAGCCAGATAACAGGCTGATCCTCTATCATTTACTTCACATGGTCCGTGGGTACAAATTGCAACACTCAGTAAGCGAAGGAAGGCCTGGTGCACACTCTTTGTAAACCCATTATGGGGTTAGGAGAAGCTTCTCTGCACGTTTTGGAGACAGCCACTACAATTTCATGCCCCTTCCCGCCTCAAAAAAGGTGGTATTTAAACATATAGCATAGTCTACCTCTGGAACTGCTCTGCAAGCAAAAAATACACATTGAACTAAAAATACTTTATGTGCGCATTGACCAGAAAGGCACACCGTCGCGGGATGAGCTGCCACTTTTTGCTTCATACAAGTCTTTTGAGTTGCTGCATAAAAAAAAAGACATTTGGCAAAAGGCAAAAAGAAAATATTTCCACCATGACATTGTCATTCTTGGCAAGCTTCAGCACTACGGATCTTCATCGGATTCGTGGAAGTGAATGAGCATGTTTGAACTCCAGTGCGTGCCTTCACAGTAACTCGAGAAACAAATAAATTCCAAATTCTGTAATAATCCCATAAAGATCAGGTTGTGGGTGACTCTTCATAAATTGGTTTAGATGGTGCTGCAGATCTATCGTCCCCAAACAACACTGGTAGCTTAGTCCTAAGTGGTCCGTTTCAATTGGTTGCCCAGTACCTGTTAAGAACTTTGACCACTTCTTCATAAATAACAAATACAATTGCTACATCCAGGCAGACTCGACCAAGTCGTGGCACAGTCCCTTTGTAGAACCTGTTTAAAGGGGAAAATGAAAAACAACATGTGTTACACCATCAGCAGCACTGGTTTCTTCACCTTTATTTAATGTTTGCGAATCAATTTTTTGGAGGAAGAAAATTACAGAAACACTTCTTAGCTAAACTTGAACATTTGTCCAACCAGTCAAAACTGCAGCAAAAATAACAATGTTTACACAATTCATACCTTTATGGTATTTTGCATATAGAAGTTTAGAGTACTTAACTGAAGCTTTATATACAGATTGGAAATCCCAACCCCCAGGTTAAGTTACTTGCGTACGGTATGTCCTACTGTGCTATGACTGGTATATAAACAGAGGGTGGCTATTTCCAGTGGGCATGCCAAAACTAAGTATAGCAGGGACAGGGAGAGTATACATGAATCCGGAGCATCCTAGCTCCACTCTCTGCGAGCATTCTGCACATGCCTTCTGCCCAGTCCTCTTAGAACCCGCGAACTGCTTCCTTAAGGAGCGCTTGAGGTGAGAGGCCACAAAGAGAGAATCTGAAAATAATGAGGCTACTTTTTGTCCAGCTAATGAATTCCTAGAAGGAAACGGCTGCTTCTGATTTACCGGATGCTGAGGCGAACACAATACGTGGAGGTACTAAGGATATTGTGATTAGATACTAGTGAAAATATTGAATGTAATCTGGCAAAGTCCCTCCGTAGCACCTGCTGTATAAGGAGAGAGGCCGCCAACAGGCTGGACGCACAAGAATCATTCTAGGAATTGCTCATCAGGCAGTAACGGAGACTTTTATTAAAGAGGACGAGCATTTTGATACGATCATATTTAAGTCTGATTCAGTTTGTTAATGCATTTTATTGTGTAAGTGAAATCAGATGTTTTATCTTTTATGGTTTAAATTAACGGAAACTAAGATAACAGTGTAAATATTACGAAAAACAATATTCGTAGTACTGTTGAAGCCACTAACTTTTTTGCCACCTATGTATGGAAAAACTACATACTAAGGAAACTGTGGGAGGGCTGACACAACAGGTCAGTCAGGAATCAGGTTGAAAGGTTTCTGAATGCCACCCACATTGAGTTGTAATCTAAGTGTGGCTCAATGGTTAGAGCGGTAGACCCTGATGCAGAGGTCTAGCCTGGGACCAGGGTTCAATTCCCCGCCTCGGTGGATCTTGGGCTCAATATTCCACGGACCTGATAATTCTCGCCTCGGTGCCTATTCCAATCATGGAGTCCCACTCTGCAACTCTGGGCAATAACTTGCTTAATCTCCACAACGGCCCCCACAACGCTACGGATGCCTGGCCTCCACCTTGGAGGTGCCCTGGAGTGGACGCCTCACAGGGAAAGCCAGGATGGGTCCACAGCGGTATTCGTACAAGCGCCTTGAGACCCTTGCGGGTGAGTAGTGCGCTATACAAGTATAAATTTACATTTAATACTATCACAAGCAGTCATTATGTAGGGTGACCCAGGTGGCTGTCTTACAGGTGACAAATGAAACACGCAGACAGCCAAGCCTACTGAAATGAGCAGTCAGGTATCTCTTGAACAGACCAGATTACCATTTATAGAAATGAGACTATGTATTGAGGGCTTCAACTGCCTCCTCACACGTCTTTGGTAGACAACTTGCTGTATTTCACATGGAATCTAAAAGTTCTTTGTACATCAAAATCGTACACGTTTTCTTACGTTGCAAACAAAGGGAATGTTGTAAGCATAGGAAACAACATCTCCAAATGTAAATGGATATCAGATAAAACTCTCCACAGGCATCCAACATAGCATATGCACCTGCTCTGCTAGATGCATCCTAGAAGTTCTCTCTCTGCTCAATGGACTGACCTTGATAACATGCAAGAGGTCTCTGCTCCTTTGGACATTGCTGTGCTTTGCCCACAATAGCCTTTATCAACAACTCACTAAAACCCCCTATCCTCTGACACACTGTCCTGCCATAACAATTTTTTTTCCATTGACCAAACTGAACCCATTAAATATCACTCTATTGTAGACATTCACAAGAATTCTAAAATCTCTTAAAAGGGTGTCAAAGAAGAATGACGTCAAGCTGCATTATTGAAAGATGACAATCTAGCTTCCACACACACTCAGACCAAAAACCCAATTTTAGTAAAAACAGAATACTATAGCTTCCTCACTTTTCTCGTAATACCAGATCGTAGCGTTTCAGACAATAATTTATTTATTATGAGTGATTTACCTATTGTACCTTTTGTTTCTCTGTGCCAGTTGTGCTGTTCTCCCCCCGTGTGGTGACACTGACTGTTGTTTTTTCTTCCCCCCGTGTGGTGTCCCTGTTTGAGTCAGTCCTGTCTTCCTGCCGTTTTTACCGCCTTTCCCGCCGTTGCACCCTGCTCCCTGCCGCTGCTCTCCTGCGGCCCGCCCCCTTCTCTATTAGGACCTCTTCCCCTTCCCATTCGCCACCCCGCTCCCGCCTCCCAGCTGCTCCTCCCTCCAACTGGAGACTTAAGGCGCTTCCACGCGAGGGGGAGAGGTGACCTGACCTGACCTCGTCAGAGACGGTCGTTCCACCCGCCGCGTCGCTCCTCCTGAGTTCACCCGGTCTCCCTGCTCCCACCGCTCGCCGCCACTCCTGAGGTCGTGACCCCTGTGCCTTCTTTTGTTTCTCTGTGCCAGTTGTGCTGTTCTCCCCCGTGTGGTGACCCTGACTGTTGTTTTTTCTCCCCCCCCGCCCGTGTGGTGTCCCTGTTTGAGTCAGTCCTGTCTTTCTACCGTTTTTACCGCCTTTTCCGCCGTTGCACCCCG
This sequence comes from Lissotriton vulgaris, assembly GCF_964263255.1. Classification (NCBI taxonomy): domain Eukaryota; kingdom Metazoa; phylum Chordata; class Amphibia; order Caudata; family Salamandridae; genus Lissotriton; species Lissotriton vulgaris. Next base: position 115,097,472 of record NC_141687.1, on the reverse strand, counting down.
GCCCCCACTCCCTGCCGATGCTCCACTGCGGCTCCGCCCCCTTCTCTATTAGGACCTCTCCCCTTCTCATTCGCCACCCCGCTCCCGCCTCCCAGCTGCTCCTCCCTACCCCCTTCCCCCCACTTATGGCAGAGTCCGCATGTACGCGCAGCGGGCGCGCCAAAGGCGCGTCAAAAGCAAGCCAGTCTTCGCCGGTCCGCGCCCAGCGCCAGGACCCCTGGCTCCCGAAGATGACAGCCCACGCAACGGACCTACGACGCCGCCACCCTCAACGCACTCAAACCTGGCCGGAACCCCGCCTGCTGCCAAGCCACCCCGAAACTCACCCACGGACCCTTTACCTGCCAAGCCTGCAAGTTCACCTGCATCCAGACCTGCACCGCACCCGACAAGACGAGCACCAGCAGCAACCACCTCAAGTGCATCCTGCTCAACACCCGCTCTGTTCACAGACACGCCGTCGAACTCTGGAACCTGCTCGACACAACATCACCAGACGTCGCCTTCCTTACAGAAACCTGGATGCATGCCTCCTCAGCGCCTAACATCGCCATAGCCATCCCGGACGGATGCAAGATCACCCGGAAGGACCGCATCAATCAGACTGGAGGAGGCATCGCCATAGTACACAAGAACACCATCCACATCACGACCAACCCGGACAACACCTCCACTTCCAGATACACACCGATCCCAAAACCACCCTCAGAGGCACCCTCATCTACAGACCCCCGGGACCACGCACACAATTCAGCGAAGACATCGCAGACTTCATCAGCCCGTACGCTCTCCCCTCCGCCGACTACATCCTCCTAGGGGACCTCAACTTCCACCTGGAGAACAACAAGGACAGCAACACCACCACCCTACTGGACAACCTCGCCAACCTCGGACTCAAGCAACTGGTGAACACCCCCACCCACTACGCCGACCACACGCTTGACCCCGTCTTCTCCTCCAGCAAGCACATCTCCTTCAGCCACTCCACCAGACTCCACTGGACTGACCACAGCTGCATCCACTTCAGCTTCAGAAGAACAACGACCCACCACCACCCGCAACAGATTCCTCGCAGAAACTGGAGCAAGATCACCACCTCCCTCCGCCAGAACCCTCCCCCGAGCACAACGGACCCCAACGAAGCAGCCAGCAACCTCACACAGTAGCTCACCAACTGCGCCAATGACCTTGCACCACTGAAGAACCCTCCCAGCAGACCCGGCAGCAAGAAAGCCTCCTTGTTCACCGACGAACTCAAGAACTACAAGAACTGCCGCACCCTCGAGAAAGCCTGGCGCCACGACCAGACCACAGACAACATGACTGCCCTCAAGCATGCCACCTGCAAACAACACCAGCTGATCCGCACCACCAAGAAAACAGCATTCACAGAACGACTGGATAACAACGCCCACAACAGCAAGGAACTCTTCAGCATCGTCAAAGAGTTCTCCAACCCCAGCGCCGGAAACAATGACTTCACCCCCTCGCAAGACCTCTGCGACTCACTCGCCTCGTTCTACCACCGCAAGATCATCGATATACACAACAGCTTCGGCACATCTACCGCGCACCCAACCACCGAACCAACGCCCCCCACCACCACACTCCGCGCCTGGACCCCGATCAGCACCGAAGACACCACCCGCATGATGAACACCATCCACTCCGGATCACCAACCGACCCCTGCCCCCACCACGTCTTCAACAAGGCCGACTCCATCATCGCAACCCAACTCCGGGACGTCATCAACACATCCTTCAACACCGCCACCTTCCCGGAGACCTGGAAGCACGCCGAGCTCAGCGCCCTCCTGATGAAACCAACTGCAGACCCCACTACTGCCCCATCTTGCTCCTCCCTTTTCCTGCCAAAGTCACCGAGAAGACCGTCAACAGACAGCTTGCCGCCTTCCTCGAGACGAACAGATCCCTCGACCCCTCACAGTCCGGTTTTCGAGCCAACCACAGCACCGAGACCGCACTCATCGCAGCCACTGACGACACCAGATCCCTGCTCGACAACGGGGAAACAGAGGCCCTCATCCTCCTAGACCTCTCTGCAGCATTCGACACTGTCTGCCACCGCACCCTAGTGCAGCGCCTTAGCAACATTAGAGTCCAAGAGAAAGCACTAGAGTGGATCATCTCGTTCCTCACCGGGAGAACCCAGAGAGTCCGCCTTCCCCTCAATCAGATCCAAGGCCATCGAAGTCATCTGCAGCGTACCACAAGGATCATCACTCAGCCCAACCCTCTTCATGAGCCCTCTCGCAGCCATCGCACGCCAACACAACCTCAACATTATCTCCTACGCCGACGACACCTAGCTGATCCTATCCCTCACCAACGACCCTGCCACAGCCAGAACCAGCCTACACGAAGGGATGAAAGACGTTGCCGAGTGGATGAAGAACAGCCGCCTGAAACTGAACTCAGACAAGACGGAAGTCCTCATCCTGGGATCATTGCCCTCCGCCTGGGACGACTCCTGGTGGCCCCCTGCCCTGGGCACCACTCCCAAGCCTACGGACCACGCACGCAACCTGGGCTTCATCTTGGACTCCTCCCTCTTGATGACCAGACAAGTCAACGCCGTTTCATCATCATGCTTCAACACCCTGCGCATGCTCCGTAAGAGTAAGATCTTCCGATGGATCCCCACCGAAACCAGGAAGACGGTTACCCAGGCACTCGTCACCAGCCGACTGGACTACGGAAACACCCTCTACGCCGGAACCACAGCCAAACCTCAGAAAAGACTCCAGCGCATCCAGAACGCCTCCGCACGACTCGTCCTGGACGTCCCCCGACACAGCCACATCTCCGGCCAGCTGAGAGACCTGAACTGGCTCCCCGTCAGCAAGAGGATCACGTTCAGGCTCCTCACCCAAGCACACAAAGCCCTCCATGACCTGGGCACCAAGTACCTCAACAACCGCCTGACCGTCTACACACCCACCCGCCAGCTACGTTCGACCAGCCTTGCCCTCGCCGCCGTACCACGCATCCGCAAAGCCACCGCCGGGGGAAGAACCTTCTCCTACCTGGCAGCCTTCCGGGTGAGTAGCGCGCTATACAAATGTCCATGATTGATTGATTGATTGATTAGAAATGAGCAACCCAAATGCCCTAAAGGGTGTCCTGGTGCTGACGACTAACCACTAAAAGAAATAATTCACTTGAGCCAGAATTTATTTAAAAAATATTCAGCTCCAGTTGGTTTCAGTAGAATTGTTGATCTAAGCTCATACAAATCGGGAGTGGCAGAATATTACAGAGTTTGGAAGAGACCAAAGAAAAAAGAGCTGTCAATAATGCAGGTCAAATTAGCGGTGGGTATTTTCAGAAGAAACTTTGCAGATAATTTCAGGGTTCTATAGGAATAGACCATGAAAATCTATAGCATAACTACTTAGGGCCAAGAAAAGCACGTGTTCAATTACACATTGTGAGCTTTGTATTGGTTGCATGTTGGAAGGCAAACAGTGTTACTTTGGATAGCTGGTGGAACACTTTGGAGCACTCTAGAAGACAGGTCAGTCCGGCTGCCATATTTTGAAGAAGCTGAGGATGGTTTAGAACGTAAGTAAGTAACCATACATAAAGGAATTACTGTATACATACCAAACTGCTATCACAATCATTCTGTAGTGTTTTAGATGATGGGGGTGGGAAGGAGAACTATTCTTAAGACTTTTCTAAGAACATATAGCAAGTGGCGTAATCTACAGAACTGGGGACAATTCACAGCCCATAAAAACCCCCCACAGATTTCTAATAATTCTGCTTCCTTCACTGAGACCAGTTTATAACTCAAGAGGTTGCTGATCTGGAGTCCATGTAGTGTAATGGATCTCCAGGATCATCACCTTGGCCTTATCCTCATGTCTAAGTGCTATTTCTTGCATCTAGGCAGACATGTATGGGAATGAAAAATCGCATCTTCCTCGCTGATACTAAGGCGCAATAAGTTTTGTGAATTTCCTGGATAATAATACATGTATAACTACACGACAGTATCAGAGGACCATAGAGGGCAGATACCAAATAAACATGGTGGAACTCAAGGCAGAGGCTTGCAGTAACCCACAAATAACAAATATGAATTAACTTTGATTTATCGGTTACAAACAATACGATTAATTTTAGAGCATAATTTTAATACTCAATGCACATCTATCTATAACATGAAGGCCAACATTGTATTGTCCATAATGTCGATGGTGGGTAGAGATCAAGCTGATTCAAGGCAGCTTTTGTCCCTCATCAAAGAGTGGGTAGGTCTTTCAGCATCTTAATGTGCGTTGGACTAAACCCTAATTTGATAGTCTAAAAGCTTTGACTCCTCAAGAGACCCCAAGAAGTTCTTGATTATTAGCCTTTTCACCCACAAGTAATAAAGATATTGTTGATCAGTCAAAAAGTACTGCATGGTCGTCAACTCAAATCAAAACCTCAGTGGTGACACCAGAACAACTCAAGGAACATTTGCTTTACGAAAATACTCTCAATAATTATGTAAACTAATACCGATGCTGGAAATTATGGTAAGAGTTAGAACTTACTTTACCAGTAAGAATCCCTAACAATCATAAATGTTGTAAACTCTGACATATTTCTTAGAGTTCAGTTCATCTGATTTTTCTATGACTTGTGTACCTCAATAGCAAATCACTGCAGCCAGTAACACAAGGCCACTTTATGAAACTTGAAAATATCGACAATTGCTATACGAATAATTAGCGAATGACCGACAGTTCACTCAAGAACAGGAACACAACAACAAATAGTACTCACGCTACGGGCCCTTCGTTGCGGAAGATCTGATATGCACAATCCATGGTGTTTTTATACTTCTGAGCTTCCAGGCCCTAAAATTGATTTTATAAATTAGTTAATGAGCTAAACAAAAACAAGGTAGCAGGTTTCCTAGGTACAGTTGGGATCACGAAGTGAAACGAACTGCTATAACGTTTGTACCGTACAATTTAACAAACACTCATCAAAAATACATTTTATGATGTATTAAGGAATCATAGAGAATAGAATTAGCAAATTAATATCTAAATCTTAAATCCTTTTAAAAGATAGTCAAACTCTTTTACACAAACTACCGGCTGCTTACCACCACTGAATCAACTGAAGGACAATAGATTGAGACAACTCTCTGCATCCACTTGCTCATTAGTGCCTTCACGGTCTGCAAGTGTGTGGTGCACTTCCATGTTTCCACAAAAACACACATGCAGTGCATGTGAAGCAAGAGGTAGTATCATGTGCAACCTATCATAGAGGAATAAGTAAGTCTGCAACAGATGCTGATTCACTACACACAGCCTTATCAATGCAGGGCTGGAGTGGAGCCCAAGAGGACTCAGCAAAATGATACGGGGCGGATGCATTCCTCACCACAGGCGCTATAGAGAAGACTGGTAACTGGTATCCAGCAAGTATTCAGAGGTCCAGCCCAAGCTGTACCCCCAGCTACATACCCAAACTGGGTGTTCTTCCACGGGTGGCAAGGGATAGTAAATGATGTGTGTATATTGAAACCAACCCAATCTTATTTATGGAGATCTTAAGCCTGAGCGTGTAAAGGGCTTGTTGTTTGTATTCAAAAGGTCATGCAGTCAGAGGGTCTTAAGAAGTTTCTTGAATTGCATGACATCACTGCTGGATGTTCTGGGTTCTGTATTGGCAAAAGAAAGGACTATCCTCCGCCAAGAGCAGTGTTGGACTTGAGCCATTCTTGCTCCTTCTGACCCCAGATTCAGACAGCAATATGCCACCCCATTATAAGGACACATTGGTCTGGCCTCTCTTGCGACAAAACCTATGAATAGATATGATGAACGAGCCTGGCCAATAGGAAGGTCCCAGCTCGCCCGTTTGGGGACGACACCTTGCTGATCTCGAAATCCTAAATGGGTATCCAGAATCTGTTGGACCAGTACGGTGTCTTCTGCAGACAGTGTGGGCTAGAGATCAATACTAGCAGAACATAGTACATGGTTCTGAATCCCTGCCATAAGTCCCGGACACACTCAGTCTATGATGGCTTTCAATTGGAGAGGGTCCATACCATTCAATATCTAGGGAACACTCTCAATTAACAATTTGGCTGGTCTTTTCAAATCCAAAAGCATAAACTTAGGCTGGAACACTATATAAGAGGCATCTTGAGAGCTCTCCAGGGCTCTAGCTTTTGCCCTGATAACCCCTGAACTACAAATTAATCATTTAAAAGCCTTCGGGGTAGGGGTGGGGGTCATTAAATAGTGGGGATCTTTTGGGTTATGACAAAGTAAATGATATGGAATTGGTGTATAATCGTTGCGTACATCCCCATACGAACCTCACTGCTAGTACCCTACTTATCCCACTCCGTTGGAGCTTGGTCTCAGACCACTCTCACACAAAGTAAGACTCAGACCCCTGTTGTATTGGAGGATGATCTGCTCCTCTGTGGACCAAGTGTTATATTGGATGGGTGTAAACGAAATTCTAAAGCATAGTGTCCTTTTTTCCCCACAAGATCTACAAGTTCCATTTCTTGTTCCGCAAGTGAAGCTAGACCTAAAATGTCCTAGACACCCACACCTGTAGCATGTTCCAGTCCTACGTTCCTCAGGCTAGGGTTTGGAAGAACTTTCATACCTCATAGGTTTCTTTCGTTTTTTCTTTTCTGACCTCTTTCACCTCTATCGCAGTTTCTTTCTCTGTAATTCTTATATGGTTTTTTTCCAATGCCACTTTATCTAATCCACACAGCACTGTGCTCCATGCTCCTTTCAATCTGTATGGATTCCTCAATAGTGGGATCTTGGAATAGCAGTTTTTCTTTTACCTTTTTTTTGTTTGTGCACCTTACAATCTGATCACGAATCAAAGAGTCAATGGGTTCTGAAAATCACGGGTTATCGTCAAACCCTGTACAGTGGCAACATAGCTCATTATGTCTTCATCCTGCCCCTTTACACTACAAAAGAACCTATGTCTCTCGAAGACTACATTCACTTTAGGAATGAATTGCTTCTCCAACATTAGCAGTGACATATCATACAGATCCATTGGCTGGCCATTTCTCATCGCTAATGACATTTCTGGAAGATCATCATAAATTCTTCTGCTTTCCATCCAGATATGTTGCAAAACGAAGGCATGGAACTGGACCATATTTACATCACCTATAGCCAACATATAAATAAAGAAACTGTTCTTCCATCTTTTCCAAGGAATTTGGGGGGTCCCAGGCACTTGTAAGAAACTAGGAGTAGCTGCCATACTTTGCTTCGCCCTACTTGAAAGAAGTGAAAATTAACAAACTACTATAAAATACTAAAATAACAGGCCAATATAATAAACTGAAATACCTAACTAAAATTATTATCTAAAATAATAATAGTGGCCATTCCAGCTTATTTTTCTTTTATTGCTTAGTTGTTGAAAGTCTCTCTTCTATTGCCGTCCTCTCCATAATATTTTCAGGACCAAGGAAGTGCAAAAAGCAGCATACACATGTATGTATCACAGTAAGTACAGCTTTATTTATTATTATGACCTCGCGGGTATTCTTTTTTTAATTTTTTTTCTAAAAATCAACACTTGTAGTCGACTTTTTGATAGGCCGTAGCGTCCCTCTGTTTGGCCTGCTGGAAGCAGTATGGCATGACCAGTTGCAGCACACGGCCCTTATGTTGCATGGTATATCCTAGCATTGCGGCCTTTCCGACATGCTAGGACAATGCCCGCATTGCTAAGAAGCAGCGTGTTGGGCCTAGCATTGCAGCTAACAAAGAGCCATGTTGAGTTTCAAATGAGTGGCGTTGAGCTGGTACACTATCCCAAATAGCAAATTATCCAAAATTAGCGCTAATAAGCTGGCACTTAAAATTGACTAGTGCAGCGCTAAAATATGCAAATAACAAAACTCTTGCAGTTCACCTTTTACAGCCTTCAATACTCGCAATTCACAAGCCCGTGTAGCTCTATTCCCCCAACTTGTAAATAGAACTTTTCCAGAAGTCGAGGTTACTTAATCAATCTCTTCCCTCTGCACATAGCTCCTCGTCGCCAACATTTGTAGTGACTAGACTCAATCCTTGTTACTTTACTCTTTATTTCCAGTTCAAAGTACAGCAACAGTAACCTCAAGCAGATACCACCAGACTGCCAATATGAAAACCAGCTTAGAATCTACACCCCCTTCCAACAGCATCTTCGCCTTCATCACAGCATGCTCCAAATTCTAAAGTATCTCCACACAGTGTTGTGCAATTTACAGCTGAACAAAGAGTGAATTTGTCTCAAATCGTAGAAAATAAGACTTTTATTTACATCATTACTGCATCCATGGGATCTGGTCAGCCATATTTCTTATTCCAAAGTAGAAGTCCTATGATCTCAAAGCATGTAGCAGTTTGTCAAAGATAGACTTACAAAATCTAATTTATTTCTTGCAGATGTCAATGGAAAAATATACTGCAAATACTAGACCTGCTTACAGAGGTTTGCCAGAAAAAGGCTAACCGCAATGTACTCAAAAGCTAAATCATACAAGCCTTTGATTACTAGCCCTCAGAACAAGAAAGAGGCTGTCTGAATTTGGTTTTGTCAAAAGTGATCATCATCTCAAATGGTGGATTATCCATCCACTTGTCTCGCTTCAAGAAAATTAATCTTTATGAACAAACTGTTAGCTGACTTCATCTGTTTTTCCCACTACTTCCTGAAATAGAAAGACCAAGTTTGCTAATTCAAATCAAGGCCCTCAGTTTTGTGCTTAGAATCTTGCTGAACAGCCTACACTAATAGAGCACAAAAACTATTTATGTCATGCCATATGTAAAACTGAACTAGCAAATTTTTGATCGAGTTTCAAGGTCCGTTGTCCAAAGGGTTATGGAACATCAATGAAGATACCACAAAGAGGACTAGTGTAATTGAAGGAGAACATGCTGTAGGGTGAGCATAGGGGAGGAATGGCCACAGAGGAGGAAAGAGATTAACAGGGGTCCAAAGTAAAGGTTGTTTTGAGACTCAGAGCGCTCTCTAGAAGGAACCAAAAGTTGGGAAGCGGTGTCGGGGTTTCAGCACAGATGGCGGAGTGAGAGTCACAACTGTAGTCAACCTTGATTTCAGAAATTCAGGCATGGTAGAATCAAGAGCAAAACACATACATCACACTTATGAATATGGGCAGACTTATGTTGGCCGCTGGCTTGGGTTTTTGACATTACTAAAAATTATCAAAAATGTTACAAGGCGGGGGAGGAGCTACGCGGGCATCCTAGATGGTCGCGTGAGCAGAGGGCTCCCGAGACCCGCGCCGCCCTTCTTGATCTATCCTTCTGATATCCTGGTTACTTCGGTGGGCTTTTGAAGTACTATTCGTCCTGGTGCTGCTACACTTTTCTGTGCCGAGATCGGACTTCGGGAACCCATTTTACGCCGTCCTAAGTTTTCAGGCCTAGCCCCAGACGGGACCGGTGACTCTGCTGCTTGGAATGGCTGAGCAGTAATTCAACAACAACGGTCGCCTGGCATTTGCTCTATCGGTGGTGTCGCCACTTTCACTTTCGGTTTCTGTTTCCCTGCCGAACTGATTGCCGAGGATCTACATTGCATTCCTGACTCCGGTGGTCAGACCAGCTCTACGTCTGACCAAGCCTTTGGCCGGCGATCTGTAATTTCCCACGAAAGTGTGGCTTTGGAGTCCAGAGGGTCGCTGCCATCTTATCGCGACCAGGAAGACTCAACGAGGTGCCGATTCCAACATGGCGACGAAGCCAGAGCTGGAGAAGCGCAGGAAAGTCACCAACCGTGGGGGATCGGTCCAGACTAATGTGATAGACCGTTATACACAGCCAAGAGGCTCCCCCAGCGCTGCTGGCCGAGGTACTGAAGACATGAGGACGGGCCAGATGGCTGCATCGGAGGTGTCCCTTCAAGATCTAATGGCCGCCATTTCAGGACTCAAGGCGGATATGGGTCAACAATATGAGGCCATCGTGTCCAAGATAGACACGGTGGCGGTCGATGTCACTCTCATTCGAGCAGATCTGGCTAAAACTAACGAGAGGGTCAAGGAATTGGACCTTAAGGCTACCAGTCTGGTTACCGATATGACGGAAGCACAATCGGAGATCGGGAATCTCCGGTCATCACATGATCTTTTGACCAGACATATGGAGGAGTATGATAATCGGGCTCGCCGGAACAACATTCGCCTGGTCGGGGTGCCGGAGGACAGCGGTGCTGCCTCGATCGATTTACTGGTCGAGGAGTTGATTGTTGGTAAACTTGCTCCCACAGGCCTTAGTAAATTCTTTGCGGTGGAGCGTGCGTACCGCTTCCCAGGTGGACAAGTCAAACCGGGGGCCCACCCAAGGCCTATTATTGCTAGGCTATTTCACTTTCGGGACAGGGACGCCATTCTCCAGGCCTCTCGTAGACACGGTCCGCTGAAATTCGAGAACAGCTCCATTTCCATCTACTCTGACTTTACTCCTCAGGTGCAGCGGCAACGATCTGGATTCCTGGGAGTGAAGCGCCGCCTGAGAGACATGGGACTCAAATATGCGATGTTGTTCCCCGCTCGTCTACGTATTGAATAGAGAGAACGTGCTTTCTTTTTTGATCAACCGGACAGTGTCAGTGACTGGCTGGATTCGTTGCCGAAGGACGACGCCGAGAGCAGAGGCCCCGGAGGTGCGGACGGAGGTGCATCGGCGCAAGAATGACTTTTGGTCCTGGGGTCTGATTCTGGGTCGTAATTATCTGCAGAGTATTTTTATATACTTTCACTTTTAGGCCCAAGGGTGGGGCGGGTTGGGATAGTCTCTCCCTTCCTCCTCAGGGGTTCTTTGTGTAGATTTCTGGAGGGGGCGACAGGCACACTGCAGTTTGGGGTGGCTCATGAGTCAGCAGGGGTGCAGGGTGGGGGGTGTTGTAACGGGTTTTTGGTTGGGAGGTGGGGGGAGGGATTTTGGTTGTTTTTGTGTTCTATGTTCTTTCTCACATGGTACTTTATCGCTTATACGTATCCTTGCTCTGAGGTTTTGGGTGGTGGTGGTATGGGAGTCACACTGGAATGGGGGGGGTGACATGAAAGTGCTATCTTGGAACGTTAATGGTTTGGGAGACAGGATTAAACGTGGTATTGTGCTTCAATTTATTAGACGCCATTCCCCAGATGTTGTTTTCCTCCAAGAAACCCACTTGATAGGGAATGCTTGCAAAGCTCTTGACCGCCGAGGTTACCGACTTGTGGCTCACGCTGGCTTTACATCCGGCTCCCGGGGGGTTGGCATAATGGTGAAATCCTCTTTGGCCCTCACAATTGATGATGTCACCCTCGACGGTCGGGGCCGATATGCTGCTGTTTCCGGGAGATGGGAGGGGAGGTTGGTTGTACTTGTTGCTGTATATATCCCCCCGGGACTGCAGGCCACCACTTATGCTGACCTTGGTAGGACTCTTCTAGGGCTTCCAGATGGTCTCGTGATTATGGGTGGGGATTTTAATTCTGTAATTTCTGGCGAGTGTGACCGGCTTCCCCCCAGGGTTCTCCCACTGTCCCAGATGTGGCTGACTGACTTGCTTGAGACCTTTGGGCTGGTGGATGTTTGGCGGATGTTGCACCCCGCACAAACTCAGTACACTTTTCACTCCGGTGCACATGGAAGCCTCTCGAGAATTGATTACTTTTTGATGTTAACTGCCAATTCCTCCATGGTGAGTGGGATTTGACATCTCCCTAGGGGTATTTCTGACCGTTTCCCTCTGTTACTTGAGGTCTCGGTGGGTGGCTTTTCTGGCTGTAGGGTCCCTCCTATTCCTCCCTGGCATTTTGGGAATCCCCAGCTTCGTTCGAACTTGGTTAAGGCGATCGATTGCTATTTTGATGAAAATGTGGGATCGGTCGCCTCCCCTACGATTCTGTGGGAGGCCTTCAAAATGGTCATACGGGGCTCCGCGCTGTCCCTTATTGCTGCCGATTGGAAGGCGAGGAGGGAAGCTGTGTCAGCTCTTGAGGCCGAAATAACAGAACTCGAGACTGAGTTGGGTAGAGATGATACACCTGCGCTCTTGCATTCCCTGGAGCTGAAACAGGCAGACTATAGAGCCCTGGTCACTGACGCTGCTAAGGCGATGCGTGTGAATCAGTTGGGTCGTTTATATGATGTGGGTGATAAGGCTAGTAAGCTCCTGGCGTGGTTGGACAAAGCTGATAGACTGAATCGTGTGGGGGCGGAAATACTCCGCGAAACAGGAGAAAGTGTGACTGACCCGGGCGAGATTGTTGAATGTTTTGTGGACCATTTCCGAACAGTATACAGTTCTGTGAGTGATCGTGATGAGGCTGATTCCTGTTTGCTTTTACGCAACATCGCACTCCCTTGTGTGTCGGAGGAGGATAGATTGGCCTCGGAGGTGCCATTCACTGTGGATGATATTGCCATCGCCATTAGGTCCCTGCGATCGGGCAAAGCGATGGGGCCCAACGGTTTGCCTATCGAACTTTACAAACTGCGACCGGACAAAATGGCCGCCCATTTGCGTACTATGTTTCTTGATGCGTTCGAAGAGGGCCTCCTTCGACCTGAACAGCGCCTGGCTACTATAGTGGTCATTCATAAGGACGGCAAACCTCGTGACCCTTGTGCCTCGTATCGCCCCATTTCATTGCTTAACGCTGAGCCTAAGATCCTGGCCAAAGTTCTAGCTAATCGTTTATTATCAGTGATTTGTGACTTGATCCACCCGGATCAGTCCGGTTTTATCCCCCACAGGAATACGGCTCTCAATCTCCGCAGGCTCTACAGGATCCTCGCGGGAGCTGAGACTCTCTCTGAACCCGCAGTGGTGGCTTCCCTAGACGCCACAATGGCTTTTGACACCATTGAGTGGCCGTACTTATGGGCTGCCCTTTCTAAGTTTGGTTTCGGTCCTGGTTTCATCGCATGGGTGCGGCTTTTGTATGAGCAGCCACTAGCCCAGGTTGTAGTAAATGGCAGAGCTTCTGCATCGTTTCCACTGGGGCGTGGCACCCGTCAGGGGTGCCCGCTCTCTCCACTTCTTTTCGCATTGGCGTTGAAACCGCTCGCAGCGTGGCTCCGTTGGGAGCCCGCGATAAAAGGGATCCAGTGGACACCAGATCTGGAGGATCGCGTCTCGCTATACGCAGACGGTATCCTTCTTTATTTCACTTAACCCCAAAAGTCCCTCAACGTGCTCTTCGATGTTCTCACCTCCTTTGGGAAGAACTCCGGGCTTGTTATTAACTGGACCAAATCATGTGTCTATGTTATAGCGGGTGTACTGCCTCCACTACCCCGTAGATTTCCGATTCAAGTGGCTGCGGATGGCTTTAAATATTTGGGGATTTTTATTTCTATGGACTCCTCCGTTCGCTATGACCGTAATCTCTATGCCCCTCTTCGTCGCCTCAAGCAGGATGTACGAAGGTGGCGGGATTTGCCTTTATCCCGGCTGGGACGAGCGGCACTTTTTAAAATGATGTCCCTCCCCAGGTTTTTATATGCCTTACAGAATTTCTTCGATCCTGTTCCTTCCCGTTATTTCCGTGAGGTGGAAGGCCTTCAGAGGCAGTTAATTTGGGACGGACGGGCCCGTATCTCCCTATCGAAACTTACGCTTCCATGGTACGATGGCGGTATAGCTTTGCCTGATATCAGGCGTTATTATTGGGCCTCGCAATTGAGTGCGATCAACCATGTGACGTATTCTCCAGGGCCCACTCCCGCTTTCGCCATGGATAAATTCTTGCTACCGGGCGGCAACTTTTTACAGAGCCTTATATTCGAAGCCACCACTCCGGCTTCTGACTGGCCCGACGAGGTGTGCCGTGTGTGCCTGGAAGGACGCGACTGTGGCTACGGGTTGGAGTGATAGATTGACGCGCATGACCCCGCTGTATGATTCTGAGCGGCTGGGTAACCTGTGGCGTACGAAAGGGTTTAATAGATGGGATATGATTGGTATTAGCAAGGTGGAGGATCTATGGGCCAAAGGCACAGTCAAGTCCTTTGAGGCCCTGAAGTTAGAATATCAACTGGACGACAAGGAATACTTTCGCTACCTCCAGGTACGACACGCCCTGCTCTCAACCTTCCCCCCGGGGACGGACATTACCCAGTCGTCCCCGCTGGGAAGACCGTATTCTGGATGGCCATGTCCCGGACAGCATGATTTCTTTAATCTACAAAAAGCTCATTAAGACCAGGGCGGACCTTCTAGTGAAACTTCGGGCCTCCTGGGTGACGGATGGCCTTGAATTAGATGACGAAGACTGGCAAATGGCGATTTCCTTTCCCAAGGAGGTGGCCATTCCAGCTCGGCTTCGATTTGTACAACTGAAGATCCTCCACCGAGTATATGTGACTGGTGTGCGTCTGGTACGGATGGGGCTCGCAACTGATGGACTGTGTCGGCGTGGCTGTGGAATGAATGGCACCTTTCTTCATATTTTGTGGGAATGTCCGGTTATTTCTGCCTTTTGGTCTAGGGTGCATGATGTGATGGGGCGAGTTACTGGGGTCCCCCTCCTCCCTGAGGCGAGGCGCTGCCTGCTTAATGTGTGGGAACCCATGGATTGTACGACCGCCCAGACCTTCTGGGTCACCCTGGGCAACATGATTGCTAAAAGAGACATAGCGCAACTTTGGGGCTCCCACAGACCACCAGGAGTAAATGCCTGGAAAGATAACATGGACTGGTGCATGTTTCGGGAAAAGACAGTCTATGAGGCTCGAGGTCACCCTAAGAAATGGGGTAGGATTTGGGCACAGTGGAATGAATACCGGGGAGACATTTGTACCCCACCACTTGATTATACTGAGACTATTCCCTCATCCCCGTAATTAATGTTCCCTTTGATCAGCATCCATTTCTTCGACATTCCTTTCATTGTCTCCCTGCCCCCTGCAGAACTGGTCCCATTCTCATATATTGATTTCCCTCGTCCCTACCCCCCGTGAACTAGATATTGTAGCCGCCATGTGAGTGTCTTTGTTGTTTGTTTGAATTTCAACAAAATTACAAAATTGAACCTTCCTTATCCTCTATATGAGATCTATACCACTGCACCGTATTGCATCGTCTTTTGACTTTTCCACAATTTATTGTGGTTCGTAATTCGCTTTGATGTCATAGCGGCCGGCCCGTTCGGGTTGTAGGCAGACGCTGTGTACTGTGCATTTGTTTAATAAAGGTTTGAAAAAAAAAAAAATATGTTACAAGGCAGTATTCTTGGAAAGCAATTCTGAAATGAGTACATTCATGAAGTGTATGGTAGAAATCCTGCACAGTGAAAAAATCATTGGAGAATTACAGCTAAGGCTGGCTCGTTTTTTGCGGTGCTTCGTTTGTGGTCATGCCATAAATGAAAGTTGAGCAAATTGCCTCTTTTCTCACCTGCATCCTGGTTTTAACAACATCTATTGGTGTGTTACCAAAGACGCTAGCTGCCCCTGCTGTGGCGCCAAATGCAGCTGTAACAAACGGATTCGTCTCTCTGTGAGGGTCATCAGCTGATGAAGAATGTGAAAAAATATATACATGATAGCACAGTAACACATTGTAATACATAGATGAAATTAAGAGTAGGAGAGGAAATAAGAAAACACTGATGCACCTCTTTTTAATCACCGAGTGGCCTACAAATACAAGTTTACAAATACATGTTCTTTTTAAAAAAAGATTTAAGGGCAGTACTCGATCTCACATAGAGCAAACATCCATTTATCGCTCTAGCTTTCTTGATGATCAGCTTCTTCATGTTCTTATTATGTGTAACACTCTTACATAGATCGCTTAAGCATAACTCTCTTCCAATACTGGTCACAGCGCAAACCAATATCTTAAACTTGGATTCAGCCTAGAAACCTTTCAGACACTAAGACTGCCCTTGGGTAAAACTGTGAGGTGTTCCCTCACCACGGCCTCATTACATACACATCACTCCTCCACCTCATGAAACATCTAAAGACCTGTGTCATAGAGTAACAGACCCAAGACCATATATTGCTTGAATGGTGATCTTGGGGCCTGTAACATTTGGAAGAACAAAACTCCAGCTACCATATATAGGGTCCCACTGCTTTACAGCTAAATGTACACTCCCTAAACACATACACTGCAGAGTCTTGTTTTTTCTGTAAACCCTGCGGGTCGGATACAGTTCCAGATTAATCCCACTGAGGTATTACCTTCTTAAGTTTTGTGCCAAGAGTCCTGTTCGCATTGTAGAGGGTCACGAGGAACAAGGATAGTGTTGCGGGCAGTAGTCAGCGTGGCACCAACAGCAAGAAGAGTGCTTCGTGTTGGCACTCCCCTGTGGTCGATCAATGCTTACTGCGAGAAGATACAGGCTGGCGGCGGGTTACGCTGAATTTCAGTGCGAGTGGTATAGTCTTGGTGTGAACGGGTCCATTCGCAATCACTAAGGCCCCAAAAGCTTAATTTAAGAGCACATGAGCCACATCAAGGGTCCAAAACCCTAGAGGCACCACTTGGAAGTCAGGAACTCACTGCAGCTGCGTCCAGGAGCTGGTTGGGGAGCCTTTATGTCTCTGAGGCTCCAATCAGCAGGTCAGCAGACTAGCCCTTGGAGTCACTCTGGGGCCCTAGGTTCAAGATGAAGTTGTAGGTCTAGTTCTTCCCCAGGCAAGAAGACTGCAGGTCAGCAAAGCTGGGCAGCAGTTCCTTTTGAGCAGCAGTCCAGCAGGAGTAGTAGCCCTTGGAGTAGTACAGCAGTCCATTCTGGAATAGTTCCCACTGGTCCACAAGTGTACTGAAGAGTTGGTGTCTAAGGTTCTTCTTTTATACAACGTTGTGCCTTTGAAGTGTGGATTAGCTTCTAGATGCAAGCCTTCCTGTCTCTAGTTACGGACTAACTACAGAGGGTATGAAGCTCATTGTTTGGAGACAGGATACAGCCTATTCAAGTGTAAGTGGGGTTGTGCCCAGCTCCTCCCATCCACCTGTCTAGGCAGAATACACAAAGCTCAACTGTCACCTACATCCACTGATGTGACCCAGAGGCACACTAGAGACACTTAATGGCTAAGGCAAGAATATACCAACTTTCTGAAAGTGGAATTTTCAAAATTGTAATTTCAAATCCAAGTTCACATCAGTGAGGACTTTAAATTTGGTGTCCAGAGACACTAACATGACCTAGTTACCTTTTCCCATTTGGAAATTATACTTATAAAATGTAATAAGGTAATTCCAATGTTATCCTATGGGAGAAGAAGGCCTTGCAGTATTGAAAAACGAAAAGGACAGGTAAAATTTCAAGGTAAATATCCAACTTTTTACGCTGCCCTCGGAGCGGTCTAGGGCCTACCCCAAGGGAGACTTATATGTACTAAAAAGGAAGGTTTGGGCTTGGCCAAAGGTTTAACACAGAAACTATGATGCGTGTGAAAAAAAATATGTAAGACAAAATAACCAAATGAATGTATGTGTTTAACTCATTCTGCACTTGTTTCTCATTCCACCAGACTTGAAGGAGAATTGTGTTGCCCCGCCACATAATGGTTCTAGATTGTCAATGGCTGGAAACAAGAAACAGTAGAAGAGAAGTAAACAAAATTCAGAACTGAGTCAATCTAGAAATAAAAAGTGTCCTTTTTTCCCCAGCCCAACATCTCAACTAAGTCAAGTTACTGACTGACATAGTCAGTCTGACTAATGTCGCCATTTATTCCAAGATACACCCAGAGGGTTTAGGCTTAGAGGCTTCTTTAGTGAGAGCAGTCTTGAGGGAGAAAAGAAAGGGAGCTTTTAGGGTGTAATGAAGAGCTGAAAATAACAGAAGATTATTCTTCAAGCCCTCACCAGGGAAATCAATCGGAAAAGGAAATCCCTCTAAAAACCATTTGTAAAAAAATACGCTTGAGAAGGTGGGAGAAGAAGGCCTTGCAGTATTGAAAAACGAAAAGGACAGGTAAAATTTCAAGGTAAATATCCAACTTTTTACGCTGCCCTCGGAGCGGTCTAGGGCCTACCCCACGGGAGACTTATATGTACTAAAAAGGAAGGTTTGGGCTTGGCCAAAGGTTTAACACAGAAACTATGATGCGTGTGAAAAAAAAT
This sequence comes from Lissotriton vulgaris, assembly GCF_964263255.1. Taxonomy (NCBI): domain Eukaryota; kingdom Metazoa; phylum Chordata; class Amphibia; order Caudata; family Salamandridae; genus Lissotriton; species Lissotriton vulgaris. The sequence continues at coordinate 115,079,343 of NC_141687.1, read as the reverse complement.
ATGTAAGACAAAATAACCAAATGAATGTATGTGTTTAACTCATTGTGCACTTGTTTCTCATTCCACCAGACTTGAAGGAGAATTGTGTTGCCCCGCCACATAATGGTTCTAGATTGTCAATGGCTGGAAACAAGAAACAGTAGAAGAGAAGTAAACAAAATTCAGAACTGAGTCAATCTAGAAATAAAAAGTGTCCTTTTTACCCCAGCCCAACATCTCAACTAAGTCAAGTTACTGACTGACATAGTCAGTCTGACTAATGTCGCCATTTATTCCAAGATACACCCAGAGGGTTTAGGCTTAGAGGCTTCTTTAGTGAGAGCAGTCTTGAGGGAGAAAAGAAAGGGAGCTTTTAGGGTGTAATGAAGAGCTGAACATATCAGAAGATTATTCTTCAAGCCCTCACCAGGGAAATCAATCAGAAAAGGAAATCCCTCTAAAAACCATTTGTAAAAAAATACACTTGAAAAGGTGGAGTAAACAACAGATATTAAGAGCAACATGATTCCCTTGCAGAAAAAAACTATTTTAAAATTGGAGTAGCTGAATGAAAGTCAGCGGGTTTGCCACCCGCCAACTTCTTGAAATGTACAGAAGCAAGACTAGCACCTGCAAAAGATATAGTGAGGAAAGCACAGGGCAGCATAAAACAAGGAGACAGACGTACCTACTTTCAATGAGGCAACAACTGTTGCGAATTTACCAGACAGAGTTGAGCCCTTAACGAATCTTTGAGTGACTCCAGAGAATTGGTGGATAGATGCAGCCTTGATCAAGAAGTGGAACCCAGGATTTGAGTGAAACCTCAGTAATGGTTTTGTGGGAGCACATAAGCTTACAATGAAAGTCCCAAATAAGAAAGAATGAATAAGGCTATCAGCTCCAACACCATGGAAGCCACCTAGATGACTTATGTACGACAAACAACTGAAGGTCAGCAGAAAGAGGCCACAGAATCTACTGGCACATGACCATAGCCTCTGGACATGAATCTGAGAGTATCCATTTGTGCAGAAGGTCACCAGATATCCACTAACCCATATTAGAACAATGAATAAACATATGATATATTTTCAATATATTTTCCTGCTAATATAAACTGATAGTCAGGAAAACCAAACAATCCAGCAGAGTGATCAATATAAAGGCACTATGGAGATATCCATTATCCTATTCACAGCATGGACAGGGACATTTTCTTTTTGGACTAAAGCAGCACTGCACCTGTACTCAATACTCCACGACATCTTATTTAGCAAAGCACCCACAGCTCGTCTTGGACCCAAATTGCAATAGTTTTTACAGATCTCTTTCGTAGCACTTGGTGATCTGTGTTTCCATGTTGTCTGTTTGGGCTCTGCCTTTCTAAATTATTTGCAGACTTCCTTCTCGGTTGCATTCTCCTACCTTTGATGGATGTGTCTATATTTTATTCCTCCAACCTCCACACAGACTGTTCCCTAACAGCTTCCGACCTCTCTTCTGGAGTATGAATTATTCGGGCATGGCCACAATGGTAAACTGACCTTCACACGCTGCAGGTACGGGTATCAGTAAAGTATTGACAATGGACAAAGCCAGGTGGGCAAAGAGGTCCAAAAGAGATATTGTGAAATGTTATTGCCATCCCACAGTGGTCAGTAAGGAATACTTAGCAGCCATTTGAGCATTTACAAACCATTCAGTGGACCTACTTGGCACTGCAGCCACGGGCTCAAAAATGCTTAACAAGGACACAGGCGTCATAATTCGCTATATAGTTAACCATTTCCAAAACCAATATCTATACTGTAAAGCACATTCGAAAAAGCACAATGGTAGACAGTTAACACCGTACCACTTGTGCTGATGCAAATGCTTACTCCTTGAGGACCCAATTTCCTGCGAGAGCTCGTTTTCTCATTCAGTAATATCAAACATCACTTAGGTTAGGCAACAGTTTCAAAACTGCATACTTTTATTTTATCGATTAAAAGGTCACATGCTTTCTTTACCAATGATTTCCTCTGGTCCTCAGTGCTTTACATTTATCTTTACTTTATGAGCAGCCACACATTTTCCGTTCTATCTCCCCATTACTTTTCCATTCACCAATGAAGAAAATTACTCTCTCGCCATCAATTCCTGCCCAGGTACAGTGACAGTAGCAACTTCCTGTGAAGTTCTAATTGGCAACAATGAGTACTATAATAATGTTGATGTTATATTTACCTTTATACCAGTTCCGCAAGGATGTCATCACAAAGAAGCGGATGGCCTGGTTGGATCCTTGTTTGAGAACCGTAGCTGTTACTCCCTGATATGTTCCACGCAGACCTAGAATAAAATGTAGCCTCTGTGAAAAGGCAAACTCTTGAAACTAATGCACCACACATCTGAATGCTTTGTGACAACACCAATGTAAAATCAGCCTATGGCATGCAGGTGAAATGCAAGAATTACATGTCTTTTTAGGTCTCGTCTACAGCATTGCTTTAGCAATGCTTGTTTGGCGAGATTATAGTAAGGATTTCAAAAGTCTACCCAAACTGCGGATTAGGTACAGTTCATGTGAGCCAGGTGCGTGCACATCGCCAGCCACATCGCACACCAACACCATTTGTCTGAGCCTCGGCATCAGACTTAAAAGGAATCCGCTCCCCCGCCCCCGCATCAGACTTCAGAGGAATGCGTTGCCCCGTCCCGCCACAGCAATGCCAAGAGCTTGTTAGATCTCGTCTACATGTTTCCTGTGCTTTCCCCTCTGCCTCCGTCCGATCACTTTCACAGCTTTATTTTCCCTTTTGCTTTCAGCACTTATCCCTTTCTCTCTGTATTGCCCCAGGTTAATTTACTCCGGCTCCCACCCTTACCTGTCCTGCTCAGCTTTTTTTAAGCCCTACGTGGCTCCACCCTTTCTATTTTGTCTCTCAGCGATAACCGCAACGTAGCGCGATATAAAGACAGAAGATTGTAGTAGTAAATGCTGGATGAACTGCTAAAATATGTTGTAGGTTCTACAGTCTCATCGCCGGGCTTCCGGAAGGCAACGTGTGGTTGTAAAGCAGGTCAGTGGGCTAATGCTCCTGCCGCGTTAATGTGAGCTCGAGCCACAGTCAGTTAAATTTGTCCTGAGAGCAAGTAGAAGAGGCAGACACATAGAATGGAACACTAAAGTTTGATGAGTTTAAAATTCTACAGTAAAATTCTTTAATTGTGGAGGTAGTTTTGATGAAAATGGTATTACTATTTGAGCAGTCGGTCATTACTTTTGGTCCCTTGAGCTGTTTATAATGATTGGTTCTCGTGTATTTCTGTACCGTATGTTTCTTGAAGTTCACAATGAAAAGGGCGAACTTCCCCATAGAGCAACAGGGAGACTTAATTTTGACGCGTCTGTACGGCTGGAGTACTGGTGAGTGTTCTCCATGCACAGCCTAACTCTTGATTTATTTTTCCCGCAGGCTTTTCGAACCTACCTCCCCCTCTGGGCATAATATGATGCCTGTTTCTTGCCTTTGCGCCTTCAAGATTAAGGGTGGCGCTCACAAATCTGTCGTAAAATAAGTTCAGGCAATGGAATGTTAGCAAAGCTGACTCGGCGTTTCATGCTTCTGATAAAATGTGTTCTTGAGTTCACGGTCTCCAAGAACCACCTCCTAGACAAACAGCTTAATTTTAAGAAGTGTTGGGACTTTTATATAATTCACAAAAAACATTTGTTAGCATTCCTGGAAACCTTGAAAATCCTGCATGCGTAAATGAGGCAGATGTTTCTATGCACGAGTAATATTTCATTCTCTTCTTGGGAAGATATGTTTTCTCTTCATTATTTTCTATGTAGCAAACCAAGTGAGTTCCTTTAGTTCCCAGGTAGGTCCCACTATTTCTGTTTACATTGGTCTTTTATTTCCAAGGGTGGTCCAATCATCCTGTGTAAATCTGCTCCTTCACTTCAGATATATGTCCGCTTTTTAGGTCTCGTCTACGGCATTGCTTTAGCAATACTTGTTTGGCGAGATTATAGTAAGGCTTTCAAAAGTCTACCCAAACTGCGGCTTGGGTACAGTGCATGTGAGCCAGGCGCGGGCACATCACCAGCCACATCGCACACCAACACCATTTGTCTGAGCCTCGGCATCAGACTTCAAAGGAATCCGCTCACCCACCTCCGTATCAGACTTCAAATGAATGCGCTCCCCAGCCCCCGTCACAGCAATACAGAGAGCTTGTTATCTCCCGTGCTTTCCCCTCTGCCTCCGTCCGATCACTTGCACTGCTTTTTTTTTCTTTTACTTTCAGCACTCATCCCTTTCCCTTGCTCTCTGTATTGCCCCAGGTTAATTTGCTCCAGTCCCCACCCTTACCTGTCCTGCTCAGCTTTTTTTAAGCCCCTGTGGCTCCTCCCTTTCTATCTTGTCTCTCACTGCTCCTTATCGGCAACGTTCAGTTGATCTTCCATCAGGTCTCCTCTGTTTCTCATCTGCCCCTGGAAGTCGACACTGTCTCGCCGCACTGCGCGATTCCCCTACACAGCCCACCTGAGGAGAGGCCGATCCATCCACGTACACTGCCCCCCCCCCCTCCATCTCAATCGTCCTCCCACACAGCCCCTACATGACTTGTCCAACCGTGAAATTAAATCCAAGTCACTTGTGCAGAGAGAAATTCGCTGGTCTGCGACTGAGGCAATCTGTTTCTCTCCTCAGAACGCCCCCATCCCCGCCCCATGGCCCCCACCCTTCACTCACAGGGCGCCTTACAGGTGCAGTGTTATGCGCAAACCTTCAATCTTGCACACAAACACGCAAGCAAAGCTCACGGTGAAGGGCGAAGACCGACCATACACAAATTTACAAGAACATATACACCTTACAAGTACAAACAGAACTACTCACATGTCACTCCCACACAGATACAGACACAGGCACACAGCCCTCATTAGGAAGTAAACAAACTGCTCATGCGCAAGCCCACATATTCCAAAAATCACATGTTACTAGAAAGAATACAGACTGGTCGCTCTTTTGCACGCCCACACATTCCAAAAATCACATGTTACTAGAAAGAATACAGACTGGTCGCTCTTTCACACAGGCACGCATACAACTTCAATTACTAGCAACTGCTCACATTTCACTCTCATATAGAAGACACACAACTCTCATTAGGAAGTACACAAACTGCACGCATGCACACACACACACACCTCACTAGAATGAATACAGGCTAGTCTCTCTTTCACTCAAACATGCACACAACTTCAAGTACTAAAACCAGCTGCTCACATTTCACTTTCACAATGACATGTGGAGGTGGAGAAGTGTGGCTCACCGGTTAGAGGAGGCAGACCCGGACGCAGAGGCCAAACCCAGGACCAGGGTTCAATTCCCGACGCGGCAGGGTCTTGATATCGAAAATGTCCACGGGCTCTATAATCCTCGCCTCAGTGCCTACTAGAATCATGGATTCACACTCTGCAACTCTGGGCAATAGCTTGCTTAATCTCCACTACGGCCCCACCGTGATGGGATGCCTGGCTTTCACCTTGGGGATGCCCAGGAGGGGTTATCTTGCAGGGAAAAGCCATGACGGGTTCCCAAAGCAAGCGCCTTGAGACCTTACGGTGAAAGGCGCTATATAAGAACGTATGATTTACGATTTATTTTACACACAACTCTCATTAGGAAGTACACAAACTGCTCCCACACATGCACGCATACACCTCACACGGAAGGGCTCTAACTGCTCTCATATACACACACAAACACATTCTCATGTGGATGGAGATACTGCGTGCACCCGTAAGAAATGTTACAGGCTGCTCAACTACTCATGCATGTCTACACTCATCACCCTAACGAGAAAAGGCATCCATTGTTGGCAATTTTCTAACATGTGCAAATACGCACACCTTATGGGAAGGAGCTAACGCTCACGCACAGACGTACATTTGTGCGCACTTATATATACCCGCGGTGGAGCACTTTCATTCCTCTTAATTTTCTCTCACCCACAGAGTCCACCTTACAAGTAGGAGATACTGCTTACACGCATCCATCACACACACACACAGCTCTCTGGCACACACACAGCTCTCTGGCGCACACATATGGCTGCTACACATGTGTTCACTACTTTTTTTTTTCCTTTCTTCAAAAAGCACATCTTGCCACTGCAGCCCCTGGCACTAAAGAGGGCTACTTTTGTGTGGATGTGCTCATTGTGCGAGGCCTGCATAACATGCTCACGGTGAAGTTAGCCAATGGCTGAAGAGGGCTGTCCACTGCTGTATGGCGTAGTGGGTGGAAGAAAAGTGGGACTGTAAAAGGGTACTGCGAGGAATTAACTAGTGTATTTGAAAAAGTCCTTTTAAATAAGTACAATATTTGCATATATAAAATTAGACGAAAAGGTCTTGGCTAGATTTAAACTTAAAGCAGCCTTTTGACTTGAAAAAAAAAAATACATTGGCTGAAGGCGCAAATATATTGGAGTATTAAAAAACTCTTATTGCTGTACTAGTTTTTTTTATTAGCTCTTCCCTCCAACACAAATATAGGTTATAGTTCCACCTCTGTAGGTACAAACATATTTTTGCAGTGGGATGCGTGATTTTCCAAAGTAGCATTCATTTATCTAGTACATGTTTACACATTATGAGCGATACACTTTACTTAGCGCTTTAAAAGTGCCGGGTCCAAGCAAGTGTTGCGACGGGTGCCGATAATGTTGTTTTTTCAGTCACCTTAAGTGGGAAAAGTCGATTTTACCTTTGTAGCAGTTCTGGGTTTTAATTTGTATTTATTTTGTGGGCAATTGTATACAGTGCTAACTTTGCCCTCACGTATTGCACTGTTTTACATAGCCACAAGTTAGATTACAGAAACCAGACGTTTATGGTTCTTTGTGAATTTGCGCTATGATTCGAACTTCTTTCTTGTAAACTCCAAAGTCGGCAACTTTTGCCTTATGCTACAATGTTGCCCATAAGTCAAGTCAAGTCATAGAATTTGTATAGCGCACTACATACCCAGAGGGTTTCAAGGCGCTTAGGAAGGGGAGGAGGATTATTTGTCGAATATCCACGTTTTAAGCTGCTTTCTAAACGCTAGGTGATTCTGGGTGAGGCGAAGGTAAGCGGGCAGTGAGTTCCATGTTTTGGCAGCCAGGAATGAGAAGGATCTGCCTCCCATGGTAGTCTTGTTGATGCGAGGTACAGTGGCGAGGGCTTGGCTGGAAGAGCGAAGTTGGCGGGAGGGGGTGTAGAAGGACAGTCGAGAGTTGAGGCAGTCTGGTCCGATGTCGTAGAGTGATTTGTGTGCGTGGGTGAGCAGTCGGAAAGTAATTCTCTTGTTGACGGGTAGCCAGTGGAGGTCTTTAAGGTGACCAGAGATGTGTTCGTTGCGTGGGATGTCTAGTATGAGCCTGGCTGAGGCGTTTTGGATTCGTTGTAGTTTCTTCTGGAGTTTAGCGGTGGTACCTGCGTAGAGGGTGTTTCCGTAGTCCAGTCGGCTCGTGACTAGAGCGTGGGTGACTGTTTTCCTTGTTTCGGTGGGGATCCAGCGAAATGTTTTTCTGAGCATGCGAAGAATGTTAAAGCAGGAAGAGGATACGGCGCTGACTTGTCTGTTCATTGAGAGTGAAGAATCCAGGATGACGCCAAGGTTCCGTGCGTGGTCTGTCGGGATGGGAGCATTTCCGAGGGCTTCCGGCCACCAGGAGTCGTCCCATGCAGAGGGGGAATTACCTAAGATGAGGACTTCTGTTTTGTCTGAGTTCAGTTTCAGACGGCTTTGTTTCATCCATTCGGCGACTTCTTTCATTCCTTCGTGTAGGTTAGTTTTAGCGGTGCTGGGGTCCTTGGTGAGAGATAGGATTAGTTGAGTGTCATCCGCGTAAGAGATGATGTTGAGGTTGTGTTGGCGGGCGATGGCCGCGAGGGGGCTCATGTATACGTTGAAGAGGGTGGGACTGAGTGAGGATCCTTGTGGTACGCCGCAGATGATTTCAGAGGGCTCGGGCTTGAATGGTGGGAGGCGGACTCTCTGGGTTCTTCCGGTGAGGAACGAGGTGATCCATTCCAGAGCCTTTCCTTGGATTCCGATGTCCTTGAGGCGCTGTAGAAGGGTGCTGTGGCAGACTGTGTCGAAGGCTGCCGAGAGGTCGAGGAGGATGAGGGCGACTGTGTCTCCATTGTCCAGTAGAGTTCGAATGTCGTCTGTTGCTGCGATGAGGGCGGTCTCAGTGCTGTGTTTGGCTCGGAAGCCAGATTGTGAGGGGTCGAGGGATTTGTTGGCTTCGAGGAAGGTGGCGAGCTGGTTGTTGACAGCTTTCTCGATGACTTTGGCCGGGAATGGAAGAAGCGAGATGGGGCGGTAATTTTTGAGTTCGGTGGGGTCCGCTGTGGGTTTTTTCAGAAGGGCGGTGAGTTCAGCGTGTTTTCAGTCTTCCGGGAAGGTGGCGGAGTTGAAGGAGCAATTGATGACGTCTCGGAGGTGCGGTGCTATGACGGAGTCTGCTTTGTTGAAGATGTGGTGAGGGCATGGGTCTGTGGGGGATCCAGAGTGGATGGAATTCATCAGGCGGATGGTGTCCTCAGTGGAGATTGGGTTCCAGGCGTTAAGGGTGTTAACGGGGGGAGGATGGTCAGCTGGTGGTAGGGTGGGTTGGCTTCCGGGTTGGTTGTCAAAGCTGTTGTGGATGTCAGCAATCTTGTTGTGAAAAAAAGAGGCTAGAGAATCGCAGAGGGTTTGAGAGGGGGTGATGTCGTTGGAGTTGGTCGAGGGGTTGGAAAATTCCTTGACGATGTTGAAAAGTTCCTTGCTGTTGTGGGCGTTGTTGTCGAGTCGATCCTTGAATGCTGTTTTCTTGGCTTTTCGGATCAGTTGGTGGTGAGTGCGGGTGGCGCTTTTGAAGGCGTCCTTGGTGATGGTGGTTGGGTCTTTTTTCCAGGCCTTTTCAAGGGAGCGGCACAGTTTCTTGGACTTTTTGAGGTCATCGTTGAACCATGAAGCCTTCTTGTTGCCAAGTTTGTGTTGACGTTTTTTCAGTGGTGCTAAGGTGTCGGCGGTGTTGGATAGCCAAAGGGTGAGGTTGGAGGCGGCTTCGTTGGCGTTAGAGGAGAGGGCTGGGGAGGTTCGAAGGAGCGATGTGGAGATCTGATCCGTGGTGATTTTGTTCCAGTTTCTTTGTAGAGTTGGTTGGAGGTGGTTGATGGGTTTCGGCTTGTTGTAGGTGAAGTGAACGCAGCTGTGGTCAGTCCAGAGGAGATCTGTGGTGTGGCTGAAGGAGACGTGGTTGCTGGAGGTGAAGATTGGGTCGAGTGTGTGGCCTGCGATGTGGGTGGGGGTAGTGACCAGTTGTTTAAGTCCGAGGTTGGCTAGGTTGTCCAAGAGGGTGGCAGTGTTGCGGTCGATGATCTTTTCAAGGTGGAAGTTGAGGTCTCCCAGAAGGATGTAGTCTTTGGAGGGGAGCGCGTGTGGGGTGATGAAGTCCGTGATGTCTTCACTGAATTTTGCGCGGGGTCCTGGTGGTCTGTAGAGGAGGGTGCCTCTGAGTGTGGTCTTGGGGTCGATGTGGATCTGGAAATGAAGGTGTTCAGAGTTGGCGAGGTTGGTGTCCGAGCTGGTTGAGATGCGGATTGATTTCTTGTGGACGATAGCTATTCCTCCTCCTGTATGGTCGGTGCGGTCCTTGCGTGTGATCTTATAGTCTTCTGGGATGGCAATGGCGATGTCAGGGGCGGAGGAAGCGTTCATCCATGTTTCTGTTAGGAAGGCGACGTCTGGAGAGATGGTGTCTAGTAGATTCCAGAGGTCGATGGCGTGTCTGTGGACCGATCGGGTGTTGAGGAGGATGCATTCTAGGTGGTTGGGGTCGGGAGTCTGTGGAGTGGTCTTAGCGGGGATGTTGTCAGTGCCGCTAAATTTGCAGGATCGGCAGGTGAACGGTCCATGGGTGCGTCCAGGAGCGGCTTGGAAGCAGTTGGGGGCGCGGCCGGGGTTAAGGGCTAGGAGGGTGGCGGCATCGTAGGAAACGCGGGGGGGCTGGGCAGCGCGAGGGGCAGGGGGTCTGGCGCTGGGCGCGGTCCAGGCGCGGACGGGCGTAGACGGGCTTACCTTTGGCGCACCTTCGGCGCGGGTTGGGCGCGGACGCTGCGCGTGAACGCTGCGCGCGGGAGCAACTGTCATATATGGGTGGTGGAAGGGGAGGGGCGAGGGCGTCTCAGCTGGGAGGCGGGGCGGGCTAGGTTACAGGACAACAACAACAAAATGGAGGGCGCTTGGGGGAAGAGTGGAAAAGATCAGCAAAGTCGCGCTGGCAATGTGGAAAGACACAGAAATAAAATAATATGCAAGTCGGCATACACAACAAATCAGCACAAAGCACAATGAGGGCGTTTGGGGAAAAGTCGAAGAGCAGCAGAGTCGCGCTGGCAAAGTGAAATGACACGCCTATTAAACAAAATGCTAAGCGGCATAAACAGCGCACAGCAGGCAGTACAGTGAGCACAAATGTCAGCACAATGCAAAGCACAAAGCACAACGCGTTAGGAAAATGATACCGGGCCAAAGGGAGCTTCGTTTTTTCAAAATTTTTGTGCTGTGGCAACCATTGATAAAGCCAATAGTCATAGTAGCTTGTAGGTGTTATTTTACCTGTGTTACATATGCATTGCTGCTTGTAGGTGTTATTTAAAAAAAATTTAAGTTGTTCATGCGCTGCACTAATATATCGAATCACTTTGCTGCTGGTCAAGCGCGCAACGTCATTAGCCAAAAAGTGATTCAGGTAACCCCCACCCATCCTGTATGGCAACTCCTGCTCCGGCTGCTTCCCGGGCACACACACACACACAGCTCGAGTACTTTAAAGCTGTTATTGGCACACTATGCTAAAACCTACATTTTAGTTTATTTGTGCCTTGGGAGTGTTTTTATTAGTTGCGAATGCCTTCCATATGTTTAATTATTATTCGCACTAGACTTTACTTTAGGGCTTTAAGTGTGCCTGGTCCAAGTAGGTGCTGCAACATGTGCAGATCGGGCTCTCTGTTTTTACTGTCACCCTAGAGGGAAAAATCATAGTTTACCTTTGCAGCATTTTAGGTTTTTATTTTTATTTGGTTTTTGGGCTATTGTATATTGTGCTAACTCAAACCTAAAGTATTGCACAGTTTTACATAGCCACTAGTTACACAAATATAAAGTAACATGTCTTTTACCATGCTGTAGTTGTTGATGCTTTTTTTTCACTTCCTACGTGCCAGCACAAGTTTAGCATCCTGCTGTGGTTAATTTGCATCCCACAGATGCAGCCTCCAAATAGATTACAATCTGTGTCGCTTGTCTACGTAGCTTTTTATTAACGTATCCTACTTTCCTTTCTCAAGTGCTGGATTTGTCACCGAAACATCACACTATAGCAGACCTTCTGTCTGCATTTTTTTAATCAAACCTAGCTGTATTTATTGCATTGTATTTACAGACTTACATGTGTACCATGAAAGTAAAGTTTTAATAATAGGGTAAAGATGAGATTTTAACTTTGTAGCATTTCACACAGGCTCCTCTCCGCCCCCTTCCTTTAATGGCCCTCCCCCTCCCCCAGCACAGAGCGCGCATTACTAGTTTTTAATGGCCGCACGTTATCTCTCTCACGCACCATCCTAATAAGCATATACCTTGCGGCTCACGCTAGCCTTTGATTGGTGAGAACACATCCACCACCCTCCCCGCAGCATACCCTGCTCTAACAGGGCACACGGTATCTACTCCACGAACCGTTTCTCTCCACTCTGCTCTCCCGTATCTCACACTCCTCCACCGTCTCGCCTGTCTTTGAAGGAACCTCCCTTTCTAGCTCACCTGCCTTTTCTACTTCATCTCACCACTTATTTTTCTCTCCTCTCACCGCCCTCGCTCCCTCTCATCTGTCACTCACACACTGTGCACTCACACTACTTCAGGCCACACACACTGCACCCTCACACTACTTTAGACCACACACACACACCGCACCCTCACACCCTCACACACCCCTCACCCTCACACTACTTTAGACCACACACAATGCACACACACACACACTGCACCCTCACACACCCCGCACCCTCACACACCCAGCACCCTCACACACCCCGCACCCTCAGACACTCTGCACCCTCAGACACTCTGCACCCTCAGACACTGCACTCTCACACACTACACTCTCACACACTGCACCCCTGTTTGTTTACCGCACTCATTATTACTTCACTCATATCCCTTGTTTAAAAAAAATAACAACTTACACATAATTGAAAACACCTGCTATATATCCAGTATATAAGTATATAAGTATATTGCTCTCTCATTACACTATGCCCTCACACATTGTGCCCTCACACACTGCCCACTCACACATTGCGCCCTTACACACTGCACTCACATATTATGTACTCACACACTATGCACTCACACTACTTTAGGCCACACACACTGCACCCTCACACTACTTTAGACCGCACACTATGCACACACACACACACACTGCACCCTCACACACCCTGCGCCCTCAAACACTCCAGGCCCTCACACTACTTTAGACCACACACAATACACCCCGCACCCTCATACACCGGAACCCTCACACAACCTGCACCCTCACACACCCTGCACCCTCACACACCCTGCACCCTCACACACTCTGCACCCTCAATAACTTTTATGTAAGTATTAATGATTTAAAAAAATAAAAGCCATTGTTATTTGTAATATCAATACATCTAAATCACGTAAATGCAACACATATTGCATTACAAATGCTATAGGTGTCACATTTGCGAAAGTTAAAACTATTGGCATTGTAAATGACAAAGCTATTCATTTCGCTATTTTCAAAACCAACACATAAATATTAGCTTTGTCATTTACAATACCAATAGCTCAAACTTTCCTAATGCGAGACCTATTGCATTGCAAATGCTTGTTTATATGTAAATCAGTGGAAAGAAGTATGGGAACAGTGCAAGATTTGAGCTTAGGGGAAAATAACCCAATAATCACATTTTTAAAACTACCTTACAAGATTTGGAACATTTCTCTTTTTAGCAATCAGATCGAGGAAGCATCAAAAGGAGGAAGAGAGAGGCTCTCTTTTCTTCGTTTGAGGAAAGGGAAAATGTTTTCCGGTCGAAACAATGGCAGTTTATCACTGACAGCGGATAATTCATGAAGACTGAGCAAAACACTTGCAAATTTCAGAGTAGTATTCAATTAAGAAAACAAATCCCTAAACACACTGGCAAATCCAATGTAGGAAATAGGAGGATGATACAAAGAGGTGTAGGTGTGTGTGTGTAGGTGTGTGTGTGTGTGGGTGTAGGTGTAAGTGTGTAGATGTAGGTGTGTGTGTGTGTTTTTTTTTTTTAAAGGCAAAAGTGTGAAGTCGTTTTCTAGTTCTAAGGTCACGGTACCGCTAAACTAAAAGGTGAATAAATGTAGACAAAGAAACAGTTATTGAGGAAACAGCACTGGGAATAAAACGGGGACCAAAATGAGGATAAAGGAGGGAGCAAAAAAAACAACAAGCATTGGCGTAGCCAATAGGTCTTGCCTTTGGGACCTTAAAAGTATTTGGTTATGCAGCACAATATGCTTACTGCAACAACATTAACTGTTGCATGGCTAAACACTTATAAGGTCCCGAAGACGTGACCTATTGGCTAGGCCAATGCTTGTTCTTGTCAGGCGCTGTTTATCTTCATAATAGCATTATACTAATCCCCTATCTAGAGTTACCAACTTTTATTAGGAAAATGACAGTCATTTGTTCATGGTTTGAATTTCTGGAAGGACTGTGCCATGGTATTTGTAAATTACTTTATTGAAACTCAAAAATCCTGTTTTCATTTTTAACATAAATCTGTCTTGGTTTACATAAATTGTGTTCATTCGCACAGCTCTAGAGCCATTTTATCAAGTGAGTTTCTAATGTAAACAATTATTATGGAAGAGGGTAAAAGTACCTGCTTTGGGCTGAATTCAATATTTTTTTACCGGCCTGGGTATAAAAGAGCATAAAGCATGGTCACACCAGTAAAATACTATGACGGCTCGCACTGTTCTGTCTTCTGGCTCTAAATGCATACTCTTACTTTGCAGCTATATCCCTAATTTTAGGATGTGCTCATTTAACGTGTATCCTTTATTTATATAAACATGTCTCGTCCTGAGTTTAATATAATTGCTTGCAGCCCACGCAACTCAATGGTGCTTTTTTACTTGCTCCATAAAGGTTCACCTTTATTCTCGAAGTCCTTGAAATAGATTTGGAATGGTGGCAGCAGCAGGACCCATGAAGCACCACCCTCCATTAGCACCCATCTCTGGGACAGCTATGTGCACAGTCCCAGGACCCGTGCAGCCGTTGTATCTCGTGGCACTCCCTAAACTTTCCACCTGAACACCGGGAGGGAGTATCGCCCCAGCGCGCTCCCCTGTCCTCCTCCCACACACTAAGCTGTCGCTACAGGCGGGCCCGGTAATTCTACACATTACGGTAAAACCTGGTTGTCCTGCCCTGGTCACGTGACGGCTGAAGTGTATCTTACCCTGTTGCTCCTAAAACAAATTCCCCTGAAGAGGGGGGGAGTCAGAGTGAGCCGGAGTGGAGCCCTTGACACGGAGAGCAAGCCTGAGGAGCCTGTTATCACCCCCACCCCAGCTGCTGACACCCTCATACCAGCGCCTGACACCCTCGTACCAGCGCCTGACCCACCCACTCAGGCTGGGCTCGAGTCGGGGTACTACGCGGGTGGACGTCTATTGGGTATTGTATGGTTAGTGGGCCCAACCAAAAAAACATTCAGTGCATTTACTAGATTTTTTAATGGGGTAGATTAGATTGTTAGGAGTCGGGTGTGATCTTTAGTGAAAGAGGTATGTGCCTTCATGCGGAGGGTTGGTGTGGGCGTGTGAGCTGAGGGAGAGAAGAATAGGTATTGTGAGGTTACAGAGGTAGAACTTTAAAAAAAGGAGAGGTTGTGATCTCTCTAAAGAGTTGTGGGTAGTTTGCTAAAATGCATCTGTCATCGTCACAATAATTGTAAGGCGCTCCGATACCTTAGCGGTATATAAAACTCCTGCATAAATCAATAAAAGAATAAATACATAGAGATCAATGCAAACATGCATGTGAGATGGAGAACATTGTGCTCAGGGAGAGGAAAGCAAAACCAAAGAGCATGATGGACAGAGTGTTGAACATTGCAAGCACTCGCCCCCTGTCATCTAATCTGGGTTTAATCCATCATCATTCTTTAGCTCACTCCGCCACCCCAGTTCAAACAGGGCCATTTGCAAATCAGTCTGACCTTGTGCCTCATGGTAACAGTCCATCCAGCCTGAATTGCCAAGCCATGTCTTCCCTGGACTGGAAACAAGCATTCTGGGACCGGTTTCTGGCTAATCAGCCATTATCAGCCAGGCTAGCTTGAATCCAGTGAATAAAGCAAAACCAAAGGGGATGATGGACGGAGTGTTAAATATTGCAAGCACTCACCCAGAGTCAACTGATCTGGGTTTAATCCATCATCATTATTTGCCTCACTCTGCCACCCCAGTTCAGACAAGGCCATATGCAAATCAGTCTGACCCATTTGCCTCCTGGGAAAAGTCCAGCCCGAACTGCCAAGCCATGTCTTCAATGGACCGGACACTATCCTGGGACCGGTTTCTGGCTAATCAGCCGTCATCGGCCAGGCTAGCTTGAATCCAGTTGCAAAGTGAGCAAGGGAGAGGAAGCCTGCAAAAGATGGAAGGGAGGACCATTTGAAAGAAAACAAGTGGCGGCAGAAGTGAAAGTGTTTCCCTTGCGAGAGCGAGCAGCACCAGGAGCGATAATTGCTAACATGTGGGGCCAAAGCTCGCTCCCGCAAGGGAATCGCCAAACGTGCACCCGTTGCCATTGAAAGCAATGCAACGCGTGCATGTTTTTGGGGACAAAAGCAGATGATTCCAAGAGGTCCCCCCTATGAAGCACAAGCGCTGCGTAGGCAAGACCTAATGAACGAAGAGCAAGTGAGGTCAGTGGAGGAAGGGCGTGGGAGAGAGAGGTAGGTTTAGTTCCCCTCAAGAAATTTTTTAAAAAACAAAACAAAAAAGGGGAGGTGGAGTTGGTATTGCAGAAGGAATAAGGTCTAGAAGTAAATAAATGGAAGGGAACAGAGGGCTGTGTGGTTGCCCGAGCACTACCCACCTCTACAAAACTAGACCAGTAAACTACAGAAATAAAACAAAGAAAGGACTAACATAACGATGAGAGTGTGGTCGAAATATCAAAACATGTGCTAGAAAGAACAGTTCAGCAGTTGGAGAAGAGCAGAAAAATTCAAGGGAAACACGGATCGATGTGATCGCTTGTTAAAAAAAAACTTATTGCAATCTCTAGGGACCTATTAACGCACTCTATGGCTATCTTTGTTTAGCCTTCCTGATAGTACCAGCCTGGCTACCGTAGATCAATCTAAGCTTTCTGTCTGGTAAAGAAAGCAGGGCGAGGGAAGGAACAGGCACTGTTGCATACCTTGTTCTCGGACGATCTCTCGCACTCCATGGAAGAAACCTCGATATTTTGGCATGGGTGAGCACCGATCGTGGATAAACTTCACCTGCGTGCAACAGTCAAACATCACAAGATTACATTCAACTTTCTTAAAAATTATTTGTCTGCATCACATTTTACAGTTATTTAGAAACTATATTTATAATCACACGTACAATACAAAATAAGTCATATTTCAATGTCAAAATATATCTGCGATTCAGTAAGATTTTTAGAGGATCTAAACACTTTACTTTACAAAATGGATAATGCCATTAATACTTTCATTGCTGTGCTTGCAGCTCGTGATACATTTAAAGACTTATATCATCACTATGTCAGCACGAAATATAGGTATTCGTTTTTCTTTCGCTATCTCTCCCACCTCTGTGCCCTTAGGTCAACACACAGTGCCCTACGCATTCTTTCTGCTTCTCAAGATTCTCTTTAGGCCCCACACATGCGCGTGACGTCAGTTCTGTACACAACTTTCCGCACCAGAAACGCAGAGCCATGCAAAAAAACGACCACTGGTGCCATGAAACTAGGGCCCTGATAGGGATGACCTTAACCCTAGAAATCAGTTCGCAGAATGGGGAGGATGGGCGGGGCAGTAAGGAATCTATCACTAACTAATGTCTCTCACAGATATATCGTTACACAAGTAGTAATTTGTGCATCTGAAATAGACACGTTAGCGATAGCTTCCTTACCTTAGAATAGATACCCCTGCGAACAAGATTACACCAGAGTCACGGAGAACAGAACGTCCAAAGAAGCCGTATCTCCGGACCAGACTGTCAAGGCAATAATGTTTGGTAAACATGTGAAGAAAGCCCACGTAGCTGCCTGACAAATGTCCTGCAAGGGAACGCTGTGTCCCAAGGCAGCAGTGGCTGCCGTTGCCCTGGTAGAATGGGCACGCAGTCCCAAAGGAGGCTCCTTCTTAGCCAAAAAGTAACATGCTTTGATGCACAGAACGACCCACTGAGAGATGGTCTGTTTGTGCACGGCCCGACCTTTTTTGGTGCCCACGTAGCCAACAAAGAGCAGGTCATTCACCCGGAACTGCTGTGTGCGCTTCAGATAGAACGAGCGCGCACGTTTTGGGTCCAGACTGCGAAGCCTCTCTTCCTCTTTTGAAGGATGCGGAGGCGGAAAGAAGGTGGGCAAAGTGATGGTCTGCCCGATATGGAATGGCGTGACAATCTTTGGCAAGAAAGAAGGATGGGCCCTTAAAACCACCTTGTCCGGATGAACAGAAAGGAAAGGAAGTTTAGAAGAAAAGGAACTTCTGGCAGAGGTCATAGCTACCAGGAAAGCCGTCTATAGTGTGAGAAGACGTAAAGGACAGTTATGAAGGGGCTCAAAGGGAGCGCACATCAGATATGTCAAGACAAGGTTTAAGTCCCATTGAGGCATTATGAATGGCAACGGAGGAAACCTGTGCGTAATGCCTTTCAGGAAACGGTTAACAACCGGGGACTTAAAAAGAGAAGTCTGATCTGGAAGCCGTAGAAAGGAGGAGTTGGGGGAAAGATAACCTTTAATAGTGCCCAGAGCTGAGCCCTGCTGGACCAAAGAAAGAAGGAACAGAAGGACCTCGGAAAGAGGGGCAGAAAGGAGATCCACAGCTTTAGCTGTGCACCATGCCACAAACGTGTTACACCTGCAGACGTATACCATTTTAGTGGAGGGACGCCTGGCTGCCAGAATGACATCACAGAGTTCGGGAGGAAGATCGAAAACTGTCAACTGTCGCCGCTCAATTTCCACACATGGAGGTGGAGGATGGACAGGTTCAGGTGGAGGACCGTTCCCTGCTGCTGCGACAGAAGATCCTCTCGAAGAGGCAGTCGGATAGGGGATCGATCGTCATGTTGAGCAGCTCGGGATACAAGTATCTTCGTGCCCAATCCGGAGCCATAAGGATGACTTGGGCCCGGTCGCGCCGAATCTTCTTCAGCACTCTGGGCAGAAGTGGTATAGGCAGAAAAGCGTACAACAGACCGCAGCTCCACCTGCAATGAAAAGAGTCACAGAGCAAGTGCCGCCTTGGAAATTCCAACACGCAGAACTGATTACATTGTAATGGCGAATAGATCTAACCAAGGCTCTCCCCACTGCAGAAAGAGACCTTGTGCCACGTCCCAGTTCAGACGCCAATCGTTTCATCCACTGGAACCCCGGTGGCTGATCTAGACCAGGTGTCCATCAAAAAGTCCGTCAAGACCTCATTGAACGGAAGCAGAGGTTCCATAGAACTTGCCGCCGGCTGAAGCACTTCAGTACAGAGATTTGTCTTATGAGTGACAGTAGGCAGATCGAGGTCAAGGGCCTCAGCTGCTCTACGGAGCACCACAGAATAAGTGGCGCCTTCCTCCATGACAGCGGGAGGAGACATAAACCACGGCTCAGAGGAGAGGTCAAGCCCACCTGCATCTTCCGATTCCTCCGCCCACTCAAGTTCAGACTCGCACGCCGTGCAAGAGGGTCATCCGACCCCTCCCAGTCATCCCCCTCCTCGACGGCTCGAGGCACAGGCGGCAGTGGCGGGGTAGGCACTGGGGTAACAAATGCTCCAGCGGCGTCGGGAACGGCGCCGGCAGGTGCCGATCCGGGTCCATGCCCCAATTCGGGTCCCAAGCTGGGTCATAATTGCCCGAAACAGGGACCATGCTGGAGCCACCGGCGGAGGACCTTGCGGTGTCGGGCCGGAGCTGCCTCAGCGCCGACGACGGAGCCGGCTGGAAACTCTTGCAACTGGGCCAGAGTCGCCTACAGACCCAGATAAGGTGGGTAGGACGCGGGACTCCCATGTTCCAACGGAGCCGCAGGGGAAGGACCCCTGGCCCCCTCGTCCGCATCCGAAGACCGACGGGGGGACGCCAGAGAGCGAACACGCTACTTCGACTACTTCTTGTGACGTCAGCTTCCGAGGGCGAAGTCTTTGACCCCGAGGAGCAATGATGATGGCTCCGCAGACAGTCCCTTGAGCGACCCCTGGACCTCAAACGGTGCCGAGACGACTAGCTGGCTTCCAGCAGCTTTCGGGCCCGCTCCCGCAAAGCCTTCGGAGCCATGGCCAGACAGTCGGTACATGACCAAGAGTCATGGTCGCGCTCCAGACAGTAGAGACAAACGCCAAGGGGGTCGGCCACCAACATTGTACGGCAACAGGCCTCCCAGGATTTAAACCCAGGTATTCCTGCTTGGCACCAGGAGTCAAAGACTCAAAAGGAGGAGAGACAAAAAGTTAGTCAAAAAGTGACTCGGGTACGTGCTCTAACCGGATCTGCGTTTGCTGGCACAGAAAAATAAAGAACAGACGTCCGCGCGCGTGGGTGGTGCCTAAGTAGTCGCTGTGACATCATCTCGGCGCTAACAACGCCAGCGACGGACGCGGAGCCGTACGACGCCGCCTACCAACGAGCAGGGGTACTGCGGAGGCCTGGGGATATTCTAAGGTAAGGAATCTATCACTAACGAGTCTCTTTCAGATATACTTGGTCAGCGTCTACAGTGCATCAGGAGAAGACTGATTAAGATTGAGCATCCGCCAGGTGGGACCGGTGGACCCTTCAGCAGCGCATTTTCCAGGATGGCTGATGGGTCGCGTTCACTCAAAAAAGCCACAGGAGACGCCAGCCAGTTAAGACTGCGTCTGACAGACTGCACATGTGCAGAAAGTATGCTTCCAGACTGAGGTGACATGTGAGACGCATTCGAGTGGTGGTCAACGGGAGACCACGGAAAGCCTTGAAAGAGGTCATAAAACGGAATGGTGCCAGCTAGGATTTGCTTCCCTCTCGTGGGTGAGATGTATGGTTTATAAGGGGCATTTAATTGGATTTTGTAGTAGGGAAAGTCTAGAACTAATTCCTAGCACTGAATTTGTGATAACAAGTAAGCTCCTTTGAGCTAACTGGCTGTTTAGCTGGATGGGGTATATATTTCCTGACCAGCACTTATCCTTTATGATTCTGGAGTCATCTGTAGCTAGGTGCTTAAGGTCCTGGACTCTAACTCCGGAAGCTAGGGCCCAGACCCTGTGTCTCACAGTATAATGGAAGGCAAGAAGAGACAAAAGAGTAGGTGTGCTTTCTCAGAGTACTCTGATGCTAGCTGGGAGGATGGTGAGCCAGAGAACAGCAGATTTAGGGGTTCTAGATCGTGATCCCAAGGAAGCCTGGAGCTTTTATCTGCCTCTTAGGTCAAGCAAATTATCGAACTGGCAGTGTCGAATGGATTGGTTACTAACTCAGGGGAGAAGGAGAAGTCGTCCAGGTTGACAAAACCAAGGAATCTGTTTATCGTTTCATTTTCTATCTGGGGGGAGGTTCGGAATACTTCTTCAGGAAAATGTCACAAGAGAGGAGCTAGCACAACTTCTTGATCACATGGGAGAATATGATCTGATCCATTGCCAGATGAGAAGGAAGCAGAGAATCATCCCTCTCCTCGCACCCTCCCCCCACCCCGAGTATGTGAAACCTCCTCAATTTCTATTCACAAGGAAATTAAAGAGCTAATTTTCAGGCAGTAAAAAGAGGTGAATCAATCTACCATTCCTAGGTTCCTGCAGAATACATAAGAGTATAAGTGTGCAGAGAAACTCATATCTCATAACGTCCACGCAGTAGGAATTCTGGCCTCTTTGATTGGAAGGAGTACAATGAATCCAGAGGACTGACCACAGGCTGACAGGAAACAGGAAAAAGGAAAGTTGAGCGACCTAAAGGAAAAGTTTGCACCCACCATCTTAACACTTGAGGCTGCTACCTAAGTGACGTACACTTCTCAGGACTATTTAGGGATTTTCAGGGTCTGTCAGTAGCGAATCAAGAGGGCAAGGTTTCTGGAAGGATTAGTTCAAATGGAACCAGATGCATAAATTCCTTGCTGATGTGTAGTCAGAAATCATAAAATCAACAGTTGGAGCTGCAGAGGTTGCAGTTTTAGTCAGGAAAAATATCTGGATGACAGACTGGACAACAGGTTTTTCAGAGAAGTCATTCTTTTTTAAGATCCCGTTTGAAGGCTAGAAGCTTTGGGGATCAAATAGATTCAATGAGCATGAACTCCTTTAAGGACAGAAAATGTACCTTGCCCTATAAGGGTGGACCTTTGTCATTCAAGAGCCCAGCAAGAATTAAGGAAGGTCCAATTCTTCACACCCAAGAGATCAGCCACGGTTCAAAAATCTGGATTCCAACCAGATCTTTCAAATATAAGTATCATTATTACTCGCATTCTCCCAATTCATGATCAGTGGGGAAAAGTACAATGAACTTTCACAGGATTTGGCCGAAGACAGTCACAGATCTATGGGTATGGGGTGTTGTCAGTAGAGGCTAATGGATAACATGTGATGCCTTGCCTTCAGACTCAGGGGGTCAGCCATTCCTAAGAAACCTATCAAAAGGGAAGTTCTGTGGAACAGAGAACGCCTTATTGGACAAAAGAGCAGCCATTCCAGTCCCTCCAGCAGAAAATAGAACTAGAATGTTTTCTATTAATGTTTTTAGAACAAAAGGCATCAGGAGATTACAGGCCATTCCTGTAACTCAAAAAGTTAAATACTTGGGTAAAGACGAGTCATCTAAGGATGCATACATTTCAATAAATCATGGCCATGATTGTAGATATTATCTTGCTGCCATTGATCTACAGGGCATTATTTCCATATGAATATTTTCACAAAGCATCTAAAGGTTTTGCAATAGGGGAATCTAAGAAAGACTCTCCTTTGGTCATCACAGGATCAAGTACTAATTGGTGCAAAATTCTATACTGACTTTGGATTGTTTACTCTGCCAAACAAAGAGTTCAGATGATCTACGATTACACTATGGGACTGCTGTTGCTGCATTATCCAACTTTAGCAGTATAGCTGCAAATTCCAAGTGAATTTACCAGAAATTAGTTTCTGGTTTCGTTTCTGGTTACCCTAGCTAGAACATACCTCAACAAACTCACAAGACCTAGCCTACGTCATTGAAGCCCAAACTTGTCAGGATATGTCACTGCAGATTCCGGATGCGTCAAGAAATGACAGGAGCTGTGATGATGATTGATACATGACCCCTTATGAAGGAGTTTCCAAAGTCCCCTCCTAAACCCTTGATTCTGACATCAGTGAGGTGGAGGAGCTAGGGTGGGATCCCAGCAGATCCAAAGGCTATGGTCCCGTGCTAATATAGGAGGAGACAGCTGGAGGTAATTCTTTCAGCTCTCCCGACATTTGCTTCACTCTGGTCTAGCAGCCCAGTTGTTGTCAGAGAACTGCAACATCTTACATCAATAGACAGGAGGAAGATAGGTTGTGGCCTAGGATGGCCTAGGATGGCGGCAGCATAATTTAAAGGCTCCCTGACCTGAACCTCGAGATCTGCAACAATTTCCCATATAGTTCGGCATCTGGTCCTGTGCCTCACTGCGCTGACAGCTCTGTGATCGGGTGGTCGTAGAGTGCACCAAAAATTGACGCTTGTGGGACCATATCTGCACCACAGCAACAATGTTAGCCGCTCACTGTTAGGCCTGTGCCCCTGAGAAGGCTAAGTAGTGCAGAGCAGCAACGGGCGCTAACGGGGCCAGTGCTCCCTACCACGTATGAAGACTACAATGACTGTGTTAGTTCGCCAAAAGACAGCAGCGGGTTCCAGGAATATGAAGGTGAGCCCTGCTGGGGGGGGGGCGAGGCGACTGGGAGGAAGAGGGCTTGACAGTCGGGGCAGTTCTGGTGAGGTCCTGTACGGCAGAACCGGGATTGAGAGCGTTGTGCCCTGCTGTTGGTTGCACTACTCTGTGCTGATTTTAAAGCATTCAAAATAGTTGGACTGGACTGGCCTGAGGCCCTGATCCCTTAGTTTCCCAGTGGGATCATGAAGCCCGGACTGATCCACTTGAACTGGTACTTTAAGTCCAAGCCTCTTACCCCCACACCCATATTCAGGCATCCCCAGGTGCGGATGAGAGAGGAGACTGTTGGCTGGTTGCATCTGGATGTCCCGGCCAACTTGTGTATTGGCCTGGGATGGCGTCATTGCACCCCACTGCCTGAAACACTGGGCCTGCCACGTGGGTATGTGAGAGGAGCCCGAACGGCTTACAGAGGCATGGGGTTGTATCAGCTGTGGGGCAGGGTGAGGTCTTCCCGGGTTCATGAGTGAGAGCTCGGTGTCCCCTTCCCCGCGGACCCTGAGTAGTTGGAGCCCTGACCTTTGA
Organism: Lissotriton vulgaris; assembly: GCF_964263255.1. NCBI lineage: Eukaryota > Metazoa > Chordata > Amphibia > Caudata > Salamandridae > Lissotriton > Lissotriton vulgaris. The sequence goes on along the minus strand of NC_141687.1, from coordinate 115,055,547 downwards.
AGCGGACACTACACCGGTCTCTTGGGCAGAGTGGCCCAGCTGGACCCATCCCTGAATCTACTAGTGCTGCATGGCTGTTGTAGAGGGGAAGAGGAGTGTCAGGACCTCTGAGGTGGCGGAGAAGGCCGACAGTGACACCCCTTTGGTGAAATTAGGGCTTGCCTGTTGTCGGGCACCCCTCCCTCCAAGCTTGGGCAGCCGTGTGCGGGGGAACAGCGGAGATGAAAGAGGACACAGCCATCCTCTTGGAGACTTGAACGCTGAACAGTGGGTGGACATGGGCTGGCTGGGGGGCGTTAAGAGGCTGCTCCTCTGCATAGTGACTCTGGAAGTGTCTTAACGAGCTCCATGATGTTCAACTGCTCTGCCCCTTGACTGAAGTGTCCTAAGTTCCCCTTGAATGCACAGAACATCAGTGGTCAGTGTAGAAGTGAGATTCCTATCAGTCTCTCTGGTGCAGGTACCCCTTTAGTCTACGGGTTCACAAAATGAGGATCAACACTGGAGTGGAAACAAAATACAAGTTTATTTCACTCATGAGAGGAGTCCCATCACTCAGACACAGCAAGTGCCAGAGGGAGGGTACTAACAAGTACAAGTTCAAACATGGCATTTATACATTTCGGTGCCTTGTGAAACACATTGAAATCGCTTTGTCATTGTTACGCAATGCTTACACAACCCCTTTTGGTATTTTTTACAGAATGCGTATATGCTGAACTGTTGAATCCTGATAAACCCCTACCAATGTCATCTTTGTAGATAGACAAGGGAGGTTACAGACGTTGGTGGGTAACACATTAGATATCTGTACACTTTAGGCCATAAGCAGGGCAGGACTCCTTACTGTGGCACGCAAGTATTATCAGTACAACCAGCTTTATTTTTTTATTTTTTTATTAAAGAACCAGTATCAGCATAAGACAATACACTTAACATAGAGACATTGAAAAAAAGTATATACATTAGGGATCAATAAGATAATGAAGATAAAACTAATAACAGAAATAATACACAAAAATTAGAAAGCAGGAGAACAGAAGAACAAATGTGTTGGAGAGGATTAACAAAGGCTAATAACATGACTCGATAAAGTCTCAATTATCTCAGCCAATTCCGCTAGGAAATAAACCTTCTTTCCAAATAGAACTTGGAAGCCAAAGTTCGTCACCACGAAGTTTTGTTTTGAATCCCCTAGTGGCGAATATTGCAGATTCATAATTAAAGACAGCAAGAAAACGAGTTAACCACATTTGAAAACTAGGGGGAAGATCATCCTTGCAGCGAGCAGATAAAATTAATCTCAGAACAGCTGTGCCTATAAATATTAGTCTTTGTTCAGATTTAGTTAAATTTAGCGAGCCATCATATCCCAAAACATATAGGGTGTCAGATTCAGGAAGTTTATGGTGGAAAATTTTCTCCCAAAATGAGGCAACCAGCTTTTAAAGTGAACATGTAACTTCTGGCTTCATGAAAGTCCCCGCAGAAACACAAAAATGGGGGCTGGGGCCTTGTTCATCTGCTTATAAATATTTTCTGGTACCTGTTTTAGTTCTTTAAAAGTGTCAGAAATAAATAAACAGTATCCTTTTCATATTCACCTGTGAAAATGCCATTGAATGTATATGCTAACAGGACACAATATTGTACAAATGAATTAGCATTTGTCTCTCCCATGACAATAATGACTCCCATTTGAGCAATTATACTGCATGTTATGGTAAGGGCAATCAATTTCGAATTTTGGGCTGATGCAACTACTGAAAGCCATGAAGCTTTGACAGCATATTATATTATGGAGCACACATTGTGTGCTGCTCCTAATCTGTCATTGTTACCTTTCAAACATGAGCAATCTACAAAATGGACATTGTTGGGCTCAATCAGACGTTCATTCTTAAAATCTAACCTTGGCTTTATGCAGATTCATGACACCTAGACATTCAGATTCAGTTTCATCACAAACAACTCCATTTGTGGGCTGTAAGCTCAAAACATTTGAATTCAGACATTTCTTGTGACTGACATTTACCAAAGCTACTAAATTAAGGCAGCTGGGCATTTCTGTGACGTTGGGAGTCAAGGGTCATTGGGAAATATGTCACAGACCTTTGAACACATTCATGTTTCTGAACAGGCACTGAGAGAGCGCAGCCCTCTCTCTCACTGCAAAAAAGTGTATTTTCTTTTAAATAAACTTGCACTTCTAGTGCCGGGGCGCAACACCTTTTCTCTTTCAACTCTAGGAATGCTTTTGTGCAATAGTGGTCCAATGGAAGCGGATCAGACGCATCCTTGTGTGTCAGCCTCAGTAAAGGCTTAGCCACTAGGGAAAGGTTTGGTAACCACTGACTCAGCAGCCAACCATTTCCAAAAAACATCCTGACTTCTTTCTGAATTTGAGGTGGACTCATCTGGTGAATTATTTCCACTCACTCTGGTGACACCTTTCTAGCTCCTTTTCTAATTATGTGTCCCAGACATTCATCTTTTTTTATAGTATTCCTGACTATTCTTATGCAATAGCACTGTGACATGAACTTGACAAAAATCAATAACATGAAATGTGAAAAAAATATATTGGCTGGATTCAGTAACATAGGACAACCTAGAAAAGTTATACTTCTACTTTCCTGCATTATTCTTTTCTTTCCATTTAGTTTCTGTGAACCTGCGATCAGAAAGTTACATTAACTTCCAATCAATTCCATCTAAAATCCTTTATTCAGTTTATCTCCAATTATTAGTAACATTTCTGCACCTGATGGTGTTCTTGAACACATCATCATGTTCTAATTTTCTCTGTGAACTCCCTTACTTACTTCTGTGTTTATTATTTCTTTCAAATCATAATGTAATTTTTCAACTGTCATTTCTGCTATAGCTGTCCCTTGTTGGGCCATTTTAAAATGTATATCCTCATCCGGAATCTGATAATTAACATCATCCACTACTTTCTGGTGCGTACATCACTTAACAATAGCCACTCGCTTTGTTAAGTGTTAATGCAGTTAGCCTATTTTGAACTAACTCTTCATGCTGTCTCCACAATTGTATGCAGTGGGGTAATAGCATAAGCTGCAGTCATGGTGCCATTGAGTAGCTTAACACAAGATCCATCTACATACAATTTCCCTGAGCATCAGGCAGGGGCATGTCAGTCAAGTCCACTCGACCCTTTGTTTGTTCTTCAGTGGTAAAAATACAGTCATGTATATCACTGGACTGCTCAGAGGGCAATGGCAACAAAGTAGCTGGATTCAAGGTCAGGCAGCGTTTAAGTGTAATGTGTGGTGCTAACAAAGTGCTTAGTCTGATTCAAGAATACATCAACTGAATGGGGAAGAAAAAACGTCAATTAATGATCCAGGACAAGTCCTGCTGATTGTCTGATTGAAATAGCAATTGCTCAAGGCCTTCAGGCAACCAGGGAGTGCCCTGGCCATATATACTTTTTGCATTTAAAGTCTAACCCTTCTCTCATCACTTTCTACTCTCTCTTCTTGTGCTTTCTTTAATTTTCTGTACAAAGGTCTGTTCTTCAAATTTCTTCCTAACCTTTCCTTCTTTAATCCGTTTCTGTTTAATTTGTTTTCCCCATAATCCTACGGCATCAAACATACTCTGCCTACTTTTTCTCTTAAAGAGATGCTTTTCTACATATTGCAGTTTATTTAAATCGTAGGTAACATTTAAGTGGCCACAGTAAACTGGCATCTGCCTTTGTATATTTGTTTCACAAAGTGCTAAACAGTATTGAAGAAATACCATAATTAATGTACATTTCATAAATCAGTGTGCCTTCTAGAGGCGCTGGCTGTCTTTCTTCTAGAATACTATTTGTGCTGCAACAACATAATGCACAAAGTGTGCGCAAAACAGGCATGTTTACCAAATACTTCTTAACAATAGCGCTAAGAGACTCTTATACCAAAACTCAAAGATGAGAAACAATTCTCACATTACCTATCGGACATTTGCAAATTACTTTTTTTATAACAAAAGACCCAAAAAAGACAACCAATTAGATCCTAACTCATCGCAGTACTCCAACTCCCACCTGCCGATCCTCTGATCAAAAGATCACCTCCAAAATGCCAACCGAAGAGCCCCAGTTAAGACACACAGCCACCAAGAAGGTCAGGTCGATAAGCTGAAAATCACCTTGGCCGCAAAAGCAAGACTCAGTCTGTGCGGCGCCCCTTAGTGTTTCTGTCCTGTCAAAACTACCTCCTTCTGGTCCAGCTGTGTCCTTCAATGGGGCCCCACGTTGGACGCCAATTGTAGAAGTGAAATTCCTATCAGTCTCACTGGTGCAGGTACACCCTTTATTCTACGGGTTCACAAAATGAGGATCAACACTGGAGTGGAAACAAAATACAAGTTTATTTCACTCATGAGAGGAGTCCAATCACTCAGACACAGCAAGTGCCGGAGGGAGGGAACTAACTGTTGAATCCTGATAAGCCCCTACCCACGTCATCTTTGTAGATAGGCACGGGAGATGACCAGCGTTGGTGGGCTAACAGATTAGACATCTATACACTTTGGCCCTTCAGCAGGGCAGGACTCCTTACTGTGGCACCCAAGTATTTTCAGTACAACCAGCTTTCCAGTGCACGTGAAACTTCTGACTTTATGAAAGTCCCAGCAGAAACACATAAATGGGTGCTGGTAGACAAAATGGAAGAGGAGTAGAGGCTAACTTAACAGAATACATTTTTTACCGATCAACATCAGTTCTCTATGACCCTGAAGTGAGCACCCTCGCTCATATCCTGAGAGAGAGTCTCTAATTCCTGTGCTGGGGTGACTATAGAGAGAGCTACATTTTACGCACACCTACTGTGCTCGTGGAGTTTTGGTGTTTGTGATGGGGGACACCAAGAGCAGATTGGAGAAACCTATCCCGCCGCTTCGGTCCTGTTCGACCTAGTCCGATAGCTCGATGACCCAATCTCTAGAGGACTGTGTTCCCCCAATGGTAACGCAGCTCCACATCAACCAGCTTTTTTTTCAGAAAATCAATGATTCACGATTACCGATTGAACAAGACAGAGGGGCCACCAGAACAGACATCAGTCTACTCAAAGATGATCAACACACACTAACTGATAGAGTTAAACAGAATGAGTTGGCTGTCTCTGCCTTATCCCCAGGCAGATCATGCCTCACAACTCAACCACCTGCCCGACAGTTGAAACATTTACAGGCCCGTGCGGATGATTCAGAAGGGAGGGCACGTCAAAATAATGTCCGCATTATTGTGTGGAGGGCACCCATGCCGTTCATTTAATCGAAAACTGCCTCCGGATTGAAGTGGCGCTGACTGAGCGGTCCGACATATTTACGGTGGAGCGAGCGTATCAGGTCCACTCCAGGAGGTCTCTCCCTTAATGGCAAAAATCCTCAATGTCACGGACCAGGATGCTGTACTACGTGCCGCACGAGAAAAGGCACCTATTGTTATGAGAACGCCAGGATTTCATTGTTTCTGGATCACACAATCACTATCCAGCGTGTAGCTGCTGTACAATACGTACTGCATGGGATTGGTTGGTGCAACATCTTACAGACTCCCAGCAGGGCCAACCTCGGAGACCAGATCTACCAAAGCCTCAGAGGACCCGGTGTAAGTGGCGCCGAAGAGCGGGTAACTGGGGCGTTCCTGCGTGGCTCCCTCCATACGACAGATACTGGAGGTACAGCAAGAAGCTAGCAGAGCAGTAACTACACTGCGTCAATTCATGAAGCCAATCCGCTCGAGCTCTTTGCAGGGCAGCACCTCGGACTCCGAGTCGGTTGGCAGCTTGGTGCTGTTTCCCTCAATCACTCCACTGATGACCCTTGACTTATTAGGTTGAAGGTTGTGAGTGCTGCCTAGATGTCACCATTTAATGTGTTTGTTTCTTTACAGGTTTATTGTCTGTGGTCCAGGTTAAGTTGGTCACCCCGAATGCTCCTGAATACAATTATTGAAGTGCCTCTCTGTATTTCCCTACACCCTTTTTCTAGCCTTAATGGTCCACAGACTGTGAGGACCGTATAATGCACCTAGTTTTATTCCCTTTACAAGCCTGTCAGCAGTCATATGCTACGGGATAGTCTTAAATCCTTGTCAGCTTCAGGTCACCTGGGTATTACGGTTACAGGGTCAGTGCTGGATTACCAGAAGATACTGTGGAACTGGGTCTGCATGGGCCACCATGAATGGAGTACCTTTGTTTTAGATCCACATGACACCCCACTGGGTATATTATGACCACCTCTTGCGCAAAGGAACACCGTTTTTCTTAATTGTTTTATTATTGTTGTTTTCTAATTATGTGGTTGAATGACACTCTCAATGGACCGAGTATTGGGGGAAGTTATTTTAATGTTGACCATAGTCACCCATCGAATGAACAGGCAGAGAAAAGTGGTTGGCGGTGACAGCAAGTGTACCCACAAGGGGGGGAAGGAGTAGTTTCTGTCCTGTAACTCCAGTTCTGTAGTAGGGGTATCTCTGTTATAGTCATAATCTAGTGAATAGTCCCACCCATGTGCGTGGACCCCGGCAATCATAAATAATCTCTTAAATTGTCAAATCATGCAGACCCTGCAAGACACTTAAGAGAGAATTTAAAGACAAATAATGCAGCCTATATCCACAGGCTACACTGTCCAGTACTTCAACTAGAAATTCCACCAAACAACACCACACTCAACCCAGCCTGCAGTGTCCACCATAGAGAAACTTGCCTTCACCAGTAAAAGACTCTGGAATGATAGAGAGGAAGGCATGGACAGACAAGCCCCAAAGGCTGCCATTATGTGGCTTAAATAGGATACTGTGCCTTTAAGAGAACTTTCCAGAACTTTCTCCCAGTATCCCAGAATGCATAGCAGGTCCCTCTTATTTTCAGTTCTTTTTGAAGGCGTAGCACGCCAGACCTGTAGCATTCCTTACATGAGGTAATATCTCCACCGGGGAGGAGGGCGGGCGCTTATGACTATAACAGAGATACCCCTACTACAGAACTGGAGTTACAGGACAGAAACTACTCCTTCTGTAGTAGGGGATCTCTGTGTATAGTCATAATCTAGTGAATAGAATGGCAAGCCCATCCCCACACCAAAGCGGTGGTGGAGAAAGACATTAACACCACTATTGTGCGAACAAATTCCGCAGCGAAGCCTGTCCAACCTGAGCATCTGCCCTGGCATCAGTGTCCAGACAGTAATGCTTACCAAAGGTATGACTTCCAAGTGGCTGCTTTGCAGATTTCAGCTATCAGCACGTTACGGACCAAGGCTGTCGTGGCAGCTTTGCCCCTGGTGGAATGAGCCTTAGGCTTACCTCCTAAGGTCTTATTAGCTTTTTGGTAACACAATTGTATGCAGGACACAATCCACCTAGAAATGGACTGCTTAGAGGTAGCAAGACCCGCCCTGACTGATCCATAATTAATAAACAACTGGTCAGACCTACGAATATCTTTGGTTTTATCCAGATAAAATTTCAACACCCTCCTAACATCCAGGGAATGGAGAGACCTTTCCGCTGGAGATGAAGGATTCTGAAAAAACATAGGCAAAGTTATGGTCTGGTTGACATGAAAATCAGAAATAACCTTGGGAAGAAATTTAGGGTGAGTACGCATAACAACCTTAGCAGCATGAAATACAGTATAAGGTTCTTGGCAACACAACGCCTGAATTTCACTCACCCTGCGGGCCGATGTAATGGCCACAAGGAACGCCGCCTTCCAGGACAGGTGCTGCAACGAAGCCTTATGAATAGGTTCAAAAGGCTCCTTCATCAACCTGGACAGCACCACATTCAGTTCCCATGAAGGTGAAGGAAGCCTGACAGGAGGGAATACTTTCTTCAATCCTTCCAGAAAATCTTTGATCACAGGGATCTGGAAAAAGGAAGTCTGTGAAGGGCATTTCCTGTAGGCAGTCAATGCAACGAGATGAACCTTAATGGAATGAACATTAAGTCCAGACTGCGCCAAATGTAGAAGGTAAGGAAGGATGACATCTTCCTTACACGTCGTCGGGTCATGGTTCTTAGACTGGCACCAGATACAGAACCTCTTCCACTTGTAAGCATAGGAAGTCCTAGTGGAAGGTCTCTTAGACTCCTTCAGTATGTCCATGCAATCCTCAGGCAGATTCAGATGGCCATATTGCACTATCTCAGGAGCCATGCCGCCAAACTCAAAGACGAGAGGTTGGGGTGTAACATCCGTCCCCCGAACTTCGTGAGAAGGTCCGGCCTGCACGGCAGCCGAATGTGAGGAAGGAGAGACCGGTGAAGCAGGTCAGTAAACCACCACTGTCTGGGCCATTCCGGGGCAATGAGTATCATCCGAGCCCTGGACCGGGTCAGCTTGATGAGCACCGCCGGAATCAGGGGAATGGGAGGAAAAGCGTACAGAAAGCTGTTCGACCAGTTGATCCATAACGCATTCCCCAGCGTCCCCCGCTGGTAATACCTGGAGGCGAAGTCTCTGCATTTGCTGTTTTCGGCGGTGGCAAACAAATCTACGTCTGAAGTTCCCCACCTTGCGAAGACTTCTCCTAGTACTTCGTTGTTTATGACCCATTCGTGGTTTTCCTGAACCAGTCTGCTCAGCGCGTCTGCCTGAACATTCTGCACACCTGGCAGATGGGTAGCCGTTATCGTCAGTCCTCTGACTAGGAGCCGGTGCCAGATCGCTTGCGCCTCCTGCGACAGAATGCCTGATCTCAAGCCCCCCTGCTTGTTGAGGTAATATATCGTGGTGGTATTGTCCGTCTGTACAAGCAGAGAGTTGGTCTGGAAGGACGGAAGAAAGGCCTTCAGTGCCAAGTGAACAGCTCTGAGTTCCAGGAAATCGATATGATACGTGGCCTCCATCAATGACCATGTTCCTTGAATCTGTAGGTTCCCGGAGTGCGCTCCCCACCCCAGGAGAGAAGCATCCGTCACGACAGTCTGCGAGGGAATGTCATTGTGAAAGGGAACCCCTCTGAGGAGATTCTCCGCTGAACACCACCACTTCAGAGACTGAAGAGTAATCATAGACGTCATCCCAAGATCATTTCCTCTGATCCCACTGGTCTTCCAAGCACTCCTGCAGCGGTCTCATGTGCAGCTGTGCGTGTGGCGTCAGGAAGATACAAGAGGCCATCGATCCCAGTAGAGAAGACACCGTCCTCACTGTTGTAGATGGAGTTGTCATAAGAGCCTGAGCCTTCCGAAGGAGAGATAATCGTCGCTCTTCCGAAGGAGACACGCTTGCTGACAGCGTATTGATGGAGGCTCCCAAGTACTGTATGCATTGGACCGGAGTCGGGACAGACTTGGACATGTTGATGTGCAACCCCAGCTTGTTCAAGAGAACGCACGTCTTCTGGAAGTGTGCTCGCGCTTCCGAGAAGGAGGATGCCTTGATCAACCAATCGTCCAGGTACGGGTAGACAAACACCTTGTTGTTCCGTAGGTGTGCTGCTACCACCGCCATGCACTTCGAGAATGTTCTCGGCGCAGACTTTAGTCCGAATGGGAGTACTGTGTATTGATAATGATTGGCGCCGACTTGGAACCGCAGGAACTTCCTGTGTTTGTGTGCAATGGGCACATGGAAGTACGCATCCTGTAGGTCTATAGCACATAGCCAGTTTCCCGTTGCAACTGAGGATAAATCTGATGCAACGACAGCATGCAAAACTTTTCCCTGCGAATCCATTTTTTGCCTGTCGCAAGTTCAGAATGGGCCTGAACTCACTTGTCCTTCTTGCGAACCAGGAAGAACCGGGAGTACAGACCTCTTTCTCTCTGAGACAGAGGTACGTCTTCTATCGCCCTTTTCCTTAACAGGATATCCGCTTCCGCCTGAAGCTCACGCAGCTGAAACTGCGAGCTGACCGGTGGAATCGCTGGAAGCGGGCTGGTGAACCGAAGACTGTATCCATTGCAAACAATATTTAGCACCCACTTGTCCTGAGTAATTTTTCTCCACTCTGCCAGAAAAAACTGAATGCTTCCCCCTACCGGAGTGGGTAACAGATCCGGGGGAAGTAGGTTCCTAGGGCCTAGACCTGGCCGGGCCCTTGGTCGCAGGGGCCGGCTGCTGGCCTCCCCTGCCCTTCTGGCGTTTCTGGAACGGCTTACGGAACTGTTGTTGTTGTTGCGACTGTCCCGAAGCTTGGCCACGTCCTCTGCCTTGCCCACCGAACCACCGTTGGAATGGGCGGTACGATTTCTTCATTTCTTTAGGCTTCTCCAGACCCACAGCCGTGAGCGTTTCGGCCTCCGCCTTCATGCGGGCCATCTCGTCATCAGCATGTTTCCCAAAGAGGGTCTCGCCCGAGAAAGGAAGGTTGGCTACCCTCTGCTGTGCGTCCGGTTTCAGTGACGCAAGGCGGAGCCAGGTGTGACGTCGCTGGTTAACTCCATGGCAAAACCCATGTGCCGCTAATAGGGATGAGTCTGCTGCAGCGCTGATAATCTGATTCGCCACCAGCATCCCTTCATTCAGCACTTCCTGGAAGTCCTCCCGCTTCTTGCGAGGCAAGTGTTCCGCAAACTGCTGGAGAGAGTCCCAGAGGGCGCGGTCGTAGCGTCCCAACAAGGCCGTGGCACTCGCAGCCTTCATAGAGGTCGCCGATGTCCCACATACTTTCCTCCCTGCTGAATCCATCCATCTAGACTCCTTATCCGGGGGGAACCGTGGATGACGGGGTGGTGGCATGTTGTTTGCGGGCCGCCGTCACAATCACAGAATCCGGAGGAGGTTCCGCCCTTAGAAAGGCCGGGTCCGAATCGGGAGCCCGGTTTTTTTCCAGCAATCGCGATGGAGCCGCCTTCGTCACCGCAGGGGTGAGGAAAAGGGCCATGGCCGGTTCCTCCAGGTCCGGCACCAGAGGCAGCAGTGGACGAGACAGGTGTTTCTGATGCAATGTCTCGAAAATGACTGATGTCTTAGGTGTAGGCACTGTCAAAGATATGCCCAACTTTGCAGCGCCTCTCAAAAGAACATCATGGAACGCCACCAGGTCATCAATCGGAGACACCCTCGTGTCCGGTGATCCCGACAAGGTCGAAGAGTAGTCCCTGGTCCCCGAGGACCTCGTGTGAGAGCGAGATCTGTGCCTCCTATGGCGGTGTCTCGACCGCGTGGACGATCTGTGGCGCGATCGCTCCTTCCTCCTAGAGCGAGAGCGTGATCTGCCAGCCCGTGGCCGCTCCACATGTTTCCGTGGGGGAGTCTTCCTCGGTTCCTCCTGGGGTCTAGGTTTCGGTGTCCCCTTAGGAGGTGTCGCAGAGGAGGTAATGACGTGGACCTCGGCGGAGGGACCGGAGTTATCACCGACCGAGGGGCAGGCCCATGCGTTGGAAGCGGTGGCATTGGTCTGCCTGGCGGAAGTGGAGGGTTGGTGGGAGGGTCCTCCTTAGGTACAGGCGGAGGTGGCGACCTAGGCCGAGATGGTGTGTATACCACCGAGTACACCGAGCCCGGTGGCCCCTTCGGCGAAGGGGGCTGAGATCCAGCCCCTTCAGCAGGCGACCGGAGACACAACAAGGCACAGACGATCAGCGTGCTATACCGACCACAGAGGAGCGGAGGACACACGTGGTGGGCCACACGACAAAGGCACTGAGACCGGTATCCTAGCAAGTACAACCCCACGGCCGAGGTATACTGGGGCACTGTAGGTAACGGTGCAGGAAACTGCTGACGGTAGGAATCCCGTCTGGCCACACGTAGCCTGGTGACCGGGGAACGGCGCGGCCCACGGGCGGTTCGCGTCGGACATATAAAGGAGACCGGGTTGCAAGACAGCGAGCGCGACGCCATGGCAGGCAAAGGCTTAAGAAGTACAACGACGCAAGCAAAACTTGATAAATTTGCCTACGGTCAATAGGGCCACTCTCAGGGAGGCGGGCGCCAATCCTCTGGTGCACCTCCGGACACAGAAGGGAAAAAAAAAAGTAACCCTGGAAGACATTATGAGAACACTCACTGAGGTACAAGCAACGGTGGGTACTATCTCCTCTGAAGTTAATTTGCTGAGAGCGGAGTTTAAGAATATGTCAGAAAGAGTGTCCCAAGTAGAGGTGGTCACAAAATCACTCATTGAGGACACTTCCGACCTGCAAGTGGCGATGGAACGAATGGAAAAAGTCACGAAGCAACTACAGGATAAGCTGGATGATCAGGAGGGGCGCTCCCGAAGAAACAACGTCCGCATCCTAGGCCTTCCGGAATCGGGGGGGAAAGGCGCCATGGACCTGTATGTCGAAGACCTTATCAAAAACAAGCTACAACCGAAAGGCCTGTCAAACTTTTTCTCTGTTGAAAGGGCACACAGGGTCCCTGGGGGTGCGGCCAAACCGGGAGCCGCACCGCGGCCTGTCCTGGCTAGGCTCTTCAACTTCAGAGATAGAGACGCCGTCTTGCAGGCGGCAAGGGTCGCACCGCCTGTAAAAATTCAGAACTCGACTTTGGCCTTCTTTCCGGACTATACGGCAGAGGTGGCTAGGCGCCGGAAATCCTTCACTGAAGTGAAAAAGACGCTACGCGATAAGGGCCTACCCTACTCGATGCTTTTCCCCGCCATATTGCGGATAGTAGCCGAGGGAAAAACGTGGTTTTTGACACACCTGAGGTGGCACGAGAATGGCTGGATGGATGGAGGCAGGTAGGCCAACCCCAACGCCCGCACAGGGATCGCCAGAACCAACGCAACGGGAGGACGACGGAGCACCAAATCAATAGCCCTACAACTGAAGAGGGAGCCGCGGGGCTGGACTCCGATCTGGAAAGAGACCCTCTCGACTCAGGCCAACCTGTTAGGGGTTGATTGACTGTGCTGCATAGGGACCGGCACGCCTGCTGCCCTTGGGACTTCGTAGCTGATGGAGCTGAGTAGCACCAGCGGCGCAGCGGCGCTGGGCACGGTGAGCGGCGCCGCCGCACTGCAGGGGGTGCTGGAATCGGCGGCTGCTGCGGGAGGAGGACGGGCACGGTGTTGGGCACTGCAGTCGGGGAGGGCGGAGCAGGAGGAGCGAGCTCGCGCGAGCAGAGGTGGGGGCATCGATATCCATCTGCCTTGCCCCCCCCGCCCCCCCCAGCCCCAGCCCCAGCCCCAGCGCCGGGGGCCGAGAAGAATAGTCTGAGCCGATCCGTCCCGCCTGATCCGGCAATGGCGGCGAAAACTAAAACGGTCTGATAACCCTTGGACCTCGCGCTGGCCGCATTCGCGGATCTGGCGCTAGGGACCGGAGGCTGTTGGTCCCGGCCCGGCAGCGCACAAAGGGATGTGGTGAAATGGACTCGACGAGTTATAAAAGGAGGATAAGATAAATCCGGCTTGCCTGACCTTAAAATGGCGGCCGTTTATGACATCCTCAGTCATGGAACAATGATTGCACATAAATAAACACAGCAGACAGAATGAAAACAAAAGAAGGCTCAGAGAGGAAAGTGTAGAAGGACTCTGACTCCAACCACTACATAGAAAGGAAATTGAAGAAGGACTCTGACTGGAACCACTACAAGGAAAGGAAATTGAGAAAGGGCCTCAAGCAACTGAAAGTGAGAAGGGACTTTAGCTCTCACTTGATAGAGAAACAAACGGCCATCTTGGAACAGTGAACAACTTGCGTTAACTACTTAACACCCTCACTCAAGACTCATATGTTTAATAAGGAAAGAAAAAGAGGACAAAGTTTGAGAAAAAAGAAAAAGGACTAAGAGTAAGAGAGTAGCAATTTACAAAGCGAAAGAATGAGGTCAGGCAAGACACTGGAAAGAGGAAAGTAAGGACAGCTATGAAAGGGGGCTGGATATATTACTAAATGAAAGCGGACTTGCTATTGAAGCCGAAACTTCTTGAATATTGCCCTCCCCCCCCCCCCCCCCCCCCCAGAATAACAATAGACTATGAAAGACGGACATCTTGGAATGGCTAGTCCTACACAAGACTTCTCTTAACTCTCTATGGGATAGTGAAATTAATTCCTACGACATGCTAGCGGAATTAAAAAAGTTCAATTGGAGCTCAGCAGAGGAACTGCACCCGTCACGTAATTGTGAAATTCTGGTACGTGATCCATCTGCCAATACTGGAACCAAGAAGGAGATTACCACTGTTCACTGACAAGGGAACAACTCTGATCAAATTTAAACAGTCTGATAACAGCAACTGAATATGGATGTAAGAGGCCGAATGACGATAGGCCCGGAAACACAGACTATAAAATATCCTTCTACTCTATCCAAAAATGCGGCCAAAAAGTTCAAACATAACACATTGAGAAAAAACCCGGACACATTGTTCGCCGACCCATACTTTGATATGGTCAAAGGCACCATAATGAATGACTTGATTTTTCACACAAATAAAACAGCGAAATGGCGCAATGCACTCACAGAAATGCTGATCATAGTAGATTTGAAAAACATTCCGCATGGCACAAAATTAATAACTTCCCCATCAAGAAGTTGCAATGCTGAACTATGCATCACGTTATATAAAACGGGAATAGTGCTGATACAAGCAGCCAATAAGGACCTGGAGGAATTTGAAAAGACCTTCCTAATTGTAAAAGAATCTTTGGAGAGACCAAGACACCAACCACCCATGACCCAACATGAAATCATGCGTGACAACAGGGTCAATTCAACTGGGGACATCAACCAACCAGTTGATGCCACAGCTCGCCACAACTCGCAAACCCCCAGCCGTGGAGACATAACGGAAACTGAGAAGGTAACCCTAGAGACTAGTACCGATAGAACAGGGAGGTCTTCCAATCCGGCTAATGAAGAGCACAGCCTGACCCACAAGGAAGAACCGATGCAAGTAACCAACAGAGAACTGGAGAGCTTTGAGCTAACTCTCCAAAACTCAGAGGTTGACTCAGAAGGACCAAACCTTCAACAAAACGGGTCACTACCAGATATGACTCGCGATAACTTCGACTCCAACACTAGAGACACCAATCTAACAGATGGCCAGAACAACCAAACCGATAACACTGAAGATTTAACCGTAAATGCGATGGCATCACTAGAGACTGTGAGAGAAAGGATAACGATGACCACCAACCTTGGAAACATAGTGAAGAATAAGGTCCCAAGGATAGAGCCGGTGCCGCGAACGCACAACGCCACTGCGCTGGATGAATGTATCCCAGCTCCAAGCGAACCCCTCTATGAAGCCAACGAAATGAACAAAGTAGAGGAGATCGACCCCTACTTTCCTTCCCCGAATACAAGACCAGAATCCCTCAGATCCACTAAAACACCCCTTACCAAGAAAAGATATGTGGGAATGAGATTTGATCAGTTGCAGAGAAGAGCAAACTACATTGCTCATCCAGCCAGGTCTACCTCACACAAGAACTCATCCCGAACTCAGAAAGATATCAAGGAGCTCCAAAAACTTGTAGGGAATCTAGCCCAAAACGCAATGAAAGTCTCACAGACAATGGGAAAAATCTGGGAGATGATGATAAGCACGCACACCAAGGTCTCACACATCCAGAATCTGGTACATAGACATAATAGACCTATCAGGACAAAGCCCCTGTCGATTGAAGAAACTCGAGCCCTACTCAGGTCCTATGAGCAACATGCCCGCAGCAAGGAGGAGAATATCGAAATTGTACCTATTGACTCTAATAGATCGACCAGAAAGAATGACAGGAAAGCAATCCACCAAAATCTTCAACATATTCAGCTTATTGCATCTGAAACGGATAATGGAAAACTCGTTAAACCACAGAAACCCTTGAACTGCCTTCTACTTAACTGTCGTTCGGCAACTAAACATGCAGCAGATATAGCCGCCCTCATCATCAATAAAGAAATTGACCTGGCCATCCTCACGGAAACATGGCTCAATGAATCTTCATCTCCTACCATGGATCTCTTAGTACCACCACAATATAACATCGTCAGGCTAGACAGACCAAGGAATGTGGGAGGAGGCATAGCTTGCATTCACCGATCTGAGATCGAGGTCTGTCACTTCCAATCCGACCCCTTAGAATCCTGTGAATACCTTGGCATTAATGTGAGAACACCAAAGAATCAAAGCTGCAAACTGCATGTATTCTACCACCCACCAGGGGAGAACGCTAAGTTCACAGAACAACTGATGGAGATCATAACGACCAACTCTAACTCGGACGCCAATAATATATTCCTAGGCGATTTTAACCTCCATTGGAATGACGGCGGTGATAAATTGGTCAACGCGCTTAAAGACTTCCTCAATGAGCTAAAACTTGTACAAGCCTGCAACCAACCCACTCACTCACTAGGAGCGACCTTAGACTGGATTATCTCAAAAAAGGATGAGACCTCTATCCTTGCTATAGACCCATGCGACTGGTCTGACCATCACATCATATCATTCACGATACCTACATTGACAAAGGGCAGGACCGTGCAACCACGCAAGCTCGAGAAACTGATCCGAGACACAAAGGAGGCTAACACTGAACTACTGGTTAAAAGGTGTGAGAGAGACTTGAAGCCACCCAACAACAAGCAAAATGTCAATGAGCTGACCGATCATTACATAACCTCAATTGGTAATATCGTCAATGACACCATGCCCCTAAAAACGAAAAAAGTATCAGAGAAACCAAGAAATCCTTGGTTTAATGAATCATTGAATGAGGACCGGCGCAAACTGAGAATGGCCGAAAGGAGGTGGAGACAACATCCCTCCTCCCCGGAGCTGAAAGCGCTCAGAAAAACAAGAAAAGAATACAACAAAAAAATAATCAATTCCAAAAAAGAATTTTTCAGAGATGAATTGGACAGTGCCATAAACAGACCACGAAAACTCTTCGAGATCTTAAAACAACAGTCAAATAAACTAACCAAAACGGTTTTAGAGAATACAAAAACGCCCATAAGCTGCGAGGAATTTTCCTCATTTTTCACCAAAAAATCTAAATTGCTTGAAGATGACCTCACAATTGCAGCAACTAACCTTAAGGCACTACCTCAATCCAGTGATGAGTCCAATTTCTCACCAGAGTGCCTCCAAACTAAAAATAAGGCAAAATGGGACACATTTGATCTATACGACCAGGAAAAAATCGCCAGAACACTGGCGGCACTTAGACCGAACAACCACTTTCAAGACCCATTACCAGGAAAGTGTGTAAGAGAAATCAGCCACACGCTAGTTCCTATCTGGACTGAGATAATAAACGCCTCACTTGCACAAGGAACCCTCCCTGACTGCCTAAAAACAGGGCAGGTGATGCCCATCCTTAAAAAAACGACAGCTGTTGCCACAGACCCGAACAACTATCGACCAGTGACCAACATCCCTCTACTGGCTAAACTCATTGAGAAATGCGTGCAGGGCCAACTAAGTCAACACATCGCTAAATTCTCGCTACTGGATGATTGCCAATCAGGTTTCAGAACAGGGCACAGTACCGAAACTGCGATCCTGCACATTGTCGATGACGCCTTACAAGCCCTAGACCGAAATCAATCTTGTCTACTGATCCTCCTAGACCTATCATCAGCTTTTGATACGGTTAAACACGAAGTGCTTATGACCAGACTACAAAAGAGGATGGGTTTGTCTGGAAACGTGCTGAAATGGTTTAATTCTTTCCTACAGAACAGGACTCAGCGATTCCTAGTTAACCAAGCTATCTCTTCCCCGAGCCCCAACGCAATAGGGGTCCCGCAAGGCTCTACGCTATCCCCAGATCTATTCAACTTATACGTAGAACCTCTTACGGAGATCCTTCAAAAATCACAAGTATCCTATCACATGTATGCGGACGACACGCAATTATACATAAAGATCGCCTCCCTTGAGGACATCGACCTAATGAACAAGACATTAAAGAGTGCTCTGCAATGGCTAACGATGAACCATCTGAAACTAAACGCCCAGAAAACCGAATTCCTTCTAATCTCACCGACAAGGAGCCAATCTGAAGTTATAGAGTGGACTAAACTGGTGACTGCGCTAGAATGCACCCCGACCCTAGTTAACTCAGCCAAATCACTAGGAATTACACTAGATAAGAACCTCGACATGAAAAACCATATTAACGCAATGGCCAAGAGCGCCCGCTTCCACCTGAACTATTTAAGAAAACTGAAACCCTTTATCACTGAGACAGATCTAAAACTGGCTATACAATCACTAGTCATCTCGAGGATCGAATATGGCTGCACCACATTGGCGGGCCTGCCAAAAACATCCACAGCACCGCTAAAAGCCTGCCTCAACGCAGCGGCGAGACTCATTACGGGAACAAAGAAATTCGACCACATTTCTCCTCACCTGAAAGCACTACACTGGCTACCTTATGAAGCCAGAATTCAAATGAAGATGGCCTGTATCACGCACAAAGCGGTTCACCACAACACACCGAGATATCTAGCCAAGAAACTTCAGATCTCAGGAGGTAACAGAACTACGAGAAGCGCAAAGGATTTACTATTACGACCAGCATTTTTCCACAAGAAAAAGACCTACAACAGAGCATTCTCCGGAGCTGCCCCCAGAATCTGGAACTCACTCCCTCCAAACATCAGGAAGATTCAAAATACAATAACATTCAAACGAGAATTGAAGAGCCACTTGATGAGTAAATACCCTACTTAGAGTAACTTAAGGATCACCGGGATGATCAAAGACGCTAACGGAGTGCTGCCCTCTCCATGGAAAATGGGAAAGATCATCATCGAACAATGAACTGATACCGTGTGCAAGCCGAGGCTTGACACTTCACAGCTACCTCGTATACATGTGTGAATTTGAATTTGAACTATATCTCACAGTCATACTATTTAACTTCTATCTCACTTGATTTATTTACCAATATATGTGGAACTTTAACTATTTGTCTCAACCACTATATATAACTTCTACCTCACTTGATTTATTTATACTTATTATCCTTGATATGCACTGAATCGCCTTATAACCCTACCTCAACGAACATGGTTTGTTAATATGACACAGGCCAAGCCTGCTCTCCATTTAATGACAATTGCACAATCATTATGATTATATATATTAATCGCGTCCATACAGTATATTGCCTTTCTACCTCACTATGCTCTTGTTGCTATTACTGCTTTTATTATCTTTGTATGCAATTCCTTTCTGTTAAGCGCTCTGATACCCACGGGTCTTGTCCGCGCTATACAAAACACTATAAATAAATAAATAAATAAATAAATAAATTGGCCGATTGCCTGTGGGGGACTCACCAACCCCACGAGCAAGTAAGATAGATAGGGATGGGACTAAGCACTCTGCCAAGTTGGGGATGCGGGCGGGTTATCGTCCGTGGAGCAGGGGAGCAGGGAGGGGGTGGGAAGGGAAAGTTATAATGTTATGGTTATTGTTATTGGTCATCATTACTTACACAAGGAACGCGGTCGCACTGTTGGCCATCCGCATCCGGTGCTCAGACACACATCATTCCCTGCACGTTACACCACATTGCCACACATTGGCGTCAATGGTATTAAGTATAGATGGCACGACAAGAGCAAGCTGCATCCACTGAGGGCGCCCCTGCGCTGACAATGGTACCCCCACTGAAATTACTTACATGGAACGTCAGGGGACTGGGGGATAAAATTAAAAGGGGTTTGGTACTGCAAACCATCAAACGCCATGGGCCTGAGTTGGTTTTGCTTCAAGAAACACACCTGACAGGGAATACATGCAAGGCTTTAGATAGACGCGGGTACAACATGGCAGTTCATGCTGAATTTACTACGGGCTCCAGGGGCACTGGGATACTCATTAAGAAAAACTCACCCTTTCTGGCTCACAGCCACAGGACGGATGATCAGGGACGTTTTGCGGCGATCTCTGGCCAGTGGGAGGGAAGAACCCTTAATGTGGTGTCAGTATACATCCCCCCGGCGCTACACTCTACTACGCTGCCGGCACTTGGGCAGTTTCTTCTAGATCTTCCGGAGGGTGACATAATCATTGGGGGGGACTTTAATGCCATAACAGACCCCTTGCTAGACACCTTTCCCACACGAGACCGCCCGAGAGGGGCAGCTGCTCTTCCTAGCTTCCTGAACGCACTGGGCCTCACGGATGCGTGGCGTCAGATGAATCCCACGGCAAATCAATACACGCACTACTCCTCCACACACAACAGCCTTTCGCGTATTGATTTCTTCTTCCTTTTAGGGATAGGATTGGGCTCCATAGATAAGCTGGAAATTCTACCCAGGGGCATTTCTGATCACTCCCCAGTGTCACTACATCTTACCACCAAAGAATCAAAGCGCGCCAGACTATATCCGATATATCCCAATTATCTACAGATCCCTGGAGTCAGGAAGAAACTCAAGCTGGCCACAACACATTACTTTACCGAAAATGTGGGAACGGTTTCCTCACCCTCGGTGCTCTGGGAGGCATACAAAACGGTCTTACGTGGTGCAGCCATAGCGGCAATCACAGGGCATAAAAGAGACTCCAAAACGGAACTTACCAACTTAGAATTGGCGCTTGGCGCAGCGAACACTGCCCACATGTCGGACCCCACCCCAGACACCGCTCATACGCTACACCTCCGACAGCAGCAATACCAGGCTCACCTGACAACGGTCACTAAGGGACACTTAGCAAACACCGCACACCGAATATATGATGTGGGAGATAAGGCTGGGAGGATGCTGGCATGGTTGGACAAACGAGGCGGCAGTAACAGAGGGATACAGAGATTATACGACCATGAGGGCCACATACAGACACACCCGGAACAAATATTACGCACTCTAGCGCGCCACTTTCAAGAGATATACACCCCGGTGCGGTCCCTCACGGAGCAGGAGGCAATGGCCTCGATCGGTCACATTGACATCCCAGTGCTGTCACACGAAGCGCAGCAGGAACTAGACACAGACCTGACAGAGAGCGAGATCCAATTGGCAATACAGGCATTACAATCAGGCAAGGCACTAGGACCTAACGGCATACCTGTAGAGTGGTATAAAGCGACGGCCTCTGTGCTGGCCAAACCCCTGCTGGATATGTACACTGAAAGTGTAGAGAAGGCATTGCTCCCACTTGACCAGCGCACGGCCACGATCGTGGCCATTCCCAAACCAGCCAAACCACCAACTGAATGTGCTTCATACCGACCCATCTCATTGCTCAACATTGAAGCGAAGATATTGGCGAAACTTTTAGCCAGTCGCCTGACTCAACACCTGCACACCTTGATACACCCCGACCAGTCGGGTTTCATGCCTCACTGGAGCACGGCGCTGAACCTGCGGATGCTCCATGGGGTGATGGCGCGGGCGCATCTTCTTGCGGACCGAGCAGTGATACTATCCCTGGACGCCAGGATGGCGTTCGACCTGGTGGAATGGGAATACATGTTCGCTGTCCTGACCCGAATGGGCTTCGGCCCTAAGTACCTTGCATGGATACGGTTACTGTACACATCGCCAGTTGCGCAGGTAGTCGCGAATGGTCACATTTCACCACCATTCCCACTGGGGCGAGGAACTAGACAAGGGTGCCCGCTATCGCCCCTTCTCTTTGCATTGGTGCTGGAACCATTGGCAATCCTGCTCAGAGCAACGCCGCTGTTCCGAGGCATCACCTGGGGGGAAGGGTGGGAGGACAAAGTCTCCCTGTATGCAGACGATATGCTAATTTACATGGTCAATCCCACCGAAGGGGTCCCTGCCCTATTGGCACTGTGCGATGAGCATGGAAAGGCGTCGGGTTACACCCTAAATTGGTCCAAATCCACAATATATGTGCTCAAGGGCCCGGCCCCATTGTTACATGACGAATGTCCCCTAAAGATAACGTCCACCTCTTTTAAATATCTGGGAATTTTCGTTACTACTGATGCTACGGAATATTATACCAAGAACTTGCTGCCACCTCTGGCTCGCCTACGTGCGGACGTTAAATTCTGGGCAACACTTCAGCTGACCCTCCTTGGGCGGGAGGCGCTATATAAAATGATGGCTCTCCCGAGGTTTCTCTATGTGCTTGAGAATTCCCCTTATATCGTGGGCCCACGATACTTTAAACAAGTCGCTGCACTGATATCTAGCTTGCTGTGGAGCAATGGCCCAGCACGAATAGCGCATGACAAATTGGTGAAGGGCTGGTATGAGGGGGGGGATTGCATTACCCAATCTCCAATTGTATTATTGGGCGTCCCAGCTTAAAATAATTAATCACTGGATCCACACCCCACGGGGAGACCCTGCATACAAGGCGGACTGGTCACAGCTGGGAACAGACGGCATGCTCGCAGTGCTATACAATTACTCGCAAGTTAAGAACCTACTAGGCCCGACATTTCACACGGCAACACTATGGCACACAGCACAATCACGTCTGGGTTGGAAGGGGAGAATCACCAGGTTAACGCCGATGTGGGACGCTAAAGCGCTGGGAAACTTAAGGTCCTGTAAGGGATTCACACAATGGGACAGCATAGGGATCCCATTGGTGGGGGACCTTTGGGAAGGGGGCACGGTGCTCGCATTTTCCCAACTACAACAACAATATGGTTTAGGCCCCACTGAGACATTCAGGTATGTGCAGATCCGACACGCACTACTAAAGGCAATTCCACCTGACACCACAATCCCAGACTCATCACCACTGGAGGACAGGCTACTGACAGACTTTATGGAACAAAAGGCTACCTCTCTCACATACAAAAAACTAGTTAACAACTTACCGGACCCCACACAGAGGCTTAAAGAGAAATGGGTTGGGGAGCTGGGAGAGATGGACGAGACGGAGTGGAACGAAGCGCTTGCATCACCACGGGAGGTAGGCATATCGGCCAGGTTCCGCTTAGTGCAACTCAAGATTCTACACCGCACTTACTACACCAGAACACTCCTACATAAAATACAGCGGGCGCCGCACCCATACTGCCTCAGGGGCTGCGGGGAGGAGGGTACTCTGCTCCACACCTTGTGGGATTGCCCACGAATCCAAGACGTATGGAGGCAAATTATGCGCACTGTCTCCCAGGCCATGGAAGTGTCAGTCCTACCTGAACCCCGTAAGTGCTTGCTAAACATTTGGGACCCTAATGACCTGGACCGGTATGGACAGCTGTGGGTTACGTTGGCTGTGACGGTGGCCAAACGAGACAAAGCGCAAAAATGGGGTGCCCCGGAACTGCCTACAGTGGTTGGGTGGATCAGGAACATGGACCTCTTAATGGTGAAAGAGAGGGCAGTATATGTGCTGCGGGCTTGCCCCCGTAAATGGAATAAGGTGTGGACGCCATGGAACAAATACAGGGGAGAACCGTGTGCACCATTGCCGGAAGGCGGGGATTCAGAGTCTGACGAGGATGAAGACTAGATGGAGTGGGTCTACACACTGAGTGCTGGTGTGTGCCGAGAGGGTGCAGGGTTGCAAAGTTACCTTGGGATTAGTAATGCAAGTGTGGAATGGCCGACTACTGACTGTATAATGTAATACCCCTTGCCAAATGATGACCTTAGTTGGGTTTATTGTTTTTACTTTAATTAAAAGTTGAACTGTTAGGAGTGGGTAAACATACCAAGAGTGAGATACGCAAGGACACACGTGGGAATCATTCTGAGGGTATGACATAAACTGTATATATCGGTTACTTATGAATGCTCCATGCATTTATCAAGGTGGCAAACGTTGGTTGTTGGATCACGTCATGTTTTTTCCATTCTTCCTGATTGCAAACACCACTGATCTACAAATGCGGTCTACTTATGTCAATGTGATTATATATTATGCCATCTTGTCAATAAAGATTTTTCAAAAAAAAAATTCTCTCTTAAGTGTCTTGCAGGGTCTGCATGATTTGACAACTTAAGAGATTATTTTTGATTGCCAGGGTCCACGCACATGGGCGGGACTATTCACTAGATTATGACTATAACAGAGATCCCCTACTTCAGAAGATGCCTTCAGGTCTATGATGTCTAATACTTATACCATCATTACATGGAATGTGAGGTGCATAGGGACGGTACATAAAAGACACGGTATTAACACAATTACATAGGTGCATCGCTCATATAACATTTCTGCAGGAAACACATTTCACCACACCGGAGGCTCAGAAACTACACAACAAATGGAGGGGACCACTATTCCACACATCCTGCTACTGAGCTTGAGTCTCGTTTTCAGTTTTGGATACTAGAATGGACACTCTGGGAGGTTGGGGGAATTGGGCTCTCTATCTTGTAGACATCTATTTTTCGAAGTTCAGACACTTAACATATAGATTTACTCGCCGATAACCCTAGCGTGCAATCAGTCCGCGTTACTCACTTCCTTACAAATCCAGGGCACTTTAACCACAAGGGAAGTCCCCTACATTCACAGAAGAACAGAGTGCTTCACTAACCGAAATCTGCAAAGCAGCCAAGTGAGCTGCTCCCTCTGCATTTTAAAGCATTATAGAATAATGCAGAAGTAGATGTACATAATGTTTTTGGATCTAAAATTCTTTCTTCTAAGGAGTGAAGAGGGAGTGAGCTCGAGTCATATAAAACATTTCTAGCATTCACTTGCGTCTGTCCTAGTCTTTTTTTAGTTATCGCCTAGCGTTGCAGTGCATGAGCTGCTTGTTCTGCTAGACCTCTTGTAAACGAGGAGATTTCGGACGTCGAGTGGAAGCTCCGCCCATCCTTTCTATTAGCTGGAGTCATTTTTATTGTAAACGCTGGCCTCCGATTGAATGTGAGGCTATTTGGTGATCGTCCTGTCTCCCTTAGGCCCCGCCCGTCCGGACTCGATCGTGTTCTGGCGGCGTTAAACTGTCTCCTTTAATTACTGGGTTAGCACTTTTGTTTCCCCTTCCCTCTGCCCTTCTCCCCGAGCAGATGGAGATCAGCAGAGACACAGCTACTTGCTCCGCCCTTATGCACTACAGGCTTCTAAGTACTTTCAACATGCTGTGCTCACTTAAAGCAGATTTTTTATTCCAATCTGACCCTGTCCACGCTCCTTTTAAATGTAAATGTGGGTGTACTTGTAAAGCGCACTGCGACTCCATGGAGTATCCTGGCGCTGAAGACCGGTGGGGAACCAGTCGTGGTTTTCCCTGTGAGATGGTCCCTTTCTGGGTATCTCCAAGGTGAAACCAGGCATCCCTGGCGTCTGTGGGGGGCCATTGTAGAGATGAGGCAAGCTTAATGCCCAGTTGCCGAGTGTGTTCCATGGTTAGAGTAGGCACCGAGGTGAGAATTATAGAGTCCGTTTTGACCCTGGTCCACAACCTGGTTACTCTCGCTCTCTCCTACCCCTCTTGGTATCTCCTGACCCCCACCTCTCCCTCTCCTCCCTGGACCCCCATTGGCTCTGGCCCCAGCGCTGACAGGAAAATGAAACTGAAAGAGAAGGCGCGTCTCTCCTCCCTCCCCGGCTCTGCCCACCTTAGATTTTCCCTTCAGCCATCAAACGCTGCGAAGTCCAGGAGGCAGCGAGGAGCTGTAGATACCCCGGGACAGGAGCTAGTGTGCAGTGAAGGGCTGTAGATACCCCGGGGCAAGAGCGAGTGAGCAGTGATGGTTTCTCAGCCCCAATTATTGTGCCCCCTACTGTTGTCACCTCTGCCCCCCCTCGTCTCTGTCCATCCTGTGCACCTATAGTGCTTCCGTCCTGTCTACCCACAGTCTTCAGTTCTTTGTGCTCTCCCTCTCCACCCACGTTCACTTTTACCTCTCACTTTTCTGTGCTCTCTGCCCTATCCTGACTTCTGTCTGTACTTTTGTGCTCTCTGTCCTATCCTGACTTCTGACTGTACTCTTGTGCGCACTGCCCTATCCTGACTTCTGACAGTACTCTCGTGCTCTCTACCCTATCCAGACTTCTGACAATACTCTTGCGCTCTCTGCCTTAACCCGACTTCTGACTGTACTCTCGTAATCTCTCTGCCCTGTCCTGACTCATTGCAGTACTCTCGTGCTCTCTGTCCTATCCTGACTTCTTGCAGTACTCTCATGCTCGCTGCCCTATCCTGACTTCTGAAAGTACGCTTGTGCTCTCTGCCCTTCTGCTACCTGTCCTTTATGTAAATGTAAATGTAGTTGAGCTTATATAGCGCACAGCTACCCGCAGTGGGTGTCCCGGCGCTTGCTTAGGGAACCCGTCCTGATATTCCCCTGTGTGATAGCCCCAGCGGGTATCCACAAGGTGAAAGTCAGGCATCCCGCCGCGAGGGGCCGTTGTGGAGATTAAGCAAGCTATTGCCCAGAGTCGCAGAGTGTGAACCCGTGAGTCGAGAAGGCACCGGAGCGAGAATTATCGAGTCCGTGGAATTTTTAGCCCAAGACCCGCCGAGGCGGGGAATTGAACCCTGGTCCAGGACCGATCTCAGCTTCCGGGTCTGCCGCCTCTAACCCCTGAGCCACACTTCTCCACGCTCTCTCCCACGCTTTATCCTTTGTGTGCCCTCTGCTCCTTGCCTACTGTCACATTCACCCTCACGCCATCTGTCTCCTTCGATCTCTGCTGCCCCTTTTCTCTCTCTGCCAGCTCCTCCCTGTTCTCCTGGTTTATTCTGCCCTCGGAATCTCTTGCATCTTCTCTCCCTGCTCACTGTCCCTGGCCTCTCTGCCCTCCCCTGTCCTCGGTGCCTGTCCTACCCTTGGGGTCTCTTCCACCTCTCCTCTCTTCCTCCACCCTTTATACCCTTGGGGTTCACTGTGCACTGTCCCTTCACGTGCTCTCTGCCTCTGCTCACCGTCCCTGTCCTGTCTGCCCTCCCCCTGTCCTCTGTGCCGGTTCTACCCTTCGGGTCTGTTCCACCTCTCCTCTTTGCCTCGTGGCTCTCGGCCTCCATCCTTTATACCCTCTGGTTCACTGTGCACTATCCCTTCATGAGCTCTTAGCCTCTGCTCACTGTCCCTGTCCTGTCTGGCCTCCCCTTGCCCTCCGTGCCTGTTCTACCCTTGGGGTATCTTCCAGCTCTACTCTCTGCCTCCACCCTTTATACCCTCAGTGTTCACTGTGCACTTTCCCTTCACGTGTTCTCTGCCTCTGCTCACTGTCCCGGTCTTGTCTGTGCGGGGAATGAGATTTTGATACCTTTTCTGATCACTTAGATACCTATCTCATTCATCTATTTGGATCGATTATTTTCTGTCATTGAGTAAAAGACAAACCCCGCATAGGTTAAATAAACCCCATAAACTGACGCAACTCTGAAGAACCACTTACGACTGATGAAGTTTTAAAAGTTTAATATAAAATCAGAATAAGTTGCATATACAATCCTCTCAGGATAAGATTCAACAAGTATACAGGAACTAAAAGGAACATAAATTCCCTAAAGAACCTCAGTCTACAAAAGAATACAATTAAAATCAATTCCAGAATCAACAGATTAAAAGCATAGACACAAAGTGGTTCCGTTGCGTCATCTACAAAAAGAATAAACAAGTTAATTCTGTCCCTACTCTATACTAGGTGACATCCCTACTTCACAAGTTCCTTACCTAAAAAAGGTGTCAGCAGTTTGACTTCCAAAGAAGTTCAAACTCTCTTAGCCTCTAATGGTAATTTATGTCGAGAAGCAGTACCCTCTCTGCCTACCCATCTGCTCTCTAAGGGTCCTCGGCCTACTGCTCTCTTGCGCTCTGTTCTCTCTGCGCTCTGAGCTCTTCGCTTGCTCTTCTCCCCGGGGTGCTGTCCCTAAATACACAATCACAGTATGGATGGAACGCCCCTTGACGCCCACCACATACACATTTACACATGATGTCATTTCTAGTTCTTTCCATAGCTTCATCTCTTCGCGTCGTCCGTTAAGTTGACCTTGCTTCTTAGGCACCATCTTCGTCTTCTTGCTGGTGACTTCATTGACATTCCAGTTGACACTTTCAGAGCAAAGTCTATCACCTCAACAGAACTTCATTCTTTACGATTGTGTTCGTAACCTCTTTTGGTCCTGTGAACGGTCATTTCTAAACAAGACCCAAATTCCAAGCGTCTCTTATCTCACTTAGGCCATAAACTTCGTCCAACATTGTCACCTTAAATCTAACAAGACCTTTGACTCTTGTCTCGCACATTCAGATCAAGGCTATCCCCTGTTCCTGTGAGCTCACTAAATTACATGCAGCGGACTACACTCCTGCAAACTCTTGGTCAGTTAGGTTAAAATCACACATGACCAAACTTTTCTAACATTCCTACAAACTCTTCTACACAGTATAACCTTTAACACACATTTATATATAATCGAATTTAGAAAATCAGTGATCATACTTGAATCCATGTTACATAAAATACAACGTTTATATTCTCGTGCTTACATAGTGCTATACATTCTCTGCACATTTCTTCGCTTTACATTTTCGCCGTTTTCTCCGTTTAAATATTACACATGTCCATGAATTCTGGTTTTGCACGTTCTGCTGTTCTTAAGCATTACTATACATTTCTATATTAGCCCACTATGTATACGGGCCTTTCTAATTCTAATACATTTCCTATTACTTAGGTTACATCGGCTAACTTATACGCTATAAGTGTTAACTTCACGTTATAGATTCTACGTTTGCGTTATGTGCTTGTGAATATGGTACGGATATATTGTTCATTCAAATTGCGCTCTCTCAGTTCCCCCCTTTGATGACCTCTGAGGTCATCACTAACACCTCAATTTGAATGATACTTTACACTGAACTAGTTACAAGACTCCCTCTTTTTATCGTCTCGAGATGCTCTTAAACTTTTATACTGTTGATCTTGTAAAGTAGCTAATCTCCTTTCTTGCTCTCTCATGGATCTTTGTAACCGGTTCGACCTATACCATTTGTACGATTTCACTAACCCTAGCAATGTAATTATGCAAATCAATCCTATTAAAACAGGTTTCAATATGTACCATACAATGCTTTTACCAAGATTGGCAAACCAACTTCCAACCTTTCCTACTCCATGACCTACTTTCTCCCAAACATTTACTTTTGTTAAATCTTCGATTTCTTTATGTATCTCTGTAATGTTTTGTATGACTTTCTCAAGTGGTTTTGAATTGTCTGGATTGTAAGTACAACATTCTTGGACCTTCAAAGCCTTGCAGACTCCGCCCTCTTTTGCTAGCAGTTAATCTAAAGCAAGACGGTTCTGAAGAACCATTGCCCTAATCGACTGCATCTCTCCTTCTACTAGCATCAATGACCTTGCAGTACTTGCAGATAATTTATCTACAACTGTAGCTAGTCTCCTGATCTTAACATCGTTAAGTATTAAACCAAACATAGGAAACATTGCTCCAAATATGTCTCCAACTACTTCAGCATCTCCTATTTCTCTTTTCGTTCTTGTCGAAGCCTTTCCTTCTATGATCGCTAAATCCTTTGCATGATATATTTTGGGGAAGACAATTGCCAAGTAACACGAACCATACCAATTGTCAGGCAGTTTTACATAGGCATTTCTTCCACATACAAAATATACATTAGGAATCGCTTGCATCCCTTTCATAAAATCTTTCGTATAGTATTCTAACCTAAAAGCATGTTCGCAATTTACTTCACCTACAAATACACTCTCATAATACGTCTTGCTTCGAGTTAAACATAAGTTTCCTTTCTGCGTTCTATCCAAAGCTATTGGACCATTGCTACCCTTCTTTTTGTGTGCTTTTTCTTCTTCGGTCCAATCAGTTTTCCACTGTCCTGACATTTTTAGAATCTTCTGCCTTCTGTACCGGTCATCTACTTGTCCTATGAACTTTTTCTCTACCTCTGACACTTTGCAAGTCAGATTATTTCTGCGTGCATATGAAGTATCTAATGTATCCCAAGGAAGAAAGAATTTTGTTAATCTGTCTTCCTTTTTATAATAGTCCCACTTATTCATTTGTTTATAATTCGGGACTTCAGGCAGTACCGAATCATAATTTGAAAAGTAGTACTCGAACCCTTCTCTACCATAAAATACTGAGCAATAAACTACATGTTATCCCATATGTCAGTGGGAGATGATGATATCTGATGCCTTCATCTACGGAAGCCGGCAATTGCATGCACACATAACAATCCTTGGCCTCCATGGCATCAATATACTCATACAATAGCTTGGCATATGCGTTTGATCTAAAATTTCCCTGTGACTCGTCTACGTGTAACCTACGAGCTTCATCTGCCAGTAACGTCTTTTCATGGATGACATTGCTCTCCTCCTTCTTCCCAACAAGAGCAGGTTTCAAAGTCGTTACAGGCTTTACATCTGTTGTCTCTTTTTCACTTGCATGTCCTACCATGTACGATGTGGTCACTACTGTAATAATGAGAAAAATTACTACCGCTATTAGTGTACCTATTATGCATTTGGCTTTTCGGTTTGGGTTGCCATTCTCCATGTTATCAACACAGCGTAGCTCTTTCCTTTTCGAGGAAAAGTTTCTTTCCAAGTCTTTGTCTTGCTTTGTTTGCTTTCTCAGTCTGTAAGGTGCTCTTAATCAACAAAAAGTCTCTTTTCACAACAATGTCTTTTTCCCTTCAACAATAGACAACCCTAACCCTTCTCCGTCCTCTAAATGTAATCCCTAATTTTATTCTTCTTTCCACTCGGCGCTAGGTTATCTTCTTCTTTATAGCTTAAACACAAAAGTCTTTATGCATCTACAATGATTCTCGTACCTGCAGCTCTAATAACATGTTCCAATAATTCTAAACAAATGACTTTTTCTTCTTGTTCTGGTATTTGATGACCAGAAGTCGGAAACTCTAATCGATTTAGTACTAGATCTTTGATCCGACTCAGGTAAAGGGGAATGGGAAGTGTGAAAGTCAGTAACCCCTCAGTCTCGATTCCAGGCGTCAACATCCATATCTCCACTGCCACAAATGGATCGAGATGGATCACTTGCACTTCTCTCACTCTCCCAGATTTCTGTCCCCAAGACATCTGCTAGATAAGTCCACTCTGGGGTAGTGTACCTTCTGCAGGGCACACGTACCCTTCTTGATCTTCTCGGACTCTCAGAGCCTGAATCCGTAGGTTCTTTGTCTAGCTCTGAATCTTCAGAAATCGGGACAAGGGTTTTCTCTTGATTTGCCTTTAAGCTTGGCCTTCTCCTTCTCTCTGGCCAACTAGCTTCGTCACTCCTTGTCCTCCTGCTCCTTGTTCTTGGACTTGTCTCTTGATCACTCACAGCTTGTTTGTTTTCCGACTCGAACTCCCAACTACTTTCCTCTTCTGAGACGACTTCGGTCCTACTGGTGTCCTGACCGTCGTCAGCCTGCTCCGACACAGGCTCAGCCTCTCCGATCACCTCTACAGCTTGGCTTTCCCCCTCTGTGGCTTCTCCGCTTTCTGCTGGATTCTCATCCGAGAGAGGAGCTGTTTCTTCCAGAGGTGTCGGCAATCTTCTGGTGTGTGAGGCGTGTATCCAGTTGGGCAAGCCTCCACACTTTACTGCAGTGTTCGTAACTAGTATGACTTGGAACGGTCCTCGCCAACGCACGTCTAGACAGTTCTTCCTGACATGCTTCTTCACCAGGACCCAGTCCCCTGGACACAGGTCATGGCACAAGTCTTGTGCTGATGGAACCTCTGCAGCCTGGACCTGGAGGGACACAGAATGAATGGCATCAGATAGTCCCTTGCAGTAGTCCAAGATCAAATCGTCTGTGATGTTCAACAACGCTGCAGTCGGAACCGATGGCAATCTCATATCTCTTCCCATTAGCACCTCGTGTGGAGAGAGACCTGTTCTTCTATCTAGTGTGCTACGTATGCTCATAAGAACCAATGGAAGTGCATCTGGCCAACTCAGAGATGTCGATGAACAAACTTTGGCAAGTCTGGATTTTATCGTACTGTTGATTTGCTCTACAATCCCCGAAGCTTCTGGTCGATAACTACAGTGGAGCTTCTGGTCAATACTCAAGGCTGAACATAGCATCTTCACTATTTCGCTGTTGAAATGAGTTCCTCTGTCCGATTCCAAAGAGGATGGCACCCCGAACCTCGGTATCAACTCTCTAAGCAACAATTTTGCTACTGTAAGTGTATCGCACCTACGTGTCGGGTAAGCTTCAACCCATCTAGAAAATATACAGACAATCACTAAGACATATCTGAGTCGATTGCACTTGGGCATTTCAATAAAATCCAGCTGCATTCTATTGAAAGGCCCCCCAGACCTTCCTATGTGACTCAAAGTAACTGGTGTTCTCTTTCCTACGTTTAGTTGCTGACAGATCGCACAACGCTGACATACTGCTTCTGCCGCTACTCTAAATTTCGGATTAAACCACGTTTGTCTGAATACTCTCACCATAGCATCTCTACCTATGTGTGCTGATCCATGCAATTTCCTTGCCATTGGACTAACAAGTTTGTTTGGTAAAACTGCTCTCCCATCTGCAGAAATCCAAAAATTCATTTCACTTTTGGTACATCCAGCTGTTTCCCAGCTCTTTTTCTCATCATCTGGTGCATTTTCCTGAACACATTTTAATTCGTCCCACGTATCTACAGTGTCTAACAACATAGTCAACTCAGTTCTTTCTTGTATTCCCCCCACTTCGACATTGGTGTGAGAATAACCTTGTTCTGCACAATAACGTGCAACTTCGTCTGCGTATCTGTTGCCTTGCGACACAAAGTCGGTATTCTTCGTGTACGCGGCGCATTTGACAACCGCTATGGCTGTCGGACCTTGTAATGCCTCTAACAATAATCTCACGAATTCTCCATTCCTAATAGGAGAACCCGAGGAGGTCATGTAACCTCTTTGAGACCATAACTGCCCGTAATCGTGAACTACCCCGAAACCATACTGGCTATCGGTGTATATGGTGACTCGAATTTTGTTACCTGCTAAACAGGCACGGGTCAAAGCAATGATTTCAGCTACCTGAGCGGAATGTACTCCTTCCAGGCAGGCGGCTTCCACAACTCTGGTAATTGTACAAACTGCATATGCTGCTCTCAGCTGACCGATATCGTCTCTTACGCATGAACCATCAACAAAGAATATTTCATCGGGGTCAGTCAATGGCTCATCTACGATATCTGGTCTCGGTTTGGTGCATAGTTCAGTCACATCAAGGCAGTCATGATCTGTACAAATTTCATCATCAATATCATTTGGAAGTGGCATCAAAGTAGCAGGATTCAAGACAGAGCATCTCTTTAGGGTCACATTCTCAGCAGCCAATATGACTTGCTCGTAGCGTGTGAGCCTACTATTCGTCAAATGCTGAGTCTTAGTCCTGGTCATTAACAATTCCACAGAATGCGGTACGTACACCACTAACTGATGTCCCATTACCACATTTTCACATCTTTCAATGCTGACACCCGTTGCAGCTACGGATTTGAGACATCCGGGCAACGCTGCGGCTACGGGATCTAATGTAGCCGAAAAGTAAGCAACTGGCCTACGCGCGTTCCCGTGTATCTGGGCCAAAACTGCTAAAGCACAACCTTCTCTTTCGCAGCAGTAAAGCAAAAATGGTTTTTCGTAATCAGGCATTCCTAAAGCCGGGGCACGACATAAGTCCTCCCTCAGCTGCAAAAATGCCATCAAACAATCTTTGTCCCATGGTACCGGATCACTTACTCCTTTGTGCGTCAGTTGTAGTAACGGTTTTGCCTTCAGTGAAAAGTTGGCTATCCACTGCCGACAATAACCGACCATGCCTAGAAACATCCTGACTTCTATTTGTGTTTTAGGCGCATTCATTTTCATGATCGCCTCTATTCTGTCTGGAGACACCTTCCGTTTTCCCTTTTCAATCCTATGGCCCAAGTATTGCACTTCAGTCAGACAATACTGCAATTTACTTGGAGACACCTTGTGTCCGTTCTCGGCCAAGTGATTTAGTAAGGTGATGGTGTCTACCTTGCAAGCTTCCTCAGTTTCTGACGCCACTAGGAGGTCGTCTATGTACTGGACCAGAACTGAGTTCTTGGGCAGTACTAGACTTTCAAGATTCTTCTTCAGCAGCTGGTTAAAAATCGATGGGCTTTCTGTATACCCCTGGGGAATACGACACCATGTTAAAACGCGA
The DNA here is from genome assembly GCF_964263255.1 of Lissotriton vulgaris. Taxonomy (NCBI): domain Eukaryota; kingdom Metazoa; phylum Chordata; class Amphibia; order Caudata; family Salamandridae; genus Lissotriton; species Lissotriton vulgaris. The sequence continues at coordinate 115,021,510 of NC_141687.1, read as the reverse complement.
TTTTCCAGCTTAAAAGCGAACAGATACTGGCTCTCCTCATCTAAAGGAATCGAAAAGAAAGCCTGGCACAAGTCTATCACTGTGAACCATTCAGCTTGGAACGGTATCTGAAACAATATTACTGATGGATTCGGTACCACTGGACAACATGAAACAACGATATTATTAATCTTTCGAAGATCCTGCACTATTCTGTATTTCCCACTAGGCTTCTGCAAACCCATGATCGGGGAGTTACATGGACTTCCCACGATCTCCTTCAGTATTCCCTGTTTAATCATGGATTCGATCACAGGCTTTATTCCTGCAATTGTCTCCGGTGTCAACTTATATTGTGGTGTTCTTGGATACTCAGCATTGGGTTTTACCATGATCTTTACCGGTTCTACCCCTTTGATCAGCCCTATTTCTTCTCCAGTAAAGTCCCACACCTCAGCTGACACTGTCTCCTTCAAACCCTGTGGAAGCTCCTCCACCGTTAGGGTAGGATATAGTTCCACGCATCCCTGCGAGTTTACAACCTTAAAATCGGCATCATCATCGTTAGTCTGCACTTCTACTCCTTCAGGTGTGCAATATATTGTGCAATTTAGTTTACACAACAGATCTCTTCCTAACAGACACACAGGGCTAGAATCACAAATCACAAACTGATGTTCATCGCTATACTTCCCTATCTTCACTGACACTGGTTCAGTCAGAGGATTCGTCATTCTCCTGTTTGCGACTCCTACCACCTGAATCGTCTCTCCCGACATTGGCAAACCTGGGACTACCGCCGATCTCAAAGTGGATCGAGTGGCCCCCGTATCTACCAAAAAGGTCGTAGGACATCCAGCCACCTCAGCTTCTACGTATGGTCCTCTCTGGTCTACCTCCAGGGCTGCTCCTAGAGTACAGTCTTCTTCCCTATTCACTCGTTGCCCTGTAAGAGGATCAACGTAGTAGCATTCTTCTCCTCCTACGAACAATGGCAGTTGTCTATAGGTTTTTCCTCCATTTGTAATGCGAGGCGGTTGAGGGAACGGTGCTCGAGGAGTCTGAGTCCCCCCTTTGATAAACTTTCCCTTCGGGACTGCTGTTCCCTTTACCATGCTGGTTTGAACCTCATCCTCCTCCTGTTCTAATTCCCCCGTCTCGACATTATAGGGACACTCGCGTCTCCAATGTCCTACCTCGTTACACTGATGGCACCTCGTTGTCTTTTTCAGTGTTGCGATATCTACCCTCGGTCTCGGTTTTTCCTCCTCATCTCTGCTCTGATTATTCTGTTTCTTTCCTGGGGTTCCTGTTCCCTGTTGCCGCTGTCCACCCTTTCCGGCTGATTGCATCTGCACCAACATCAGCTTTTCCTTAAGTTTCTTTGCTTTCGAATCTATTTCATCGCTACAGTACCTTGCATACCTCAGAATCTCATCTAAAGGCTTGTTCTGCCAACAAATCAAATGCTGTTGAATCATCAAGCTTATGTCTGGCCTCAATCCTAGGACAAACTTCGACACAAACTGTCCTATGTCTTTGGGGTCCATTACATCCAACCCACTGTACTGTTTGAATGCTTTCAGCAATCTCTCATAGAACTCGTGAACTGTCTCTTTAGGTTCCTGAGTTGTTCGATCTATCTTAACCCAGTCTATGTCCTGTACCGGCACCTTCTCTTTTAACCATGCAATTACCCTCTCGTACTTTTCCATGACTCTCTCTGATGGACCATTCGTCTGGGCATCCCTCGCGGGTTCACAAATGGGCCATTCGACACGAAGTTTGCATGCCGTCCACAAATCTCCGGGTACTACGATATCAAACAGTGTTCAAATCGATCCACAGCACCTTAGAGATCTTCACAAACCTCTCTACCTGCTTATACCACTCAACGGGGTTCTCCCTGAGCTTTGGAAAGGAATTGGTAAATGCCGCTAAATCCCCCCATCTCCAGGGTACATGCACGTAGCTTCCGTTCGCGATTTCTCGCAAAGGGAAAGCTTCCATTCGCATTAGCTCTCCATCTTGGGACCTCGCAAGTGTACTCCTCCTGACGGATCCCCTCTTAGACCATCTTTCCTCCCATTTATCCAAATCCCTCCATACTCTGATACTCAGGATCAGTTCCTTTATGTGTACTTTCAGCCCAATCGTCCTACGCTCATCTAGATCTTGATCCGTGCAATTTAGTCTATGGTTGCCCTGTAAAGCTTTAGTTCGTGACATGTCTATCATATACCTGTCTGCCAATTCAGACAATTTTTCATGAACTGACCTCGCTTTCCGAGTAACATCCTTAGACATAAACAGCATTTCATCATGATCATACAGCTCTATCCTTTCCATTGGCAATGTGCCGTCTATGATTTCTTCCAAGTCTGATTTTAAACTGGTTACATCGAGCCGTTTTGCTTTTATCTCAGCTCTCAGTACCTCACTCCTAGGTGGTTCGTATACATCCCTCTCACCCCCACTACGAGCCCTACGTCTCGGTGCAGGTGAGTTATGAGGCGTCCTTCTTGTTTCTCTTTGTTCCCACCTCTCTAGATCCCAAGCTCTCCCATCCTCCCTTGGGGTATGGTGGAACAATGTTCTATCCCCCATTACTGCGTTCTGTCTTTTCGGCTCGGTCTCTCTAGATGCAAGATAGGATCCTCCGTTCTGTTCTACATCACTGCAACTCCCTTGCTGTCTGGTGTCACTCAATAAACGATAAGGTCCTTCACGGTCCTCCATGTTCCCGCGATCCCGTCCGTGATCACTGGATGTATGGCGAGACCTTTCGCGACTCTCTATATTCTCGTGACTCCAATGTCGCACGTTTTCTCCCGGGGCATGGTGAGTGCACCTGAAACTATCTCGGTACTCCTGCGTCTTTCGTTCTCCCTCACTAAGAATGAGGCGAGGCACTCCCCCACACCCTGCACTCTTGTCTTCACACATTTGTCTAGTGCCACCGATGGTATGGCAAGTATCTCCCTTGCTTCCTTGACTCCCTCTCTCCCACTCTGGGCTGCTTTCGCCAGCTCCGCAGTGAGAGAGGATCCTGTTATCCTGATCTCTCCATTCTGCTTCTGTTTCTAACTTTTTATTCTGAGTCTCTTCGGCAGCATCCCATTCTTTCAAATACTCCCTTAATTCCTTAAAGGTTTTCGGTTTCGGTCCCCTCAAATCCATCTGTCCTCTCTGACTCTGTTCTGTCCAGGGGCCCGTTGCTGAATCCAATGGGGTACTCCGACTCCTTGGTCCTAGCAACTGCCTTTGGGAATTGATCGTATTATTCCTACTTTCCATCTCTGCCCTTTCCCTGTCCCATCGTGCCTGTTCCTCCTGCTGGACTCCCTCTGGGTTGTAGATCGACATTATAGGACCTATGGTAACAGGTACTTGTAGAGCATCCGGCAATTGATACGACCTTGCATGCTGCGTTTCTGGCACCTTCTGGACCACGAATCTTCCTACTACTCTCTGTACGGGACTAGATTGAGGTACTTCCTCGCCTTTCTTGGGATCCCACTCTGATACTGGGAGCGGTTTATATTCCCCCCCATCTAGCTCCGTCCCCTTGCTGTAGTTCGGGACTTTCGGCTTCTCTGTTGTACGGAGGTGGTCTATCTAACAGTAGCCTCTCTATCAGATCCTCATCTGGCTCGCTATCCTCATCTTCCTCTAAAGGTTTCTTTTCTCCCGTAGTCTCTAGCATTGTGAACAGTTTGTCTGCTTCTATCTTTTGCACCCTCCACTTTTTAGCTTCATCATCCCATTTAGCATCCTGCACTGCTTTTACCGATCGTCTCACTCTTTCTTGACGTCTATTCAAGCTCTTTTCGTGTGCCGCTCTAAACCATGCACTAAGGGCTTCGAACTGTGTTGGCCTCGGTAGAGGTCTCGTTGCGAGCATTACCGCTTTCAGTTGATTCAATACTTCTAGCTTAAACGTCCCGTATCTCGGGAACGTCAGTTCCTTATTCCCTTCTGTTAGCTTATTCCACTCGGAGATCCATAGTATTGAGTGAAAGCCTACATTCACTGCCATATGGTAAGCTGGTGTGCCTTCTGGTGGAGCTTCTTCTCCTGCGTACAAGTTTCTTCTATCTCTCCTAAAGATCGCCCTTAAACGTTTAAAACACTTCATTTTCGATAATCTACGATATTCCTTTTCTCTTCCTTGTTTACGTCCTGATGACAAACCACCAATCCCTGTGCGGCTCTCGCTAATCGGCCTATCCCAGCGCGGTTCTACGCTGACCGACCAATCTCAGCGCGGCTCTACGCTGACGTCACTCGTCCCCTCTGCAGCAGTTCCCCTCCTTTCTCAACTCGTCTCACGGCCTTGCATGCGTTTTCATTCATACGCCGAAAAATGACTACTTCCGTCCAAGCGATCACTTTTCTTGACTGTACGTCCACAGTCTAACTGTAATTGTCACCTCAACTGACGAGACGTCTTTCCTCTCACGTTCAGACGCTCGCCTTAACTGATAGGTTACTTACACACAGTAAACGTACGACCAGCGTCCGTTACTCATACACTCACTCTGTCACTCCCCCTATCATCGGTCCTACGGGCGATCAATGGTACCTCATGACCCCCTTTACAATGGTAGACAATTACTCTGGGTGTTCGATACACCCGAACCACTTAAGCCCTCCTTGAACTTAAGATTTTATCCGGTTGCGCGCGCTCACAACCTTCCCTCAATCACACTACAGGCATTCAACTCCGCTTGACATTACAACACAGGTACAACACAAAACACCGCAATCTGGCAACGCATGACCCTTATACTCACTCTCGACCGACTCTGCTGCTTTTCTCTCGACGCACCGTCAGCACCTTCTTCGGCAGGGATTCTTCTTCTGGTCGTCGATGACTAGGGACCTTGGGGTAATCTAGACCTAACCTAGGTTGTCTTCCTCAAGAAGAAAACCATCTTTCTCTGCTACCAACTGCGGGGAATGAGATTTTGATACCTTTTCTGATCACTTAGATACCTATCTCATTCATCTATTTGGATCGATTATTTTCTGTCATTGAGTAAAAGACAAACCCCGCATAGGTTAAATAAACCCCATAAACTGACGCAACTCTGAAGAACCACTTACGACTGATGAAGTTTTAAAAGTTTAATATAAAATCAGAATAAGTTGCATATACAATCCTCTCAGGATAAGATTCAACAAGTATACAGGAACTAAAAGAAACATAAATTCCCTAAAGAACCTCAGTCTACAAAAGAATACAATTAAAATCAATTCCAGAATCAACAGATTAAAAGCATAGACACAAAGTGGTTCCGTTGCGTCATCTACAAAAAGAATAAACAAGTTAATTCTGTCCCTACTCTATACTAGGTGACATCCCTACTTCACAAGTTCCTTACCTAAAAAAGGTATCAGCAGTTTGACTTCCAAAGAAGTTCAAACTCTCTTAGCCTCTAATGGTAATTTATGTCGAGAAGCAGTACCCTCTCTGCCTACCCATCTGCTCTCTAAGGGTCCTCGGCCTACTGCTCTCTTGCGCTCTGTTCTCTCTGCGCTCTGAGCTCTTCGCTTGCTCTTCTCCCCGGGGTGCTGTCCCTAAATACACAATCACAGTATGGATGGAACGCCCCTTGACGCCCACCACATACACATTTACACATGATGTCATTTCTAGTTCTTTCCATAGCTTCATCTCTTCGCGTCGTCCGTTAAGTTGACCTTGCTTCTTAGGCACCATCTTCGTCTTCTTGCTGGTGACTTCATTGACATTCCAGTTGACACTTTCAGAGCAAAGTCTATCACCTCAACAGAACTTCATTCTTTACGATTGTGTTCGTAACCTCTTTTGGTCCTGTGAACGGTCATTTCTAAACAAGACCCAAATTCCAAGCGTCTCTTATCTCACTTAGGCCATAAACTTCGTCCAACATTGTCACCTTAAATCTAACAAGACCTTTGACTCTTGTCTCGCACATTCAGATCAAGGCTATCCCCTGTTCCTGTGAGCTCACTAAATTACATGCAGCGGACTACACTCCTGCGAACTCTTGGTCAGTTAGGTTAAAATCACACATGACCAAACTTTTCTAACATTCCTACAAACTCTTCTACACAGTATAACCTTTAACACACATTTATATATAATCGAATTTAGAAAATCAGTGATCATACTTGAATCCATGTTACATAAAATACAACGTTTATATTCTCGTGCTTACATAGTGCTATACATTCTCTGCACATTTCTTCGCTTTACATTTTCGCCGTTTTCTCCCTTTAAATATTACACATGTCCATGAATTCTGGTTTTGCACGTTCTGCTGTTCTTAAGCATTACTATACATTTCTATATTAGCCCACTATGTATACGGGCCTTTCTAATTCTAATACATTTCCTATTACTTAGGTTACATCGGCTAACTTATACGCTATAAGTGTTAACTTCACGTTATAGATTCTACGTTTGCGTTATGTGCTTGTGAATATGGTACGGATATATTGTTCATTCAAATTGCGCTCTCTCAGTTGTCCTCCCCCTGTCCTCCGTGCCTGTTCTACCCTTGGGGTCTCTTCCACCTCTTCTCTCTTCCTCCACCCTTAATACCCTTGAGGTACACTCAGCACTGTGCCTTCACGTGCTCCCTGCCTCTGCTCACGGTCCCTGTCCTGTCTGGCCTCCCCCTGCCCTCCGTGCCTGTTCTACCCTCGGGGTCTCTTCCACCTCTCCTCTCTGCCCCGCAGCTCTCTGCATCTACCCTACATACCCTCGGGGTTCTTTGTGCACTGTCCCTTCATATGAGCACTGCCTCCTGCACTTCCTGTCACATTCACCTTCAGGCTGCCATCGGTTTCTGCTTCCTTTCCTCCCTGCACCGACCCCTCTCTGGCATCAGTGGCGCATATTTTCCTCATCCTCAGTTTGACCCTGAGCAAGAGAAAGAATATCGAAAAGGGGAAAAGAGGATCAGAAAGATGGAAAAAAACACTGACAAAGATAGTGAGATAACGTGGCAGGAAGTCCAATTGCCCAGGGTGGATGTAAGAGGCCAAAACATTGGGTCCCGGCACCTATTGTCTTATAAAAGCCAGTGCTTTAAATAGGAAAAAATAAGTGCAGGTACTTATTCAAATGAGCTTGAAGTGTGGCGGCTGGACAGGGCGAGGGGTGGGGCTAAGGGCGACACATGGTGACTTCTATACCAGTTGTAGCACATACCAAAACACATGAGAAATGCGTTTATAGAAACAAAACGGGTAACTCTTTACACAAAATGAAAGCCACATGCAATGATTAATTAACATATCCTTCTTTTGAAATATTTGCAGCTTCTCAATGCCATACTGTTCTTTTTTTACTGCTGTTTGGCACAATGTTGCTATATATTCTCAAGCATGCACACACAAAGAAACAAGCAGACATGCACACACAAAGCATTCCTCATTTCCTTTCAAATACCTCCTGAGTGTCCTGATTCTCTTCCGCTTGCTTTTTTCTTAAACTAAAACAGGCACACACAAGCAGGCAAAAACACACAGACACATGAAGACCCTCACTCAACTGACTCAGGTGGGATTAAAGCCATTTTAAACTCCTTACATCCCATGGCTTTCTTACTTGCCGCTGTCAGCGTGTTGCCTCGATTTCTGAGTTTGCACAATTACTCACAATAGTGCATATGATTGACAGCCCAGGGCCAGAATGGACCCTTCAATAGTGGTGAACACCCAGACACTATGCAATGAGCCCACCCTGAATGGTTCAGCTGGGGCTGAGCTTAGGGCTACAGAAGCGCCTTGGGTGTCAGAGTCAAGTTCTTCTCGGACAGCCTTGTGCTCACTAGCAACCAATGAGCCTACCTTTCATGAGTACCGGTACTCTCTTCCCCGCAGTAGAGAAGTGCCGGTATTCAGTATTTGTGAGTACCGGCCCATTTAAAGCTCTGAATGAAGCACTGCCTGGCACATACCCAGTCTCTGCCCTGCCCCTTGTGCTTTTAAATTGTCTCCTTTTTTTAGCCGCTGATGTGTTCCCAGACAATGCCTTTTATTTAGGTTTTAAAAACTAAAACAAAAATAAAATAAAATGCATTGTCATTAGCAATCTCAATAGCTCAAACTCGCGTAAATGCGAGACCTATTGCATTGCAAATGCTTGTTTGCTTATGTATCTCACACTGTAATTAATTAAGGCAGAAGGACGAGGAGTTGTTGTTTCAATTACTTACAAGTAAGACACAAACTTAAAGTGGTGAGAGCAAAGGGGCTTTTAGGGGCAATTTGGAAGTGGTCAGTATGTCTCAGAGGAACATATGCCTTACACTGTAATTATTTAACACGAGATAAAGATTCAGAATATAGCAATAACTGGTAAATAATTGAAGCGTTTTTGTTGGATATCACAATACCCAACTCATCGAAATTTGCTGTTTGGTTAAAAGGAAAATTTTGGTGCTAGTCAATATGAAGCAGCTGGGGAAAAATGTCATGACAAAGCCCAGAGCGCAAAGAAGGAGTCCATGGTTCGTCACGACCACTGTCCGGAATACTACATGCATAGTGAGAACCACATTTGCCTTTGTGGAGAAAAAGGACAGATGTTTATCACCATAACCTGAGTGGCATGTACTGCAGTGAGGGGTTGTTCAGAGTTCAACAAGCATGTCAATTAATAGACGCACACACAATATTTAGCATTGTATTATAATTAGCATTCATACACTAGTTTTTGGCAAATCATGCAAGTAAAAACTATCAGACTGATGACTATTTTAGCAATAGTAAATACTATTAGGACAATATGATATACACTCCAAAATATTGACAGCCCGCATCCCTAAACAAGTAATCTAAAACGTTCCCTTTATTGACAGCCCGCATCCCTAAACAAGTAATCTAAAACTTTCCCTCTGCCTTTGAGCATTGCATTACTGTTTAGCTTCTTACCAAGTCATTTAATAATCCCCGTACACCATCAGACTACAAGGTCTTCAAATGAGAATTAAAATTACAGCAAACCGCGGAAATGCGGTAATTTCACACCAACACAATGTCAGCATGTAAAGGCAAGATTCGTTTTTTTTATTCTGAGGCCAGTTTTCAGTCCTAGCACACCGAAGTTAAGTGTTCCATTTAGATAGTCGAGAAATGAAAGGAGGACCCCACACAAGTTAATTGGGGACTGGGGGGATAGTAACTCTAAAACAGACTTGGGCGTCCCCTCAACAAAGAAACCACACAGGTTGAGTATTTTACCCAAGAACTAGCATGCCGTTATTTCGGCGGGAAAGGTAAAGTTACAAGATTCAGGATAATAATCTCTAAAAGCAAACTTCAACTGGGGAGGCAAAGTCTATGGATCAACAATTTTATATTTCGGCAGTGACCAAGTTTTCAGTGAATTGCGTATATAGGAGAGTATTTCTTAAAAGCATTTTTAAACATAAGCATTTTGAATTCAAACATAAGCATTAATTTTTACGAGAATGAATAACACAGACAGAACAATTTGTAGTAATTTAAAAAGATATTTTCCACACCATGAATTTCGTTAACCTCTGTTATACATTTATTACATATTCAAAGTTAGAGTGTTAAAAATTGTCCTGGTTTATAACTTTATACAAGGATTTTAATAAAAAAGCAACTGGACAATGTAAAAATGAAGGTGAGATACTGGAAGGAGAGTTACGACCTACGTATCTCAATTATGTGTTGGACCAAAGCCTTCATCCCACTCATCGATTAATACTCCTCCATTTGTTTCTTGCATTTCATGACCTGGGGATCAGGAGTATTCCTCGTCCAGTGTCCACGGACACAATCCCTTACTCTCCATATATGTTTCTGGTATCATAGCATTGAGGCCTGCTAACATTATCAAACACATAAGCCTTTCCTGGATATCTGCACATGGCACATGCTTATGTGTTGCTGATTTGCCTCTTGACAGGTGTATTTTAAACCATGCTGTCAATTTATGCTAATGACATTGCCCATTCCTGCCTTCCTTGTAGTTTTCATCAACAGTTGTGACAAATCATAGCTTCTGAAGCATGGAACCAAATATGGTCCCAAATGCCTCCAAGATGTCTTGCCTGGAGGCAAAAGTGGTAGAATTATTCACCATTCTGTTCTTCTGTGGGGATTACACAAGGTGTTTGGGCTCCTCAAATATCATCTAGAGCAATAAAGATAGCACATGAAAAAAGAAACCCTTTGCCGTAAATTCCATGAGATAGGGTTACTGATATACTGATGAACGTGGCTAGCCAAAATAATACATTTCGACTAGTTTAACTCTCCACAAGAGTAAATAGGCATTATGGCACAAGGCCTTCCTTTAAAGGAAAAGGGTCGAAACTATACAGACATTAGGAAGCAACAAGAGAAGGACTAACATGTCAGGGAAATGAGAAACTTCAAAAACGAATTGCTCGAAGACCTCAAATTAGCAAATTCTGTAGAAATGTGGAAACAGAAACTAGCCATAGCAAGGCAGGCAAGTGCTTCCAGTGAGATACTAAGAGTTTATTGATTTATTTCAAAAACACCTTTCAAAAACGTATAAATCATGTAGAAGACATGAAAACCCTGTATGCATAGCTGATCTCACTCACCATCGATCATAATCACAAATTAATGATTAGTTAATGAAGAAAATATATATAATTGATCCTCATGTTGGAATCGCGGAATGTGTGTTACTGCCTTCTAAGGAATAGATTTATCTTAATTTCAAGAGAAGCCCCAAGTAAAATGCAACTCACAGTTTAGGCATACATTTATGGACTACATACTACACGGTTATTAGATCTCCTTGGCCAGTTTGGGAGCCGGTGCAGAGCATTATTTTATTGGGGGCACTATTTCTGAACGGTTAACTTGCCTTCCACCCACTCTTCCCACATTGTTTTATTTATATCTGCATTTGGCTTTTAATGACACGCCAAATCTCTTAGGCTGGTTCGTTTGAGGATTGGGACATTCACGTTTTCAGTCTTTGGACTGGAAAGCAGCAGAAAACTAGACACATTACCTCTGCAGTCCATTCCGTGGCCCACTCTGAAAGTCATCTTTGTTGGTCCACTTTGCCAACTTCCAAACATATCCAAACTCCCTCTTCCTACTAAGAACTATGACGAACACACTTGTGTACTAGGTCCATTACTTTGAAGGCCCCGTCTGCTGAATGTCTCCTCTGCTCTCAGCCTAAATGCAATTCTCTGAAGGCTCCAAGAAAATATTTAACTCTATCCATGCTGATGACGGAACCGCTCGGTCATCAGCCGCGGTGGCGCTGTGCTGATGACGGAGCGGTTCCGTCATGGCACGGCGCTGGTTTCGCGCCTGCGCGGCGCGTTCTATTGAGCGGGCGGGGCCATGACGGGACCGCTCCGTCAAGAGCACAGCTCAACCGCGGCTGGTGCTGGAGCAGTTCCGTCACTAGCATGCGCCCGTCCCCTTAGCACTGCGGCGGAATAGCCGCCGCAGTGAAGGGGTTAACTGGGATGAGCTAGTTCCTTCAAATTACAATTAAAATGCTCAATATTTCTACATCGAACTTAGCAGAAATCAATCTATTTATAGTTTAAGAAGAATTCTTTGCATCTTTTGCAATTTTCGAAGCGAACTGGTCTAATTAAAAAAGAAACCTAGCCTGAAAGACACCCAAGTGTTCTGCAGACGTAAGAGGCAGCTAGAGAGTTTTTCAAGGCACATCCTGCCTACTATGCTCTCCTGTTTTGGACAAGATTTATATATTGATCATTAAAACTGGCTTCATTTTGGCCCAATGGTTCATAAACGTTTATGTCCTGATAATGTAGAACTCAAAACATTGTTGGCAAACTAAATAGACAAGATCGAACACAAAAATGTTCTAGACAGAATTTACATTTCATTTATTATTCACCGCTACAGACATTTGACTTCGCAATTGATTGTCACTTATAGGACCTTCAGCCACCCATGTGATCTTTGCGCTGTGCAAGTGTACCTTGTACCTGGACACTGACATTTCTTTCTACAAAATATACCAACAATGAACAAGCAAAAATGACATTTGTCTGCTGCAGCTCTACTATAATTAAGGCTCACCGTTTTATGGTTTTTTTTTTTTTACTTTTCCGTCTGTATTTATCCAGATATATTTTTGGGCCATCTTATTGGTATTCATCCATGTTTATTTTGTGTTTTGAGAATAAATGAAGTCATAGAATTGTATATTTCCATGTTTATTTAACTTTTAGATGTGGACCCATACATGTATGCCTGTCACATTTTAGCAAATTAAGCAGCCACGTATAACAAAATATTACACTTACAGGTACATATAAGCATTATACTACAATAATATGTTAATGCATGCTTGCTTTTAAGGAAATCGTATCCTGTTTTTCCTCTGTCAGAGACATCGATTTGGATAAATACAGACAGAAAAGTAAATTAATAAATACCGTAAAACCGGGAGTATAGCATAGGGAGTGTGATATTATTCCCAGATTTGGTGGTGACCCAACGAGCATGATATCCACGGTTAAAAACATGTATTTGCTTATAAACCTCAATAAATGAATGGGTCCTATAATATCAAGATCTAGATTATCCCAAGCTTTAGCTTCCACTACTTCTGGAGAGAGAGGACACTTCAGGGTGATCTTAGCCTTTTCACTAGAACTGCATGCAAAACAATCCCTCACTTTGTTATTAACAGTGAACTCCATATTTTGGAACCAATATTCTGTTCCTAGTTTGCTTTTTGTCATGCTCCTTCCTAACTGCCTTTCATGAGCAATATCAACAATACAGTCATGCAAACCTCTATGTTGTACAATATTATCAGACTAAAAAAATTAAATTTCCTATGACAGATAATTAATTTCTTACGTTAAAGAATGATGGGATATTTACAGGTACATCCTTGTACTTATCACCACCCACACAATATATTATGCTTGACCAATTTTAATGTTTTGTTATTCGCTACACATTGTTCCCACTCATCTTTAATGATTTCAGGGATGTCAATAGTAAGAAGAGCTTTTTCAGGCCTATCCGTGTCATGTGTACAGCTAATCGCAGGCATGCATCATAAACAGTCAGCATCATAGTTCTTTGCCCCCACAACATATTGTAGTTTAAAATTGTAAACTTTTAGTCCTAATACTCACACAGATGTGTGGAGTGGTCTTCTCCATACCTTGGGTAGCAAACATAGGAACTAATGGGTTATGATTTGTCCTCAATGTAAAAGGCAGACCCCACTGGTAGAATAAAACAAGGACTGGCATAGCCAATAGGTCTCGCCTCTGGGACCTTATAAGTTTTTTGCTAGAGGTGTTTGGAAGTTTGGTAAGAGATGCAATTTAACATAAAAAGATATGAAAAAGAAAACCAGGAAAGTGTGATGGGGGGGAAGAAGGAGCAGCAGAGGGATGAGAGAGAGAGTGAGTTAAACAACATGTGGCAGGGAGATGAACCACACGAGTAGTGTGTTTTCTTCTCTGCTGTTATATTCTCTCCTTCCCCTATTCCGTCTCAATTCTTGACGTCTGCGGCAGATTCCTCTGTAACCCCTCCATAACCCCCAGACACCAGGGGGCACAGCTGTTTCACGCTCCCAGACAAGGATTATCCAGTAATAAACAATATCTGAGTTTAGTGTCTGTCCTCAGTATGTGCCGGGCTGAACGTGGATTGCATCAGCCCTCAATGAGTTAATAAACCACCCGTGATAAACTATCTACCAAGGAGGTAAAGCTTGGATGTAGCGCTTACTTGTCAGTGTTAGACACTTTTTGGAGCCCCTCTTGGATGTGGGAAGTTTGACTCCGGCAGATTAAATGCTGTGCTCAGGAGGAAGCCAAGTGGTCCACTGGGAAAAAGCCGTGGTGGAAAGCACCTTTAAACCTCAGTCTGTTGCATAATATGTTGGCGTTTTGCCAGCACTGCTCAGTTTAACAGCGCAGCAGGTTATGCACATGTAGCAGAACTGTAATACTTGTCCTTAACATGTTAACCTACCTGCAATTCCAACTCAGCATTTCATCCACCTACGACTCATAAAATGGACACCAATAAATCGGGTGAGTAGCAATATATACTTCAATGAAGTTTGTGGGTTTGTGCGATGGTGATGGCACTATCTGCACTAGTGTTAGGGCCCCATTTCAGCATGGTGAGCTCAGCTTTTGTGAAATTGGTGTAATGAGGGCAGTTTAATGTAACATTTCAAGCATGGCATGCATGGCAGTGCTTGTTACTAAAAATGCCATAAACCTCGAAGCATAGGCATAACCGGCCATTGTTCACCACAGGGTTTGGGGAAACTGGATGACATGAATAAAGCCAAACGGAATGAAATCCCCTAAAGAGAAGACGCCAGTCTAATGTTATTCTAAACACTGCATCCATAGAGTATGGGTTGTCGTGGGCAGGAAAAAAACTTGAAGATACGGCAACATATAAAATTGAAAACAACCGCTTTGAAAGGGCAAAAAAGAAAAAGCCAGGGCCAGTGCGAGCGCCCCGCTGCTCGCTCCCAAGCTCCCTAGGCCAGGGGAGAGAGAAGGAGGGACATGCAACCGCCTTTGGCCAATTGCGTGCTGTCTTTCTTAGAAAGACGCACGCAAACGACAATAGCGTGTGAGCAAAAAAAAAAAAGCATTTGGTACGAGTTGAAAGTCCTTACTAGAAGCCTCGCAGAGTAGTGCATGCACGCTGGCTCAGTCGAGACCTTAAAATGACTGATAGCCCAGTAGCACAACAGCTTTCTTTTCTTGAAGCGAATGCTAGTATTCTTTCCTTTCCATCAACCATTTTAGATAAAGTTGCATCTAACCCCTCTATTGCTTGCATAAGCGCTTACCAAGGTCTTAATTGCCTTCATTGGGGCATTCATTATCGCTTCCTTGACCTTAGTAAAGGTGTTTTGACATTCTTCAGTCCCCTCAAAAAGAGTCTCTTTTTTAAGTAAAACTCTTAAAGGATGCACTTGGTCCGCAAAATGCTTAATAAACTTGGACATGTATTGTGCGAGGTCTAGAAATGATTTTAGTTCTATGCTTGTGGGGGGTAGTGCTAATTTAACAGAGTCTTTTGAATTGTACTTGGCTTTAACCCCATTTTCTAAAATGTTATGGCCAAGGTTTTTAACAGATTTGCCTCATATTTTACACTTCTTTTTATAGTGGTACTGCCATCTTACGTTTACAAAGGACTTCTTTCAGAAAGGAGTTATGCTCAGCTTGTTATTTTCCATAGATTTAAATAGGCTTCTCTTCAATGAGTAGCACTTGAGTTACTGGCAAGTAGCTCTCCTGAGTGCAACTCCGTGAACTAAATAAGAAGCTTTGGTTGAATTAATATACATATACCAAAATTGCAAATCATGCATTCACAAATAAATGTGTGTATTTTCAGAACACATAAGTTGATGTTTGGGAAAAATAGTTGCATTTCCAAACTATATTTAAATCGAATATAGCATGTCACAACGCATGCTATAACATTGCGTGCTTTTACAATGTGGTTGTTACAACGACTGCGTGGTTAGTACGCAATACCTTTACATCGCAATTCATTAGTACGACTTGCTCTAGGGGGCGCGCTGGCCTTGAGAATAGGATTATTTGCTATTCCTACTCCACTTTGCGCAACAGTAGGGAAGGTGTTGGAATTCATTTACAATCCCTTAGCGCCCCCTACAGCAAGTTGTTCTAATGAGTTGTGATGTACTGGTATCGCGTACTTACAATGCACATAATTTGATGGAAAACAGCAGCCGTTGAGTCCAACCCAAATGTCACCCTACAGAATTGATAAGTTCCATGGATTCGGGGTGGAGGGCTACTTGATAATGGGCCAAGAAAAGTTCTAAGACACTAAATAAAATTGCATCATGTATGAGGCTCAACATTTCATTAACTTTTGGCAAAGGGTGTCTGTCTACACATATAATGGAGTTCAAATCCCTGAGGTACACACAATCTTATACTGTTTCCTCATTCTTATGAGGCATTCACAACTGGAGCCAACCGCACTGAGCTTTCGGCTTTTTTCAATGACCCTTTGGTATTCTAGCTTGTCAAGTTCCCTTCTAAGAGGTTCTTTAATTACTAATGGAAAAGGTCCTGCCTTGTGTACTATAGGAATGGCATTTGGTTTCATCTTGATTGTATGCAAGACGTTCTTTAACAAACCCAGCTTTCCAGAGAAAACCTCAGGAAATTCTATTAAAATTAAATGAATATTTATCAAATATACATATGTTCAAAGCAGGCAGACACTGGTATTATGATATCAAATATATAATTAGAACATGCCCCTTACAGGTTAATGGGTATTAAATACTCACTGCATCTAATTTGGCCATATATTTTGATGTGTTTAACTGGTCAAGACAAATTTCAGTAGCGCAAAGCATATTATTCCTGTTCTACATTGGAAAATGGAGCCCAAACTGCCTAAAACATAGTTAAAGAGCCCAAACAGACATTTATATGGCCCAAACAATTGCTGCTAGCAGACCCGGAATAGGTGGAGACGAATTATGCTTCCACCCATCAGCCCCTCAAGCCAACGGAGTTCAAGCTCACGCCGTGCTGCACATTTGCTTTAAAGTGTTGGTGTGTAACGCGTCAAACTGCTAAAGAGCCTGATGTCACAGATTTCAGTGTCCTTCGACTTCATAGATCTGAATGCAGCTCCCTCAGTGGTGCTGTCTAACTGGAAAGACCGTAATAAGCACAGAGGATTCCCCTTCTTACTTTTACACTGACGTATAGCAGCCTCGTTGGTTCCTACAGCAGGCAGAACCTCACACAGCTACAGATTAGATCCACAGCACGGAGGTAGTATTCGGAAGGTCCTCAACAATCTGACCCATCAAGCCTTCCTCCCCCTTTTTTTTTTTTAAACTTCAGCCACCTCGCACTCTCACAAGAACTATTCCAGAAAGACCACCATAGACCAGACAGCAGTAAGCACACAACTATCCCCAGTCAGCAAATTTGAAGCAACTAACATGGATACAGGTAAGTGTATAAGGGACATTTGTCTCTGTGCCTCCAACCTCTGTTCTGTGAACTCAACTGCTGCTTGGACATTACCTCACACCAACATTCTAAACAGCTGCTATGCTTAGAACACTAAGAGGATGGGAGTAAGGAGGAAAAGGAATGGAGGAATATACTAGTGATAAGAACAATTTACAACACAGTCACATGCAAAGATCTTGTAACAGGTCACAGAGATAAGGTTGAACGTTGAGGGTTGGGGGATGCAGCCATAGCACAACTTAACAGGTCAATTACAAAGGAAGAAGAGGGATTTCCATTACTTACAAACAATAAGTAAGCCAGTATCTACATAAGCATCCCATTGTCAATGGACTTAAAAACTGCAAAGAATTCTAGCACTGCTAAGACAGTCTACGATGCCGACGGAGACAGTCTTCCTGTCTCCTCCTGGCCCAGCTTTGCTACACTTTCCTCCCCTTCTGGTTGCCGCATCCTTAGCCTTGATGAGGAACCTTAAATCAGGCTCACCATTAGATCCGTGTCCAGCAAAATTCTTAGCGAAAATGGCAGATGTCATTAATCCCATAGCTAATCCTATCCTCAATTTATCCCTGAGTCAGGGTTTTCTGCCCCAGGCCTGGAAGCAAGCCATGGTCATCCCCCTGATCAAGAAGCCCAGTCTTGATCCAGAGGCGCGTTCTAATTATAGGTCAATCTCGCTCCTTCCAGCACTGACCAAGATCCTGGAGAAACACGTGCACAGCGTGCTTTCTAACTTCCTGGAGTCTAATGAGTTACTTCATGAATCCCAATCGGGCTTTCGTTCCAACTTAAGCACCGAGACGGCGCTCCTGGAAGTCTCGGAGATCGTGAAGGAGGTGCTGGACACAGGAGGCAGGGTGATGTTAGTCATGTTAGACCTGTCGGCGGCGTTTGACACCGTCCCCCACGAGGATCTCCTCACTAGACTTCATAACATCGGTCTAGGGGGGACGGTGCTCAACTGGTTTCGTTCCTTTCTGGCCAACCGCCGGCAGACGGTCTGGGTCCCACCCGGGTCCGCCGAGATGCCGCCATTGGGAGTCGGAGTGCCTCAGGGCTCTGTACTGAGCCCCACTCTATTTAACATCCTTATGACCCCTCTGGCGACACTGGCGGAGTCCTACGGGGCCCGGATCGTCTCTTATGCTGACGACACCCAGCTTCTATTCACCTGTCGTAAGAGCGAAGAGTTCGATGGAGAAAGGATCTGCGAGTGCCTTGGGGCTGTCTTTAGCTGGTTTTCACACAACAGCCTCAAATGCAACTCGGACAAATCCGAAATACTATTCTTCGGATGCCCATCAGAACCAGATTGGCAGGGATGGTGGCCTGCCGACATGTTCCCTCCCACTCAGTCCTCTAAGTGGGCTAAGAACCTGGGGGTTAAAATTGACAACGAGCTCTCGCTCAAATCCCAGGTTTCCACTCTTACGGGAACATGCTTTGGGATACTCAGAATGTTGCGCAAGTTCTTTCCCCTTCTCTCGGAGGAACATCGGAGGATCACTGTTCAGGCACTCATAGGGTCCAGATTGGACTATGCAAATGTCCTATATCTGGGTCTGCCTGAATACCTCCTCCAGCGTTTGCAGGTTACTCAGAACGCTGCTGCTCGTGCAATTTTTGGCCTGCACCGCCGCACCAGTGCCTCCAATCTCCTCGTATCCCTTCACTGGCTTCCGGTGCGGAAGAGGATACTTTTCAAGGCCATGACTCTCGCCCATAAGGCCTTGCATGGCAATGGTGCCAAATATCTTCAGAGGAGGCTGGACTTCTATCGACCTGTACGATCCCTCAGGTCAGAAGCTTTGGCTTTGGCTCGGGTGCCACGCATCAAAAGGGCTCGGCTAGGCGGCCGGTCCTTTAGCTTTCTTGCTCCGCAGCTATGGAATTCCTTACCGGTGTCCTTGCGAAACACCGCTAACCTGCTTGCCTTCAGAAAAGACTTAAAAACCTGGCTGTTCACTGGATAATCTGCCCCCTCTTTAGGCCCCTGCTCTTTTTACTGTTATGTTTTCCAGCTCTTTCTTTGGTCTGGAGCACAAAAGCGCCGGGACACTCCTTTGGAGTAGCCGTTGCGCTATAAAAGTCCCATTTAACATAACATAACATAACAGTGCTATAGCCCATTTCTAAGCTGTCTCCAAGACTACCCCGGGCCGTGTACAGCAGTTTAAACCATTTTGTGGCCCTTAACAAAAAGGTGAAGCAATGTGAAGAAAGAGGGCTGCTGTTCTTTACATCAAAATTTAAGCTTTCTATTCAGCCTTCTTCGCACTGCTGTTTAGTATTCATTTAGCATTCAGGATTGCGCTAGCAGCAAGTATTACATCTATCATTTACAAGTTACTGAGACAAGTACCAAAATAATAAATGCCATTTTGGAGTTGTTCCATTTTCAGCAACAACGTAACAAGTACATAATACAGAGCGAGAAACTGCCAGCTGCAAGTTGTCACAAAGATCAACGCTACAGAAATGGTTTGGATTTTGAAAAACAAAATGATTTAAATATGAGACTACAATGTACTTTGATAGTCTCAAGTGTAAATATCGGTTACATCGAATATGATTAGGCATCCGTTCTAGGTCATAGTGTTGTACGGCTTGCACTTTCTCAAGTAAAAGTGGGTTTCGTTGTACAACAAACGTTGGACTGGTGCAAGACTGAATCTGAGCACCCCTCAGGAGATGTCTGCTTATAGTCCTGCTAGCTCAGAGTGCACCATGTGCAACCCCTAAACCTACGGGGTAACTAATATGTGTGCAACCTCACAACACAACAACCCTGATCCCTAAAGGATATCCAGGTAACAGATCTCGAACCCATTCGCTCAGCCACATATTCAAACCCAAAGAGATACACAAGAAATACACCACATGCTGTTTCAATATATATTGGAGCATTGTGATTCTTGAGTATATGTGCACTGCAATGATTAAAAGAAGAACAAAGAATAATGTGATTAGCATTACAAGAATGGTGAAAAAGAGGAACAATTCAAGGATTTTGCAGATTACACAAAACTATATGCTTGCATAAAAGTACTGTAATATACTATACTCCTACCTAGCGCATTCTACCCCATCATGTCTAAGGAGAGTTGATCTGGCAAATCCCTGTCCTGGTGGTCTGATTCAACATTATCTGTTTGTAAGTGTCAGCAAGCTTTCGGCAGAGTAGGACAGTATTCCTTGCATGAAGTGACAGGAATCAGCTGAGCTGGAATTCCGGCATGGACCAACCTCTCAGTGCCAGCAAAATGCCCCTCTGAATAAACAAAAGCTTGATGTCAAATATACAATACCATCCTCCATGTTACTGTGCTGAAGCCCAAGTTAAGCCACTATTGTTTATCCTATTGTGATAGCTTAGTTGCAGAGCGACTAAAACCAATTAACATCTTGAGTGCTGAACTTAGCTCTTGTACAGAAAGTTAAAGGTGGTATGATATAGTGCCTACAAAATGGTACTGTAAGCAAACTTAGTTTGAATAATATTATCTTGGGTATGCATGCAAATGAATGTGTGTCAAATGTCACTGTGTAAATGAGGGAAGAAGGCAACGTGTGCATGTAAAATGGCAATTTCTTAACCTGCCCTAATACCTCTACATGACAATAGGAAGCTGCAACTTCTATTTTATTACACACCAATTATACAAGCTCAGGTGTCTTAGACCTGAATCCACATCATCATAAGGGCATGTACCCAACACACACTGTCCCATTAGAACTTTACATACATTCCCAGCAAGTAATTGTCACATCATATTCATTCATTTCAGACCTTATCACTGCAATGAACCTTGATGCTGTTTTCATTACAGAAACCTGGTTGTCCCCAATCGCACCAATCTTCAACATTATAGTCCCACAAGACTGTACGGCCTGATTAAGAGTTTGGTGGACAGTGTTATTCCATCACAAATGTGACGGATATCCCATATGCCAAATTCCAATTCCAATATATCCTATGGAACTTGTAATATGGCGGACCGGATATCCATCACGTTTGTGACAGAATGTCCTATCTGTCAAAGTCTTAATCAGGCCCTATAGTATCCAACAACATAACATACAGAACAAGACAAAAGCCAGCAAAGCAGTGATCCATCAACCTCCCTAGATCTGCTAAATTAACCCATCCCAACCTGTCAGCTCATTTGAACTGTGCTGCCACTTCTAGCAGCAAACCATCCACACCTTCATATTCCAGATCATATACTAACCACGCCCTCCTCATTGACATATAGAGCATTCTACTCCAACCAAAACATCTTTCTCTGCAACTACAAACTTACAGGAGATGCTGCAACCCAGATCATAAAAGCAAACCTAGACTCTATAAAGGAGGATCACTTTTATCACTCAACATATTATATTCTCGATGTACACCAAAGGAAGCACCAAGGATTACAGCTGCTTCACTATGACCATGGCCATCTGTGCAAGCCACTCTCCCAGAAAAGTGGAAGGGCAGCCACATACAACAGAAGCCACCACATCTCAGCCACATACAACAGAAGCCCACTAAACTTGTCAAGATCATTAAAGACATCCCTGCCAATGCACTGTAGAGAGCTTCTTAATGCTGGCAAGAACTTCATAGCCCAACTACAACATCAGGGCTGTCCTACACTTCCTACCCCATTTACTTCTAATGGCAGTTGATAGCCATGCTCCACTCAAGAATACCCCAATTGCAAGAGTCATACCACATCAGAAGAGGAAATGGGGTCAGGTCTACAAAAAAAATCCGATGGCATGCGCTCCACACACAGACAGCTCATCTCAGCAGCCAACACAACCAAATGCACCACTTCAGTCAACAAAGCAACAATAGAAGCAAAGCACGTACTGAAACACTCAAACTCAGTCAATGGCTTCTCTTCCAGCCCACTCTACAGAGGAGTCCTTCGTAAACAAGAGTGACATCATTAGGCAACACATTATCGCCTCTCACCCATCAACATGATCACCACAATCCCTCCTCTCAGCACACCTGAAAAGACCACCTTCAACACTCTCAGATGACCTAGACACCTACTGCTGTGAATGTGACAAAACATTTGGTCATTGTCCCAACATAACACATCTGTGCCATTGCTCTGACAGATAATTTCTAAGTCCTCATTACCTCTTTCACCCAAAGCATTTTCTCAGATTCTCTCAAGAATAGAAAAATACAGAAACTATTAAATAAAGCCAAAATTAACTAGCCGGTTTTAGGTTACCCATCTTCCTATCTTCCTGGGGAATACTATTTAAAAAGGCCATTACCAACTCACTACTCAAGAAAATCAAGGATGAGAATCCCCTACAGGACTACCAGTTTAAGAGTACAGTCGCCATCCAACTGTTCGATAGAGAAATCCAGGTCACAGCAACTCTAGTCTGATGGCTAAGTTACTTACCTGTAATCCTAGTTCTCTTCCAGGGGTATCCTCATCAAAGTCATAAGCACTGAATATTCACGCCCACGTGTGGGGACCACGGAAATAATATACAAATATATATGTAAATCATATATAACTAGCTCCAAATATATGTATGCACATATATCATTTTTTCTCACACCACTGCAGCCCCAAAACTGAGGCTAAACAATGTAATTACTCATACATGCACTGAATTAGCAAGGAAATAAAAAAACACATTAAACTCTGTGTTTTAATGAGCAAAACCCTCATAAATCCTGAAAATTGCTAATAAATAGACCTTGTTATCCCAAAGGCTGCATTGTACAGCAATAGCATAGAAAATGAAACCATTTCCAACAAATAAAACTGGCACCGTGCCTTTAAGGCAGCCATGACCCCTGGCTTCCCATCATGCCTCAGGGGTGACAGTTAGGTCAGTTGTTCTTTGCATAACCCTGAAGACAGGGCTCAATAATAAATTAGAAACACATTGCTCAGATCTCATTTGCCTGGGGAGGCGGGTGGGTTGCTTATGACTTTGATAAGGATACCCCTGGAAGAGAACTAGGATTACAGGTAAGTAACTTATCCTTCTCTTCCAGGGGATCCTCATCAATAGTCATAAGCACTGAATAGAATAGCAAGCCCAACCAATCACCTGCAGGCAAATGAGAAGAAAACATGACCCAACCAAAAAATTTGTAACAGCTAAACTCAGCTGTTAAACAGATTCCGCAAGGAGGCTTGGCCTACTTGGGTATCTGCTCAAGTGTCTGAATATAGACAGTAATGTCTGGTAAATGTATGGAAGGACCTCCAAGTGGCCGCCTTACAAATCTCAGACATAGGCACATTATTAAGAAAAGGCATAGTAGCCGCTTTCCCTCTGGTGGAATATGCCTTGGGAGAAAACCCCAGGGTCTGCGCCAACTGATAAGCCAACTTAATACAAGAAACTATCCACCTTGAGATAGAACGTTTCGAGGCTGCATAACCTGGTCTGATCGATCCATAGTTGATAAATAACTGATCAGACTGACGTATAGCTTTGGACTAATCAAGATAAAATTTCAGAACTCTTTTCAGATCCAAAGAATGCAATGCCCTCTCAGCAGAGTGGGGGGATTGGGAAAAAGGTGGGCAGAGAGATGGTCTGGTTTACATGAAAATCTGATACCACCTTAGGTAGAAAAGAAGGATGTGTTCTCAACACTACCCTATTCAAATGGAACACTGTGTAAGGTTCTTTAGAACAGAGAGCTTACATTTCACTCAACCTGCGAGCTGACATGATTGCTACCAAAAAAGCAGCCTTCCACGAAATATGCTGCAAAGTTGCTTTATGAATGGGTTCAAAAGGTGGACCCATCAATTTTGATAGCACCAGGTTCAACTCCCAGGGGGGTGACGGAGGTCGTACTGGAGGATAAACCTTTTTCAACCCCTGCAGAAAATCCTTCACAGGCTGCGCCTGGAAAAAAGAAGGTTGGGAAGGTGAACGCCTATAAGCTGTTATAGCAGCCAAATGCACCTTAAAAGAATTAAACTTCAATCCTGCTTTAGCCAGATAAAATAAATAAGGAAGAATAACTTCTTCCTGACCCCTGATAGGATGACAATTCTTCTGCATACACCACATGTAGAAACGCTTCCACTTGCATGCATAGGAATGCCTTGTGGAAGGACGTCTTGCCTCTTTTAAGATGGACATGCAGTCTTGCGGCAGTCCTAGGTGGCTTATTGTATGACCTCAGGAGCCATGCTGCCAGGTTCAGTGACGGAAGGTTGGGATGATGAATCCTCCTGTTCATCTTGGATAGCAGGTCCAGCCTGCATGGCAGCTTCCTGTGCGGGGTCACTGATAGATGGAGAAGGTCTGTGTACCACCATTGTCTCGGACAATCGGGGGCAATGAGGATCATCGTTGTGTACGAGTTCGTCAGCTTGCTCACCACCTTCGGGATCAGGGGAAGGGGTGAAAAGGCGTACACAAATTCCCCTGACCAGTCTATCAAAAGGGCATTCCCTTTCGATCCTGGTCGGTAGAATCTTGAGGCGAAGTATCGGCATTTGGTGTTTTCGTCGTCCCAAAAGAGATCTATGGTGGGACGACCCCAAGAGTGGAAAATGTCTTCGACTACCTCGTTGTTGAGAACCCAATCTTCTCTGTCTTCGAAATGCCGGCTTAGAGCGTCCGCCCTCACATTCTGTTGTCCTAGAGGTGGACTGCTTTGATTGAAAGATTGCGAGCCAGGAGCCAATGCCAAATGTTTTGGGCCTCAAGCAAAAGGGTCAGTGAGCGTGTCCCTCCCTGCTTGTTCAGGTAGTACATTGTGGTGGTGTTGTCCGTCTGTACTAACACTGACGAGTTCTGAATCGAGGGAAGGACCGCTTTGAGGGCTAAGTGGACTGCCCTCAACTCCAGCATTTTGATGTGGTAAGTAAGCTCTTTGGGGGAACAACAGACCTTGCATTTGGAGATGACCTATGTGTGCTCTTCATCCTTGCAAAGATGCATCTGGAATTAACGTCTGGGCAGGAGAGGTTGATGGAACAGAATTCCGACCTGCATATTTTTCTTGTTTGTCCACCAAGGAATGGACGCTCGCGCTGCGTCGGACAGTGTGATTTTGTCGTCCCAGCGTGCAGACTGTTGGTCCTACTTGTCCTCCAGATCCTGCTGAGGAGTACACATTCGTAGTCTGGCATTCGGGACCAGGAAAATGCAGGATGCCATCGACCCTAGCAGGGAGGCAATACTTCGCACCTTTAGGTCTTTGCTGAGAAGCACCAGCTGACACTACTGAGCTATGGAACACTGTCACTCCTCTGAAGGAAACACTTTTTCTACCTCAGAGTCTAGCAGAGCCCCTAGGAAAGGAATCTTCTGCGTAGGCTGTGAGATTGACTTGTTGCAGTTCACATGCAGACCCAACTGGTGGCAGAGGTCGATGCAGCTCATAAATTGATTTCTTACACTGTCTGGGGAAGGACCTTTTAACAGCCAGTCCTCCAGGTATGGGTAAACAAAGACACCCCTGCTGCGTAGAGCGGCTGCGACCACTGCGCCACACTTCGTGAACACTCGGGGCGCTGACTTCAACCCGAACGGGAGGACTTTGAACTGGTAGTGAGAGGTCCCCACCCGGAACCGAAGGAATCTTCTGTGATTGTGAGCGATCGGCACATGAAAATATGCATCTTGTAGGTCCAGCGACACATCCAATCTCCTCTCCTGAGATGCAGATATATTTGATGAAGCGCCAAAATACGAAACCTCTCTTTCTTGACATACAGGTTGAGGGTTCTCAAGTCCAGAATGGGCATGTGTTCTCCCTTCTGGCTCTTTTTCCTGACTAGAAAATATCGAGAATACACTCCTTTCCCCCTTTGAGAAATTGGCACCCACTCGATGGCTGACTTTTCGAGAAGGATAGCCACTTCCTTTTTCAGAAGTTCCGCTGATGACTTGACGTTGGGATTGGAGGAATGGGTGGAGGCAGTTGTTGGAAACAAAGACAGTGTTGAAGTGTAGCTAACATCCAGCCATCTTTTGTAATGGTATGCCACTCTTCCATATGATGAGCGATGCTTCCTCCAACTGGAGTGGTTAACGGTGCTGGGGGGGGAAGGAAGAACTCATGGTTTGGATTGGGCTTTGTTGTAATTGCTGCCCTGGCACTGATTTCCACTACCTCTGGAATTACGCCTGCCTCTATATTGAGTCTTCTGCTGCCCCTGTTGGTCCTGACCCTTCTGCCACTGAGGGGTTTGAACCCTCTGCTTGGAAGTATCTTTATTGTAGGGGTGAAACCTCCTTCGAAATTCTTTTTTCTTTTCAAGCCCCACAGCTTTAAGAGTGTCTAAGTCTGCCTTCATCCGCTGCATCTCTTCATCGGTACTTGCCCCAAACAACGATGTTCCTGAATAAGGCAAGTTCAAGATCAGGGATTGAGCTTCTGGTTTCAATGCAGTAAGACGTAGCCATGAAGACCTTCTTGCACACACTCCATGAGCATAGCAATGCGCTGAGAGGGTCGCACCGTCTGCTGCAGCGCTGATGATTTGGTTGGAGACTTGGCTGCCCTCCCAGAGAATCTCCTCAAAGTCTTTTCGATCCTCCTGCGGAAGTTTCTTGATGAACCGCTGCAGAGAATCCCACAGGGACCTATCATAGCGGCCCAACAGCGCTTCCGCATTAGATACTTTCAGGAATGAGGCTGAGGTGTTGCAGACTCTTCTTCCCCATGAATCCTGCGACTTGCTCTTCTTATCAGGAGGTACTGTGGAGGAGGAAGCTACAGCATGGGATTTTCTCGCCGCTGCGATGATGACCGAGTCTGGTGGCAGGTCGGCTCTAAGGAAGAGTGGATCCTCCTCTGGCGAGCGATATTTCTTAAGAATCCTCGCTGGAGAGGCCTTTATTGTCGCCGGCATGAGGAACACCTCCATAACTGGTTCTATAATCCCCGGAACCAAGGGTAGCAGAGGTTTGGGCGCAGACCTGTGAGGTAAAGTCTTGAAAATAACTGAGGTTTTGGTCTGGTGCGTTGTCATAGGGACTCCCAGCTTAAGAGCCCCTCTGCCCAAGATATCTTGAAAGGTAAAGATGTCATCCACGGGAGATATTCTGGATGGAGGACTGACTGTCAAGGTCGGAAAATAATCCCTATGAGATCGAGTAGGGGAAGAGGAAGAAGTGGGAGATCTGCGTTCCCTTCTTCTGCTCCTAGACCTGGACCTCCGTCTGCTGGAGCGCACCGGGGTGCGCAATCGTTCTCTGGGCCTGGACACTAGTCTGTTCCGATCTGTTGCCAGCCTGGCCGCTGTTTCCTTTTCTGACGCCCAGTGATGGAGAGGCCTGTACCATCTTGGTGACAACCTGATGGAGGGCGACTTCTGAGTATCTCTCCTCACAGGCGAACTTGTTGGCGGAGGTGATCTCCTCTGTTCATTCAGTGAACGAGCAGGAGAATGTCTGGACCTCTCACTGTCAGAGGAATATATCACTACATCTGGAGACCTACTCCAGTGAGAAGAGTGAGAGCCTAAAGAAGATGATGAAAGGCTCACTGGAGGCGAATTCTCTCTGGAAAGACTTCTAGAGCAGGATCGCGAGCGACTCCGTGATGCCTGATCCGCTGGACCCCTCTTCCTTTTAGCAGGAAGACTCCTGCCCCCAGGATAATGTTCATCAGACCTAGAGTGTCTCTCTGAGGTCATCTCTCCCTCTGCCGCCAACGCCGACTGTGCAGATCTCTGCTGCGACGGCGGTCTGTGACCTGGCGACGGAGCTGGTAAACTCGCGTCAGAGGTTTCTGGACCAACGTGGACCTGGGCAGGACCGGCCTCGACACCGATGAAGGAAGATGCCGCCGAGGCTAGTTGAACCTCTCCTTGCGGAGATCTATGGCTCGACGTCAAACGCCTCTGGGATTCAGATGGAGAGACTAGCCTCAACGTCGGCCTTCCGTGTTGAGAAGTCGACAACATATAACTCTACGTCGAGGGTCGGTGCTTTGACGCAGCCGGAGGATGCTTCGTCGTCGAGCGCCGATGGTGCGGCGTCGACGGAGACTGTCTCGACTTCGAGCGCCGGTGATGCGTCGACGGAGTGTGTCTCGACGTCGAGCGCCAGTGGTGAGGCGACGACAAAGTGTGTCTCGACGTCGATGGTGAGGCGACGATGGAGTGTGTCTCGACGTCAAGCGCCGGTGGTGGGAAGCTGACAGAGTGTGCCTCGACGTTGAACGCTTATGACTAGGCGTCGACGGATGAAGCTTTGCCATCAAAGGCCTGTGATGCTTCGTCGACGACGGCTGTCTCGACGTTGAGCTCCTATGCGTCAACGGATATCTCTCCCTCGATGCTGAACGTCGCCCGGTTGACGTCAGCAGAGGTACCGTGGTTTGTGACGTTGAAGTCTTCATCGTCGAAGGAAGATGACTGGTCTTTGACGTCTTCTTCGTCGCCGCTGGAAGCTTCGACACCGATCCAGACGCTGGTGAACAAGTCGGGACTTCTCTCGACGCCGATCGCAACATCCGTTTTTTCTGTCTCTTAGGAGACCTACCTCTTTCAAAGAGGCCATAGATCCTTATCCTCTCTCTATCCTTGAGGGTTCTCCTAGAAAGATCCTTGAAGTGTTCAGAAATGTCTGCAGAGTGTGTCTCAGGGAGACAGAGGATACACACAGGGTGTGTATCAGTCCTGGCCTCCTTCTTCCCACAGGATGGGCCGGTGTCTTAAAAAGAAGGCATTTTGACAAAAATATTCCTTTTTTTGAAAACCAAAAATGGCAGCACTAACACTCTAAGCCTAAAAGATGTTGAGTGAAAGCAAAAATTGAGGAAAATTACTAGTATTTTTTGACAGAAAGTCAAAAAAGATAGGAGCTGTTAAACCAGGGTCCTGACTGAAGGAGCCGGAAAGAACAACTGACCTAACTGTCACCCCTGAAGCATGAAGGGAAGCCAGGGGTCATGGCTGCCTTAAAGGCACGGTGCCAGTTTTATTTGTGGGAAAGGGTTTCATTTTCTATGCTATTGCTTTACAATGCACCCTATGGGCTAACAATGTCTAGCAATTTTCAGGATTTATGAGTGTTTTGCCCATTAAAACACAGAGTTCAAGGGCTATTTGACCTAATGTGTTTTTAATTTCCTTGCTAATTCAGTGCATGTATGAGTAATTACATTGTTTAGCCCCAGTTTTGGGGCTGCATTGGTGTGAGAAAAAATGATATAGGTGCATACATATATTTGGAGCTAGGTATATATGATTTACATATATATATTACATATATATTTTTATATTATTTCCGGGGTCCCCGCACGTGGGCTGGAATACTCAGTGCTTATGACTATTGATGAGGATCTCCTGGAAGAGAACTTTCTCTTATCAATCTTCAATGCTGTCTTGAAACCCCGTAGTCCCCTTCTTTGGTACTTCGCTCTTCTGCCTAGTGAATAGTTTGGTGCTCTATAAATACCATACACACAACAACACAGCAGATGTTATAAATTGAGTATTTCCAACTTTTTCTAAAAAACAACTTTTAAAGGCATTCAACTAAATAACTGGTTCAATTCTGAAGAAAAAAGTGGAAAATCTGATCACAAGAATTAATTTGACATACCTTAATTGTTTCCATTGGGCAGACAATTAGAATGGCCTCTGAAACACCAGCTCCAAGACCACAAAGCAGACTTGTTTTACTGTCCAGCTTTCCAGTTGAACGCTTTACCTGATTGCTCAGGAACTCAAACGTTCCAAACCTGAAAAACAACACATAACTGCTATACTCTGGTTTACAGTATGCCACCACTTTATACTTATGCAAATAGCTGGCAATACTCCTGTCCATTTATCTACTTGTCCTCTATTAATCTCCTCCACATTATCAATTCTGGGGCATTATTTCGTTTGTCTACCTTTACAATTTCAGTAGTGACGATTCAAAGCCAGGGGAGACGGGTTGGCACTTAAAGAGACTAATTAACTTGAAAGCATGCCAGAGCTTCTAGCCTGTGGATAAAACTTTTCCCTGTTCATACATTGGAATTTCCCTTTCCCATCACTTTAGAAGTCACTTCACTTACCTTACCGAATTCTATTCATTGTGAATTATTTTGGGGAAGCCATTTAAAACTATGCCAGCATCATGCCTTCTATTTACAACTCATTCACTTATTACTATTTTTGTTTTATTTGGATAAGTGTGGAGACGTGTGAATCCAATCGGAACTTAAATCAGTAGAAACTTACTAGGGAATGTCTGTATCGTCAACAGAAGAAAATTTTACTGGCCTGCAAAAGCATTTCCCCATTGTGTGCATTTTTTTCACTCCATAAATACTGAATAGCATCACACGTGTGCAGTATCCATGATATTGTTTTGAGTAGAGAAAAATAACTTGTCAAATATAAAAGAAATCCCTGGCAAAGCAAAGGCAACCTTTAGTCAATATCCTTTTTTGACTTTTACAGCACGTTTATGGAATATACAGTGTTGCAAACCAAACTTAACTTACTTTCTCTTGCTTAAAATGTAAAAAAATATGTCTAGTCACACATTAACATCCCAAAGAGCAAAAAGGGCAGTATTACTATGTGAGCGAAGGAGTACTTCTTTCTATAATACAGCCGAGTGAAAAATGGAGATGGATAGAGTGAGAGAGGAAACAAGTGTGTTTGATCCCAGGTAAACACCATCTCTCCATGGGCCATCCCACTTCAGGTGGCTGGTCTCTGTGGTGTCGAGCTACTTTAGAGCAGGTCATCAAAACTCCAAAATGTGCAGCTCTATTTGCTTTGGTCTGCTGTGTAGCCTTACACACTAGCATGGCACACGTGGAGTTAGAATAATAAATACACACTTCATTTCAGTCAATGCCCAGCCAAAGTATAAACAGATATGGTGTGGATAGGCACTATTGTTTAAGATGTTTACTAATATTGATGGATGGCCATATTTGTCAGGAACTAAATACACAGTAACAATAGATAAGGAGCTAGCAAGCAGGAGTGTTTAAAAGGAACAACAACAAAAACAAAGGGCACACTTGGCAGAAAGCAAGTAAACTATACATGGAAGCGAAGGCAGTAGGGAAAAGAAGGTACCAAACTTGAACTGTAACAAAGGTAAGGGGAACGAAAGC
Source organism: Lissotriton vulgaris (assembly GCF_964263255.1). Taxonomy (NCBI): domain Eukaryota; kingdom Metazoa; phylum Chordata; class Amphibia; order Caudata; family Salamandridae; genus Lissotriton; species Lissotriton vulgaris. Next base: position 114,990,400 of record NC_141687.1, on the reverse strand, counting down.
AAGCACCGAGATAAATAAAAATACAGATGGAGTGAAAGTACATGGATTAAGGATACACTAAACAGTGCTGGCTTAAATTAAGGAAGCACTGTAGGTAGGGGTAGTAACATAGGACAAGGATTAACTAACTAAACTTTAGGAATTCAGGAAACAAGGGGTCAGTCAGATAGGAACACTGATACAATGACCAATGCTGGACTCGAGGAACCTGGGGCATAAAAGAGCTCACTGTAATGACATACCTCAGGTGTGAGCATGTTAGCACCTGCAGCCCCAGGTGTGCTGAATTCCTCCACACATTCTTGGCCTGCGAGGGGTGGAGACAAAGCCGTATTCAGGGAATTCTAGGTATTGGAGTTTTAGCATAAGCAGAATTGCTTCCACAAAGCCCGGAATGGATTGGGACGTAACTGAAATTTCCAAATTACGTCCAAGAGCCTGGAAATAAGAATGTGGGCATAGTAGGTCTAGAAGCATATATGACCCCTGGACGGTTCCAGACTCTTAGCCAGTGTCTACAGCTTTCTAGATTGCAGTAGTCAATGGCTGAAAGGGCTGTTGAAATACCACTTTCATTAAATGTATCTGCAAGCATGTGAATGTTGTCTAACGGCAATAACTTTCGGTAACCAGCTAGAGCCATCTACACGCTAGACCAAAAAACAAGCATTTGCAATGCAATAGGTCTCGCATTTACTTAAGTTTGAGCTATTGGCATTGTAAATGACAATGCCTTTTATTTATGTTTTCGTTTTAAAAACAAAGAAAAGGCATTGTCATTTACAATGTCAATAACTTAAACTCCCACAAATGCTAGACCTATTGCTTTGCAAATGATTTTTGCTTTTAGTTTGCCTAGTGGAAGCACGTACAATGCTTTTACTTTCTGGGCCATATGGTTAATTGAATGATTGGTGCACCCACACATCAAAGCACACCTGATGCGCAGACCTCTTTTTATAGACCCAAAGAGGTGGCCTCTTCACACCACCCAAATTAATATTTCATAGCCCCATTACCGCCACCAAAGCGCCTGAGCCAGGACTGGTCAATGTACTCTGAAGTTTTAACGTGTGGGTGGCATAAACATGAAATTAAGGAGGCTACACGTTGAGGGGGAAGTTATTTCATAGTTTAGTGACCATGTCTCTAAATCCCAAACGCTATGATCAAAATGTGGGAAATTGGACCATTGGCTCTAGTGGCTGCAATCATGGGTCTCGTTTTTTTTGTACTATACACCCCCTACTCCAAGTACGGACTGCTGGAGCAAGTCAACACAGATGCAAAGAAAACGTACATTAGGCCCTGCCAATCCTATCTACAGAGGACAATCCGATTTCTGAATGTCTCTTGTGATCCACCCCCACCCCTCAAAGCCCACAACCTCACATGTTGAAGTAAAAGCTGCACTTTCAACCTTCAAAGTGCCCCGTTGCAATGGGAATTACGCTGCACCATGGGGTTCTGCAGCTGTCGCAGGCATCCTCGCCTGTCACATCCACTCCTTTGAAGGCGGAATGTCTTCTCTGGAACCGTCACCACTGGAGCTTTCAAGCTGCTCGCATGGCCAGTGCAGAAGAACATTCAGTGTCTTCGTTCCGCTGTCCCACCGACTTACACTGTCTTCCGCATCCCTGACGTCTGTGCCAATGCTCCAGACTCAACCACCCCTGGCAGTATCATTTGCGCGTCTAATTGTTTTTGTCACATGTCGTGCCAATAAAGAACCTGGCTGGCGTTCTAACACTCATCGAAAGCAACTTAAAGGGGTGCACGATTTTCAGACCACATGGAAATATACAGAACATTCAAGTGTAAGAAAAAATACAAGTTCGAAAAATACACTCTGCTTTAAAGGAGGACGGATATATGGCAGAAAATTACAACCATGTGTGCCAAAAAATGAGCAATCACCCAATAGAGACACCCAAGGCAGCTGCAGGAAATGGAACTATGAAGCCACTCGAATTAAAAGTAGTGAATGCATACCAGCAACCTGAAACTCTAGCGATTCTGGCATGTCGGAATCCCAGCTATGGCTAAATGCACTGCGCTTACAACATCGCGGGCGCACTCTGGAAGTCAGGCAGCCTTTGTTTGGACGTGGGCGGGGCCCGTCAAAGAAACAGGAAGTAACCTCCGAGGAGGACGTCCAGAAACATGCAGGCTCCACGCTGAAGTCCCGGGGCGCTTCAGAGAGACCGGGCGAAAGAGCAAGGGCAGACTACATGGCAACAGAGGCAACACGGGGCTCCCAAGTGGTGAGGAGACCCCTGTGGCGTGCCAAATGACGGCCCAGGAACCTGCACACCGAGCCGGTAAGTGAGAGCTTGCAGGTTGTTGGAAGAAAAGTGTGCGCGCGCGCGCGTGTGTGCGCGCGAGTGTGTCTGTGTGTGTTTGTGCGCGTGTGTGCCTGTGTGTGTGAATGTATGCATGCATGCATGCGTGCGTGTGTAAAAAGAGCCGATGACTGGTGGGGGATGGAAAGTGAAAGTAACCAGCGCGAGTGTGTTTTAGTCTGTGTGGTGGCTGGCTGTGTGCGCACGCGTGGACGGAGCCGACGTGCGCGTTCGCGCACCCAAATCCTGGAGAAAAGCTAGTAACACCCTCTTGTCCGTCATTCCCCCGAAGTCGATAACTATAGTTGTCGATCTGGACTGCATCCTACGGATGCTTACCAGCTCGACCTAAAAAGGAGTAAACCTAAACATAAATGAACATAATTTTCAAGTAGGTAGGTGCACTTTGAATGATAAGACAATGCTTCATTGTTTAGTATACAATGAAAACCATTAAATGTGTTTAGAACATGTACCCCTATTAACAAGCATTTGCAATGCAATAGGTCTCGCATTTACGAGAGTTTAAGCTATTGGCATTGTAAATGACAATGCCTTTTATTTATATTTTAAAAACAAAAACAAAAATAAAAGGCATTGTTATTTGCAATGTCAATAGCTCAAACCCGTGGAGATGTAAGACCTATTGCATTGCAAATGCTTGTTAGATTAGTGAGTAGAAAAGCTCCCTTTCGGCCCCGCAGCAAATTCATTAAATAAAAAAATGCTGCTGCTTAAGTGAAAGCGGACCGATGCTGCAAATAAATAGTGCTTAACAACTTATGAAGGAGACCGAGTAAAAGTTTCAGTTCTCATGGGGTCACAAATGGCTACAGGGTGGTAACAAGGAGGGACTAATAAGCCTCATTATCAATCGGAAGCAAGATTTTACCAAGGAAAATGACACCAGCCAATCAAAAATATGGGCGGAGAGAAGGCGAGGTTTCCACAGCATACTAGACTACTACATGCCTCGCAGAGCGAGCGGTGCATGTCCGCTGCCACTAGGCTCGACCTAAAAAGGGAGAGCAGGTAGAAATAACTGTTTGCTCCATCTCTACTTTTGTTGCGCTTTATTGACAATATAACTGACTGTCATCAGCATTCCGACCACTTTGACCCATTGGAGTGTTTGAGACACTCTAAGATGGCTGACGTTTCCCAAGTCTGTAGATAAACATAGGGACCAAGTCCTTCCCCTCTGTTTGCAGCTCGACCATTATTTACTTCATGGTGGCTGTATTTACAATCTACGATTCAGAAAAAGGGGTGGTGATGAACAGAGTGTCTGAATTAAGCAGACCACTCTTACCCAGTCAAGGTATCAGGGCTGAATCCATCACCGTTATTTAGCTCACTGCATCACCCCAGTTCAGAACCTGGCTATATGCAAATTAGTCTGACCCAGTGCCTCATGGGAACAGGGCAGACCAAACTACCAAGCCAATTCTTCACCGGAAAGGAGACAAGCTTCCGGGGACCGGTATCTGGCATTTCAGCCGTCGTCGGCCCGGCTTGCTTGAATCCTGGTGGTGCAGTGAGCAAGGGACTCATGTCTGAGTATACTCTGCCACACCTATAGTGGCCAAAAACGATCCAGAAAAAGGGGTGGTGATGAACAGAGTGTCTGAATTAAGCAGACCACTGATCTGTTGACTGGGTATGAGTGTTCTGTTTAATTCAGATACTCTGTCCATCACCACCCCCTTTTCTGAATCGTTTTGTCCACCATAAGCGTGGAAGGATATACTCAGATGTGAGTCCCTTGCTCATTGCACCATCAGGATTCAAGCAAGCTGGGCCGAAGACGGCTGTAATGCCAGAAACCGGTCCCCGGAAGCTTGTTTCCTTCCCAGTATAAGAATTGGCTTGGTAGTTTGGTCTGCCCTGTTTCCATGATGCACTGGGCCAGGGACAGACTAATTTGCATGTAGCCAGGTTCTGAGCTGGGATGGTGCAATGAGCTAAAAAACGGTGATGGATCAAGCCCTGATCTGTTGACTGGGTATGAGTGTTCTGTTTAATTCAGATACTCTGTCCATCACCACCCCCTTTTCTGAATCGTATTTAAAATCTAGTCAGGTGTCACCCCTTTTTCATTCGCTGCGGACCGATGCTATACAGCCCGAACATGGAACACGCCACTTTGCAGAAGCGCTTGCTGAACCATGTAAGTAAATGGAGTGCGGTGCCCATATTGATTGAAGCGGTAGCGTTAATCTCTGGCTTAGAATGCTGTAGGCGATAGCTTCAATATTATGAGGCACTTTACGCTCTGCTTGTGGTTCACAAAAACATAGGACGTTAGAGGCTCCCCAGAATTTCGCTGATTCTGGCGGCCAAGACCCAAGCTAATGCTATTTTTAACTGCTGATTGAGCCTAACTTTTTGTTAATATCATCTAAGCATATCATTGTTTATTTAAAGTCCGTTGAAATGTTACCTATTGCCGGTCGGCAGCCAACACGGCGTAAATCACTGAGGCTCCATATTAGTAACTCTCTGACTACTGGGAAGATCATCGCTCGGTTTACCTCCTTTTCGATTCACCAGGGCACTTATTTTTCCATGTTTTTGCATGTGTTGTAACTTTTCTGGCAAGTAACCTCGTCACACACCTTAGCGCATTAAAGCGACTATTTTTCTTGTGATCTGTAGATTGTGCTTGACTCACAGGTGGCTTACAATTTATACCATGTACCCCCTCTTTCTTCACAGAGATCGCGCTTTCCTTTGACGTGACATTTTTGCCGGACATAGATTCCAACACTGGATCTGTGTAATCCTATGCCACTGGTATGACTAGTGCTAGCACCTATTAATCACAAAAAGTCGCCAGGTCTCACTCACAGCATTGAGATAATGAGTCACTCTATTTTCCAGACTTGAGCCTGCTGTGACTCTTCTAAAGTGACTCGTCACTTTGAATATATCTCGCCTGATTGTAGAGTAAGTCTATAATTCATTGACTTTCTTAAGGAATGCTGGTGACATTGATATCAAACTGATACTGATATCTGATTGATTTACCATTAGCCATCTTAAAGATCTGCTTGGCTTGGTATGAAATACTATGTCAAGATAGTCAGTCCATCAATTTGTTTTATGCTTTGTTCAATCAACAATGATTTACCATTAAACAATGCTTGTCTTGCATTAAATGTCAAAATTTAAGGACAACACTGAAAGGTTTCACGCTGATAAACTTGATTTATGTTGTGACATAGTAACAATGGCTTTTGAAGGATTAGCCTTTACTGAATCAGAATTGTTTAATCAAATGGGAATGTAAATAGTATAGGTCACATCACTAGGATGTGTAGCACACAGTTTTCTGTCTAAATTCTTTTAAAATATTGTATTTGTCCACGCTTTGATTTTTCTCAGTTGGCATAACAAGTAATTACAATATATTGTTCGTACTTAGCGGGCACTCATTGCAAAAACATTTCTGTCCTGATGATGGTCTTTTAGACATCTGCAACCAAGCCCAAAACATCGACCTCCTCATCATCTCCAAAAGCAATTCACCTGCACCAAGAATTAACCATCGTACATTGCTTGACCTGGTTATTGCCCATGAATTCAAGGAGCTGATGAACTGTTATGAACTGACCTGTTGATTTGTACATACATCTGTCCATAACATTTTTTGCTTTTACTGATTTGTTCATTAGATCCCCGCATATTTATTTGTTGATTTATTCAATACAATATCTTTCAGATAAAATTATTCTTCCGTGTTCTTTTTCCCTTATCTCTTACTCATCATTAATTGTCTTCATCTAAGAAAAGTCTTGCTGTTATCCTATGGGTACATTAGAGTTAGATCTTTGTTAACTAACTCACTAATTGATCACAAGTCAATATATAAACCAAATCCCTTGTAGCTATTTCTTACCTCAATTGTTCATTGCCCAAGCCTACAAGGGTCTATTGGGTTACCCATTTCCTTCTACACTGGTGAGGAAAGGCACTCCACGCTGACATTTCACACTGTACCGTGCGTACTAAGAGAAGTTTGGCATGGTGTGGAATAAAACAGTCATACTTGTAAACACAGGTACCCTAAATGAATAGTTTAAGATTTCATAAATACAAATATATCCTAATAGGAACATGTGAGGAGGAGCCTGCCTTTACCCCCGTAATCAGCCTCCAACAGAGTCTTTTCAGTGAACTGCCTGGCCCAGACAATAGAGGGTTAACTAACCCGGAGACCTCTTCCCCACAGGAGAGCCCCAGCCAATGGGAGGCGAGCGGGACCATTAGGAAGGCGGAGCGGACGACTGGCGAGGAAAACCCGAAAGACGCAAGGAGTGGAGAGGACGTGTAAACCCCGAGGAAGACCGGCTACATCGAGGACCTGCCTCTGGACACTGAGGACCCGCCTATGGACGCCGAGGCCCCTGGAGCGGACGAAGACGAGGCTGCTGTCGGAGAGGACGAGACCTGGTCCGAGGAGTGGTGGATACCCCCGGAGGACGCCCAAGTGCCGCTGTAACTCTGGAGAGTTATGGCTAACACTGTGCGTGAATTGGGCAAGGGGTTGGCGGGAGGGAGTCGGTAATTCAGGGTTGGTGTTGGGTTCTGGGTTTTCCTTTTTCTTTTCTATTCTGTTAGGGCTTTTTCGGGCAGAGGAGCGGGGGCGCATATTACTGCAGGGGCAGTGGGGAGCAGGCATGTATATGACGGCTGGCATGTCGTAGAGGTCTCGACTCATGTCTACGACCGTGGGCTGCCAGACAAGTAACAGCGGGCAACAACCTTGGCTCTAGCGAGACAGTACTATGATTAATGGGCATTGAACCACCACCAACACCCACCTAGGGAGAAGAGGACGACGACCGAGGGAATCCTGCCTCCAATTTGGAAGATCAACCACCAGAAGATCCCTTTCTATTTCTAACTTTATTTTGTGGACAGATATTTAAATAGTAACGCCAAAATAGATCCACGCATAAGACCTCCTAGCTTCTTTTTCTGCCCGTCCCTCTCACATCTGGTGTCAGAAGTGGGATCAGGAAAAATGGAGGCGGCGTTTAAGAAAATGGCGGAAGGACAAGAACAACTGGGCAGGATAATGGAGAAATTTCTAGCTGTTGCTGAGGAAGATAGGGAAAAACTCCACAGGACTTTGACTAACCAAAGCCAAGCCCAGAAAAAACGTGATAGGAAAACTGGCAGATACACTCAGCCAACCTCGAGGACATACCGGTTTACCCTCAGTTGTGTTGCAGAAATATGTTGAGGGAGAGGATCCCGATTTTTTCTTTTCTAATTTTCAAAGGATGGCGAGAGCGGCAGGGTGGTCCCTAGACAAAAGGGGACAATACTTAGGTCCCCTTCTCTCAGGAGATTTACAGGCGTCCTATCAAGCAGTAAATCCTCAAGGCTTTACTTCTTACGATGATGTAAAAAAATATATACTAGAAAGACTGGGGATAGATCAGGATACATGCAGGATGAAGTTGAGACAAATCAAGGAGGGACCACAGGAAACTCCCGGGGCTCTGGCCTACCAAATTAGAGACATGACTGATAGATGGTTAAAACCCCAAACAGCTACTAAAGACGAAATAACGGAAAAAATCTATCTAGAGCAGCATTTGAGTTCATTGTATCCCCATTTTCAGAAATGGGTATGCCAGCATACCGGTTTGACTTTAGAAAGAGCCATCGAGCTAGCCAGTGCCTTTCATAGGGCCGAAGAATCACAAAAGGGGCAAGAGGAACACAATTGGAAGAGACCAGGGAATCCTCCCGTCAGACCAGGGAATTCCTCCACCAAACCATATAAACAACCCACCATCAAGCCTGAATCAGTTACGCTTTTACCTAGTTCTGTGACTCCTCCCATCCGGGCACCACCTCAACCAGGTCACCAGTGTTATAATTGTGGGGCCTTTGGCCATATAGCTAGGGTTTGTTCCCAGAAAGAGGAGCCTATGGAGGTGGGGCTCACCCGCACCTACTATTGTAGTCCCTCCGGAACCAGTTGCCCCTATCATCGAGGGGCCTTAGTCAATGGGGAGAAAAGACAGGCCTTGATAGACACTGGTTGCTTGCAGAGCGTAATACAACCCCCAGCCCCGGAGGTGTTCCACCGCTTCTAGGTGAGGTTGAGATTCAATGTGTTCACGGGGACACGCGGAGGTACCCTGCGGCCGAGATCTAAGTACAATATGATTCTGACCTAGCTGCATATCCCCTCCGAGTAGGACTGGTTCCCAAACTTCCCGAAGTCCTGGTATTACGGAATGACTACCCCCACACGTCAAAACTAGTAAAAGAAACATGGATGGAGGGGGAAGAGTGGAGAAGCACTGCCCCATATTCCCAAGAACCAGAGCCAGGATTCCCCGAAGGTAAACCAGAGAAGAGTTGAAAACAGAAAAAACAAAAAAAAAGGGATTGGACCAGAGTAGTTTTAACTCGGAAAATCGATCCACCCATTTAGCAAGGCGATCAAGGATTCCATTCAGCACAAAGAGAAGACCCTACTCTAAGAGAAGCCTGGAACAGGGCTCAGGACGAGGAAGACCCAGACCAAGTAGGTCCCCAGTTTGTTTGTAAAAAGGGGTTACTATATCTGATAGGGGGGAGGGAGATGCCATTTCAATTGTTGGTACCCTAACAATATAGAGAAAAGGTATTATTTCTAGCCCACAGTCACTTATTGGGTGGTCATTTTGGAGAGGAAAAGACAGAAAAAAACGTGTTAGAAAAATTCTACTGGCCGGCATTTACCGACAGATACGTCAGTATTGTAAGGAATGTCCAATCTGTCAAAAAAATAGAACCACCCTTCCGAAAGTTTCTTTACATCCCCTGCCCATTATTCAAGAGCCTTTCTCGAGAGTAGGTATGGACATCATCGAGCCCTTGCTCCCCTCCCGGAGTGGATGTCGGTTTGTCCTAGTCCTGGTGGATTACGCCACCAGTTATCCAGAAGCTGTGGCTTTACGCCAACCCAATGCTATGCAAATTGGTAAAGCAATGATCAACATATTTTTGAGGGTGGGGTTCCCGAGAGAGATAATAACAGACCAAGGGACTCCATTTGTCTCTCGTCTTCTAAAACAGGTCTGTCTCATGTTGAACATTAAGCAAATTAGAACAGAAGCATACCACCCCCAGACTGATGGGTTAGTGGAACGATATAATGCCACACTAAAGACCACTTTAAAAAACACTGCTGGATCTTGAAGCCCGTAAATGGGAAGAGATGCTTCCTTTGGCTCTTTTTGCTATTAGATGTAAAACCCAAAAGAGTACGGGGTACTCCCCATTTGAATTGTTGTACGGACGCCAGCCATGTACTTTAATGGATATGCTGAAAGAAGAATGGGAAGAGGTTCCAGAAGGAATGAAGCCCCTTCCAGAATATGTCCTACAGTTAAAAACTCATTTGGGACAAATCCGTAGTATAGTTGTACAGGCTGCCCAAGCGACTCAATATAATAAAAAGGCTAAAAATCGAAGCCTAGAGGTCAATGATTTTGCTCTATTAATGATGCCTTCATCTGATCACAAATTACTAGGACAATGGCAGGGACCCTTTTGGGTCATTGAGAAAGTTACCCTGGTAACCTATAGATTGGAATTGGATCCAAAAAGGAAAACGAATAACCAAATATACCATATCAATCGGCTCAATAAATGGGAGGTGGCCCCATCAGTTTTGCTAGGGATTACAGAGTCACCCTGTTTATACCAGCAAATTATTGATGGTGATTTGCCTAAAGAAGAAAGACAGGAGCTGGAAGCCAGGATAAAACCTCTGTCTGGTGTGTTTTCCCTCGATCCGGGGAGAACAACGATTGTAGAACATGCCATCAATAATCCATCAGGCAAGAAGGTAAAACTACGGACTTACCGTATCCCAGAATCTCGCAGGCAAGCTGTAGAATAAGAAGTGGCAAAAATGTTGCAAATGGGCATAATAGAACCTTCTCAAAGGGAGTGGAATTCGCCCATAGTTTTAGTGCCTAAGCCCGATGGGTCCATCCGATTCTGCATCGACTTTCGGGAGATCAACAAGATCTCCCAATTTGATTCCTATCCCCTTCCGAGAGTCGATAAGATGGTGGAACAACTTGGCACGGCCCAGTACATTAGCACTTTAGATCTGTGTAAGTGGTACTGGCAGGTCCCATTGAAACCCCAAGATAGGGAAAAAACGGCCTTTGCCACTTCCAGCAGGTTGTACCAGTTCAAAGTCTTGCCCTTCGGGTTACATGGGGCTCCAGCCACTTTTCAAAGATTAATGAATCATGTATTGAGACCCTGTAAAAATTTTGCAGCAGCCTACATTGATGATATAGTTATACATAGTTCGTCATGGGAGGAACATCTGTCCCAACTTGCCAGAGTCATACAAGAATTAGGGAAAAGTGGACTGACCATTAATCCTGCCAAAAGAAAATTGGCCGCACGCTCAGTAAAATATTTGGGATATCTTCTGGGAGAGGGATATATAAAGCCCCAAGAAGAAAAAATAGCAGCTATAACATCCATTCCCTTTCCTAAAACAAAAAAGGAACTAAGAGCGTTCCTTGGGGTCCTAGGATATTACAGGAGATTCATTCCGAATTTTTCTCAGTTGGCTTCCCCCTTGACAGATTTATTAAAGAAAGAGACCAAGACAGAACAAGAATTAAAACAACCTTCTCCTACACTTTAAGAAGCCTGTAAGAAGTTGAAACAGGCCCTCACTTCCCGACCCGTCTTACTTAGCCCTAACTACACTAAACCATTTGTCTTACAAACGGACGCCTCTGACACAGGCTGGGGGGGCGGTATTGTCCCAGATGGACTCTCATGGTCAGGAAAGGCCTATACTGTACATCAGTAGGAAACTATTTCCCCGAGAAAAGAGGTACGCAGTGATTGAGAAAGAGGCCCTAGCAATCAAATGGGCTATAGAAACCCTTAGGTACTACTTAGAGGGCCGGGAATTCACTCTATATACTGATCATGCCCCACTCGAATGGCTAGCTAAAAACAAAGGACACAATGACAGGATACTTCGATGGTTTTTAACACTCCAGCCATACAGATTCCGGACACACCATCGAAAGGGAAAAGAACAAACAAATGCTGACTTTTTGTCTCGATATCCACTTGATCCTTTTCTTGCTGGCAAGAAAGTTAGGGAAGGGGGATGTGAAGAGGAGCCTGCCTTTACCCAAGTAGCACAAGTTACTACTTGTGTAATGATATATCTGTAAGAGACATTAGTTAGTGATATATTCCTTACCTTAGAATAGCCCCAGGCGTCAGACTGGATCCGGACACTTTTGCGTAGCAGTACCCTTGCGCGTCGGTAGGCGTCGTCTGCGGCTCCGCGTCCGTCGTCGGCGTCGCGATGACGTCGTCGGAGTACTTAGACGCCGCCTCCGCGTGCTGACGTCAGTTCTTAGACACAGCTTTTCCGCGCCAGAAGCGCAGAGCCATGCCAAAAACCAACACTGGTGCCATGAAACTAGGGCCCTGAAAGGGGATGACCTTAACCCTAGCTATCGGTTCGCAGAACGGGGAGGATGGGTGGGTCGGTAAGGAATCTATCACTAACTAATGTCTCTTACAGATATATCGTTACACAAGTAGTAACTTGTGCATCTGAAAGAGACACGTTAGTGATAGATTCCTTACCTTAGAATAGATACCCCAGCAATACCATCCCCGTGGTGGTGGGTCTGCGAACCAATAATCACACCAGAAAGTCCTGGAGGACGGAACGGCCAAAGTAGCCGTCCCTCCAGACTTGACTGTCCAGGCAATAGTGTCTTGCAAACGTGTGCAGGGAGGCCCACGTAGCCGCTTGGCAAATGTCCTGCAAGGGCACACCTCGGCCCAAGGCAGTTGTAGTAGCTGTGGCTCCAGTGGAATGAGCCCTCAGCCCAACAGGGGGTTCCTTCTTAGCCAAGGAGTAACACGCCTGGATGCACAAGATAATCCACCGAAAGATGGTCCGCTTGTGCACCGCTTTCCCTTTCTTAGCACCCGCGTATCCAACAAAGAGTTGATCATCCACCCGGAACTGTTGTGTGCGATTCAGATAAAATGAGAGCGCACGTTTTGGGTTCAGACGGTGGAGCCTCTCCTCCTCTCTCGAGGGGTGCAGAGGCGGAAAGAAGGTGGGCAACGTGATGGATTGCCCAATGTGGAAGGCCGTGACTACCTTGGGCAGGAAGGAGGGCCTTGTCCGTAACACAACCTTGTCCGGATGGACTGAAAGGAAAGGAGGCTTACAAGATAGAGCCTGGAACTCACTCACTCTCCTGGCAGAGGTGATGGCTACCAGGAAGGCAGTCTTCAAAGAAAGAAGGCGAAGAGGACAGTTGTGAAGTGGCTCAAAGGGAGCGCACATCAGAAACGTAAGGACCAGGTTCAAGTCCCACTGAGGCATCACGAAGGGAACAGGAGGAAACGTATGAGTGATGCCCTTCAGGAATCGATTAACGATAGGGGACTTGAACAAAGAAGGTTGGTCAGGCAGCCTCAGAAAGGCTGAAAGAGCTGAAAGATAGCCCTTGACAGTGCCCAGAGCAGAGCCCTGCTGGGCAAGATAGAGAAGAAAAAGGAGAACCTCAGAAAGAGGGGCATTGAGGGAATCCACAGCCTTTGCTGTGCACCATGCCACAAATCTGTTCCACCTGCAGGCGTATACCGACTTTGTGGAGGGACGCCTGGCTGCCAGAATGATGTTACAGACTTCAGGAGGCAAGTCAAATGGCCTCAACTGTCGCCGCTCAATCTCCAAGCATGGAGGTGGAGACTGGACAGGTTCGGGTGGAGGACCGTCCCCCGCTGCTGCAACAGAAGGTCCTCCTGAAGAGGCAGACGAACCGGGGGATCGACTGACATACTGAGTAGCTCGGGATACCAGTACCTTCGTGCCCAGTCCGGAGCCACAAGGATGACTTGTGCCCGGTCGCGCTTGATCTTCTTCTGCCCAGAGTGCTGAAGTGGTATAGGCGGAAAGGCGTACAACAGACCGCAGCTCCACTCGCGACGAAAAGCGTCTCCGAGCGAGTGCCGCCTTGGAAATTCCAACGCGCAGAACTGATGACATTGCACGTTCTCTCCGGTGGCGAATAGATCTAACCAAGGCTCTCCCCACTGCTGAAAGAGGCCTTGCGCCACGTCCGAGTTCAGACGCCATTCGTGATCCATCGAGCACCGTCAGCTGCGCTCGTCCGCCCTGGCGTTCAGAGAACCTGCCAGGTGTTGAACCATCAGAGTCACGCCCTGATGTTCCAGCCATTGCCAGAGGCGCAGAGCCTCCTGGCAGAGGGTCCACGACCCCACCCCGCCCTGTTTGTTGCAGTACCACATGGCGGTGGTGTTGTCCGTGAACACCTACACTACACTCCCTCGGACAGAATGGAGGAATGCCTTCAGTGCTAGACGAATCAACCGCAGCTCCAACAGGTTGATATGGAGCCGGGACTCCGCCAGAGACCAGAGGCCTCTGATCTCCGCCTCTCCCATGTGGCCTCCCCAGCCCTGGAGGGACATGTCCGTCACAACTACGTGCTCTGGTAGGGGAAGAGAGAGGGATCCGCCGTTGACCCAATCGTGGTCCGTGAGCCACCACTGCATCTGACTCGCAGTGCCCTCCGAGATCAGGACATGGTCGGACAGGTTGCCCTGATGCTGGGCCCACTGAAACTTAAGGTCCCACTGCAGAGCCCGCATCCGCCACCGTGCGTGATGCACCAGAAGGATGCAGGAGGCCATCAGCCCCAGAAGCCGCAGCGTCAACCTGACCGAAACTCGGGATAAAGGCCGGAAGACAGGAATCAGAGCCTATATATCCCGAACCCGCTGTTCAGGCGAATAAACCCGAAACTGCGCAGAGTCGAGAACCGCTCTGATGAAAAGGAGCTTCTGAGAGGGGCACAGGTGTGACTTCGGCACATTGATGGAAAATCCCAGCTGGTGCAGGAGATCCACCGTAGTCTAGAGGTGGCTGACGACTGTCTGGGGCGAGACTGAGACCCCTGACCTGCGCAGATGAGCTGCGACCACTGCCATCACCTTCGTGAACACCCGTGGGGCGCTGCTAAGGCCGAAGGGGAGCACGGTAAACTGAAAGTGCTCGTGGCCTACCGTGAACGCAGGTAACGCCAGTGGGCCGGCAGGACGGGGATGTGGAAATAAGCGTCCTGCAAGTCCAACGCTACCATCCAGTCTCCCGGGTCTAGGGCAGCTAAGACCTGCGCCAGAGTCAGCATTTTGAACTTCTCCTTCCGGAGGAAGCCGTTGACGTTCCTCAGATCCAAGATAGGGCGTAGGCCCCCTTTGCCCTTCTTGGGTACCAGAAAGTAGTGGGAGTAGCAACCACGTCCTACTTCTGGTCCAGGAACGCGCTCGATGGCCCCCTTGGCCAAGGGGGCCGAAACTTCCTCCTGCAGGAGCCGCAAGTGATCCCCCGATACGCGGTGGTGTTGCGGTGGCATGGCTTGAGGAGTCGTCTCGAAGGGGAGGGAGTAGCCCCTCCGGACGATCTGCAGCACCCACCTGTCCAAAGTGACAGTGCGCCAGTGAGAGTGGTGATGGCGAACCCTGCCTCCCACTGGCGTCATATGGGCCGAAAAGCACGGACTAGGAGGGTTTAGAGATGGATGCCGCGGGGGCAGGTGTGGACTGACTCCGCCTGGTTCCCCGACCGCCTCCGCAGCGGTTTCCACGTCCGCCGCCGCGCTGGACGACAATCTGCGGCGAATGGCTGGCGGCACGTGTGGGGGCGCCCCTTCCCTGGCCACGAAAGGAGCGAAAGGCACCCTTTGCTGGCACGGGGCAGAGAGGCCCAAGGACTTGGCCGTAGCCCTGGAGTCTTTAAAGCGCTCAAGCGCGTGGTCTGCCTTGTCGCCAAAGAGGCGACGGCCATCGAACGACATGTTCATAAGAGTGTTCTGGACATCTGCCGAAAAATTGGTGGATCTCAGCCAGGCGTGGCGTCTCACCGCCACTGTCGTAGCCATCGCTCTGCCTAGCGAGTCGGTAGTATCCAGCCCACACCTGATGGAATAATTGGCTGCGTCCCGGCCCTCCACAAGGGCTTGGCCGAGTTTGGCCCGTACCTCCAACGGGCACTCTGGCAGCACTTCCGCCACCGTCTCCCACAGAGAGTGGGTGTAGCGGCCCATGAGGCATGCGGTGTTGGAAGACCGCAGTCCCAAACTAAGGGAAAAGAATATCTTCATTCCATAATTCTCGTACCTCTTGGATTCCTTGTCCGGCGGGGCTGTCGGGAATGCGGTGTGGGAATTAGAGGCCTGGATGACCAGACTCTCGGGGGTGGGGTGTGAGGACAGGAAACATGGGTCGCCCGGAGTCGGGCGGTGGCGTCTGGCCACGTTCCTATCTACAGGCGAACCCGTAGCAGGCCTCCATTGAGCATGACTGCGGTTTAAGGACCTCTGTGAGGAGGTTAGTCCTCACAGCCGCGACAGGGAGCTCAAGGCCCAAGGCCTTGGCAGCCCTCGTCAATACCACACCATAGGTAGCCCCCTCCTCCGAAGCCACGGTAGGAGGAGAGACAAATCCAGTGTCTGGAGAGGTGTCCAGGCCACTGGCCTCCCAAGGTCTCCTGCCCAGTCCATATTAGACTGACACTCCTTGGTCAGAGGGTCCTCAGACCCCTCCCAATCCTCCTCATCACCCATCTCCTGAGATTCAGGGTTGTAATTGTATGAGGTCGGTTCGTAGAAGTAAAAATCTCCAAGCGGCGTCGTGTGCGGCGCCGATAGGCGCCGTCCCGATGTCGAAACTGAAGCAAAGGAGGTATCGGCGATGGCACCGCCCGAGGACGGCGCCGGAGGTGACACCACACGGACCAACGCCGGGGGGGGGTCGTAAGGTCCACCGGTGACGATCCAGAGCCCGAGGAAGTCCCAGCGGCGCCCTGCGGCGCTGTGCCCGAAGGCGCCGGAGCCGCTGTTCCCTGCGGCGCCGGGCCCGAGGGCACCGGCGGTGTCGGGATCGTGGGGCCCTGCGGTGCCGGGCCCGAAGGCGCCGCCGGCGTCAGGTCCGAAGCACCCAACGGCATCGGGGTCGAAGCCCCTGACCCACTAGGGCCCCCAGACGGGTCCGCTGGGCCCAGAGGCGCCGCGGAGCCCGTCGGAGGAGAAAGGGACCTCGTGGCCATGAGGAAACGCTCAATCTCCTCCGGCGTCGCGTTCAGCCCAGGGACCGGAGGGTATGGGGCCGGACGCGAGGCCTGCGACTCTCGAGGAGCCGCGTGGGCGGTGTCACCCGAACACCCGGCCGCATCGCGCGCGCATCGGGGGGAGTCAGAAGAGCGATGATGCCTCTTCGACTTCTTGTGTTTCTTACCTGACGACTTGGACCCGGAGGAGTGGTGCCGACTCCCGAAGCTGTGATGGCTCCGTCCCCGCGACCTGTCCCTCGACCTCCCGTGGGACCGGGACCTCACGCGGCGCGGGCCGATGTGGAAATTTACAAAATTGATGTACATAAGTGGCGTTCATTTGTCTTTTCCCATTCCCCTCCCTGTACACACCACGAATGTCCTGAGATGTTGACCGCATCACTCCGCCAGTAAAGGCCCATGCCCGCATGTACCTGACAGCCATTTTAGGCACCATGGCCTCTTTGCCCGCTCATTGAAATCCCCGGCTTCCCTCCTGCGCGCATTGAACATACCCCCAACTCTCAAATGACCCTTCTCCCTTCCACGCACCCTGGCTGCCCCCTCCCTCACATGCACAGGTCCGCATGACCCTGTCCTTGGGAGTCACGGCCGCGCCTGACCAACACCTCCTTTCCTTTCATGAATAACCCCTCTGTTGGTAAACCCTCCCTCCACGATCGACTGTCCACACAGGTCCGAGGCCATCGCCTAAGCCGGGAGATACTGTTTACTGCCCCTTATTGTATGGAGTCACTCCTCTTCAAAGGACCCACTATTGATCCTGGCCTCCCC
This sequence comes from Lissotriton vulgaris, assembly GCF_964263255.1. Classification (NCBI taxonomy): domain Eukaryota; kingdom Metazoa; phylum Chordata; class Amphibia; order Caudata; family Salamandridae; genus Lissotriton; species Lissotriton vulgaris. Next base: position 114,973,099 of record NC_141687.1, on the reverse strand, counting down.
ACCCCTTGGGGTAAGATCAGGCGCACACATTCTAAGAATCGGCGGAACACTCAGCTGCGTGATTGCCCCCTCCTCTTATCAGCAGGTTAAGGGCCACTATTGTGGATATATGTGGGGTGGGATTGACTCGAGGATTACGGGGATGTCTTTTCCTTGTTTCACAATGTCGTTATTGTAATAAGGAATGTTTTGTAAGGTATAAAAGGCGATGTCTCAGAGAACTTGTTAGAGCACCTCCTGAAAGACACTTTGTTTCGTGTCCGAAATGACAGGCTCTCCTCATGAGTAATAAATCCTGTTCTTGTGATTCCTGCTTCCAGCGCCCGTCTCTTTGTTTGGTAATTATTCAGAATGGGAACTAAGAGGCGTCTTGCGCCAGCCGCCTGGGCATCGATAGTAAATTGGGCTCACTTTCCACAATTGGCGCCCACAGTGGGGCCCATCAGTGACATACGGTCCAGTAAGAGAGATCCAGACGATGAGGTGAACATCTACATGATTGGAGTATACCTGCCTTGAGAGGACCCTCGACCGGCTGCCGATTGAATGAACTTCACCGATTCTGAACGGACCTCTCTCGAGTGACCTATTGTCCTGACTGGAATCCCACAGGAATGCTGCATAGAGTAAGAGAACGATCGGGCGCTGGAGGGGGAAGACGAGGAACTGTCCGCATGGTCCGGTCCGGGTAAGATTAAGTAAGGCGTTTTTTCGCCTGATTGGTAGGATGGTTTTATCCATCTGATTGATTGATTGATTGATTGTTTTGGAATCGGTATTTAAATACTGATATTGTTGTTGTTCATTTAGCTTTGGTTGCTACTTGAAATATTGGTTCTCTTCTTGAGAACAAGACATTCTCTGTTTGCAAACAGCGGCGAATAGGAACGTTCATCTCTCTCTGCAGATAGAGAAGGGTAGGTAATGCCCCTTTATGATTCGTCATGCCTACCTTTCTCCCCACTGATTGTTTGATATCGATTTATATCGATTGTCGCTCTTTGAGATCTTCCCTGTCCACAAACAGAGACGAATAGGAATATTCTGTCTCCCTTTGCAGATAGCGAAGGGCAGGTAATGCAGACGTTTGTCCCCGTTGTAATCCGTCATGCCTGTTTTTCTCACCACTGATTGATTGATTGACTGGACATTGTTGTCCAAGGAATTGTTTGTTTGAGGTATTTTCTGTTTGCAAATAACGTGGAATACAAATATTCTGTCTAGTCTTTGCAAGTAGTAAAGGGTAGGTTATGCCCCTTTATGATTCGTCAGTCCCCACTGATTGACTATTTATTGGAGGTAGACCATCTGGTCCGTCCAGATGGATACCCTAATGAAGGGACATGTGCTCCACACTCATTGGAGGTGATCATCCGGTCCGTCCAGGCACCTTAATGAAAGGACACATGCCCCCCCACTGATTGATAATCTAGTTCCACCCGGACCATTTATTGGAGGTAACTCATCTGGTCCGTCCAGGAGTACCCCTAATGAAAGGACATATAAAAATATGAAGTGATCACCGTACCCTGTTAACAGAAACTTTAGCTTGAAACACGCTAAGGAAAGGAAGGAAAAATAAAAGAAATCGGGCCAAGTCAGTAACCCCCTGATGAGCTTTCGACTTCACTAAAAATAAGAAACATTAGAAATAGTTCGTAAAAAGAAATATAAAATGGCGAAAGCTTGACGGCACGACAGCCACGAGGTAGCTAGGCTCCGCTGCCTATTCCTGCTCCAAACATGTCTGCCTCATTGCCCACCACGCCCAAATAACGGTAACATGAAATAGATACAAATCAATAGATACCTACCCCCATTCCGGAAGCTCCCGAAGTGCAACAGGTCCGCGGTTACGCCCATCCGGAAGGCTCGGCCTCGATGCGTGCAGAGCAGGGCTCGGCTGGCCGCCATCGGAAGGGGAGACTGTGGGGCGGACGGCCCGAAGGTTGTTATGGTCTCCCCATTCCCTTCTTTCCTTCTGCCCTGCGGGCCACGAAGGGGGGGGGGATGTCTTGCCTCAGCCGCCGACCCCCCCTCTCTATCGGCAGCTCCGGCCGTCAGCAAAACCGGAGCCAAGCAGGTAGCTCCGCAGCGGTTACACTGGATAGTTGCAGGTAGTCCCTTCAGCGGCAACCCTTGAGAGTTGCAGGTAGTCCCTTCAGCGGCAACCCTTGAGAGTTGCAGGTAGTCCCGCCACAAAAGGGGGGGGGGTGTCTTGCTGCCTCCGACCCCCCCCCCCCCCCATCTTCATTGCCTGGCATGGCGATACCAAAGAGCTGGAGCCGAAGAGCGGTGCGGGGTCGCTGGAAGGGGGAGGCGGCGCGAACGAGCCTCCCCCACCTCCCTCCAGGTGGAGGCTTCCAGCGACACCCCAACGCTCCTGCTTGAAGAGGGTCCATATCAAAAAGCGGGTTTTCTTGCCCGGGACGGGCACACGCCCTGTGCCTCCTCAACCTTGAAGATTCTAAAAGAGCCGGGGGGGGGGGCGACCTCTCCACGAGGCCCCCCCCCCCCCCCCGTCCTCCGATGGAGCCACGAGACGTCGGCGCATTCCTGCCGGCGCCAGCCTCAGTTTGGAAATGACTAAAATCCAGCCAAGATACAGATTTGTTCAGTTCCGGTGGAACACCAGAATGACCCGGTAGGAAAGATTGTTGCCTCCCTCCCCACTTTTGACTGATGGTTCCTATCGCTAGTCTGTTACCCCATTGCGAAAAACTTTTTTGAACTGCCAAAAGAGGTTCTGGTCCAACCACGAGTCAGTGGAGGCATTCTAACTATACTGGGACCTGCCTGACCTCGCCCAAAATGGCGCCGATACAAAATGAAACTTTCAAACTCCTTGTTGCACCCTGATTGCTCAGCCTTGATGCTCCAAGATATGTATGCAGTTTTTGGACAATGAAAGTGGATAAGATGGATATTGATTATGTGCTTGGAAAAGAAAGCGATATAAGATGGATATTGATTATGTGTTGGGACAGTGAACTAATTTAGGGTGGGTACTAATTATGTGTTGGAAACAATGAATTGGTATAAAATAGGCACTGATTGAGCATTTGGACAATGAATTGATATACGTTAGGTATTAAGTAAATAGTTGGACAATGAGATGATATTATTGAAAGCTTGAATTCTTGACACACATTATACTCGCCCCGTAAGAAAGTTCGATACGATTTTACTGCACTGCTGCACTTTATGAAATGAATGGCCACCGACTTCGTTCCTCTTATGCAAAGTTCCAGTCTGCTCCGCAGCCGGCCCACTGGGTTGTAGGCCCGTATTTGTGCGCCAACATTTTTAATTAAAGGTATTTTGAAAAAGAAAGTATAATTGTAGCGGTTGCATTAATGAGTTTCGAATGTGTTACTACTGTCTCCAATATAAGCGATGGTAGAGAATGAACCCCGTGGAGATAGGTCGAGTATGAGGTAGGTAAAAACATTTTTTTTTTCGGATTTATGCGCGTTGATGTGTTTTGAATGCCGCCCCCACCCCCTTCTTCTCCTCCCTTCTGCAGGTCACGTCGGAACATCGGTTGAAGTATGGAGGAGTGATGATCGAACGACCGACGAAAAGGAAGGAGGGGATCTGAGCATAGTACTTATGCTAACGAGTTTTGAAAGATGTAGACTTAGATATGACTGTTCCTCCTTAGAACGCAGTGACTGGGAGAATGGACTGACATAGAAACTTGACGGGTTAGTACTGTATGACGGAATTTGATTCGAACCAGCACGCCAGATAGTGCAACTATGACGTTTAACTAGATAGGGAAAAGACAAGGAAAAATCCCGGGGTAAGGGTTACCTAGGCACCACCCGTCTGGGAAAGTAGGAATGTTGTTGATGTTCGAAATGTACCACCTCCTTCTCGCACTCTTATAGATACAGCCAAGCTGCCCGACTGTTCTCCCGATCAATACCCTCCGTTGCCTCAGCCTGGAGAACTTCTCACCAAAGGAAGAAACTCAAAAGTGGTTTAAGATCCAACCGTGGGCAATAGCCCGACCAGGTTAATTTCTGACCGGCTGACCGAGGTGTAAGTATTAGCAATCGAGAACGCTTGCAAAATTAGCAAGCGAGAGAAAAAAAAAAAAAAAAAGAGGAAAACGTAAAAGGAGCTCAGCCCGTAGATAAATAGGATATTAAAGATACGCAGCATGCAAAAAGAGATCTTTTTGGCCAATGACTGTTCTATGTTTTGTCGTGAATCTCTTTGTATGTAATACATGTACTGTCTTCCTTCTTCTGAGTTTGTGTGTATGTGCTGTATGGGTTTAAGCCTCCCCTCTGTTCGCGTCTCTTTGTTACCTGACCCCTGCTGTTCTGTGTTGTGAGCGCACTAAATGACCTATTTCCGTACACGTCTCTCTTTCTCCCTCTCTCTCTCTCCCTCTCTATCTATCTCTCTCTCTCTACATGTCATACGTGTACCGAATGGCTCGTTTAGGTTGCGGACGACTCTCACTCTCTGCGAGAGTCCCCCTGTTCCATCTTCCTTTTTGTGGTAAAATTGTGCCCCGCTGGCACCAGTCTAATTGGAAACTTATTGAACGCGAAGGTGTTCAGCGAAATTGACAGAAACTAAAACGATTGTAACTTGCCATATTACTACCTCTCCTTTCTGCAAAATGAATGAACTCAAATTGACTAAGAAAGAAAGGACAGGTAAGACGACTAATGTCCCCTAATCTGGCCTTTTATAGGGGAACTATATGTCAATGGCATCCTATTTTTTAGTTTGTTAGAGATACAAGCGCCAATGTCCAGATTGACCCCCAATACCCAGATTGCCCCACCCCTTTGTACACAAGCGCGAATGCCCGAAGCGTCCCCGCCCCACTTGATTGGCTCCCGCTGCTGTCCCCGATGTATAACTGACAACCATGAGTAACTGTCGCCCCTCGAGAAAAACATGTCTAACCCTATCTTTCGACGATTGCACCCCCGCCCTGTTTGAAGGAGTTAGCCAGCTCTAAAGGGAAATGTAAGACTGCTAAGGCTCGGGTTAGAAGGACGAGTCTCCCCTGAATGTTGCCAATTTTGGAAGTTTTTGATAAAATACGCAAGTGATAGGAGTCTGACCTCTGTCCATATGTGTCATGAATGAGCGCCGATTGGACTTGATGTAACACAGTTGAAATACCCACATACTTACTTTGTGGTAATAGACTTCTGACTATGACCAATGAGCATAACCCCAGGTGCTAGGATTGCGAGTGGAATTCAAATGTAAAAAGATCTCTTCTCCTGTCAGTTCTCTAAAACCTGTTTTTACCCATTCAAAGATATACGATCACCGGAGGAGAAGGGTCGGACGTGACGCACAGCCTGGCTGCAGATCATGAGACACATGCGACCCCGACCAAAGGTGGAGCCACAGCGCAACAAGATACGGGACGAGGCAGCACTCTCAAACGCGGTAAACGGAAGGATGAAGGGCTGTCCTGAAGCTCTCTGTCCGCTAACCCACGTGTGCCTGAAGCCTCCGTCCCCCTTTTCGAGCCCGATTGATGGGCCTGCTTGCTTGTTATCCTTTGCTCTCTTGGTCCCTTTGGTGTGTCCCAGGAAATCTGACCCCACTCCGCTCTCTCTCCCATCGACTAGTGAACCACCCACCCTCTTTTCCACGTGACTTTTTGACCGAAAGGAAGAACAGCATTTAGGTGGAAACGGGGTTCTGCCATGGAAATATAGGTGCCGAGCATAAGGCGCCACTAAAAGGATTGGTTAGGGAACAGGACTGTGGTCTAAACAGCAGAGGACAGACCGCACCTTGCAACGCGAAAGGTTAAATCCGAGCTGGACCTATAGCTCCGCCGCCGGTGCTCAACAGCGCCAACGAAAGGACACGGACTAGAGCCTACCAGTGATGGCTCACTGCTAAAAAGACACAGTGACGAAGAGATCTTATGTATTGGAATGAATTCCTCCCTCAACTACTTGGTCAAAAATGTTCATTGGTCACGTTTTTTTTTTGAGAAAGTCAGAAGTATTTATGCTATGTAATACGTTTGGGCGTTAGGAACCCAACAATGCAATTTCCTATGTGCTGCATTCTGCCAATCGCATCGACTGTTCATGGTTATATGCAATATGTTAGTATTGACAAATACTATTTCATCAACCACACATGTTTATATGTACGCCCATCAATTAAGAAATGAACTTTGTTATGTAAAAAGCGGCGACTGTGGAAATTTACAAAATTGATGTACATAAGCGGCGTTCATTTGTCTTTTCCCATTCCCCTCCCTGTACACACCACGAATGTCGTGAGACGTTGACCGCATCACTCCGCCAGTAAAGGCCCATGCCCGCATGTACCTGACAGCCATTTTAGGCACCATGGCCTCTTTGCCCGCTCATTGAAATCCCCGGCTTCACTCCTGCGCGCATTGAACACACCCCCCACTCTCAATGACCCTCTCCCTCCACGCACCCTGGCTGCCCCCTCCCTCACATGCACAGGTCCGCATGACCCTGTCCTTGGGAGTCACGGCCGCGCCTGACCAACACCTCCTTTCCTTTCATGAATAACCCCTCTGTTGGTAAACCCTCCCTCCACGATCGACTGTCCACACAGGTCCGAGGCCATCGCCTAAGCCGGGAGATACTGTTTACTGCCCCTTATTGTATGGAGTCACTCCTCTTCAAAGGACCCACTATTGATCCTGGCCTCCCCACCCCCTGGGGTACGATCAGGCGCACACATTCTAAAATCGGCGGAACACTCAGCTGCGTGATTGCCCCCTCCTCTTATCAGCAGGTTAAGGGCCTCTATTGTGGATATATGTGGGGTGGGATTGACACGAGGATTACGGGGATGTCTTTTCCTTGTTTCACAATGTCGTTATTGTAATAAGGAATGTTTTGCAAGGTATAAAAGGCGATGTCTCAGAGAACTTGTTAGAGCACCTCCCGAAAGACACTGTGTTTCGTGTCCGAAATGACAGGCTCTCCTCATGAGTAATAAATCCTGTTCTTGTGATTCCTGCTTCCAGCGCCCGTCTCTTTGTTTGGTAATTATTCAGAATGGGAACTAAGAGGCGTCTTGCGCCAGCCGCCTGGGCATCGATAGTAAATTGGGCTCACTTTCCACACCGACTGCCGGAGTTCGAGCCGCCTGCGGGACCGCTCCCGCCTGGCTTTCCTCGAAAGGGCCCGACAGTCGGGGCAGGCCTCGTCGTCGTGGTCGACGCCCAAACACTTCAGGCACTGGCGGTGAGGATTCGTGACCAACATGGTGCCGTCGCAATCTTCACAATGCTTGAAGCCGGGCATCCCTACGGCACCATCGGAGTCGTAAGACTTCGAAAATGATCAAAAAGATCACCAAAAAGTCAGTAAAAAATTGACTTGGGTAACTGCTCTTTCCAGATCTGCGCTGGCTGGCGCGGAAAAAAGAAGAACTGACGTCAGCACGCTGAGGCGGCGTCTAAGTACTCCGACGACGTCATCACGGTGCCCACGATGCCGACGACGGACGCGGAGCCGCAGACGACGCCTACGGACCCGCAAGGGTACTGCTACGCAAACGTTTCCGGATCCAGTCTGACGCCTGGTATATTCTAAGGTAAGGAATCTATCACTAACGTGTCTCTTTCAGATATCAGCCTCCACCAGGGTCTTTTCAGTGAACTGCCTGGCCCGGACTATAGAGTGTTAACTAACCCGAAGGCCTCTTCCCTACAGGAAAGCCACAGCCAACGGGAGGCGAGCGGGACCATTAGGAGGGCGGAGCAGACGACTGGCGAGGAGAACCTGGAAGACGGGAGGAGTGGAGAGGAGGACGCGAAAACCACGAGGAAGACCGGCTACATCGAGGACCCGCCTGTGGACACCGAGGACCCGCCTGTGGACGCAGAGGCCCCTGGAGCAGACGAAGACAAGACTGCTGTCGGAGAGGACGAAACCTGGTCCGAGGAGTGGTAGATACCCCCGGAGGACGCCCAAGTGCCGGCGTAACTCTGGAAAGTTACGGCTAACACGGTGTGTGAATTGGGCAAGGGGTTGGAGGGAGGGAGTCGGTAATTCAGGGTTGGTGTTGAGTTCAGGGTTTTCCTTTTTCTTTTCTGTTAGGGCTGTTTCGGGCAGAGGAGCGGGGCCGCATATTTCTGCAGGGGAGTGGGGAGCCGGCATGTATATGACGGCTGGCCCTGGGCTGCCAGACAAGTAACAGCGGGCAACAACCGTGGCTCTAGTGAGACAGTACTTTGATTAATGGGCATTGAAGCAGTCCATGTTCTGACCCTATCTCTCCCTTTACCTGACCTACGGGCTTGTGACCTGAAGCAAGGACAAGCCAACCGACTTAACCTGCATATCTATTTAGTAGCACAGTATTATTCCTCTCCCCCTCCCCCCACCCTTCACTAGTCTCCTGAGCACTTCAGGATTTTCTTTCATAACCTTGGTGACGGCAACCCTTATTAAACCTGGACGACCATACTTACCACCTGTGTCTCTCCTCTCTACACGCTACCAGGGGGAACCACCACCAACACCCACCTGGGGAGAAGAGGACGTCCCCCGAGGGAATCTTGCCTCCCATGTGGAAGATCAACCACCAGAAGATCCCTTTCTATTTCTAACTTTGTTTTGTGTACAGACCTTTAAATAAATACCCCAAAATAGATCCACGCATAAGACCTCCTAGCTTCTTTTTCCGCCCGTCCCTCTCAAAGCACAGTAACTCTTGGTAGTGTGCTGATTTTTGTTTGGCCCGGATACCATCCAATTTTGATATGGTTTTAATTCTGGCAAGAAGAACCCACAAAAAAATCATATTGATCGGAATTTTTAAAGACCATTTTAAACGTTTTTTTTCTGGATCAGAAGTATTGTCTAGAGCTTGATAGATTACTGAGCTCTACCAATGTACACACACATGACAAGAGGTGTTGAAGCATGCACTACGATGTAGCATGACACGAAATGTGGGTGGGGGCATTACTTGCAGAAAAGTGGGATCTTCTTAGGAGGTATTCTGCATATTTTTGAAACTTCACAAATCTTTGAATGCGATGTACAACAAACAGATGGCCTGTGGACATCTTTCACAAGATTTGAACCCTGAAAACGTATGTGTAGAAATGTGACTTAGTATTGGTATAGCAAGGAATTTTGACCATGAGGCACAGAGAAAAGCTACAGCCTCCACTTAACGAGGAGCTGGAAAAAATGAAAGGACACCAGCATGGCAGTTGGTGCAAGCTCAATCTTGATGCTCTCGGATCTGTAGCAGTAAAGTCGCGTGGTGCCACCTGGTGGCGCTGAGGAGCTGTTCCTGGGGAAAAATCGATCTCAGATTCAGTTTGGAGGTTGGTGGATAATCATAAAATGAGTAACATGCAGTATCCAACAGAGGAACTGGGATATGCCTTGGTTCGATATAGAAGTCGCCCGGCTACTCTGGAATCTCCCCTCCAGAGTATCAGCCAGGCCAGGCCGCAATCCAGGCTCTTCACTGGCTTCCAATCCGCCAAAGGGTCGATTTTAAGACCCTTTGCACTGCACACAAGCTGCTTAATGGTTCCGGACCAAATATCTTAAGAGACCTGGTTACTCCTAACAAAGTCCCCAGGTCCCTCCACTCGGAGAATGAGAATCTGGCCAATGTCCCTAGACATAGGAAGACACGTACGGGCAGCCGCCGCTTCTCGATTAATGCATCCACGAGATGGAACGCTCTCCCCCGCACCCTCCGACTGGAATCCAATCACTTGATGTTCAGGAAGAAATTGAAAACGATGTTGTTTCCTAAATAATAAATCCCCCTTCTGACCTCAGGTTCGCCTTCAAGATTATAGCGCAGGGATGCCCTCGGGTCACCAGGCGCTTTACAAATCGATAAAATAAAATAAATAAATAAAAGTCCGACTATAACAGATACTCCGCGTTGGTGATCAAAAAGTAATTAAAGTGAAATAGATGAGATTCTAAAGACCATTTCCATCGCATTTTGGGTATCAAAATCACTACTATAGTGTTTAAGTAGTAGGGGAAATATGCATAACAGAAGTGGTATTATTTTCTAAAATAATCCTCAAGTTTCATGGGATAAATGGAGAGAACAACTCAATGCACCATCCAGTTGGCAATGAATGACTTATTAGCATCTCATATCCTACTTTGGCACATTATAAAACAATTTTGAAATTTTAAAAACGGACCCAAGAGTCATCAATTGAAAGAGGCAGGCGTTTGACAAGCAGCAACCAAGCATTCCAAAAGGCTTGCATGAACTCTTATTGCATTCCTCCGAATGAATACCCACAGCCACTAATGGAGGCTACTTGATTTCAAACAGAATAAGATCGTTTCTAAAATGACACGTCACAGAGACCCCAACATATTGATGCAAAAGCAATTAAGTTTGATTTTACGAGTGACCCCCAAGCAAGGCCTGGATCCATCCTGATGGGGAGGCCAGGGAAACCTATACAGAGTTTTAAGTAGACCCGGTCGGCAAGGAAATAGGCAAGAATGCGGATCTTGAAATTGTTACTGACTGGACACAGAGGGAAACATGCCGTTTAGATGACAATTCAGGCTTTTTATTGAATGCCAAGAGTCCCACCATAGTGAAAAGATGACCGTTCAGATGATGTAGGTGGTCCTCTGGCAGCCTCCTCAGTGGCTGGGGATCAATATTTACTACTTGGTGATCGCTTTATAAAGCCCATGAAAAGTATTCAAGTACTTCCACTTAGTGGGCCATGCACAAGTACAGTGTTTCCCTCAAACGTTTTCAACGTGCACATACAAAGCTCCTATGGTAAAAAGCGCATGGCACAGCTGCAAACTACACCCATTATTTTCACTCACATGGCGGGTAGACGAAGAGTAATCTGACAAAGCTTCAAAGAAAGTTCAACTAAAGCTCAAGGGAAGAGCCATTCTTCCTCAGAAACTGAGGATGTAGGACAAGAGAGTTCCTACACAAGAATGATTTCCATCCTGCTGTAAGCAGTTTAACATTTCAAGATATTATGGCACCTCTGTCCAGACAAGGGCTCAGGGCACGCTAATCTCCCCACAGCCTCCAATACGAAAACAGTTCTGAAGAGGGCAGGAAAGTAGAGCTCTAGCAGAAAGGTAGCATCTTGAGAACTAATTTGCATTCCGTAGATTTTGTGAGCATAATTTGTCTGATGCAGAGAAAAAGGAAAGACTTGCATCCAGTGGTATATCTCAGAGTTCAAAGCCTGGCTGATATGCAGGGATTTAAAAGTGGAGACAATCCATCTCTATAAGACATCATGCAAGCAGGTGGCTAGTTAGGGAGGATGGACCTTAACCATGTATGTCTATCCATACCTTCCTCCGGAAGGAAACCTATCAAAGCGTACAATTCAGCTCATCAACTTCTCTACGAAGAATGTTCCCCGTTTTATCAGTAAGCAGCTACAGCAGCTTAGTTAGGCCTACAGATGTGTAAGCTAACCCAGACTTCAGACGGTTAAGTAGGTAGCAGGCAGTATCCCGGACAGTGGGTTTAAGAGGATTGATCTATTTTGGAATACAATAGTGGACAATCCTTTTCCACATAGCAGCACAATAAGTGAGCGTAATAGGTCTGCAAGTTTGTTTGAGGATGCTGATGCACTGTTGTAGCAAACTGAGGTAACAAACTCAAAAAGCTCAGGTGCCAGATTGCCCTTTTGTATCAGATTGCGAAATTGAGGTGTCTAATCCTGCCTTGGTCTAGTGTAAGAAGGTCCGGCCTGTTGGGGAGCTTCTCGTGGGAGTGAAGGACATCTTGAGGACTATTAAGAACCAGGGTTATCATGCCTATCACAATGAGGAAGTGTGATGTTTGCCAGAACTTCCTTAACACATATGGGGAAAGTGGCAGAAAAGAAAAATCGTAGGCAAATATTCCTGACCACTTCATAAATAAAGCACTGCCTCTGGAATGCCAGGTGCGGGAACCTGGAGATTAAGCTTTGGCATTTTGTGTTTTCATGTTTTGGTGAACAGGCCTAAGAGTGGCACACTCCAATGATGGAAGCATGGGAGGAGGACTTGTGGGTGGAGTACCCACTCCTGGACTTATTGTTGCACCCTATTCAGGAGGTCTGCAAAGTTGTGCTCCGCTCCTGAAAAATACTCTATTAGGGTGCGTAGCTGATGGAGTACGGCGCAGTGCCATCTCTGCTGCGCTAACGCGAAGCTCTGAGGAGAGTGGATGCTCCTTTGCTTCTGTAGGTAATGCCCAACAGTCATATTATCTATTTCGACCATGAGTGCCTTGCTCCCTATGTCCTGAAAGAAAGCAAGGATAGATAGACGACTAGCTTGAAGCTTAAGGTGATTGATGTGGAGACCTCTGATGAGGAGGCCACAATTCCTGAGTCATCATGGTTTGGAGATGCATCCTCTACCCCGAGAGGAAGGCATCCATGGTGATGTTCCCTTGTGGGTTGGGGTCTATGAAGTGCATGCCTAGTAACTGTCAACTGTAATCTAAGTGACCCATCGCTTTTGACCACTGTGCCGAGAAGCACCCTTGTAGCGGGTACATGTGGAATCTGGTATGGAGAACTATGGATATGCAAGAGGCCATCAAGCGAAGGAGGTGCGTTAATGTTCTGATTGCGAGTCGATGATTTGACTGGAAAAGAGGCAACATCTGCTGAAAAGCTTGTACTCTTTGTCGGTATGGATACGCCTTGCCGCTGACAGCATTTAGGATGGCCCCCAAGAAAAAAGTTGTACTTGGAGGGGTTAGAGATCGGACTTGATGGTGTTTATGGTAAACCCCAGTCTGTGGAGGATAGAGATAGCAGCTTTGGTGTGGACTGGAACTGCTGTGTGCCTGTAATTTAGGTATTAGATCCATGACCCGCTACTAAAAACCATTACATAAAAAGCGATTTTAAAAGAATGACATAAAAGTTAGAAATTACACAAAAGTTAATCTCAAAGCAGCTAATAAGGCCCCCAAGTGTATAGAAGAATGAAAAATCTCCCAGCTTTCGTAACAAAAAGTATCAAATCTATTAAGGACAAGAAGGCGAAGATTATGCAGAACTTTCTTCACTTTTTACTACAGCAGACTAGAAAACACAACAAAACACTTAATTTCCCATAACCCTTTGAGAAAAAGTCAACAGTTAAAGATTAAATCAATGTCCAATCAGCAGTCCAGGACATCTAGATAGTCCCTCGTTGATGTTGCCACCTCCTCTTTCTTTCTGTGACAGATATCGAATAACAACCACTTCAGTCTTGCTTTGACCTGTCAGATCCTGAATGGAAATAAACATACAATGAATGACCCTCCATACCTGCAACTTCCTGACAGGTAATATGAAATTTAGAAATAACGTAAAGACATTATACACCAACAGACACAACCAAAATGCTACCAGAGGAAAAGCTCAAAGATACCCACCTTCACAAAGACTATCTCCTCCCAGGGTGGGCTTATTGATATGTAATAACAAGTTGGCTAATCCTCGCCTCCGTGTCCATAATAGAATTGAAACTTTCCATTACAAAAGCTATGAAATTTTTTCCTTACAGGCCAGGATCGGAGGCGAGGATTATGCTGGTTTAAAGCTTCTCCACATCCAGCGATGCGATGTTAGGGACTGGCTTAAAGAAAAACCTTTTATAGGTCCAATCTGACGACCAGTCTGCTGCATTGAGGACATCTTCAAGGCGGCCCCAAGAGCTAACACCATAGCTTCTCTGTCAGAGTAAGCCCCATATACTGTAGTGTTAAATCCGGCTTCATGCATAGCCCATCTCTCCCATCTAGCAATGGTGGCTGTGGAGATTGTCTTGTATGGCTTCCTGAGGACGATCATAAGTTGCCTCTCACCATGGCATCGGACTCTATGACTAGATCCGGGAGGAAGCCGAATATCATTCGGCCGTTCCAAGCCTCCATCTGGGCAAGCCACCAATGTATCGCCTCTCTGGCTTCCTCTGTTACCAGGAGTCCCCTTTGGAGGTGGAAAGTCTTGTGTCGCTGCAGTGCACAATAGTGGAGAGGCCCTGAAAAGATGGCTTGGACTGAGGATAACAAATGTCCTATATGAAAAAGCTCATGTTTGATCTTGTTCATTTTCCTAGAGGGAAGGCAGAGTATGGCTCGTACATCACAAAGCCCAAGAACACCAAAGACTTAGCAAAGACAAGGACAGACTTTGGTCAGTTAATGATATAGCCGAGATTCCAAAAATGAGACCACCATGAGACACGCTGAGTCCGACCTTATTTAATCTGTATGCCACACCGGTGGCTGAGATCTCCGAAAAATCTGGGGTCACAATCATGTCTTATGCTGATGACACGCAACTGATGGTATCACGTACACAGCCAGATGAGAAGGCAGCCAGCAATTTTAACTTATGTCTCCAGGAATTGGCGTTATGGATGGCTAGCAATTGCCTCAAGTTGAACGGAAACAAAATAGAAGTGTTGATCATAGGCAGAGCACCTTCGGTATGGACATCGGCATGGTGGCCACCGACATTGGGCCCTATACCATCGCCCAGCGAACAGGTCAGGAATTTAGGGATGTGGCTCGATACGAGGCTCTCGTTTGAACATCACACAAGACTGGTAGCAGGCACCAGTTTTGGAGTCCTGCGAGGACTCAGGAAGACCTTGGACCTGCTTCCAACAACTTCTAGGAGAACCATGGTCCATGCCTTGGTAACTTCGATTTTGTAGACCAATCGGGATTATGGTTCAAAGGCATAAAGGTAAAACAATATCCCAAAAGTATGAATGAAAAGGCAATTTATATTGCATGCACAAGGCATTACATAGATCAGAGAAAGGAGACACTTATTCAAATGATTTAAAGTCAAAATTAATTTTTGTAATTTTGGTATTCATGTAGGAATAATTATGTACAGCACACAATCAAATAATTGAAATGACAACCGGAAAGACCTGGTGCACAATATGTACAAGTGATATGTGGCAACACAAGTGAGAAAGTGAACAGCGACGGACGGCGCAAGGTGAGCAAAGTGAATTATTTACAGTGAATAGCTCAAAAAGTGACATAGAATCAGTGACTTTCTATTGTACAGTTCGCAATTTCAATGAAGTCACAATGGAATGCGCCTATAGTTTGCGCTGCGAGGTCGACGACGTTTCGGTCCTTAACCAATGTGGACCATCTTCAGGACGAGGTTATCTCGTTACGGGTGCTGTGAGCGGGTAAAATCTCAGCCTTGATCTGAAGGATCCGGCGAGGTTCGTGTGACCGCCCAGGACCTGAATCTTTTGCTGGGTCAGTCTAGGCGTCACAAAACGATCGCAGTAATTTAGGCAGCCAGGGACCTGAATTTTTTGCGGGGTCAAAGTAGGCATCACAAAATGATTGCGGTAATTCAGTGTTTCGGCAGCCAGGGACCTGAATCTTTTGCGGGGTCAAAGTAGGCGTCGCAGAGCGATCGCGATAATTTAATATTTCGGGAGCAAGGGACCTGGAAAATTACATGGTCCGAGAACGCAGTAAATCCGATGGGGCGTACCGGCCAAGGGTCAGGGAAGCTGCGGATAGCGTGTGAGTCGCTTGGTGGCCACCAACATTGGGCCCTATACCATCGCCCAGCAAAAAGGTCAGGAATTTAGGGATGTGGCTCGATACCAAGCTCTCGTTTGAACATCACACAAGACGGGTAGCAGGCACCAGTTTTGGAGTCTTGCGAGGACTCAGGAAGACCTTGCAACCTGCTTCCAACAACTTCTAGGAGAACCATGGTCCATGCCTTGGTAACTTCGAGGCTGGACTAATGTCGTTTACGTGGGTGTGAATGCCAAATGCATCCAGAGGCTGCAACGCATCCAGAATGCGGCAGCACGCCTGGTTCTGATGCTACCCAAGAGAGCCCCTTCCAAGAAGGCTCTGGCTACCCTGCATTGGCTCCCAATGAAGGAACGAATCATTTTCAAAGCGCTTTGTGTGAACCATCAGATTCTACAGAAAAAGGGGCGACCTACCTTCACAACCTTCTTACTCCTTACGTCCCCACCCGTCAGTTGGGATCTAGCGGGAAAGCGCGAGTCAGTATACCTATCAGGAGAGCAAGGATGGGAGGTCGCTCCTTCCGCTTTGTAGCGGCACAACAATCAAACAAACTCCAGTGGGGGCTCCGTTCTGAGGTGTCAGAGAGGACCTTCCTTAAGGAGCTGAAAACCCACTTTTTCCCCTTAGAGTAGATCTGTGGGAGTCTTACTTGAACTAGACTCATTCCTCCCTGACAACAATGATGATGTAGGCCTACTTCCGCAGCGCGGGGACACACTAGCCTAGTGTAACCAGGCGCTTTACAAATTGACTTATTATTATTAGATGTACCGAGAGGTTCTTGGGGCACTGGTCCATAAAAAGAATGTCATCTAAATAGATGATTAGTTGGATGCCCCGAACCCAAGGAACTCTACCACTGGGCACATTACTTATGTAAAACACCATGGGCCGGATGGCAGGCCAAATGTGAGAGTGGTTAATTCAAATGTCGGTCCCCTCCACTGAAACTGGAGGAATGGTCGGTGGGTCAGAAAATCGGGTTGGTCAGATGGGCATTCTTGAGCTCGAGACACCATCCAGTTTTGAAGGCTACTCCTCAAGAGGTGGATTTTCTCCATCTTGAAGTAGCGATAAACCAGCCCATCTAAATTCTTCACATTGAAGACTGGCTGCTGGCTGCTGGCCGCTATCCCTCTTGTCCACTTAGAAAAGGTTGCTGAAATACCCTGCAGGGTATGGGGAGGTTTGTACGATGGTACCCTTTTGCATGAACTTATCCACTTCTGCGTTCACCAGCTCAACATCTGTATCTGAGAAGACCAGAGGGATTGTGGGGGTTTTGTTGGACAGATGAACCGTAGAATTCTATGTGGAAACCCTGTACGGTTTGGAGCACCCAAGTATCTGAGGTAATAGCCGCCCAGTTGTGAATATTCGCTTGTTACCTGACCCCCAGGCACTGATGCAGAATAGGATGAACACTTACCTTGGGAGGTGTTCGATTGCCACAGCCGCTGTGGCAGCCTCCGGAACCCCTGTCTCGGGGTAGCCATTGGTGGGGTAGAAGTTCCCAAATTTAGAGGCATCTTGATATTGTCCTCGTCCAGGACCGCAGCCTCTTCCGGAAGCAGAATGTTGCAAGCGGCTGGCCAAGCGCCCCCTGACTTGAACAGCCCCAGTGAAAGTCCAGGGAGTAAACATTTACTTGATGGATGCCTGTGCCTTGTTTAGGGAGTTAAACATCTGCATGAACTTGCCCAGTTTGCAAATAAACAGGTCACTAGATAGGCCTCTTGGGGGATGTGGCAAGGTCCCCCAGTTTGTGTGGAGATGGCGGAATATGCATTCCCCAAAAAGATAAGTGCCCGTTGAGCCCACCATGACCACACATCTGGCGAGATGAGGGTTCCAGATGCCTTGGGGTCCTCTGTGATGTCCAGAAAATGGGTTGAAGAGCCAGCACCATCCAAAAGCTTATCTTGACAAGCATGCCAGGATCTGTTGATCCCCTTCTTGGGTTCACGCATAAACTCGAATATGAAGGTGGCTATGCGCTCGTCAATTTCAAGGAGGGGAGGGTCAGTGCCACCTTATCACCCTGAGACGGGCATGGGAACTCTGCCCAAAGGTAGATAGGGACCTCTTTGTACCTCGGCCTGTGGAGATGCCCTGCAAAATAATTTGCAACCTTGTCCGCAGGGTCCCACAGGGAATGCACAAGCTTGTCTGGGCCTAAAGCGCCGGAGTTCCCCTGAGATCCTCGTGTGTTGGTGCCACGTTATTCAGATGCTGGGGTGATGGGCGCAATGGGTGAGAAACCATCTCTTGCTCCGTGCCGGAGCTAGATTTTGAATCGGTCCATGACTGGGGGGCTGGAGAGACAAGAAAAGGAGATGGGTGGGACCGCAGAAGGCCTGGAAATTCCAGTGCCAAAGGTTGAGCCTGGTCCAGTAAGGTGTTCTTCCGCCGGTCAAAAGCGTCTATGTTTACCCTAGGGATGGGGTCCCTCTAACATTTTGGGAGAGGCGCAGGTTGGGTAGGCATCCCTGGAAGTAATGGGAGCATGAGCTAAGTGTGTCTTCCCTCCCAGGGAGGGACTTGAAGCAGCACTCTGCGTACTGCAAATGTTTCTGCTCCAAAGAAGCCACTGGATGTATAACTATTTTCAGCTTAGAGGCATCCATAACCTCACAGTAGTGAAAGTCGATAGGGAGGTAAGCCATGTTGTCCTCTTCCATATAGGTTTCCTCAATGTCACTCATATTTGGGGAAAACTTACTGGGGTCACGAGTGTCAACATTGTGGGCTTTGGGATCACCAGGCATTGATAGAGAGGCTAAGAAGAGGAGGAGGTATCCCAGACAGATATTAAGCAGCCCTACCAATAACAGAGATTAACTATGAAGGACACCACTAAATCCACTGTAATTTGAAGGGGTACCTACGCCTGGGCTGGTGTCTATGTGACTCACTGTCAACAGTGTGGCACATGCACTATGTGCTGGTAAATATATACAGACGCTGATGGGGCGTCAAGCTCAAGGCATGAGGAGGCAAGGCAAGACACGGAGGCAGTAACCCAGAACTGAAACCAGGTACCTGGCCAGTTGTGCTATTTCAAGCGATCAGTACACAATGAGAATGCCAGCGCAGGAGACCTGGAAAAGACCAGGAAAAGAGGCTTGTACCGGCGCCCTCTACTGGTCGGTGGACCACACCACGTCTGCCCCTGAGTGACTTAGCACGAATCAGTGAGGAAAACCGCCCGCAGTGGAGCGACAAGCGTTCCCACTGCCGCGCTGCAGATAGAAATACCCGTTAGAATACTGGCATAAAAACGCTCCCATTATTTGTCAAATCGTACAAAAACAGAGCTATATAGAGAAACACAATGGCCAAGAGGACTGAGGTACTAGGCTCAGTTGCTGTAGTAGCAAAGAAAGAGGAGGCGGCAACATCAATGAGGGGAAATCAAGGAATCCTAGACAGCTGATTGGATATTGAGTTCATGTTTAACTGTTGACTTTTTCCCAGAGGGTTATGGGAAATGTAGTGTCTTATTGTGTTTTACTTGGCTGCTGTAATAGAAAGTGAAGAAAGTACAGCATAATTCTCGCCTCCAGTCCTGACATACAATTGTTAGAATCAAGTTGATACTCATTCAAACAAATTTGGAATAAAAATGCAAGTAAAGAAGTACAAGTGCGTACACTAATGGTAAAATCATTGGATACAACAATGTAACCTACACAACACCTCCAGAACCAGACGCACTGGAACCACACATCGCCACGACAGTAGGGTGGAGAGATTGCCGCATCCCTTGATTGCTTGGAGAAACCCGGCACATTATATTGGAACCAATGCTTTCTGGATTCTGCACTTCATCTCTGGAACCAGCACATCGCCACCACTGTGGGATGGACACATCGCTTGACTGCGCCCGCATCTTGCTGACGCAGGATCAAGGTATTCTGTTCACCGAGCATTTGTGGCTCCTGCACCCAGCATGTGCTCTATCGTGATCGACCTGAACTGTTGACTGTGTTCCATTAGGTGCGTATTGCTTCTAAGGGCTAGAAACACTTTTATGCTTTAAAAATGTATATCTCGACTTCTACTTATTGGATTTTTGTCATTTTGGTCCTGTTTTATTTATAAAATTGTCTATATTTCTAACCTGGTGTGGGGTCTTTTCTGGTGTTTTCATTGTGTCAATGTGTGTGGTAATGCACAAATACATGAATCAATCAATCAGGGATTTGTAAAGTGCAGCTACTCACCCGTGAGGGTATCAAGGCGCTTGGGGGTGAGGGGGCTGCTGATCCGTCTGGTGTGGCGATTCAGTCGAAGAGCCATGTCTTGAGGTCCTTTACACATTGCCTCTTAAGTTTAGCATGGCTGCTCTTTGCCAAGCTATCAGAGGGCTCGCACAGGTTAACTTTTAGCATGTATTTGACTAGAATTGTGGTTCCTACTTGGAAAGGGTTAATACCTCTGCCAATCAGAAACGCGATTTCTAACGTGTTGGTATCATGATAGTGGCACTGTAGTGTGTTGCAATACCTTAGGTCGCTATGTGGTTACGGGTGTCATTTAGCAGCCCAAGGGTTCACTTTGATGCTTTCTGATTGTTGAACAGATGCAGTATTCATTTTGTCCTCGAGGATAGGGATGCTGTGAAGTCAGGGGCCCTGGGAGTGGGCATAGAGTCAGTTCCACAGGTGTAGGACTGTGATTGGAATGTGCTAGTCTCTACATTTGTATATGTTCTGGAAACGACTGGGGGGGCTAAACTTTGAGGTTTCAACAGGGAGTCCCCGTGGGTAGTATGCATTTTTTTCGGTAGGTTGGTGCATGTTGCGCTTTCTATACGTTTGCAGTTTAAATACAGTTATTTGAAAACTGGTTCAGTGGTACACGGATAGCCATGTCGAGTTTATAAGCTGGCGTGTGACTGACAGCTGTTATTCCCGCTCGGTTATTTTGGTATACTTAATATACAGCCAATGTTTCTAAATGTGATCAAGTCTTGAATAATCTTGCTCATTGTTGGCACATTATTGCTACTTGCTTCGCTACACCATGTATTTATGACATTACAGTAAATTAACATGGGACTGTTACTGGAGTTCCACTTATAAAATTGTTCCCATTAATTGTGGTTTAAATTCGGTAATTAGCCCAGTCGCCTTTCATTCCGGTGGAACGCCATTGCTTTTTCTCTACAATAATCAAAAGATAAACCAATCGAAACTAAATTCTAAAATAACCCAGTATCCGATTTCAAACACATTCCATGTGTTGCTTGATTTCTCATTTATAAAATTTCCCGCTAACTTTTCTTTGCTTTTATAAAATGCTAACTCCAATAACACACTGGCTGAAAGGCTCTTTAAAGGAGTGAAGAATGTGGTAACATCTTTTCAGTGCAGCTACAGCTGTTCCAGATTGCCATGACTCATCCGCATTTTCCTCAGGCTAGCCGTGACGTCACTGGCAGGGGTACAATGTGTATGCCAGAGTCCTCGGCCTTCAGCTTTTGGCCTCACAACACAGAGACCACGCTGCCCGGATTACACTTCCAGCAGACCCTGGGCAGCAGCAGCTTTCATGCCAGGCTGGTTCCTGCGTAAATACTGGCAGGCGAAGCTGCACTGAGGGTAGACAGCCACAAGGTTAAGAGATTACCAGGCCAGAATTAAGAGGCAGAAGCAATGTCAACACCATAATCAGGCCGGACAGATCCTCGAGGAAGAAATAACAAGGTGCCAAGGATTTGCTTTCTTCATTAGCAGCCTTCAGAAAGTTTAATCCGAAGCAGGCTCCACAAATAGCTCATTTAAGTGCCAGCTAACAAGCAGCGGCTGAAGGCTTTGCAGTCACACGTCCATGATCTGGTTCATGGACCCAGTGGCACTCGCCTCCCTTTTTAGGTCCGGCCTAAAGACAGTGTTACGTGGCAAAACAGCCTCATGTTATTAAAAACAAGGAAATAGTTTAGTTTAGTTTAAAAGAGCTTGTAAAGCGCCTGGTGACGCCTCCCGGCGTGTCCCCGCGCTGTGGAGAGAGTGAGAATTGTAGAGAGAGGAACCTATCATAGATTATAAAGGCAAGTTTTCAATTTCTTCCTAAAGGAGGACTCATTGTCCTCTAATCTGGTGTCCAGAGGCAGGAGGTTCCAGTGCTTCGCTGCCATCGTGCGGAAGGATCTGCCTCCCATTCTGGCCTTTTTAGGACGGGTAATTCTGAGCAGACCTGTCCCCTGGGATCTGAGAGTTCTGTTGGGTTCGTATAGAGAAGCCAGGTCCGCCATATAGGCAGGTGCCTTATTATGGATGATCTTGTGACACCATAACAGGGCTTTAAAAATGATCCTCTTCTTGATTGGCAGCCAATGGAGAGTTGCCAACGAGGGTCGTGAGGGAGCTCTACGGGGCAGTCTTAATACTAGGCGAGCTGCCGAGTTTTGTAGGACCTGTAATTTTTTTATATTTTTCTCTGAAGTGCCCAAGAGTAATACATTCCCGTAATCAATCCGGGAAGTTATAAGTGCCTGCGTCATAGTCCGTCTGGAGTTGAGAGGCAACAAGTCAAGAGTGCGGTTGAGTGTCTTCATCACTCCGAAGCACTTGCCTACGGTTCTCTTTACATGGCTATCAAAAGATAGCTTATTGTCCACCCAGACACCTAGATTCTTTGCCTCCCGACTAGGAGGGAGCAGGGGACCCAAGCAGGTGGGCCACCATTCTTTGGTCCAATTGGTCTCATTGCCTCCAATGATGATGACCTCCGTTTTGGTTCCGTTCAGTTTTAAACAGTGCTCTGTCATCCAAGAAGCCAGCCTGCTCATACAGTTATTAAAGTTGTCAGCTTCCCTGGAGGGGGCTTGCGTCAGAGATATTAAGAGTTGCGTATCGTCGGCGTAAGAGACAAGCTCCACGCCGAACGATTGCACCACCTCTGCCAGGGGGGCCATGTAAAGATTAAACAGGGTGGGACTCAGGGCCGAGCCCTGAGGCACCCCCTGTTCAAGCAACACGCTGTCTGAGAGGGACGTCCCTCTTTGGACTTGGAAGCTTCTATCGATCAGAAAAGCTTTCAGCCAACCCAGTGCCTTGTTGGTTACTCCGGCTTTGTTTAGACACTGTAGCAAGATGGAATGTGCTACAGTGTCAAACGCGGCACTGAGGTCAAGCATGATGAGGGCCATGGTCTTGCCCTCGTCTGCTCCCTCTCGTAGGGTTTCAGTGGCCCTGAGGAGAGCCGTTTCCGTTGAGAAGTTGGATCTGAAACCCGACTGGGATTTATGGAAGACATCATGTTCTTCAAGGTGTTCCATGAGTTGGATGTTAGCAATCTTCTCAGCTAACTTAGCTAAATAAGGTAGCAGAGAAATTGGCCGGAGGTTGTCCATAATGTCTTGGCTGACATTCGGCTTTTTTTTGATCGGTAGAACAACCGCCTGTTTCCAATCCGCCGGCAGGCAAGCTGTAGAGAATGAGATTTGGAGTAGATGTCTGTAGTGGGGTTCTAAGGCAGGGAAGGCTTCAGCTAAAATTTTCGGAGGCGCCGGGTCTCGGGGAGAGCCCGATTTGATTTTATTACACAATTTAGACAGAGCTTCGTACAGGGGAACTTCAAAAGATTTAAGGCAGTTTACAGTCTTAATCAGACTGTCATTTTCTGTGAAGTCAGAAGCCGACTCTACATGATTGGAGAAGCTTGTATACATTTTATTGATTTTGCCTGAGAAGTACTGTGCAACTTCACTTACCTGTAAACTATAGTTCTCTAGTATTATCATAGATTCACATGCTTGTATCATCCCCGTCGTCATGGTGGGAGTCTCACGGTAACAGAATGACCAAAGTTGTACCATAGAGAAGAAAACTGCATAGAAAAGCCCATAGGGCCTGATTTATTTGGTAACCAGACCTCCTTATTGTTTGGTCCAAAACTCAGCCAATCAGCAGCAAGCCCTGACATCACACTCCCCAGCAGAACCCTCCTACCTCAGATTTCCGGCCCCAAGTGAGAGACATGGATATACTCAGAGGTAAAGTGTTCTTCCTGACGCATGTGAATCTATGAGAGATAATACTGGAGAACTATAGTGTACAGGTAAGTAACTTTTTCCTTCTCTAGTATTGAATCTTTCATAGATTCACATGCTTGTATCAGAGTAGCAAGTAGTACCGAAAAAAATGTCGCAGTTTCCAGGATAGAACCCAAGTATTCTGGTTCGGTTCCTAAACATTGTGATGTCAATACTATTAAACACCATGTATAATAAATGAATAATCTCTGAACAATCTTAAAGATAGAACATGATTTGCATCTAACTGAAGCAAATGAGAATATCGATGAAACATCAATCACCATAATGTACACTAGATATTTTAAATCTAAACAAAAGCCTGAATATATGTACAGACTTGTATACACAATTCAACAATTAAATGAATCGAAAGAATACCTTATTGAAAAAGACGCCGCAGGACGGCTTTCTCCACTGCTGTGTCCTCTTTCCACGCAGTCTCTAGACAGTAGTGTCTAGTAAATTAGTGTATGCTCTTCCAAGTTGCTGCTCTGCAGATGTCTGGCAGCGACACTCCTGCAAACAGGGACATAGATGTCGCCATCTTTCTCGTGGAGTGTGCTTGAACCTTGAAGTGCAGCGGCTTTCTAGCTTTTTCATGATATTTGACAATAGCAGATGTAATCCATCTCGAAAAGCTGGACCTGGATAAAGGTAGTCCTTTTCTTTGTCTCTCAAAAGCAATAAACAGTTGCTTTGACTTTCCAAAGCTCTTTGTTCTGTTAATATAGAATTTTAGACATCTTTTGATGTCTAGCGAGTGCAGGGCCCTCTCTGCTTCTGTTGAAGGATTGCCGAAGAAAGTAGGCAGAATAACCAGCTAATTGAGATGAAATATTGTAGGGACCTTAGGGATGAATTTGAGATTCGTCCTTAGTATTGCTCTGTCCTGCCGAAACTGAAGAAAGGATTCTTCTATTGAGAAAGCCTGAATTTCGCTAACTCTCCTCGCAGATGTGAGCGCCAAAAGTAATGGTGTCTTCCATGAGATGAATTGTAGGTCTACCTTATGTATTGGTTCGAATGGGGGCTTCAAAAGCTGAGCCAACACTGTGTTGAGATGCCAAGTTATTGGTAGTCGTTGAATTGGAGGAAATGCTCTGAAAATCCCTTTGACGAATTCCTTGATTACTCTGTGAGACCAGAGTGACGGCTTATTTGGGACTCTCCTATATGTTGAGATTGCTGCCAAGTGCACTTTCAATGAGGCATGTGAAAGACCAGCTTTCAACAATGAGAGGAGAAAAGGCAAGATGCGTTCCGGAGCAACTGTAAAAGGATGCAACGCATGAGAAGCGCACCATTGACAGAATCTTGTCCATTTTGCCACATACGTTTTATTTGTGGAGACTGCTCTAGATTGTGATAAAATGTCTCTGCAATCTTGAGGTATGCTCACGGCTTGGAACTCGTGCTCGTGAGGTTCCAGGCTGATAAGTTCAGCGATGTCAAACTTGGGTGGAGAATTTGACCGTTGCTCATGGATATCAGTTTCTGGAATATTGGGAACTGATTCCTGTTGCACACTGAAAGCTGGAGAAGCTCCAAAAACCAAGCTTGTCTCGGCCAAGCTGGGGGTATCAGAATCACACGACATGACTCTGCCCTCATTTTGCGGTGTACTTTTGAGATCAATGGAAATGGAGGGAACGTATAAGCGAACATTCCCGTCCAATCCAAATTCAACACATTTCCCAGCGATCCTTGTTGTGGGTATCTGCTAGAGAACTGTTTGCACTTTGATTTGTTCCGGGTTGCGAACAAATCGAATGGTGGTGTGCCCCACGGCTGAAACACTCTGTGCAGCTGATCCTGATCTATTTCCCACTCGTGTGACACACTGGCTGTTCGACTCAGGACATCTGCCTTTGTGTTGTGAATCCCCTGGATGTGTTGAACCTGAATTGAGATGTTGTGACGGATTAGCCATCTCCAAATTTTTTGAGCCTGAAAGGAGAGTAGTTTTGATCTTGTTCCTCCTTGTTTCAAGAGATAGAACATTGTCGTTGTACTGTGTCTTTATCAGCACTGTAGAGCCGCCTATCCTGGTCAAAAAAGCCTGTAGACCCAAGAAGACCGCTTTTAGCTCCAGTATATTGATGTGTAATTGTGCTTCCCGGTCGGGCCAGTGACCCTGGATTTCCAGCTCTTGCAGATGCGCCCCCCAACCTTGTAGCGAAGCGTCTGATGTCATAACATAAGTGAGACTTTGGGGTTCAAAATCCAGGCCTTGTACCAAGTTCTCCTGAACCTTCCACCATGACATAGCCTTTCTCATTTGAGGAGATATGGTGATCCGATCCTCGAATGTCCCCTTTGATTACATCCACTGTTCGTCGAGGAGTTCCTGAAAAGGCCTCATCTTAAGACGGCAGTTTGGAACCAGTGGGATACAGGAGGACATCATTCCCAACAAGGATTTGTGTATCCTTACTGAAGTGTTGTTAACGATGTAGCCAAATTCCACGGGAACGAAGAAGAATCCCACGACCTCCAGGACACAGGAGCAAGAATGTGAGAGGAAGACACACTCCTGTCTACTGTCCCCTAAGTATGAGGGAAAAACCCAAGGATTGTCCACTACTATCCTCATACGAGGGGGTCAGGAAGAAGTACGTTAAGTGGAGGTCCAGGCTAGGAAAAAGAACAGGAGACACTACATATATCATAGAATCTAGGTACACAGTAATACTCAAGACATTGACATGCGTGATGGTTACCTAGAAATCTTACCCCAAGTGAAGGTTGTAAACGCTGCAACGATGAGTTGTGTGGCTCAAGGGGAATTCCTGGGGGTGTAAGGAATAGTCCAGGAAGGGAAGAACTCCTCAAAGACTCACTCACTCAATCATACAAAATAAACAGGAAGGAATGAGGTGTACCGACCGGCTGTGTAGAGCAAGCACAGCGGAGCAGTCACACACTCAGGAGGTGAGACACCCGGCCCTGCAGGAGAAAGGGCGGAGCGCTCTCTCAGAAGGAGTAAACAGGATAATGACCGTGTTACCATAGGGATTGGAAATGAAGATACGGGCTATCAAGACGCTCGCAAAATGCGTGGGATATGGCAGGGAAAATAACACGGTCTGCACGGAAGCTGTGAAGGAGAAATGCCGTCTCCGAACAAGAACCGCGTCCACAAGGAACACAGCGAGGACAGAGATGCGAGGTTACCAGCAACCGAAGGCAGGCAGAAAGGAACACCAAACAACAAGAAGGAGCTGCAAGACGCCACGGCCGGCGCGTACAGGGATTCAGGAATCAGGAAGTAGGAAGGGGGCGTGGTACTGGAACAGTAAGCCAAGCAACGGCTACGTTTCGACGCGCCCCTTTATGAGCGCTAGGGATCGTCTACAAACTCCATCTTTCTGGTGTTTAAGGACTCAAAACAAATACTTAAATGGGGAATCCGGAACTAACACACATGTCAAGATCTCTCGCAACCTCACCTATTCCAAACAGTACCCCTCCTCAAAGGCTTATTCCCAGGACCAGGTTTAGAAGGATGGAGTCTGTGGAACTGTCTGATTAATCTGGCAGCATGAATGTTTTCTGCGAGCCCCCAAGATTTATCTTCCGGGGGGGTATCCTGCCCAATCTATGAGGTATTGGAGTCTGCCTCTATGTCTCCGGGAATCTAGGATCATTTGCACTTCATATTCTGCTTCTACATTGATTTGTACTGGTGGGGGTGGGATTTCAGGGACGACAGGGGGCAGATACTTTTTAATCAAGGAACTGTGGAATACAGGATGTATTTTCATGCATGGAGGCAACTGCAATTTCAGAGTGACAGGGGAAATTAGTTTTTTTAATAGGAAAGGGTCCTACGAATCTGGGTTGAACTTTTTTGGATCCTTCCATTCTAAGGTTTCTAGTGGATAACCACACCTTCTCTCCTACACTGTACTTGGGCTCTGTCTTTCTGTATTTATCAGCTTGTTTCTTCATGGCTAGTTTGGCTTTGCCCAGTTCCGTCTTAGCAGTGTCCCATACCTCGTGAATGTGTGCATGATGTTCTTCTAGGGCTGGCACAGTGGTTTCTTCCGACCTCAACACAATAGGAATCATTCTAGGGTGTTGTGCATGTAAAAAGAAAAATGGGGAAACGTCAGTGGCTGAGTGACTAGAATTGTTGTAAGCGAATTCTGCTAAGGGAAGAGCTTGAACCCAAGTGGATGGAATGGATGTCAACAAACAACGGAGGAACTGCTCTAAGGTCTGATTGGTTCTTTCAGTTTGTCCATCAGTTTGAGGGTGATAAGCTGTAGATAGTCTGTGATCGATTCCCAAAATGGAACACAGCCCTCGCCAGAATTTGGAGACAAATTGGGGACCTCTATCTGATATGATGACTGATGGCAACCCATAAAGTTTTATTATATGGTCCAAAAAGACAGAAGCTAGGTTTTTTGAGGAAGGTAGCTTTTTTAGAGGTATGAAATGGGCCATTTTTGACAACATATCCACCACTACGTAAATTGTGTTGTATCCTTGGCAGGAGGGAAGGTCGGTCATAAAGTCCATGCTTATGGTATGCCAAGGTGATGGTGGAATAGCCAGGTTTCTTAGTAGCCCTGTAGGCGCACAATGGGAAGCTTTTTGTCGCGCACACGTAGAGCAGGATTGCACGTAGGCAACTACATCTTTGGACATGGACTCCCACCGGAACCACCTGTGGCATAGTTCCTTCGTTTTATGACTGCCAGGATGTCTCGCCAAGGCGCTGTTATGACACCACTCTATTATTTTTTGTTGAAGAGCGGGAGTAGGTACATACATTTTATCCCCATGGTAAAACAAGCCTTCCCTAATGGTGTTCAAGGGGTCTTGTAGCCAGTCTACCGGTGGCATGGACTGAAGATGTTCCTTTATGTCCTCGAGAAGTCTGTGATCTTGCCTCCCACTCCTAGAATTCTGTTATCAGGAATGATAGGAAGGGGTTGTTCCTTGTCAGTTTCTTTCTCATATCCTAAGCGTGACAATGCGTCCGCTTTTCCCTGCTGAGTTCCTGGTCTATAGGTGATAAGGAAGTCATATTCACTGAAGAATGACAGCCATCTCATTTGTCTAGGTGTGAGAGCTCTAGCTGACTTAAAAAACTGGAGATTTTTGTGGTCTGAATAAATGGTGACTACATGGGGGGACCCTAGCAAATGATGTCTCCACTCCTGAAAGGATAATTTGATGGCCAAGAGTTCCCTTTCGCCTATCGTGTAATTCCTCTCAGCTGGCAATAAGGTTTTTGAGAAATAGGCTAGGGGATGCATGTGACCGGTTTCCTTGTCTCTCTGTGAAAGAATTCCTCCGACAGCATATTGGGAGGCATCTGCTTCCACAAAAAAGGGTTGTGTGTTGTCTGCATGGTGCAGGATAGGAGCGGAGGTGAACTTGTTCTTTAATGCACAAAAGGCCTTTTCTGCTTCATCAGACCAAATGAAAGGTACCCCTTTTTTTTCAATAGTTTTGTAATGGGAGAAACAGATTCAGAAAAATGATCAATAAATCGCCGATAAAAATTGGCGAAGCCTAGAAAAGACTGTATTCCTTTGATGGAAGTAGGGATAGCCCATTGAACCAAGGCTTCGACTTTCTTGGGATCCATTTGGATTCCACCGGGCTTGATTATGAAACCCAAGAAATCTACTTCGGTAGTGTGAAAGACACTTTTATCCAACTTGGCATACAAGTGATTGTCTTGCAATTTGGTCAAGATTTTCCGGACATGTTCCACATGATCGTTTTCGTTTTGGGAGAATATGAGGATATCGTCAATATAGACGATGACAGAGATGTCGATATATTCTCTTAAAATGTCATTGATAAAATACTGAAACGCCGCAGGCGCATTGCACAAACCGAAAGGCATGACTCAGTATTCATAAAGGCCGAATTTAGTGCGAAAAGCTGTTTTCCATTTGTTGCCTTGTTTGATGCGTATCAAATGATATGCCCCTCTTAGATCAATTTTGGTGAAAATCTTGGCCCCTTTTATTTGATCAAGGAGAACAGGGATGAGAGGAAGAGGGTATTTATTTTTTATGGTGATTTTATTCAAGGACCTGTAGTCCAGGCATGCTCTGAGCCCTCCTTCCTTCTTATCTATAAAAACAGAGGAGATGACACAGGGGAAGTAGAGGGACGAATAAATCGCTTGTTCAGCATGTCGTCCAAGTACTCTCTGAGGTACTCTGTTTCTGAGGAGGTCAAGGCATAAATGCGACTGCAAGGCAGGTCTGCTCCAGGAATCAAGTCG
Source organism: Lissotriton vulgaris (assembly GCF_964263255.1). Classification (NCBI taxonomy): domain Eukaryota; kingdom Metazoa; phylum Chordata; class Amphibia; order Caudata; family Salamandridae; genus Lissotriton; species Lissotriton vulgaris. The sequence continues at coordinate 114,943,229 of NC_141687.1, read as the reverse complement.
ATACGGCAATCAAAACTCCTGTGGGGAGGCAACTTGGTAGCTTCTTGTTTATTAAAAACTCCCTGGAATTCAAGGTATAGCTCAGTTACGCTCAGGTCTGTTCTGGTTTGAACAGCACAAAATAAAGGGAGTTCTGGTTCTCGGGCTTCTTGATAACAATGAGAACGACGATACGGAGAACTCAAAGTGACAGTACTCTTCACCCAATCTATTACCGGGTTGTGTCTTTGCAACCATGGAACCACTAAGATGGCACCAAAATTTGGGGTATCTATTAGATCAAAAGAGATACTTTCAGAATGCCCATTGTTAAAGACAATGATCATAGGCGACGTTTGATAGGTTATTAACCCAGATGATAACTCGGACCCGTCCACCGCCCATATAGATTCAGGATGTTCTTTGGAGGTAAAAGGTATTCCAAGTCATTTAGCTAGTCGAAGGTCAAAAAAGTTCCCAGTAGCCCCGGAATCTAAGAGGATAGACATGTTAAACTGCTGTTGCTCCAAGTATGTTAAGGTGATTGGTACAATGAAGTGTTTTACCACCTTCAGGGGTAATGTTTTACTTGTAGAGATCTTCTGATTTCTGTAGCTTGAAGAATTGATCTCTCCGTTCTCCAAGCTTTCTAGTTTTCCGAACTAGACATACTATTTGCTGATAGTCTTGGAGTTTTGGGACGCACTGGACAGTCTTTAGCGAAATGTCCCCCTTTTCCACAGTATAAGCATAGGTTGAGCTTTCTTCTCTTAGCCTTTTCTTCTGTGGATAAGGGTCCTCCTATTTGCATAGGTTCTGAGGTATCTTTTATTACGGGTTTCTCAGGCCTAGTCAAGACGTATTTAGGTACTTTCTTTTCTCCTTTTCTCTCATGCAATCTATGATCCAACTTTACGGTTAGATCAATAAAGGAGGCACAATCCTCAGGAGGATTTACTATTTGGGAGAGCAAGTCCTTTAATTCGTCACATAACCCACGGTAAAACAAGGAGGTTCTTTTGTCTTCAGGCCAATGTGTTTCTGAAATCAGGCGATTAAAATTGGTGATATAAGTAAGGAGGTCTTTGGATCCCTGTCTGAGATTTAACAGAGCGGTATCACTAGCTTGCATGTAGGTGTGTTTGGCAAACAAACTTCTAATTTTCTCTTGAAACAGAGAGAGGTCGTATAACAAAGGGTCATTGTTTTGCACTAGGGGTACCGCCCATTCAGCTGCATTCCCTGCAAGGTAGGAAATGATGAACGCCACTTTTGCGGAATCATCAGGGAAAGCCGCTGCTTTACAAAGGAATTGTAATTGACATTGATTCATGAAGACATTATACTTGGTACTATCCCCAGTAAATCTCTCTGGCATAGCTAGGGGTACAGGACTAGGTGTATGAACTGTAACCTGTACAGGAGGTATAGTAGAATCACCACTGGCCCCTTTATCACCGTCTCCGGTACCCATAGTAAATCTGGCTGGTTGTATGTAATTCTTGCGAGTTTTAGGGATAGTTCCCGTTTCTCTATGTGTCATATTTTCAACTGACCTTAGTTGATGGACCTCCGCTTGCAGTCTCTGATTTTCAGCCCCTAATCTCCCCACTTCTGCCTGATGGGTGACTAAAGCGGCTGCTAATTCCTCCATGGTATTGGCCTGGAGGTTAAGCTCAGAAGTAGACAAGTCAGGATTCATCTTCGTTCAGGGGGAATGAATTCGTGGGCTTGGCTTTCTGTTAACGATGTAGCCAAATTCCACAGGAACGAAGAAGAATCCCACTACCTCCAGGACACAGGAGCAAGAATGTGAGAGGAAGACACACTCCTGTCTACTGTCCCCTAAAAGTATGAGGGAAAAACCCAAGGAGTGTCCACCACTCTCCTCATACGAGGGGGTCAGGAAGAAGTACGTTGAGTGGAGGTCCAGGCTAGGAAAAAGAACAGGAGACACTACATATATCATAGAATCTAGGTATACAGTAATACTCGAGACATTGACATGCGTGATGGTTACCTAGAAATCTTACCCCTAGTGAAGGTCGTAAACACTGCAACGATGAGTTGTGTGGCTCAAGGGGAATTCCTGGGGGCGTAAGGAATAGTCCAGGAAGGGAAGAACTCATCAAAGACTCACTCACTTAATCATACAAAATCAACAGGAAGGAATGAGGTGTACCGACCGGCTGTGTAGAGCAAGCACAGCGAAGCAGTCACACACTCAGGAGGTGAGACACCCGGCCCTGCAGGAGAAAGGGCGGAGCGCTCACTCTCAGAAGGAGTAAACAGGATAATGACCGTGTTACCACAGGGATTTGAAATGTAGATACGGGCTATCAAGACGCCTGCAAAATGCGTTGGATATGGCAGGGAAAATAACACGGTCTGCACGGAAGCTGTGAAGGAGAAATGCCGTCTCCGAACAAGAACCGCGTCCACAAGGAAAACAGCGAGGACAGAGATGAGAGGTTACCAGCAACCGAAGGCAGGCAGAAAGGAACACCAAACAACAAGAAGGAGCTGCAAGACGCCACGGCCGGCGTGTACAGGGATTCAGGAATCAGGAAGTAGGAAGGGGGCGTGGTACTGGAACAGTAAGCCAAGCAACGGCTACGTTCCGACGCGCCCCTTTACGAGCGCTAGGGATCGTCTACAAACTCCATCTTGGTGGTGTTTAGGGACTCAAAACAAATACTTAAATGGGGAATCCGGAACTAACACACGTCAAGATCTCTCGCAACCTTACCTATTCCTAACAAGTGTACTTTTTTGACTGGAGGGAGGAGGCCAGACTTGCAATTTTTCGAATCCTCTCCTCCGATGGGTATGCCTTTGCTTCCTTTGTGCGGAGCAAGGCCCCTAGGAATTGAATCGTTTGGGAAGGCACTTATGAAGACTTTCCTAGGTTGAGTCGTAGACCCAGTCGTTGAAACAGATTCATGCAGCATTTTAGGGATGTCTTGGCCTTTTTGTAAGATGGACCTGTTATAAGCCAGTCGTCCAGATAGGGGTAAATTTGATGCCCCTGCAATCTTAAGTGAGCCGCAACTGGAGCCATGCATTTTGTAAAGACCCTTGAGGCCGATTGGAGGCCGAAGGGCAGTACTTTGAACTGGAAGTGGCGACTCCCCACTACAAAACGTAGATATTTCCTGTGTTTCTGATGAATCGGTATATGGAAATATGCATCCATGAGGTCTAGTGATGCCATGAAGTCTTTTCTCCGCGGAAGCAGAAAAATCTCCTGCAGAGAAAGCATACGGAAGGGAACTTTCTTGATGTATTGGTTTAGATCCCTTAGGTCCAATACCTGTCTCCATTTTGAAGTTTGCTTTTTCTTGATCAAGAAGAAATGCGAATAAAATCTTTTTCCTCTCTGTTGAAAAGGCACTTCCTCTATAGCCCCCTTCTGTAAAAGCGAAAGAAATTCCGCTTTTAGTGCAGAGCGATGTTGCTGTTGCTTGAAAACCGGGGGGTGGCTTGGTGGTATTTGAACAAACGCTAGGGTATGGTCTTTGCGTATTACATCCAGTACCCAATTGTCTGAAGTTATAGACATCCAATGCTTCAAGAATAGGGACAGATAGTGGTCGTTGTCGGGTATCCACCGGGTGGAGAGCGCCGTGTTGAAGTCATTGTCTCCTATTAGATTGCAGGGTCTTTCCTCTGATCGCAGACTTGCCTCTGGACTGCTGGTGAAAGGAGGTGTTTGAAGATCTATATTGCTGGTTTGAACTGTACTGCTGGTAACCCTGTTGGTTATAAGGCTGGTATCGGTTAGATTGGTACGATGGTCGCTGACCGAATTGTCCTCTAGCTCCTCTCCTCCGCAAGGACTGAAATTTACCTTGCTGAAGAGACCCCAGCGCCGCACTGTGTCAGTGTCTGCCTTAATGCCCTGTAAAGCGTCATCTATATGTTTCCCAAAAAGATTCTCGCCATCGAAGGGCATGTCGATAATTTTGGCCTGCACTTCTGGTCTACACGAAGTAGCTTTCAACCACTCTTGCCTTCTAAGGGCCACAGCTCCTGCCATCTGCCGAAAAGCTATCGAGGAGATATCCATGGCGATATCTATAGATTCCGAGCCCGCTTTCGCTCCATCCTGAAGGATAGTTGCTGCCTCTTCCTTCTTATCATCTGGCAGAAGAGCTAGTAGTGGTGCTATGTCCGACCACATCTGCCTGTTATAACGGCTGAGGAGGGCCAAAGCATTAGCTGCTTTGTTGGTAGAAGCTGCCATTACTGCAAACCTTTTTCCCGCTTCGTCCATTCTTCTTCCTTCCTTATCCGGCGGGGCCATAGATGCGGAGACAGGGTTTTTGGAATTTCTCTGCGCCGCCTGCATCATTACCGATTCTGGGCGTGGGTGTCCTATTAAACATGCAGGGGAGGTTTTTGGCGCGCAATATTTCTTTTCGATTCTTGGGACCGAAACTTATACTGAAGCTGGTGTCTTCAGGATTTTAAGACCCTCATCCCAAATGTACTGTATGACTGGGATCGATCTTGTTGACTTTCTGGAGTACTCTTTAAAATCGTATAAGAAACACTCTGTTTCTTGAACCGGCATTTGCAGGTCCAAACTTTGTGCGGCCTTTTCTATGATATCATGGAATCCTCCAATGTCCTGAAGAGGCGAATTCGCTGGAGAAGGGGAAGGTGAAGGAGTTGTTGGCAAAACATATTCATCACATTCCGTTAATCCCGTGGTATCCTGGAGAAGCTCACCTTCTTCAGGTTGCTCGTCCCCGTAGCTGTCGGCCAGGTCATCTCTGATTGGGACTATTGGCGGTGAACTAAGTTTTTGCGTTTGAGGCGTAGATTGTGTCACAGGTGCTTGAGTCTGAGGCACTGTAGGCGTTGAAACAGGGGCATTAGCCTCAGGAAAACGACGGTAATAATCATTAATCATAAGACGCAAATCCGTTACAAGCGATGCCGGCATTGTAATGGATTCCTCCCTTGCATCATCCTGTTCCTCTTCGTAGTCACAAGGCTCTTGAAAAGATTCATACCTTGAAGACTTGCCTGAGCAGCATCTTTAAAGGAGAAAACTTCCTCTTTGTCCGTGTCCTGGTTCTTGATCGGTAGCTGGGAAGACTATATGCTACCCCTGAGGTTTCTTCATCCTCCGATTTCTGCATTTCCAGTAAGGTGGATGGAGGCAGAGGAGATATCTTTGTCCAGGCTGTATATTCTGAAGACTTCCTTATCGCGAACGGTCCCGTCAACGAGTGAAAAGATCTAATAGAGATCAAGGTCCTCGACTTCGGAGATTTAAAAGCCTTCGTCGACGGAGCTGCCGTCGAAATGAGGTTCATCATCGACGGGGTTGCCGCCTCCTGGGCAAGGGTCAAAATAAAGAGAAGTACTTGAGAGAGGGAAACAGAAAGAGGGTCAATAGACCTCTCTTTACAATATTTTTTAAATTTCTGCCACCAGCAGGCATACATAGTCTTCTTGGTAGAGGGACACCTAGCTGCCAAAATCACATCACAGACTTCGAGAGAAAGTCGAATGCTGTCAACTGCCGCAGCTCAATCTCCACACAAGAAGGTGTACAGGGGTTGAAAAATGTATGCGACCGCTCGCAAATGCGAGTGAATTTCCTGAAGGGCGAGTCAGTTTCAAAGTCTACTTGACCAGCCTGACGAGTGCTATCTGGCACTGCAGTAGCAGGTGAAGGCTCTAGGGGGCAGCATTACGACGGCAGCAACATTGGCATTCAAGTATCAAGTGCACGCACCACCTAGCATAGTGGTGATGGTTCGGTGCGCGGTGAAGGCTCTAGGGGGCAGCATGCACGCACCACCTAACTTAGTGGTGGTGGTGTGGTGCGCTGCCTATTGGTTCTGTGGGTCCCAGGGTCGTCAATCTTGTAGCGGGCGAAAGAGCTACCAATGACGGCCCTGGTCTGCCCCCATGCTGTGCTGCTTAAAGTGCAGCAGTGACGTAGCATGCCACCACGCGCTCTCTTCGGTGGAGACGGGACGGAGTGCAGGCCGATTTGGAGGGGTGTCGGTTTTTTACATTATATATTGTTTTGTTGCCCAAAGACAAATACGTTCATTAGTATCAGGTGACACGTTTAGGTGCTGACCTTCCTTGGAAAAAATATAACTACGAAGGTATTGTAGATGCTTAGGCAAGCATAGGTATTAAAAAAACGAGGCCATTCAAAACAAAAGCTAGCTGTCACGCCCTGGCATGCAAAGGAAAGCACTTTTGTTCAAAACCCTAAACTTTCCCTGAAGAGCACAACTGTCCAAACCGTGAGCACCCTGAATCAGGCAGGACTGAATGGACCCTGATCTCTCGAAAAAGTGGGAGGACTGAATGGATTCTGATCTCTTGAAAAAGCTAGGTTGGAAACAGAGTGTGTGGTTGTAAGAAACAAAACTATTTTCACTTATGCAGGTGCGGGAATAACATACATTATCTGCTTGTCTGGAAGGGTACCAGAAGCTTGAGCATCTGTAGGTGTGTGTCCATAGCACTGTGCACCTCGTGCTGCCCACATGAGTGTATAGTTGCAGGAAACCTAGGCATTTTACACTCCTTCTGGACATGGGCGCGTGTAAGAACTCTTTTCGCCCAGAAGTGCATCTAAGAATAAGAATAGCTAGTTCCACACACCCAATCTCCTAAAACCGATCTGAAACAGTACCACCATTTAAGTGATTGGTGATTCCAGTGTCCATGCATGCTATGTGTTCGACTGTACACAGCCCCACTAGACAACGGCCTATCTACAAACCATCCGCACAGGCTCCAGTGCTGTAAGGATCTCCTGCATCCGCAGGTGCACTCGACTTTTGAGCCCTTTTCAACCCCAGGAACATTTGTGCCAGACACCACTCGTTTAAGATCTCTGTGCTTTCAGCACACATGGCCCCGCTGACCCGCCCCATGAGCTTTACCGTGATGTCTTCAGCATAGCAGGTTTTTAGGTCTGGATTTTCCTTTACAAATCATGTGTAGATGGTACATTAGACCAATGTGTGCAATATAAGTGACTTTAAACTACAATTCCCGGAATGCGCTTTTATTTTTAATACTGTGTAAGATTGGAAATATGGCGTCCTATCAACATGGATGGAATTGACTTCTTACTTGTACACTCTGCGTTTTTATGCTTGTAAAAAACATCATGTTTCAACGCTATATTTTTACATTCCATTTTCTCAGTGCGTGCTGCGCCCATATGGATTAGTTACTTACCTGTAATCCTAGTTCTCTTCCAGGGGTATCCTCATCAAAGTCATAAGCATTAGAATATTCAAGCCCATGCGCGGGACCCCGGAAAGACTATATCATATGTGCCCCACATATATATACACACATATATATATATATATATATATATATATATATATATATATAAAGCTATATATATATAGAAACATGCAATAGCAGCCAAATAACATCAGAGCTGAAATATGCTGTAAAGAATTTCCACCATACATGAATAATAAGCATTAGAAACATGAGAAACAACACCAAAGATTGTTTAGAAACTGTTTTAATGCTCAGAAAGCAGTAGAAATTCTCATAACTCACTGGAAGCATAGAAAGCTCCTAGGCTGCATTGCAAACAAACAGTCTAAAAAGACTGAAAAGCTAACCTGTAGCTGCATAGCAATAAACTGACACCGTGCATTTAAGGCACCCCTGACCCCCTGTATCCCATCATGCCTCAGGGGTGACAGTTAGGTCAGTTGTTCTTTTCGGAGACTGAAAACAAACCCAGTAACAAATAGGTTAACAATATCTCCTTATTAAAGAGTATCCTTTGCCCGGGGAGGAGGGAGGGTTGCTTATGACTTTGACGAGGATACCCCTGGAAGAGAACTAGGATTACAGGTAAGTAACTAATCCTTCTCTTACAGGGGATCCTCATCAATAGTCATAAGCATTAGAATAGAATAGCGAGCCTCTCCTCTTCCCTGCGGGCAAAGGAATGATAAGAGAGTAATCTCATCAACAAGTCTGAGTAGGCTATAGACTACCCAAAGAGATTCCTCAAGGAGGCTTGCCCTACTTGAGTATCGGCCCTGGAATAAGATTCGAGACAGTAATGTCTCGTAAAGGTATGAACCGATTTCCAGGTTGTAGCCTTGCATATTTCTGACATTGGAATGTCATGCAAGAAAGCTACTGTAGCGGCTTTCCCTCTAGTGGAATGCGCTTTGGGTGACCCCAACAAAGGCTTGCCTGCAAGCTGATAGGCCAATTTAATGCAAGAAACAATCCATCTGGAGATGGACCTCTTGGCCGCTGGAAAACCTGTCCGCATAGAACCATAGTTCACAAACAGTTGATTCGTTTTCCTAATCCCTTTAGTCCTTTGCAAATAGAACTTGAGCACTCTCTTAAGATCTAAGGAGTGCAGTGACCGCTCGGCTGGGGTCGTAGGATCTAGAAAAAATGAAGGGAGGGAAATGGACTGATTTATATGAAAATCAGAAATGACTTTAGGCAAGAAAGATGGATTAGCCCTTAGGACTACTCTATTGTGATGGAAAACAGTACATGGTTCTTTCGCACAGAGCGATTGTATCTCGCTTACTCTGCGCGCAGAGGTAATCGCCACCAAAAAAGCCGCCTTCCAAGAGAGATGTTGTAAGGAGGCCTTGTGGATGGGCTCGAAAGGAGGTGACATTAACCTGGATAGAACCAGGTTCAATTCCCGTGGAGGAGAAGGGTTTCGCACAGGTGGATACATATTTTTCAACCCCTGGAGGAAGTCCTTAACCACTGGAACCTGAAAGAAAGAAATCTGATCAGGTGATTTTCTGTATGCTACTATGGCTGACAAATGCACCCTTATAGAAGTATACTTCAAACCAGCAGTTGCCAGGGAAAGAAGGTATGGCAAGATGACGTCCTCCTGCCCTTTAGTCGGATCTAAGTGATGATCCCTACACCATAAGTAAAACCTTTTCCACTTGAACGCATAGGATGCTCTTGTGGAAGGCCTATTAGCCTCCTTTAAAATGTTCATGCATTTGGGAGGCAAGTTCAAATGTCCATATTGCAGGACCTCAGGAGCCATGCTGTTAGGTTCAGTGATGGGAGGTTGGGATGCATTATCCTCCCGTTCATCTTGCTCAACAAGTCCGGCCTGCAACGGAGTCGACTGTGTGGACACACAGACAGATGTAGAAGGTCTGGGTACCACCACTGCCGTGGCCAATCCGGAGCTATCAGGATCATTTCCATGTCCGACCTGAGGATCTTGGATACTACTTTCGGAATCAGAGCAAGGGGAGGAAACGCGTAAGCGAATGTTCCTGACCAATCCATCAGTAGAGCATTCCCCTGCGTTCCTGGCCGGTGGAACCTGGACGCGAAGGCGTGGCATTTGGCGTTTTCGTCGTCTGCAAACAAGTCTATGGTTGGACGACCCCAGCAACGAAAAAGTTCTTCTACCACTTCGTCGTTTAGCACCCAGCCTGGCTGATCTTCGTAGTGCCTGCTGAGTGCGTCTGCTTTTATGTTCAACTCGCCTGGAAGGTGCACTGCCACTACTGTGAGGCCTGGAGAGAGAGAAGCCAATGCCAGATTGTCTGAGCCTCTCGAGAGAGTGGGCGAGATCGTGTGCCTCCTTGTTTGTTCAGATAGAACATGGTGGTCGTATTGTTCGTCTGAACTAGGACCGAGTTGGACTCTATCGCTGGAAAGAAAGCTTTGAGAGCCAGGAATACCACTCTGAGTTCCAGCATGCTGATGTGGTATGTCTGCTCCTGCGCAGACCACTGGCCTTGAATTTGAAGCGGACCCATGTGCGCTGCCCAGCCTTGCAGAGAGGCATCCGTCACTATAGACTGGGATGGAAGAGGTTGGTGAAACGGTAATCCCACCAGCACATTCCTTCTCCGAGTCCACCATTTGATGGCCTCCTTCGTCGCTTGGGAAAGAGTGATACGATCTTCCCAACGCCCTGTCGCTTGGTCCCACTGGTCCTCTAGAGCCTGCTGCAGAGGAGGCACTCTCAGCCTGGCGTTTGGGATGAGAAAAATGCAGGACGCCATGGAACCCAGCAGGGATGTGTTGTAAATAGCTTGTTATCATACTACACTCTTTGTAGTCTTTCTACTGCTTCTTTTCTCTGACTCATTCTCAGAATACCACTGTGATCTACATGCCATGATCCCATGCTGTTAATGTTCCAGCTTGGTCAGTTGGACTCTGGTCAGCTGGTGGTGTACTTGTTCTGTTCTCTGTACTGCAATAAATACAAGAAGACTTCTAATCTACAAGCTGTATTGGACCATCATTACTTTACAACATTTGGCGACGGTTATTGAAGTTGACCAGAGAATTTTATAAGAAATTTTATTGCAGTGGATGTTCTACAATGTGAATCATCTACAGAAAACGAACTACATTCACCCAGAAAGAATTCACGCGTAAGAAGTATTTTGCTAATGAAGCCTGGAAGCTCCGGTAAGCAGAAAAGTCATTTTGGATGATTTTAAAGACTTACAGTTAAAGGTGTACTGTTTTGAATCCAGCATGAGCTTACTCGTATCAGCGCGTGCATGTTTCCACATTTCTCGTGTCACCGCTGTTACAGAAGTTCCCGAACGAAGAAGCAAGTTCAGAACTTCAACTTGGAACCGAGGCAAGTTCCGAATGCAGGTACCGGCAAACTTCTTCAGCGCTGAATAGCTAGTGACGTTTCACTACGCAGTGACGTGGGACGTCGGCGTAGTGACGTGGGACGTCAGCGCAGTGACGTGCAACGTCGGCGGCCATCTTACTAAAGGAATTTGAAGGCGAATACTCGGAAGAGACATTGCGAATATAAACAAGCTACGCATTCGTCCAGACATCGCGAATATAAACGAACTACGCACTCGTCTTTGCTTTCAAAGAAATTCAAGAACAAGAATACATCGTCTTCGTTTACCTTCATTTTTTTGTTTTTCAAGAAAACGTCGAAGTGACTGTTCTTCTAGAGGTGACTTTATTTTGACTGACTATTTTTGCGTTTAAAGAGCACATCAAAGTGTGGAACTTCTTTAAGTCTATATTTGATATATATATTTGATGCTTGAGTGTGATAAGTATTCATGTACTTATTAGTTTAGATGGTAAGGATTTCCTTCTATTTATTTAAATTCCAAATATGGCTCAACAAGCGAATGTTACATTACCTCCTCAGTTTTTCCAGGTAATCCACTATTACCATGGGAAGACTGGATTCTAATGTTTTATAACTATTTAGTAGCATTGGATGAGGAAGATTTTTCTCCTAAGAGAAAGAAAGCCATATTAATGACCACTTTAGGGAAGGAAGGTCAAAGAATATTCAAATATCTTCCTCAAGTTCTAGCAGCTAGCAGTCAATCACCTTTAGATGAATTTAAAGAGGCCATTTCAAGGTTAGAAATAAGATTTGCGAAGGAAGAGAACCTCGTTATGAATAGGTATACATTTTACATTAATAAGCAACGTGAAGGTTAAACTATAGATGATTTTGTTGCCAGATTAAGGGAACTCTCTGTAAAGTGTAGCTTTGGATACATGACTGATGAATTAATCAGAGACCAGTTAATTGTCCAATGCAATAATCGGAAAATTCAGGAGAGGTTATGGGCGGCAAAAAAAACAAATTTGAAAACTGCCATTGATCTAGCAAAAGTTGTTGAAGAGTCAGAAAAATGCATGAAAGAACTTCAAAAGTGCTCATCTGATCTTAATGTAGGAGAGGTTTCGTGCAAAAATGCATTTGACAGTGATAATAGTGATGAAAATGCAGTGGCATCAATAAAAAAGAAGAGTTATGTTTCGCAAAAGAAACAGTTTGGGAACAAATTCACGAGCAGAGCTTGCTCGAAGTGCGGTAGTTACTCTCATAGTTCAGATGCTAAGTTTTGCTTTGCCAACAATAAGGAATGCTTAAAGTGTGGCAATATAGGGCATTTTGCAAAGATGTGTAAGAGTGTGACTAGGTCAAGAGTAGCTATGATTAATGGAAATGATGTTGAGATAAAAAGAGAGACTAACAAACTGTTAGTCATAGAAGACGTGTCTGTTGATGTGTGTCAAGAAGCAAGAGAGAGGAGACCTAGGGCTGATTTCATAATTGATGGGAAAAATGTTAGTCTTATGGTAGATTGTGGGTCAAAGTGGACAATCATTCCATACTCTATGCTTAAGGAAACATGGGGAAAAAAAGATTTGTTGGATAGCGATATATTTCCCACCGGGTACCAAGGATAAAAAATTAACCTTTTAGGACATTTCGAAAGTAAAATAATTTTTTAGAATAGATCAACTGTTGGCAAGGTGTATGTGTCCGTGGATGGTCCACCTATTCTAGGCAGGATGCATCAGTACGATTTACACATCAGAGTTGATCCCAGAGCTAAGGAACAAGTGATGGTTGTTGATGATTACAACATGGATGATATTTTGAAGGATTTTTCTATGGTTTTTAGAGATGAGTTAGGTGAATTGGTAGGTTACGAGCACAAGATACTTCTTAAAGAAGGTGCCAAACCTGTCCAACACAAGGCAAGGAGAGTACCTATTGCTGTGAGAAAGGAAGTGAAAAGCATAATTGAAGAGATGTTGCAAGGGGGCATAATAGAACCAGTTGAGGCGGCCACTTGGATTTCTCCGGTGGTTGTCACACAGAAAGCGGATAAAAAAATAAGATTCTGTGTGGACCTCAGGTCATTGAATAAGAATGTAGTGGCTGATGTGTTTCCCCTACCAAATATAGGTGAACTAGTATCTACTTTGCATGGGGCAAAATATTTTAGTAAACTGGATTTAAATCACGCTTATCCTCAGATATGTTTACATACCCTACCACCGAACCAACGCCCGCCACCACCACCCTCTGCAACTGGACCCCGATCAGCACCGAAGACACCACCCGCACGATGAACTCCATCCACTCAGGATCACCAACCGACCCATTCCCACACCACGTCTTCAACAAAGCCGCCGCCACCGTCGCACCCCATCTCCGAGACACCATCAACTCCTCCTTCCACACCGCCACCTTCTCGGAGAGCTGGAAGCACGCCGAGCTGACCGCCCTCCTGAAGAAACCAACGGCGGACCCCAGCGACCTCAAGAACTACCGTCCCATCTCGCTCCTTCCTTTTCCGGCCAAAGTCATCAAGAAGACCGTCAACAAACAGCTTGCCGCCTTCCTCGAGACGAACGGATCCCTCGACCACTCGCAGTTCAGATTTCGGGCCAACCACAGCACCGAGACCGCCCTGATCGCTGCCACCGACGACATCAGAACACTGATAGACAAAGGGGAAACAGTGGCCCTCATCCTCCTGAACCTCTCCGCAGCGTTCGACACGGTCTGCCACCGCACCCTAGTGAAGCGCCTCAGCAACATCGGAATCCGAGAGAAAGCACTGGAGTGGATCATCTCGTTCCTCACCGGAAGAATCCAGAGAGTCCGCCTCCCTCCGTTCAGTTCCAAGGCCAGCGAAGTCATCTGCGGCGTACCACAAGGATCTTCTCTCAGCCCGACCCTCTTCAACGCCTACATGAGCCCCCTCGCAGCCATCGCACGCCAACACCACCTCAACATCATCTCCTACACCGACGACACCCAACTGATCCTCTCCCTCACCAACGATCCCACCACCGCCAGAGCCAACCTACACGAAGGGATGAAAGACGTCGCCGACTGGATGAGGAACAGCCGCCTTAAACTGAACTCAGACAAGACGGAAGTCCTCATCCTGGGATCATCACCCTCCACCTGGGACGACTCCTGGTGGCCCCCGGCCCTGGGCATTGCCCCCAAACCAACGGACCACGCACGCAACCTGGGCTTCATCCTGGACTCCTCCCTGTCAATGAGCAGACAAGTCAACGCCGTTTCTTCCTCGTGCTTCAACACCCTGCGCATGCCCTGCAAGATCTTCAGATGGATCCCCACTGAAACCAGGAAGACCGTCACCCAGGCACTCGTCACCAGCCGACTGGACTACGGGAACGCCCTCTACGCCGGAACCACAGCCAAACTCCAGAGAAGACTCCAACGCATCCAAAACGCCTCCGCACGACTCATCCTGGACATCCCCCGACACAGCCACATCACCGGACGCCTGAGAGAACTGCACTGGCTCCCCGTCAGCAAGAGAATCACGTTCAGACTCCTCACCCACGCACACAAGGCTCTACACGACCTGGGCCCCAAGTACCTCAACGACCGCATGACCTTCTACACGCCCACCCGCCAGCTACGATCGACCAGCCACGCCCTCGCCACCGTACCACGCATCCGCAGAGCCACCGCCGGAGGAAGATCCTTCTCCTACCTGGCAGCCAAGACCTGGAACTCCCTCCCCATTCACCTTCGACGTACCGAAGACCACCTCTCCTTCAGAAAGCAACTCAAGACCTGGCTGTTTGAGCAGTGACACACCCCTCTCCCCCAGCGCCTTGAGACCCTCCCGGGTGAGTAGCACGCTATATAAATGTCGTGATTGATTGATTGATTGATTGATTGATTGATTGATTGATGAAGACTCTAAACACCTGACTGCATTTATTACAAGTGAGGGGACGTATCAATTTACGAGGCTGCCTTTTGGTCTTATATCAGCAGCCAGTGTATTCCAAAGAATGGTAACAGAGACATTCAAAGGTGTTGGTCAGGTGTTGTTCTTTCAGGACGACATACTGATATTTGGGAGCAGTATTGATTGATTACAATTTTGTGCTTAAAACTGTTTTAACTAGGATTCAGGAAGCAGGTTTAACTTTGAGGAAAGAAAAGTGCTCTTTCTTGGTTCAAGAGATAGAGTATTTAGGTTATGTCATTACAGCTGAAGGTATTAAACCTAAAAGGAACTTTTTAGCCACCATTGAATCAGCTCCATATCCAAAAGACAAGGATCAACTGAGGTCTTTTATGGGCCTGATTGAGTTCTACGCAAAGTTTGTGAAAGGGTTTTCAGACAAGACTGCTGTGATGAGAAGCCTTTTAAAAAAAGGGGTGAAATTTGTGTGGAATGATGATCACAATGAATGTTTCGAGCTGATAAAGTAAGAATTATGCAATGCAAACGTGTTGGTACCATTTGACATCAAGCGAACGTCTATTTTAATGGTAGATGCTAGTAGCATCGGCTTGGGTGCTGTTTTATTTAGGAATGGAAATGAAGAAAGGACTGTAGCCTTTGCTTCTCGACCATTGAGCAAATCAGAACAGAATTATTCTGTCATTGAGCGGGAGGCATTGGCGGCTGTCTGGGGCACTTATTATTTTCGCACATACCTGTGGGACACTAGGTTTATTTTAACACCTTGGCTGCTAAGCAGATTTCCCTCCTGTGCTGAAATTTTCAGAATCTCCTTTTGCATGACGAGCTCCGCTCGTCATGAGCACACGAGAGGTGTACCTCATGACGAGCTGAGCTCGTCATGAGCATCGAAGGGGTTAAAGTCTGACCATAAACCTTTGGTGAATGTCATGGCTCCTGGTGGAACTGGGAAAGGGTCACCTAGACTTGCTAGACTAGCCTCGAGGCTACAAGATTTTCAGTTTGAGTTATCTTTTGTGCAAGGTTGGCGCAATGTCCAAGCGCACTGTTTATCGAGGCTTCCTGTAGCAGAGGATATTTCATGTGACCTAACGTATGATGTTCAAGAGGAGAGCCATATTGCCTTTCTTCATGATATAGTCTCTCTTGGTGAAGGTTCATTTTCTAAAAATGAGTGGAGTTCTGGTATGGAAAAGGACTTTGTTTTGTTGAAAGTTATTGACTTGGTTAGAAAGGGTACTAGACGAGAGAGCACGGTTGAGCCTAGTGTGAAACCTTTCTTAAGGGTTTTAGATGAGTTGTCTGTTTCAGGGGATATAGTTTTGATGAGAGGAGACAGATTTGTTCCCCAGTGTTCGTTGAGGCCAAAGTTACTTAAGATAGCTCATGAGGGCCATTTAGGACAGTCACTTACCCAGCGCAGGATTAAAAACAATTTTTGGTTGCCTTCTATTGACTCGGATGCTGCGTCATGTGTTGAACATTATGAAGGGTGTAAAGAAGTTGAGAAGAGGCTCAAGTTGATGTCTAGTCAGCATACTGGCAAGATTTTTGCGCCAGAGAAGCCATGGCACAGCATATGTTTAGACTTTATTGGTCCCATGGATGAACTGGCTCTTAACCAAAGGTTTGCTATTGTTGTTATCGATGTTTTTTCAAAATGGCTGACTGTATGTTTTGTCAGGGAGATTACCACTGATGTTACTGTAAGGTTTCTTAAAGGTGTGTTTCATGATGAAGGTTTTCCTTCAATTCTCATAACGGATAATGGAACGCAATTAACGTCAAATAAAATGAAATCGGTTTTGGAAAGTTGTGGTATAAGCCATCATTTCACAAGCTTGTACAATCTAGAGGGGAATGGTATATGCGAGAGAGTCAATCGTTTGGTCAAAGGCATTATACAGATGACAAGTGCTTTAGGTTGTTTTTCCGAGGAGAGAGTTATGGAAATGGTTTGGGCATATCGTTCTACTCCGCATAAGCAAGATTTGAAGTCTCCTTTTGAGGTAATGCGGGAAAGGCCTCCAGGTACAAAATTGATTCCATCTTGGCTAAAAAAGTTTGATGATGAAAGATCTACTTTTGGTTCTATAGAAACATCTTCAGGAGGAGTTTGTGCAGGCGACTTAGTGAAAGTTAAGCCTGGTAGATTTTCCAAAGGTTTGACTAAATTTAGAGGTCCTTGTTTGGTGAAGAAAGTTTATCCTCACTATTTGTTTCTGGAAAATGGTGAGAAATGGAATTTTCGAAGAGTTGCTCTATTTCAGAAAAGTAATAAGACTGCTTCTGGTCAGTGTGATCGAGACTTAGGTTGTCATTCCTCTGGCAATAGTGGTTACATGTTTTCAACTCAAGGTGAGGGGTGTGCATCTTCCTCTTTTGCTTGTAGGGGGGAGGATGGTGATGGTGATGCTTCTCAATATTTGGAGAGTATGCCTAGCTCTTTTGATAACATTAACAATGCTGATGTTGACGTTCATTCCTCTGTAAAGAATCCAAGACTATGTCGTACACCATTGTATCTGAAAGACTATGTTTGTTGATTTCTTATGTTTTATTTCCTTTTAGTTTTTAGAATCCTGTAGGGGAGGAGATGTGTTGTAAATAGCTACACTCTTTGTAGTCTTTCTACTGCTTCTTTTCTCTGACTCATTCTCAGAATACCACTGTGGTCTACATGCTATGACCTCATGCTGTTAATGTTCCAGCTTGGTCAGTTGGACTCTGGTCAGCTGGTGGTGTACTTGTTCTGTTCTCTGTACTGCAATAAATACAAGAAGACTTCTAATCTACAAGCTGTATTGGACCATCAATACTTTACAACAGGATGCTACTTGTCGAGCTGTTGGAAGCCGAGACTCTAGCAGAATCCCACATTTCTGACTCATGGAAAAAAGTCTCTCCTACGAAGGAAACGCATTTCCCAATCTTGTGTCCAGAACGGAGCCTAGGTAGTGGATGGACTGTGTAGGCCGCTGGACTGACTTCTCCAGGTTCACATGGAGGCCGAGCCTGTGCAACTGGTGCAGGCAAAGTTGTAGATCGTGCGTTACCTGTACTGGAGATGGGCCTTTTAGGAGCCAGTCGTCCAGGTATGGGTAGATGAAGAGTCCCTTTTTGTGAAGAAAAGCCGCCACCACTGCCATGCATTTGGTGAAGACTCATGGTGCGGACTTGAGACCGAAGGGTAGCACCTTGTACTGGTAGTGTTTGTTCCCTACGGCAAACCTCAAGTACTTGCGATGTTGTTGAGCGATTGGGATATGAAAGTACGCACCTTGCAGATCCACCGAACACATCCAATCTCCGGCTTGAAGATGTGGGCATATTTGGTGAAGCGCCAACATGCGGAACTTTTCTTTGACGATGACTTTGTTTAATAGTCGCAGATCGAGTATTGGTCTGAACTTGTCCTCCTGATCTTTTTTGGGGACAAGAAAGTATCTGGAGTAAACTCCCTTTCCTCTTTGAGCGGGAGGAACTTCCTCTATAGCTCTTTTTTGTAGTAGAACTTTCACCTCTCTTCGGAGCAAGCTTAGCTGGTGAGGGCAAGAGTTCTTTGGAGGCATGCTCTTCGTAGGCGCACGGAAACGTAGCCTGTATCCATTGCGCAGTATATTCAGCACCCACTGATCCTTTGTGAGGTTGACCCACTCTGCCAGGTGTGAAGCACTTCCTCCCACTGGAGTGGGCAACGGCGCCAGAGGAAGCCACTGCTCAGTCCTTTCCTCCTCTTGTGGTGTTAGAGGACTGTTGGTGACCTCCTCTACCTCTGTTGGCTTTGCCTCTAAACTGGGATTTACCCTGGTTCTTACTTTGGGACCACTGAGGGGTTTGAACCCTCTGTTGAGCCCCTCTCCCCCAGAGTTTGAATTATTTTTTCTTTTCCAAACCCACCGCTTTCACTGTATCTAGTTCCGTCTTCATACGGGTCATCTCTTCGTCAGCATGTTCCCCGAAGAGAGAGGAACCCGAAAGGCCTACTTAACTGCAGGTCGCTTGTGAAACACGCACAAGAAGTGAACCTCCTAATTACCAATAATGCCTTAGACATTCTGTTTTTAACAGAAACCTGGCTTACCTCCAGTAGTGGCCCAGACATCGTTCTAGCACTCCCCCCCGGGTACGTCATGTGCTCACAGAACAGACCAGAGGGTAGGGGAGGTGGACTTGCAATAATCTTCAAAGACACCCTCACCTGTAGAACGTCTGATGGCAACATCAAGGGATATGAAAGCTGCCACTATACCATTATAATCTCCCCTGTCACCTCGTTGTCAGGAACGCTGATATATCGTCCACCAGGCAATTTAGGAGACTTTCCGACCAAAATTACTGACCAGACCTCCACCAAATGCACGTCCACTACTAACTACCTATTATTAGGAGACCTGAATGTACATTTCCTGGACCCAGACGACAAGCTGGCCAATGTACTACTCCAGGATCTCACCTCAATGGGCCTTGACCTTAAAAACCCACAGGCCACCCACGAAAAAGGGCAACTGCTTGACCCCATTCTCTCCAACATCCCCAACCTGAGAACCCTTGACCATATCCCCCTTCCCTGGACGGACCACTTCTTGGTTCCCCTAGTATGGGACATTATTACTCTGCTCCCTCCACCCCCAAAAATCAGAACGTATACCAGACGATGGCAGAAATTGGAACCAGACGTCTGGGCAGCCAAACTCAGAGAAAACGTTCCCCATCCCCCCTATGACACCTTAGTAGGGGACAAAAAATTCAGTACCTGGATTACCCAATCGCTCGACGCCATCCTGCCCAAAACCCACTCTCTCAGACACATCAAGAGAGTTAATCCTTCACCCTGGTATACCCCGGAACTCAATCTGCTACGTAAGGCTTGCAAAAGAAATGAACGTATCTGGAGGAAGGAAAAAACCGAGGAACGGAAAGAATCATTCCGCACCGCGGTAAAATCCTACAAAAAAGAGCTCCGTAACATCAAAACTAGTTTCTACGAGGACAGAATCAAAAACGCTGCCTGTTCGACCCATGAAACCTACTCAGTTCTAAAAGAACTACTCCACGTCCCTGACCCCCCACTCAAACCCCTCGATCCCAAAGCAGCTGAAATTAAATGTAATAAATTAGCCACCTTCTTCGACGAGAAGATTCAAAACATTCTTCTTACCATACCCCCCCCCGAACAGGACCCCATACAGCAGGATCCTACCATCATCACCACCAATCCTCCTTTGCCGCCAGCCCCCCAACCCTCCCTGGACACTTTCGGTCCCGTAACTACGGAAGAAGTAGGAGCTACGCTGGCCGCAATCAAAAGTGGTTCCCCCCTTGATCCTGCCCCCCTCCGTTTCCTAAAAAAAAGTGTCAAGTACCATCATCCCTCCCCTCACGGCCCTGATTAATTCCTCTCTCTCGGAGGGCATTGTCCCCCCCAGCTGGAAAGCGGCAGCAGTCAAAGGTCTACTGAAAAAACCCTCTTTAGACCCGCAGGATTTCGCCAACTACAGGCCCATATCCCTTCTCCCTGGAAACAGCAAGATCGCAGAGAAGCTGGTAAATAAGCAATTATCGCTTTACATAGAAAGCAACAACCTCTTAGCAGCCTCCCAGACAGGATTCCGTCCAGGTCAGGGCACGGACATCGCCCTCCTGACAGCAGTGGAGAAGGCCAGAAGCATTCTGGACATGGGAGGATCAGTGGCAGTGATCCTCCTAGATCTCAGTGCGGCCTTCGACACTGTAGACCATCCCACCCTAATCCACCGACTGGGAGAGATCGGATTAAAGGGTATGGCCTTGAAATGGCTAGAATCCTTTTTGACTGGACGCTCCTTCCAGGTGCGGGAAAACGACAGCTGCTCATCCACCATCCCCCTCCGGTGTGGAGTACCACAGGGCTCATCTTTGAGCCCTACACTTTTCAACGTGTACATGGCCCCACTGGAGAAGAGGGTCAGCTCGTACGGCGTGTCAGTTATCAACTACGCCGACGACACTCAGCTGGTCGTTACCCTTTCTCACCCTCACCACGCCCCATCCGATCTCCACAGCTGCCTTTCCGAAGTCCACCGATGGATGAATCTCTCCTCATTAAAATTGAACGGGTCCAAGACTGAGATCCTCCTGATGGGCCACAATGGGCCCTCTCTACCATCTCACCTTTGGCCTAGGTCCCTAGGGGACCCTCCCGCACCCAAGGAAGAGGTCAAGAGCCTTGGTGTGTGGATTGAGAAGGACATGAGTTTTAAAACCCAGGCTAAAAGAACCGCAGGGACATGCTTTGGGCTACTCAGAGCCTGCAAGAAGATCTTTCCCCTGCTCCCCGATACCGCAAGGAGGCTCCTCATTCAGGGTCTAATCCTGGCAAGATTAGACTACTGTAACGCTATATACCTGGGAGCCCCTGAAGCCACCCTGAACTCACTGCAGAAAGTCCAAAACGCCGCAGCCCGCCTACTTACGGGCACACCAGGAAGATCCTCCGCCAGGCCGGCCCTCAACTCTCTCCACTGGCTCCCAGTCAGAGAAAGGGTCGTTTTCAAGGCCCTCTGTCTGGCCCATAAAACCCTCAACAACAACGGTCCCCCACTTCTGAAAGAACTTTTAACCCCATACAAAGCAGAGAGAGATCTCCGGTCTAATGCAGAAAATCTCATTGCAGTCCCTAGAGTGAGAAAGGCCAAGACCGGTGGCCGGCGCTTCTCGGTTCACACGGCCAAACGATGGAACCATTTACCCCGAAAACTCAGGACAGAACCGAACTATCTCCAGTTCAGAAAAACCTTAAAGACCCTCCTTTTCCCGCAAATATAATTTCACTAGTTGGCTAAAACCCCTGGAGAAGCAGATCAGCGCTGGGATGCTCTTCTGAGTTACTACGCGCTTTACAAAAACCATTAAATAAATAATAAATAAATAAAAAGGGAAGATTAAGGATGCGATGCTGAGCATCCGGCTTCAGGCCTGTAAGGTGTAACCAGGCCGACCTCCTGGCACAAACCCCATGTGAATAGGAATGCGCCGCAAGCACTGCACCATTCGCAGCCGTGCTGATCATCTGATTCGCCACCAGATATCCTTCTGTCACAGTCTCTTCAAAATCCTGCTGGTCTTCCTTTGGCAGTTTGGATTTGAACCTTTCCATGGAGTCCCATAAGGCTCTGTCGTATCGACCCAGAAGTGCAGCCACACTGGAAACTTTCAGAGTGGAGGCAGCTGAATTGCAAACCTTGCGACCCCAGGAGTCCTGAGATTTGCTGTCCTTGTCTGGTGGGACTGAAGAGGAACCGGCAACTGCGTGCGTCTTCCTCGCCGCTACCACAAATACAGAGTCTGCTGGAGGGTCTGATTTTACAAAAACCGGGTCAGAAGAGGACGGTTTGTATTTCTTCTGAATGCGGGCTGGCACAGCTCTAATAGCCGCTGGAGTTAGGAAAACCTCTTTGACAGGATCCATAATCCCCGGGACTAAAGGCAGCAGTGGACGGGAGATAGCTTTTTTGTGTAAAGTCTCCAAAATTACTGTTGTTGTAACCGGAGGGACAGACATTTCAATGCTCAGCTTCTAAGCTCCTCTTTGCAGGACATCCAGGTAAGTGCCAATGTCATCCACTGGGGAGGATCTGGACGTCGGACTGTCCGTCAACGTAGGGGAGTAATCCCTCTTGGAAGACCTGTTAGAAGAGGTAGATGAAGTAGACGGAGTTCGTCGACGCCTACGGTGAGCACTGTGCCTCCTCTCCCGCGATCTTTTTGAACGCTCCTCCCGTCTAGGAGAGCGGGATCTGACCCGATCTTCGGAACGAGGTCTTCTTCTGGGAGATCGGGATCTTCTGGGAGATCTGGTTGGTGTTCTCACAGGTGATTTGCGCCTGGGAGGACTACGCTTGTCCATCTCCTCTACCAGATTCTGAAGAGGAGACCTGTGTTGTGGGCTGGCATATTCCTGCATACGTTTGGCAGCCCCAGAATCTCGCCAATGGTCCAAAGACTTGTACCATCTAGGTGACAGTCTGGCTTGCTCATCCGAAGGATCTGGCCGACGCTCAGGAGATCTGCGCACAGGGCTTCTGGACTTTGAAGATGCTGTTGAGGAGCCAGACCAGGATCCTTCCTGAAGGAGCCGGAAAGAACAACTGACCTAACTGTCACCCCTGAGGCATGATGGTATACAGGGGGTCAGGGGTGCCTTAAAGGCACGGTGTCAGTTTATTGCTATGCAGCTACAGATTAGCTTTTCAGTCTTTTTAGACTGTGTGTTTGCAATGCAGCTTAGGAGCTTTCTATGCTTCCAGTGAGTTATGAGAATTTCTACTGCTTTCTGAGCATTAAAACGGTTTCTAAACAATCTTTGGTGTTGTTTCTCATGTTTCTAATGCTTATTATTCATGTATGGTGGAAATTCTTCACAGCATATTTCAGCTCTGATGTTATTTGGCTGCTATTGCATGTTTCTATATATATACATGCATGTGTGTATATATACGTGGGGCAAATATGATATAGTCTTTCCGGGGTCCAGCGCATGGGCGGGAATATTCTAATGCTTATGACTTTGATGAGGATACCCCTGGAAGAGAACTAGGATTACAAGAGAAAAACTGTTTAACAAAGGTTCGCTTTTCCCAGATAAGCGTCAGCATGTGTAGAGTTTGATTTGGCTGTTTTTGTTGCAGCGTAGGATTTCTATACTTGCACTTTAAACGTCCGTACTTCTGCAAGCCTTCACAAATGAAGTTGAGGACTGTAAAAGGTTTTCCATAAGTCCCTGCTTGATCATGGCTTTGGCAGCACTGACCTATTGATTGATGGGTATGGAGTTATTATAGTACTGGTCCAGCGCATGCAGTCAGTATGTGAAAAGGAATTTTGTCCTAAGATGTCCAGGTTGCATTCTGTGTTGAAAACGTAAATGCAGGGTCAGGGAGTGTGAGTTAGCCAAAACCAAACTGAAGTGGGTTGTTTAAGTTGTTGGTTGAGATGTAGTGAATGAGTCATTTAAATTCAAGCCTTTCAAGATTTTTTTTTTCCTTATATAAGTGTGGTTCGAGAGAGGCGATAAAGTTGAAAGAGGAGATCAGCTGCTATGTAAATGTATTTATGTAATATGTAAATAAATTTAGCGCAAACGTTGCCCGAAGAGGTTGGAGCACTTCACACAAAAAATGCATTTGAAAATCCGTCAGCATTAGCGTGAATGCATCCTTTCATGTGCCACAATAACACAGAATAACATTCATTCTGTGTTATTTTGAAGCGGCCTAATTACTGGAGTCGTACTTTTTGGCAACTTCAAGTGACAGCAAGGTAATTACTACCACTCACTGCCCGTAGCTAATTCTGGGACCTTAAAGAGAGCCTCTTTCACTTGAATCTGGATAGGAGAGCCAGTTATCTGAAGGTACAAAGGAAATTAAATGTCTTCCCAGAGCTTAATACTGCTTATGCAAGTTGCATTAGAACATTGTGTGGAGAATGTACGATGCTGTAATTTATGAATATTTGTAGGTTTCCCTCACCTTCATTGCTTGATTTTGCTTGCAAGAAAGTGTCACCCATCACCTCTAAGGTGCGGATTGTCCAGATTGTGTGACCGCTAATTACCACACCCCAGATTCCCCCCAAAAAGTAAGTTTAGGCCCAGAGTTAGGCTTTGGGAGGGGGGAGTGAGCTTCAGAGACATGATCGTAGATGTTGTTTCCGTAAAAGATGGTGCAATTAACTGCAGGGAACACAGCCTCAGCTGTGCTGCTAGAATCCATAGGGCAGACCCCCAATGTCACATTAAAACTAGAGTACTGGTTTTGTCAGTGCCTATTTCTGAATGCCAGGAGTACGTTTTGGGAATGATTAAGGTTGTGTCCAGATCAGAGAGATCTGGTAGCTTTTTATTTTTGCTGCGTGCTGGTTATCAGGGAGCAGGATTTTCTATTATATGACAGTATGTGCCTGACCGGAGACTTTTTAACTGCTATGTGCATGCCTGCCTCGCTTAGCAGTGTTGCAGCTGGCCCGCTGGTGATCCCATGCGTCTGTGGTGGGTAAGGTAACCTTGGTCCTTGCCTCCTTTTGTTTTGTTAGTCTCGTTGGCGCATTGCTGTGATGTACGTCCACCTTGATCCTGTCTTGGGAATTCGGAACAACTGGTTTGTCCTAGTAGTCCAGTGCCAAAATGAAAGCTGTTCCATATGAGAGAGCAAACTGTTAAAATGGCACAAGGGCACCTGAGGAGCAAATGCAGTATTATTTGTGCAAGTAAATTCTGAGGGTAGTCTGAGTGAGTTTTGTTGTGAGGGCTGGGAAATTTCCATAACCGTGACTTAACTGAGAAGAGTGACGTTGCACAAAGCAACTCGTGAGTAGCAGATGTTCAGAAATTAGTTCGTTTCGCTGACATAAAGGGCTACAAATGCACAATTTGGCCCCATTATTTTACTGTTTTTCTTGCAAAGACCCCAGGGTGGTTAGAGCTTGCTCACTGACTGCCCACTGGCCAACAAACAGTTCCCCCCTAAACAAGCATAGTCTTGCCTTTGGAACGTCGTTATAAGTATTTATTGCAGCACAATTAAATATCCTTGGTGTAACAACATCAATTGTTGCATTTCGTTAAACACTTATAAGGTCCCAAAGGCGAGACCTATTGCCTAGGCCAATGCTTAGACCATCTTAAAATTGTACTGAGAACTTTTGTGTTTGCTAACGGTTTGCACCATCGCTTTGCAACCATTCAGAAGGGTAGCATTAGAAATAATGTCAACCGTCACTTCTGTCCCGGGGATCCTGAAGTTTCATTCTCAGTGGGTAAGGGAGCCAGTACAGTTGGCGTTTTTTTTTATGCGAGCGCTAATAAGTTTAAGCGGAGTGGATTTATTGTCAGTTCTGACTTTAGATAAACCGTCAGGCAGACCTTTAAATTTTACTTAACAGGTATAACCCTGCCCCCATCTGCATACATATTACAACCCGCACTTCTCAAGAGCAGATTAGTTCTTATAGTGAGTTATTTCAGTTGAAGCACTGGTGTTGCACATTGTTCAGTACCATTGATTAGAGTGTATTTCAAATTGGGGTGCTTTTGTGCGAACCTGAGTGCCAGTGAGTTACAGATCTGATCATGCAATTAAGAAATTGGAGCCATGATCTTTAATTAATTATTGAAAGCAAATGTTAAGCCTTTAGTAGTTTGCAAACTTCATGTTATTTTAAATTAGTTACAGGTATTGTTTTTGATTCTAGCTCAGAGCGGACAGAAGCAGTGCAGGCTATCTAGTGAGGACAAGGCAGACAACAGGAAGAGAGTGCAGCTCCAATGGCAGACATCAGGTTGCGGTTGGGAAAAACCACTGGAGCTAAAATTCCAATGAATAATACAGGAGAGAGTTCAGCACTTGGGAAAAGGAAGTCATAAGAAGAAATCTACCAAAAGCAAAGGGAGTACAACAGAAATGGCTTTAAGATTTCAAGTGGGCAGTGATTAAAGAAAGGAAAGTAACAGAGCTGTCCTAATCGAGACCAGTTTTAAAAAATCTCAAGTTTTATATTGTGGAGTTTGCAGGAAATTTCCTCATCTCGCAGATACTAAGTCTTCCCTATATGTTGGTGTGACAGAAAAATTCAAAAGGTAGACGTTGGAATGGCACAACAAGTGCAAGTCACATGAAAAATGCATATTACATGAAGCTGCAATTCAAAACCCACAGGAGACCTGCATAGCCAAATCAGTCACAAAAAACTATGAAAACAATATCGGGCACTTAAACATTTTATTTATCTGAGAGGGAGACAAGTGTGTCTAAGGCATGCAGGTCCGCCGTAGTCTGGAAGTGGGAGACAACAGCCCGGGATGAACCTGTCTTCAGCAGCCAGTTGTCTACATATGGGAAGACTGGCATCAGTCCCTTGCTTGCAGCTAGTAGCTTGAGTTCTATTAGAACAATTGTCTCCTGCATTTAATCAAACCAAATATCCACACTAGACATTCCACCTGCAATGCACTATACACATCGTAGCTCTCCTGCATATAATCTGACGAACCTTCCATATCTGACACCGCTTCCGCAATACTCGAAACAAATCTTGTCATGGTCTCAATTCTCACTGCACTAAGTTTCCGCCAAATATGCAGTGAAAACCTACAAACACAAACTCCTCAAAGAAAACCATGAAACACTAGTAACAGACATTTACCACAGCTCAACACAACTTCCTACAGCACCTTCACGGAACAAACATCATAAACATACCATATGGATCCCAGCATACCATATACTCACATTACAAAAGTCTGGCGGTGAACTGTCCATATCCATTTGCAGAAATGGAAACATTCTAATTCAAGTCACAGAACACAATCTGGCCATATTCAACCTCCACACTTCCTTGTCCTCTTGCCCTTAAGCACCCTTACCATCAGCCATCGTGGAACATACCCTCACTCCCTCTCCTCACGCAGCTGAATCCGCCACCCATCATTCCCCATACCAGCTCCTACCTTACCCCACAATCATCCCCCCTTTCACCACTCTCCTTGAATCTGTGATCACAATACAAGAACCTTCCCACCACTTCAAGACACATCTTCTCTACAATAACACTTCAAAATACCACACTGAAACCCACTAAACCCCCTGACCACATCAGACCAGTCACAACGGCCACATTCACCCCATCTTATGTTGGCCACCAGTCTACCCTACACTAGAACTCAAAATCAACACCACTACGCAAGCACACTAAGAACTACCTCAACTCATTTCATAAGCACCTAATCACGCAAAGCAACGTGTCTGCCACTGACCTGCAATCTGACTCCTCACGCGCCACCACCTGGGCAAACAACACTTTGCCGACCTCCGCCTGGGCAACTATCCCTTTCAACCATTACCACCTTAAACCCGGATGCATCACATCATGTGTGTCACAACTTAAAGTGGAAACGCTGAGCAACTCATACACAAATGCTCCCAGTCAATGTTCCCGCTCCAATGTCCCGGTCATCCTTTGCATGAGCAGGATATATCCCTCCAACCACCCCACTCTCCCCAAGGCAACCAGCTCAACTCACATCCATCCAACTCACACACTGCGAACCGAAACCCTCAGCCACATTAAACTGTAAGCTACTAAACTGTGGAGCAGCAGCCAAGCATGCCACTGAAATAGCGAAACAATCCTTTGCCATAAAATTAACATATACTTCCTGCTTGAAATCTGGTGAAACAACCACTCACCCGCCATTATTGACCTCCATACCCCACTGGGCTTCTCAATCATCCTTTGTGACCGTAAAGACCATATCGGTGGTGGATTAGCTATCATACAGAACAAGGACCTCCGCCTAAAACCCTTCTACCCAATCAGATACTTAACTTTCCAATATCTAGGCATTGATCTCCCCTACTCTAAACCCATCAAACTGCACAACATTCATCACCCGCCCCCCCTCCCACGACACCCAGGTCAAAAGCTACTATTTCTTGAAGAGTTAACAGACTTTATAACACTAAACTCCATAAAGGATTCCAGACATTATACTAGGATATCCAAACCTGCACCTGAATGATGCAGACATAACATTACAAGCCCTATCCATCCTCCTTGAATCGAAAGGTCTCACTCAACACTGCAAAAAACACAAACCCACAATAAAGGCTTTACCAATGACGCAATCATAACCAAACATAATGGTATATACCTCCACCCCATCAATCCCATCGACTGGACCGACCACCACCTAATTCTTTTCGATTCCAACTAGCCCAAGCTCCCCAACCGATACCATTATTCAAAGCACTAGACAAGAAAAAAACACCAAATCCAGCAATCGGAACTAGAATCCTTAATCAGCTCCCAAATTCCCCCCCCCCCTTCTGATCTTACCACCACCGATGACCTCACCTCTCACTATACCACAAAAATGACAGACGTTCTTGACACCATCACCCCCTAAAAACTCAAAAACTTTGAGCAGTACCCTTTCCAAATCCTCGTTCAACACAGACATTAACAAAAAGAGACAACTCAGACAGACTGAAAGAAACTGGAGAAAACAACTCTCTAGCTCATCTCTCCTTCAAGCGGAATGCACAAACTACAAAAACACATCTACCGAGAAAAATATTTTTTTCTGAACCCAACGGGACCTCTTCATTATCATCAAACACCAAACCTCCTCCATCCCACAACAGCCCATTGATACTTCCTCCAAAGCGCTGTGAAGAGTTCACTAAATTCTTCTCAGATTAAATAACAAACATGTTCTCACCCTCTCTACACCTACTAAAGGTGAAACCTCTTCCAAAGATGGCCCCATTGCCTCCCAAATCCACCACCTCGAAGAACCAGAACATCATCACTAATAACCTACACCCAAAAAACAATGAAATATGGTCCAAGTTTGAAGACATCTCTAAAAAGGATGTCCATGAAACACAAGCGTGCTTGAAACCGATCCCCTAACATTGACTCTCTCTCCTCCTCTCGTCAAAAATCTCAGATCCATAATCTGACCAACTTGGACTAAAATCATCAACTTCTCTTTATCAAGCAGCTCCATGCCAGCTTCAAAAGCTATGCCTAATCACCCCCTCTACAAAAAGCCAGCTGTGGACCACAATGACCTCAACAACTATTACGGATCGATCACCAACCTTCCAGTCCTTGACAAAACCATGGAAAAAAAGAGTGCTCTCTTAGCTAAACAACCACATTGAAAAATTAAACTTGCATGACAACTTGCAATCTGGATTCAGGAAAGGCTGTAATACAACGACCGCAAACCTGAACATCACTGATGATATACATAGATACTGCGACAATAGTGATGCCTGCCTCCTAATCCTCCTGGACCTCTCCTCAGCCTTTGATGCCATCAACCTCAACATTCTTCTAAACACCCTCTCACAACGGGCTGGCATCAGCGGTACTGTCATGCAATTGTTCACATCAGACCTTAGCAAAAGATCCCATGTAATCAAAATAAATAATTCCTCCTCACCAACAGCAGTAGTCAATCAAGGAGTTCTCCAAGGCTCCATCCTATCCTCTGCCTTGTTCAACTTCTACATGAAGCCCCTTGCATGGATTCAAAATCAAGCCAGGACAGCTTACTATGTCTACGCTGATGACACCCAAAACTACATCAAAATCTCATTGCCAAGAGATATCCAACACCTAAACAACACTCTCTCGATGGTACAAATTCGACTTACCTGCAACCGCCTAAAGTTCATCATGAACAAATCTGAACTTCTCCTCATCCAGCTAAACACTAGCCCTTACCCTATCCATTAACTGGCTCGACACCCTAACTGCACTAAACTGTAAACCTTCCATCTCCAGCTCCATTAAATCTCCTGGGATCACAGTCGAAAAAAACCTGAACGTGAAAGGCCACATCAACGCCTCAGCACTCACTACAGGCTAAAACATCTTAAAAAACTGAAACCATTAATCCCCCTTGAAGGCCCAAAGATCGATACTCAATATCTAGACCCCCCAAACTGGACTACAGCAAAGCAACGATCACCGCGCCTCAACCCATCTTTTACCAATGAAGTCCACACCCAACGCAACTGTCAAACTTCTCTCTGTAGAGAAATAATATGACCACATCACTCTAAAACTTATGAAACTAAATTGACTACCAATTGAAGCAAGAAGTATATTCAAATCAGATTGTATAACTCACAAATCCCTCTACTTTGAAAAACCAACCTACCTCACCAACAAAATATCAAAAGAGACCCCTTCAAAGTCTGATCACTCTTCTCTTGATTCCACCCAAATTCAAGACTAATAAATCTCTCACATGCTCCTTCTCAGGGAATGTTCCCAGAATTTGGAACACCTTTCCAAAAGAACTATGTGACAACCAATCTTACAAACACTTCAGGAAAAATCTCTAACTTCTTTCTTCTCACAAATACCTAAACCTTCCCTCCTAAATAAAATCTTCCCGCCTAGTTACACATCCCGACCTAAGAATGATCTGTTTCATCACGACCTATGAATCGATGGACTATGCCTCAATCTACTAACTACCTCAGAAATGCATTGACAATCCTCTCCTTCCCCCATTGTGTAGATTTCGTCCATTATATATTGCGTATTATTGTATGCTTCCTATTTTATTATATCTCCTATATGCATCCTACTGTTTTACATTGCCAATAACTTCTGTATAGACAACTCCTGTAAAGTACTCGATGCCCTCGGGCCAAGTTTGAGCTACATAAAATTCGAAAAATAAACAAATACCATCCAGTCTCCTTGGTCTAGGGCAGACAAGACCTGAGCCACTGTGAGCATCTTCAATTTCTCAGTTTTGCGGAAGCAGTTGAGGTCTTGGAGATCTTGGCTAACACTAATGCTTTGTCCTTTTTTAGGTCTAGAAAGTACCTAAATGGTTGTATTCGAAACACTACTAAGTTGGCAAGTGAATGGGACTGCAACTTTAATCATTCGCCTTAGATGAGGGTAAAGGAAGGGTAATCTTGTCATGAACAGTGTTCAGACACTTGATGGAACTTCCAGCACGCTGGTTACAGAGACTGATAAAAAAAAGGGGACTACGATGGTGTCTGGACTGAAAGTACATGTATCTCATGTTCTGTATTTATTCATACTTCTTTTCCTTAATATATATATATATATATATAAATATATATATATATATATTTTTTTTTTAAAGGGTTCCATTTACCGGGGGCTATGACCCTGCAGGGCGGGCTCCAAAGGCAGGAATGGAGATCCTGTCGTTTTAGTTTCCAAAGAAGTACAAAGTACCACAGAGCCCAACTTCGTCTTACATCAAGGAGCCGACTTTATTCGTCTGGAGCAGAGCAGCAAAGGACACACTTATTGAGAAAAGTCCTGACGCGTTTCGGCGTGACTCCGCCTTCATCTGAGGTGGGTGTGTCTTAGTGATTTCCAAGTGGACTTGGTCCCGCAGCTAACTGAACTGCGGGTCCCAGCATGCACCAGGTGGTTATCCGGGAGTCCATACCGGGCAGGTGTCTATATTGCTTAATAGCATTCATACGCCCAGTAAAGAATTTCTCTTGCCAACACGATGGTGCAGTATGTATCATTCCATCAAAGTTTCAAAAGGGTTCCATTTACCGGGGGCTATGACCCTGCAGGGCGGGCTCCAAAGGCAGGAATGGAGATCTTTTGAAACTTTGATGGAGGGGGAGGACCCGCTCACGACGACACCAGCCACATGTGGATTTCCTGGGCTATGTGGTATTCGTTTGTGAGTAAGGGAGAGGAGAAGGGCGTCGCCTTTTCTCCTGCAACTTCGCAGCTGGAGCGCTGAATTTTTGGGAGTCATTCAGCGAACAATATTGCTTCAAATGATACATACTGCACCATCGTGTTGGCAAGAGAAATTCTTTACTGGGCGTATGAATGCTATTAAGCAATATAGACACCTGCCCGGTATGGACTCACGGATAACCACCTGGTGCATGCTGGGACCCGCAGTTCAGTTAGCTGCGGGACCAAGTCCACTTGGAAATCACTAAGACACACCCACCTCAGATGAAGGCGGAGTCACGCCGAAACGCGTAAGGACTTTTCTCAATAAGTGTGTCCTTTGCTGCTCTGCTCCAGACGAATAAAGTCGGCTCCTTGATGTAAGACAAAGTTGGGCTCTGTGGTACTTTGTACTTCTTTGGGAAATATATATATATAGGCATTCCATCTGGCCCAAGTTGGAGGCTCTCGGGTGCTCTGGGGCGGTGCACGCGAGGCGCAGCAGGACCCGCTGCGATTAAATAAATTCAATTTTTCTCCTTGCAGAGAGGTTTGTTCCTCGTGCACTCCCGTGTGACACGGGAGTGCACGAGGAACAAACCTCCCTGCAAGGAGAAAAATTATATATATATATATATATATATATATATATATATATATATATATATATATATATATATATATATATATATATATATATATACATATATATACACATATATACACACACACTAGCAGCCCGTCCCGACGTTGTCCGGGTATGAATTGCTGCCGGCCAGTAGTATATTACAGAAGAACACATTGATTTGTGGTAGGCACGGGAAGACAAAGCGATTTGCCTGGAATCACAGGATGTTGAGCTGATGCCGAGATTCTAACGTAGCTGCCCATCTCTAAAGTTCGCAATTCTAGAACTTGTGGTGGGAGGTGTGTCTAAAAGTGTATGTCGGTGCTGGGCATCAAAGAGAGACACCTGTGCAGTTTTCCAATTGGTGGTGAAAAAATATGAGTATGTTGCTGGAGATGTGAGCCACCGTGCCACCAATGTACTTAGGGGGGAGGGTAAACACCCATTATTCCGCAAATTTCTTTCTGCATACCATCACTCTGCATACTTTCATTACGAAAGTACCATGACTCCGCAATGCCATTATAACGCATGGCATTACATTTTATATGCTTTTACCACGCATAAAAGCATGTTTTTTAAAAATGTTGGATAAGGCAAGTATGGGTATAGGGGTATATGTTTTGGAGTGTTTGGGTATTTTAATGGTTCAGATATAGTTTTGGGTTATGGGGTACAGGGGTATTTTTAGGGTTCATGGCTAGGTTTGGGTTTTGGGGTACAGAGGTATTGTAAGGGTTCAGGGCTAGGTTTGGGTTTTGGGGTACAGGGGTATTTTTAGGGTTCAGGGCTAGGTTTGGATTTTGGGATACAGGGGTATTTTAGGGTTCTGGGCTAGGTTTGGGTTTTGGGGTACAGGGGTATTTTTAGGGTTCATGGGCTAGGTTTGGGTTTTGGGGTACAGGGGTATTTTAGGATTCAGGGGTAGGTTTGGGTTTTGGGGTACAGGGGTATTTTTAGGGTTCAAGGGTATGTTTGGGATTTGAGGTACAGGGGTATTTATAGCGTTCAGGGCTAGGTTTTGGTTTTGGGGTACAGCGGTATTTTTAGGGTTTAGGGATAGGTTTGGGTTATGGGGTACAGGGTAGATTTATAGGGTTAAGATGGGTTAGTGTTTAAGGGTGTTGGGGTTTTTTATAGAGTAAGGGTGGGTTATGATTATGGGGTGCAGAGGTATTTAAAGTAGGGGTGGGCGGAATTGGCGCAAACTTGGTACAATAAATCCGCAATATTTCGTTCCGTCAGATTTCCAATTATTAAAACAGAAACCTCATATATTCAAGGTAAAATAACAAGTATTTCTACATGCTAAAATGCATATAGTCATTTCACAAAAGTGAAATTAGCTTCCAGCAAGCAGTGAGAGAGGTGATGATTTTGAGATCAAGCCCCTGCAAACCATTATGGGACGAGGTTAGCAGTGGGAAGTGAATATTATAGTATCCAAATATTTCTACAAAGAGCTGCAGTTCACCTCGTTCTCCCCAGTTGTCCCCAAGAGGCAAATGCAATAGCATTTAAAATATTATACATCAAGCTGCAGTTTACTTTATGGTCCCTAGATGTCCCTGATGAGGCAAATGCATTAGCATTTAAAATATTACACATCAAACTGCAGTTCACCTCATGTCCCTAGATGTCCCTGATGATGCAATAGCAATAGTATTTAAAATAGTATATATCAAACTGCAGTTCACCTCGCCGTCCCTAGATGTCCCTAATGAGGCAAATGCAATAGCATTTCAAATACTATACATCAAGCTGCAGTTCACCTCGTCGTCCCAAGATGTCCCTGATGAGTAAAATTCAAAAACATTGAAACCCTTTCAAGAATGCTAAAAATTATGCTAAGCTTATCCCATAATGCTTTGCTGGGCCTTTTAGTTGTATTTTTGCCCATAACTGTGCTTGGGGTGGTTCTAAGAGAATGGGACCTCCACTGAATTACTATTTAAAGGGAGCAGGAATGTATAGAACCTGGGAAGAAAAAACAAAACTTGTGACGGAATGCCCCCAGCGATTGTCACGCCCCCAGCACACACCCACAGCACAATGCAGACACGCCCACAAAAGGGACTACTTTGCTGGCACGGTTCCTTTACGTTTTAAATGTATAAGGTGGGCGTCTGCATAGCCTATGTCCTTCTGCTGCAACTGCCCTTTCCAACGCTGTATTGGGTGTTGTGATTGGTGCTGTAGTTCCCGAGTTTACCTGGCCAAAAGGTGCAAGTTCTCTCTTTGTAATAGTAGTATAGATATATATATATATATATATCAAATATTTTATGTTTTGTTGATGTAGCCTATGCTATGCAAAAGAGTGCAGCTCCTGGTTGTCTTCGCTATGCTTAGAAAAGCTATAAAATGAATAAAGACACTGTGGGGAAGAAGAAATGAGTTACTTACCAGTAACTCCATCTTTTCAGCATTTTAATCTTTCACTCATTTAACCCCTTCGAGGCTAATGACGAGCTGGGCTCGTCATGGCGCTTACCTGCCGTGCGCGGATGACAAGGCCAGCTCGTCATAAAACAATGAAAAGCAATAAAACCCAGCGCAGGACGGGAAAACGCCTAGCAGCCATGGGGTTAAATGCTTGAATCATTAACTAGAATCAGTCTGGCAATCCTCTGTATATTTATATAACATTAAACAGTGTTAAAATGGTCATCGGCCTGAACAACAGTATTTGTTCAGTCACACATCCACCTCATCTGAAGCAACCTGAATTTCAGCCAGTAAAGTGGAAGGGAAGCTCTCCTACTTCCTCTAGAGGGTGTCATAGCTCAGATTTGAAAGCACTAGTATGAGAAGAGTATGAGATTATAGAGTATCTGACAGGGGAGAAGGGGTGCACGTTAATATATGAAAGATCCCTATGTTAGAGAATTGAAGTTACAGGTAAGTTACTTGTTTCTATTACACCATAGGATCTTTCCTATATTCACATCCTTGAATCTGAATAGAAAACAGTTGTATATTACTGAATAAAACAAATCAGGTAGCAAGCTCACCGTTATCGAAACAGGTTTCTGAGAACTGCCTGTCCCACTGCTCCATCAGTTTTAGCATCCATAGCAAGGCAGGAGTGGTTTGTGAACATGTGCTTGCTCTTCCACATGGCTGCAGGGAAACCTCACTGTTTCTGCTTGCTAGTTTTCACGAGCCGGGCAATGTACTTGCCATAATACAGGGGCCTGGCTCACTCCGCTGTGGCCCAGCTATGTATGTATCCCATAGCCTCTCTTGCACCCCAATCAATGCCCGATGCTGTGTGCTGGGGCAGCTGTTAATCTGCGAATTTTAGTGTGTTGATTTTGTTCGCGAGAAAGTGTTACTCATAGTCGTTGAAATTACACCAAAAATATGAAAATCTTACACAAGCAATCTGAAACTTTGGCAGCTATGCTAATACTGTTCACTACTATTTAAATGCACTGAAGATTCCCAGCCTGACAACGGGGAATGAATCAAGCACGTAACTATATCAAGGATCCATTGTTGAAGAATCATCATTTTAACATGAACATGTTTCAACTTCATCTTCACTGCAGAAGCTTATTCACAAGAAATGCTTTTGTTTCTCGGTCCAAAATGCACCACCTGAAATTCAGAGATGTATTCGTAAGTTCTTCCTTGTCGTGGAAATATCTCTCTTTGCACAATTTCTCAGTCCTTGGCCTAGATGAAGGCAACCAGCAGCTCTCTGGTGGTCGTCTTCAAAACAGACAAGATCAGCGACCAAAAAAAAACCTACAATCATTCATTACATTATAACTGTTTCAACTGGTAAACATGTCAGAAATAGAATACAAATGATTGCAAAAAACTGAACAGCCAAAAGAAGCTGTACATCCATTTTTGAAACGCTCCTCCAAATATGAAAATAAAGAACTGAAAATAGCTGCCATTTGGCATGAGCAACCCCCGTGTTCATGATCACTGCAGTGCTGCCTTACAAAGACTTCAATCCAGAGTACACAGAATGAGCTGAGGCAGTCTAACAAATTCAAATATAAAAATTGGGAACACACAGAGCACTCAGAATTCAATAAAAACTTGCGTTTTACATTTCCTTCAACTGGCGTGCCCAATCATCAACTTCCAATCACGTAATCCGAAAAGGACTTTACCCTGCCACCAACCCTCCTAAAGTTTGGAGCTTAAAAATACAATCATGGAAGGAAAGATCAGCACATTTCCAGAATAAATGTTTAAAAAACAGAACTCTCACCTGACTGCAGATTTAGGAATTGAACCATAAAGGAGAGAGCTTAGCCCACGGTACAGACCCTTCACGCCATGATCCTGAACAGTCAGCCTCACACAGTGACCTGAAAAAATGAATAGATTTTTTAGTAATGTCTGATTCCTTGTGTCTAATCATCACAGTGCGAGGACATTCACAATGTCAAAGTGCTTAAAGGCCTTTTAGTGACTCTGAATGAAACGTGAGTCCTGCAACAGCATCAAAATCCACAACACCATTCCTAACAGAAAAAAACCTTCTGTCTTAGAAGAAAGACCAATGCAGGCAAAATGGCCTTTGTCTGGGCTGGTACCAGAGAAGGGATTCAGAGGTAGAGAACAGAAAGAAGGAGTGAGCTGTGGGCCACTAATGTCCCTTGTGCCAACATCACTTGTCAGCAGTTCAGCTCCAGCGTTTAGGCCCATGGATAAGAGAAACAGGTTCCGGCAATACAGAGATGAAGTATAGCAAGAATACCAAACAAGCATTTGCAATGCAATAGGTCTCACATTAGGAACGTGTGAGCTATTGGTTAGAAAATGACAATTTTCAAATGTGTGTTGGCTTTGAAAATATATAAATTAATCGCATTGTTATTCACAAAGCCAATAGCTTACACTTTCCTAGCGCGAGTCCTATTGGCTATCCGAGTCCCTGGTACGATGACTCGTTACGGGCGCTCAAAAGCACCTGCAGGCGTGCAGAGCGGGAATGGCGCAAAACCTATGACCGCGAAAAAAAACCTTTGTATCTGGCCACTGTAAAACTGTACCATCGTGCGGTTTGTATAACCTGTGCGGCCTTTTACGCCCTTCAATTTCGCACCAGTACTAACCCCTCCAAAACTATCTTCAAGGCCTTGAAAGATCTCTTAAATAAAAAGGTGGTAGCGAATAATCAGGGTTTCATTTCTCACTGTGAAACCTTGGCGGCCTTTTTCTTGGAAAAGGTCCATGCAATTTACAGAGCCTTCCCTACGGCCGCACCCTCGGTTGTTGGTCCTCCAAAGCCTCTAGTTTCGGATGTTCTTCATTCTTTTCCGAGCTTAACATCGGAAAGCTTTGGGAAGTTGGCTCGGCAGGTCAAGTCTGGGTCCCCGGCTGACCCTCTACGGCCAGCTCTGTTCCAAGACCTAACAACTCGCGGTCTCTCGCCGGGTTGCTCTTTGATTAATACCTCATTAGCTTCCGGCTTGGTGCCCGTGAGGTGGAAACAGGCGGTAGTGATGCCCATCCTTAAGAAACCAACTTTGGATGCTGATAAGCCTGAGAGCTACCGCCCAATCTCACTTCTACCATGGCCAGCCAAAGGTGCGGAGGCGCATGTTAACTCTGCCCTCTCGGACCATCTCCTGCGGGCTAACATCCTAGATAGCACTCAGAATGGCTTTCGGGCGGGACATAGCACGGAGACAGCCCTCCTTTATATGGTGGAACATCTGCGCTCCGTGCTCGATGCGGGTCAAACGGCGGCGCTGGTGCTATTAGATCTGAGCGCCGCCTTTGACACCGTCTCCCACCCGATCCTTCTGCAACGCCTGGAGGAAGCAGGTGTCACCGGCCCTGCACTCCAGTGGTTCCATTCTTTCCTTGCCAACCGATCTTTCTGCGTGGCCGTCCCGCCGTATCAGTCCAAATTCCACCCTCTGGATCTTGGGGTTCCCCAGGGCTCCTCGCTGAGTGCCACGTTATTCAACCTTTACGTGAGACCGCTGGCTGAGGTTGTCAGGCATTGGGGTATGACCATGGTGTCATATGCCGACGATACTCAGCTAGCGGTTACGATCAGCAGGGATGCAGACGTGGATGCCCCCAGATTCCAGAATGGACTCCGGGCGTTCGCCAGCTGGATGACCTCCAACTGTCTCCAGCTGAACGCAAGTAAGACCGAAATCATGATCTTTGGCAAGCATACGGAACTCTGGGGTGACAGGTGGTGGCCCACGGACTTGGGTCCTACGCCTACCCCGGTCTCCGAGTTGAAAAACCTTGGGGTGTGGCTGGATCCATCTCTCTCCATTGTGTGTCACACCAAGCGTTTGGCGGCCAGCTGCTTTGGCATCTTGCGTGGACTGCGTCCCGTATTAAAATTCTTTGATGCCACTACCAGGCAACTTGTGATCCAGGTGACTGCGATTTCTCGGCTGGATTATGCCAGCTCCCTTTTAGTGGGGCTAAATCAGGCCGAAATCACTCGCCTACAGCGCGTACAGAATGCAGCGGCTCGAGCTGTTGTGGGCCTACCTAGATTCTACCCCACAACCAATACTCTGCGCGCCCTGCATTGGCTCCCAATCGCGCGAAGGATCCAGTTCAAGGTCCTCTGTGTAGCTTATAAAATCCTTAAGGGATCTCCTGCTCTGATTCTCTCTAACCTCCTATCCCGCTATGTCCCGGCCCGGGCCTTACGATCCTCTGACCTTGAACTTGCGGTTGTTCCCCGCTTCAAGCGCTCCCGAGCTGGTGGTCGATCCTTTCAAGTACGCGCTGCGGTTCTGTGGAACTCCCTTCCCCCTGAAATTCGTGCCCATAAGGACTTGTTCTCCTTTCGCCGAGCTGTAAAAACTTTTTTGTTCCCTTAGCTCTTTCCTTTACTCTGTCCAGTAATGTTGTGTCGCTACCTTGTCGGGCGCACGGACGCTCCTACGCTGGTGCATCTGTGCGCACAATAAATGAGCTTAACATAACATAACATAACATGGCAATGCTTGTTGGTAGCAAGCAAGGACAGTGTTGTTGTGGTGCTGAGTGATGCTGTTGTGGTGCTGAGTGATGATGTGGTTGGGCTGAGTGATGTGGTGGTGTATTAGAGTGATGTGGTGGTGTCCCAGAGTGATGTGGTGGTGTCCCAGAGTGATGTGGTGGTGTCCCAGAGTGATGTGGTGGTGTCCCAGAGTGATGTGGTGGTGTCCCAGAGTGATGTG
Source organism: Lissotriton vulgaris (assembly GCF_964263255.1). NCBI lineage: Eukaryota > Metazoa > Chordata > Amphibia > Caudata > Salamandridae > Lissotriton > Lissotriton vulgaris. The sequence goes on along the minus strand of NC_141687.1, from coordinate 114,903,654 downwards.
GTGGTGTCCCAGAGTGATGTGGTGGTGTCCCAGAGTGATGTGGTGGTGTCCCAGAGTGATGTGGTGGTGTCCCAGAGTGATGTGGTGGTGTCCCAGAGTGATGTGGTGGTGTCCCAGAGTGATGTGGTGGTGTCCCAGAGTGATGTGGTGGTGTCCCAGAGTGATGTGGTGGTGTCCCAGAGTGATGTGGTGGTGTCCCAGAGTGATGTGATGGTGTCCCAGAGTGATGTGGTGGTGTCACAGAGTGATGTGGTGGTGTCACAGAGTGGTGTGGTGGTGCCCCTGAGTGATGCCTCTGAGTGATGTGGTGGTGTCCCTGAGTGATGTAGTGGTGTCCCTGAGTGATGTGGTGGTGTCCCCGAGTGATGTGGTGATGTCCCCGAGTGATGTGGTGATGTCCCCGAGTGATGTGCTGGTGTCCTAGAGTGATGTGCTGGTGTCCTAGAGTGATGTGCTTGTGTCCTAGAGTGATGTGCTGGTGTCCTAGAGTGATGTGCTGGTGTCCTAGAGTGATGTGCTGGTGTCCTAGAGTGATGTGGTGGTGTCCTAGAGTGATGTGGTGGTGTCCTAGAGTGATGTGGTAGTGTCCTAAAGTGATGTGGTGGTGTCCTAGAGTGATGTGGTAGTGTCCTAGAGTGATGTGGTAGTGTCCTAGAGTGATGTGGTTGTGTCCTAGAGTGATAAGGTGGTGACTCTGAGAGATGTGGTGGTGTTGTGTGGCGTTCAGCAGTGTGAGGCGTGCAGCAGTGTGAGGCGTGCAGCATTGTGAGGCGTGCAGCAGTAGGTGGCGTGCGGCAGTGTGTGGCGTGCAGCAGTGTGCGGCGTGCAGCAGTGTGTGGCGTGCAGCAGTGTGTGGCGTGCAGCAGTGTGTGGCGTGCAGCAGTGTGTGGCGTGCAGCAGTGTGTGGCGTGCAGCAGTGTGAGGCGTGCAGCAGTGTGTGGCGTGCAGCAGTGTGATGTGCAGCAGCGGTGGAGGGAGGAGAGGCTGTGGACCAGGGGCAGATTGTGTGTTGAGCTGGAGGGAAGAAGGGTCTGTGAGGTGTTGTGAGCTGTGTGCGTTAGGGGGTAGCAGCGGAGGAGGGACAAGAGGCTGTGGAGCAGGGGCAGATTGTGTGTTGAGCTGCAGGGAAGCGGGTCTGTGAGGTGGGGCGAAGTGCTGTGAGCTGTGTGTGCATTAAGGGAGGCAGTGGAGGAGGGAGGAGAGGCTGTGGAGCAGGGGCAGATTGTGTGTTGAGCTTCAGGGAAGGGTCAAAAGTATGCCTGTAAGCCTCTTAGCCAAGCAAGTTAATTGTAAAAAAGAAAAAAAAGTCTGGGAGTGAGTGAGTGCGTGCTTGCGGGACTGGAAGCCTTTTAAATCTGTGTAGTTGTTATGAGCTGTGTGTGCGTTAGGGGGGAGCAGCAGAGGAGGGACAAGAGTCTGTGGAGCAGGGGCAGATTGTGTGTTGAGCTGCAGGGAAGGGGGTCTGTGAGGTGGGGCGAAGTGCTGTGAGCTGTGTGTGCATTAAGGAAGGCAGTGGAGGAGGGAGGAGAGGCTGTGGAGCAGGGGCAGATTGTGTGTTGAGCTGCAGGGAAGCGGGTCTGTGAGGTGGGGCGAAGTGCTGTGAGCTGTGTGTGCATTAAGGGAGGCAGTGGAGGAGGGAGGAGAGGCTGTGGAGCAGGGGCAGATTGTGTGTTGAGCTGCAGGGAAGGGGGTCTGTGAGGTGTGGTATAGTGGTAAAGTGGTGTGAGCTGTGTGTAAGGGGGTCGGTGAGGTGTTGCGAAGTGGTGTGAGCTGTGTGTGCGTTAGGGGGGAGCAGCAGAGGAGGGACGAGAGGCTGTGGAGCAGGGGCAGATTGTGTGTTGAGCTGCAAGGAAGGGGGTCTGTGAGGTGTGGCGTAGTGGTGTGAGCTGTGTGTGTGTTAGGGGGAGCACCGGAGGAGAGACTAGAGGCTGTGGAGCAGGGGCAGATTGTGTGTTGAGCTGCAAGGAAGGGGGTCTGTGAGGTGTGGCGAAGTGGTGTGAGCTGTGTGTGTGTTAGGGGGAGCACCGGAGGAGAGACCAGAGGCTGTGGAGCAGGGGCAGATTGTGTGTTGAGCTGCAGGGAAGGGGGTCTGTGAGGTGGGGCGAAGTGCTGTGAGCTGTGTGTGCATTAAGGGAGGCAGTGGAGGAGGGAGGAGAGGCTGTGGAGCAGGGGCAGATTGTGTGTTGAGCTGCAGGGAAGGGGGTCTGTGAGGTGTGGTATAGTGGTAAAGTGGTGTGAGCTGTGTGTAAGGGGGTCGGTGAGGTGTTGTGAAGTGGTGTGAGCTGTGTGTGCGTTAGGGGGGGAGCAGCGGAGGAGGGACAAGAGGCTGTGGAGCAGGGGCAGATTGTGTGTTGAGCTGCAGGGAAGGGGGTCTGTGAGGTGTGGCGAAGTGGTGTGAGCTGTGTGTGTGTTAGGGGGGAGCACCAGAGGAGAGACTAGAGGCTGTGGAGCAGGGGCAGATTGTGTGTTGAGCTGCAGGGAAGGGGGTCTGTGAGGTGTGGCGAAGTGGTGTGAGCTGTGTGTGTTAGGGGGAGCACCGGAGGAGAGACTAGAGGCTGTGGAGCAGGGGCAGATTGTGTGTTGAGCTGCAGGGAAGGGGGTCTGTGAGGTATGGCGAAGTGGTGTGAGCTGTGTGTGCATTAGGCGGGAGCAGCGGAAGAGGGGGGAGAGGCTGTGGAGCAAGGGCAGATTGTGTGTTGAGCTGCAGGGAAGGGTCGAAAGTATGCGTGTAAGCCTCTTATCCAAACAAGTTAATTGTAAAAAAAAAAAACTGGAATGGAGCTCGTGCTACATTGCTGGCCTTACGCTGACTGTGCCACCTTTTCAGAGAATCTGTGCCGGAGGCAGTGTTTAGAATATTCAACTTTAGTAAAATGAGAAATTGAGAGGAAGCATTTATTCGGCTACACCAGTGTGCACAGCTAGGTAGGAGCAGGAGAAATAGCCGGAGGCGTTTTCCTAATGCGTGTAGTGCTTTACAGAAAATGAAACTGCTGCAATTAAACATGTGAGATAAAGGACGGTCGCGTGCAGATTTCTGCTCCAGCTACCAAGACCCCAAGCAGCCATTATTTGCCGCCATGGTTTTCTGGGGTTAGGCTGCCTGGCACTGTTTATTTTGTTTTACCCTGGAGGCTGCAAAGGGAAATAATAAAACTGAAAGTGTGCACGGTGCGCTGAGAGTGACAAGCACTGACGGGGATGACGTGGGATGGCGAAAGTCAAATTGCTGCAATTTTGTCAAACCGATAAAAGTGAAAGCGCACATGGGTGGCGCGCAGACAATATACATGAGAAGCACCCTATATTGCCGCAAATGGTGTGTGTGCCCTAGAACGGTGAAAGTTAAATTGCTGCCATTGTAAAAAACAAAAGTGAAAGCGGGCATGGGGCGCAGACAAAAAACACGAGAAGCACCCTTTATTGCTGCGAGTGGTGTGTGTGCCCCGGTACGATGACAGTTAAATTGCTGCCTTTGTAAAAAAAAATGCAAGTGAAAGCACGCAATTCACGCAGACAATGAACACGAGAAGCACCCTATATTGCCACAAGTGATGTGTGTGCCGTGGGACGGTGAAAGTTGCCGCAATTGTGACAAACAAATAAAAGTGAAAGCGCCCAGGGCGCCAGGAAAATAAACACGAACTATGCTCCCATTGCTGCGAGTGGTATGTGTGGCGCCCACCACCACCATTGTAAACAATTCAAATGAATCCTTATAGTGCGCATCGTGCACGCGATTACATTGAAAAACACTGATGAGGGACGGCGAAAGTCAAATTAAAATAAATAAAGAGGTGGGCGAGCCGTGCATAACAAAAGAAAGGCGCGTAACCGCCATTGTTAATCATGCCGTGCTGAAAAAATATATATAATTTCGGAAAACTTGTGTTGGGCGAGCTGCACACAACAAAAGAAAGGCATGCAGCAGCCATCCTGAAAGATGAAGTGAGGGCTGCCCAAAATGGGAAAAAGAAATAAAGGTAAAAGTCTTTGGCCAGCAGCGCAGCCTAGTTTGAAGCTCTAAAAACAAGAAAAGCGGACTTAAAAGGAACGGTGGGAGGGAACGAGCATATGGGGTGTGAGCGATAACGAAAGTTAATTGTTGTAAGAGGGGGAGCAGGAAGTGAGGCCGAGCGCACGCTGGCGAAAGCAGTCTGCTGCTTTCAAGTCCAATGCCAGATGTCAGCATTGCGCTTGAATGCCTCACATGCACTGGCCATAAACCGCATTCCAAAGGTCTTTGGCAGCATTTTCTGGTGACCCTTACTAAATGTCTCGCAACAAGCATTGCTAAAGCAATGCCTGAGGCTCGACCTAAAAAGGTAGAGGCCCCACTTATTAGAGTACAGGATACAACATGACTACAGACAGGAAAGGCTCAGGAGAAAAACGTCAGGAATGGACACATCATTTTAGTTAGAACTGATGCCGCAGCAGAAGGAGATGGTGAGAATAGAGGACAGAATGGAGAAGAATGCAAGAGTGGTGTGGTTTGTTGCCTATCTACCAGCAGCCCATCACACCTATCTTACCACCAGGAGGAGCACATGGAGAAAGAGGAGGGAAGAATGTAGGCAAATGAAGAAACTGTGTTGGGACCCTTGTGGTTATTGAGACCCTAGGAGGCAGTTGGGGTAGGCAGGAACATGGATTTGAAAAGCAGGTGTTACACAAAAACTGAACAGGATTTAGTGCTAAGGACCAATATTAAAACTAACTAAATAATGTGTTGATAAAAGATACACTAAGACCACCAGGGGGAGGATGGTTTAAACGGATACAATCAGCCATGAAGAGAAAAAGCACAATTAACAAACAGGGTGGGGTGGAGTTTATTAGTCAAAGTAATTTCCCTAGTGAATAGACGAGACGATCTCAAGGGAGAGCAAAATGTATGGGGTGCACAAAAGCCAATAGGCATAGGGAGAGAACAGGACAAACAAGGCGTGACCGGGAATGCCACACACAGCACTATAGTAGTAACTTTAAAGAAGAGTAAAAGCAACTTTAAGGAGGCCAACAGAGAACAACTTGATGGAGGGTAGATGGATTGGATCGGAGGTGTGAAAAAGGTCTGTGATGCCTAAGGAGATAAATATACGACAAAAGAGAGAGGTAGGCAAGGCATATCGACATGAACTGCTGCAGGAGACATGTTACAGCTACATGGGATGTTTACAACAATAATGAAATACACATAAGGTTTTTTTTTTTTTTTCTTCACAAGTGATTCAAGTTTGTAAGAAATGTGATTATTTTTTTAGGTAGATGACTGCCCACTTCAACAAGTAATTACAACCCATGGGAGGATAAACCCTCCATGTCACTAAATAAACCGGAGGCCAACCCGCTGGTACTGTGGCACAGAGCAGACAGGTTTAATTTAGGGCAATGTGTAATGTATTTATGCAGTACCAAAAGACTAATACGATCAAAATGAAAAATAACAAAAACCCCAAACCGAATTAGAAACAGAGTAAAATATAATAAACTGAATAAACCCAATATAACAAAATCCAACAGGGAGAACAGGAGCTAAGAGTTATTTAATAGAAATGGCGCTGATGACAGTTTATGTTCACAGTAGCCCAAGATGTAGGCGCAATTTCAGGCTGACTGCAATACAAAGCAGAGATTCACCAACCAGGTGCATACCGAGAAAATATTTGTATATTATTACTTGCTTAGTCTTTTAAGACCCAATTAACCAAAGGATTACACGTTCGAAGACCCCAGGACCTCAAGGGATGCACGTTGAGACTCACAAGATGTCAGACAAAGACCAAAGGCATGGACTAGTCCAGGTCCAGATGCCACTGGGCAGCAGGGTGATTCCAGGAAAAGGCCCTTGCATCTTGTTGTCTCCCTGTAGCCACAGAACAGGTCAACACCTGCTCGTTAGAGCTCCTTCTTTGTCCTAGGTACAAGAAGGTGCAGGTCAAGTCCATCAGGAGTCCTCTTAGGTCACATACAGCAGGTTCAGTTCTCTTCTGAATTTCCACAGGTCCAAAATGTGTTCTAAAATGTGTTCTACTGTGGGTGTCAGGAAGTGTCACATTTATGCATTGAAACAGCTGGGAGGTTGACTTCTGAGCATGCCCAAACGTTTGTGGGGCCAACACTACCCACATTCTGTAGCTCCTGTTTGCCTGATTGTTAACAGACCCAAAATGCCATGTGTCACAGCATGTTCAAGATGGTGACAGTTGTCTGCTACGCTAAACTTCAGCTTCGAGTGTTGAAGGTAAGTGAGGGGAGGGTACTGTGGTAATCCCACATTTAACACTGAACTACAGTTTGAGTCAGGCAATGCACCCACGACAAACCAAGAGACACGTCTAGTAGGACAGAAACAGTGTCATCCACCAACCAGGCAGAGGATACTACAGAAGAATTGTCTTGGCATCTAGTGCTCTCCTTTTTAAGCATGCCACAAGCGTTATATGGCTCAAGAGACCTGTTATAGAGGTAGGGGGCAGGGCCCATACACTGCATATTCCAAGGAATTCGGAGGAGGCATCTCTGCCTGTTGAGATCAGCATGTTGTTTGCTCCTGGGAAGCATTTTGAATCATTTTCACAGCTATTCAAGCCTGTGCACAAATTGTGAGATGGCAGAGGATTATAATACTCAGTATTCTGACAGTTCAGGCAGGTAAAGGGTAATTTTCTAAAAGTTACTTTCCTTAATATTTATTTCAAATCTGACCACCATTAAATTGGATTTTTAATAACCATTAAAAATAATGGTTTAATTATTTTATAGCTAGTCTCTTTCCTGAGTTACCAGTATTATGTTTTAATCTGCACTCTGGCATTCTAAAAAGGAAATCAAGGACTGCCATTGCAAAAATAGCTTTTTGTACCTTGTCACGATAGGTAATGATACTTTTCAACAAATACCATGCACCCTGCCTGGTGGTCTACAAGGCCTGCGTAGCGGTGACTTATTAATATTTAAAAAGGAGGCTTTTACCAGTCAATAGGGGTTTATTTTACACTGCTAGAGTCAAGCTACAATGGTAGGCCTGAAGCTATGTTTCTACTTCCTCTATATTGGATGGCAAAATAAGTGCTGTAGTCACTAGTGGCATTCTGTAGCAACTGACATTTATTTTTTCATTTGTAGTCAATTACCTACCAATATACAAAAATAGTACATAGTACATGGTCCCTCTCCTGTACATGCTCAAATATCTGCTGACTTGTAAGCGGGCGAATCACAGGCACTGCTATTCTGTTTGGAAATTCAATCATATCATCTTTAGTTGTTGGTCTTCTGTAGTTTATGCCAGTTCTCTTTTTTTACTTCTTTATAGTTGGAAAAGCAATGCCAGAATGAACAGTGGAATCCATTTTTCCAAATTTCACTGGAAATACACTGCTTTTAATCTCTAACCCCGTCTGATGATACACTGGTTCCATTTTCTTGGAATGCTCACACTAATGTGCATAAATATCTATAAGCCTGATATCATCTTTTTGGTTGTCATCTAAATCTTCCAACAAGACGGCCACTGTGGAAAGGAGCACCAGCAGGAGAAGCATTTAACAGGCCTTGGGTACGTTATGTACCATATACCAGGAATATAGCAATTAGGAGTATACCAATTCGACTATTTTAAAAGTAGGAGCTCAGGCGCTTTTACTATAGCTTAGCCTGTACACAGAGTTCTAAAGCCAGCACACAAAACATTTGGGGTGACCATGCAGAAAAGGCAGAATTCTTACCACTGTAAACTATCACAGGTGCATAAATACAAAATGAAAGGGGAGGTGAAACCAATGAACAACAATGTAATCAATCACACATCAGAAGTAATTTTTATAGGGGCGAGATAACGCCCAGTGGTGGAGACATGCAGGAGAAAGAGCTGAAGGGCGTGCAAGAAAGGGTCTCTAGTTCTTTCACACATAGCTGAGATGCTAGAAATAGGGCAAGTGTTTCAGAGGGACATGGCATACAAAAGGCAATATTTTTATCATCTTCACTCTGGAAGTTTCAAGAAACCTTTACTTCAACTTGCAGGTGGTATGCATGCAGCCAGAGTTCATTATTAAGGCAATATGACTAGTCAGAATGAATATGACAGCAGTCTGAATTTTATGCAAGATGCCAGGAGAGCCAATGAAGGTGTTACATAGCAGGAGGAATACATGCTAGTCTGTCTTCAGCAGCGTTAAGGTGGAAATTGGGAAGTCAATGTGGGATCCTTTAGAGGAGTCTACGTGTTAGACAGTGTGATTTTCTTTCCATATTAGGACTTTTAATATAATATAAGTGAGCATAGATCTATACGAGACTCCAGTTCTGACATAGAGAGTATGGGAGAGATTTGGATGACTTTGTCTGAACAGGTAAGAGAAAAACTAGGAAATGAGAATGGTGGAGAGGTCCGCATAGTATTTAAGGTATCTTGACAAAGAATTGATAAACAACAGCCTAATGAATTAAATCCCAATGAACTGTAGAGCAGCACTAAAAGACAAGGCCTGCATTCATCAGTGATTTATAGAGTGACCAGAAACGGTCAGCTGAGATCAAAGTCTGACTGATAGTTTAGGGGATCTACATAAGTCTGGGGTGCCAGTGCTACAGCTCTTGTCTTGCTGGTCAGGTCTAGGCATTTAAGGAAGAGGTGAAACATGTCAATTTTAGAGTTGAAAGGTAGCAATGATGACCAAGAGGGGTGTAAGGACTTTTGCCGGGGATTCTGTTGCTGTTGTATGAAATACCTTTGGTAGACTGAATGACATTAGCAAGGTTTTCAATGGAGAGGAGCAAGAAGAAATGCCAAAAGGGTGCTGAATGAGAGGATAAACAGGGGAGAAGGTCTGTTGTGTGGATTAGTGTGGTTAATTGTGAAACATAAGACATTGCTCTGGTCAGTGAAGAAATGACTGATGTTGGTTGACATGCCAAGAAAAAGAAAGTTGTGGGTTGAAGAGGGGTATAATGCACTGTCTGACTGCCTTGAAGTGGGCTTTGCTTAGTTTCTCATCTTGATCCATGGCATTAGTGCAATTGATGAATTCTGTCACAGGTTTAAAGTGTTTTCTCATAGATCATACAGTTTTCAAGAATAAGAGACCCATATAACAGATAGTGGAGCATACTTTATTTTAGGTTTGTGGATGTTCTGCTTGCAGAAGAGGTTCTGGGATTACCACGAGCCACTGACTTCGATTTTAACCTTAGTGCAGAAGCAGGCGTAAGAGTCATCATGGATTCAGAGTGTGCATTTAATGTAGTTAACATGGGTGTTAACAGCAACTGTTGGGTTGACATGGACTTAGGAACCTGTTGCAGTGCGTCAAGAAGACATTTTTGAAAATATCTAGACAACAGCTAATAATTTGTCCTTAGGGTAAGGGCTGCGAGTATCTGATGTGTAAGTTAAGTGCCTTACGGCTAGCCTAGACAAGAACGAATGCTAGATGTGGGGGAGAAGTGGGTTAAAGAGAGCGGGCGAGACATTGTCAGAGAGAGAGAAAGAATGGCCAGAAGGAGTGTAAGTAAATTTTTCATTTGTTTCAATTAGTAAAAGTGTTACAAAAAAAACTTTGCACGACAGCATATAAAATTGTAAAAAGCATCTATCAATCGTTAAAATAGGTTATTTGGTTTTATCAATGTTAGATTAAAATCCCTAATCTTTCGTTTCACTTAAAACCTGTTGAAGGTGCTCAGCAAATTTAGCAAACCTTGCCAGTTCCATTTGAATTTCCAGGTTAAAAAGAAGTTACATCGCCTCAATACAAGTGTGTGTGCCATATTTTAGAAAAAGCAGTTTTATTAAAGTGCAGCATGCGTTCAACAAATTATGCCAACTACAGAGAAATTGGACCAAGTTGATGGCAAAATCTGCAGGCGCCGATATCTGCCATAAATTTCCAGCAGGTATTTATATATTTTATTGGTAGATCCATACTTTGGCTGTGGCTATATTCTGGGTAAGCTTGATATGTACACATGTGTGAGATTAAAGTGCTATGATGGCATCCAGCAGCATGTTCGGGATCCCCCATGTTTGGAGTTTCTTCCAAAGAATGTTCCTCTTAAAGTCAGAAGCTGCTGAATAATCCACAAAGCAGGCGAAAAGTGAATGCAATTTGAGCGAGTAGCTTGCTCAACTAGATAGGCCAAGGCCAGGCTGTTGTCCATCGGTGACGCCCCTTCCCAGAAGCCTGATTGGTACGCCGGGAGGATACCCTGTCTCTGGCCCAGATTTCAAGGTCATTGCATAGGTCTTGGCTTTGGCATCTAGGAATGCTATCATTCTGTAATTTGTGGGATCCGATGTGTCTCCCTTTTTATGTATCGGCTGGAGTATTGAGACCTTCCAGCATCAGGGACAATAGCATTTATGCTGCATATCTGGTAAAGGGGTGTAAGGAGGGTGGCCCAGAAGTCATAGCCATGTTTGATTAAGTGACCGGGGGCCCATTCGGTCCTGGACCACCATTACTCCTTATGTTCTTCAGGATTTTTATCATGCGGCTACGTTCTCCCATGGATATAGATGAAGCAAGACGAGTTGGCTGCACTGCCCCATTTCTGACGTAGAAAATGTTAGTTGCAGTACTGTCTCCTCAGAGCAGTTGATCATTTGAGGAGGCTCTGATGCAGGACGTGCAATATAGTGAACGTTCTTGATCCATGCATCCGCTGGCACTTTATTTCATCATATTGGCTGTGACCTTCAAAGTTATTGATGTCCTGCCAGAATTCGGCTAAACTGCTTTGTTTTAAAAGGGTGTGAACGTAAAGCCATTGCGATTCTTCTTTTGTTTTTTATACCACCATATGCACATATTGTGTGTTTTCTAGCTATTGAACTTGTGGCGCAGCTCTTCTCCCCCATAGTGTTTATAGAGGTGGGTGGTCTGTCTTAAGAGTTCTTTTGCTTTGATTTATCTTTGCACAGTAAGGTTATCACTGGTAGCACACCTTTCCCTTGAAGACAGACTGAATGCTAAATGGCCTGCCTTGTAGCTGTTGGTATAGTTTGTCGCCGTTAATGGCTACTTTGAAAATGTGACCTCCCCAGTGCTGTTGATGGCTGACAGCCAGTTGCTTTTCCATGTTGCCATGCACGATGTATCTAGTTTGTTCCATTTTACTCTTCGTAAAAGCATCTGAATTTCTTCCCCAGTAGTTGACCCCAATATATTTAGGATATAAGGCATAAGTAACTGGGGGGAGATCACAGTAGTGAGAGGAAAATGGCCCATCGTCCTCTGATGTGATATTGCGAAGTCAAGAAGTTGTTCAAAGAGTAAGTTGCTAATAAACACAATCTATTGTGGAGAAGTATCTATATGAGTTGGGCCTTGTTTGAAAAGAATTGACATCCTGTGCAGAACTTAAGCGATGTGTCTTAAATGTGTTTAGAATATTGCGAGCATGTCCACTAGTGAGTTAACCACATTCTCATTGCAAATTATAGGTGTTTGAAGTCGCCGGCTATTATTGTCTCACTATTGGGGTGGTCATAAAGTAGGTCTTCCTAGGTCCCTACCAGTTCCCTCATCTTGTCCAAGAATGGACTGTCTTTGCAGTTAAAGTACACATTTAGGAGTATCTCTGTCGTACGCCCTTTCAGCTTCAGGCGTAGCCGGTGGACCGCCTGTAGCATATCTGTGGTGAGATGTATTTTACTGAAGTTACCATTAGCGCCAAGTTTACATAAAAGGATAAGCCTCCAGAAGGCCTCTCAAATATGTTAAGCTTTTTAGCTGGATGTTGGAATTCTGCAAAACCCAGAACTAACAGTGGTGACAATTACCAGGTTTTTTATAACTAGAGCAGGTCCCCACTCTACAGGAACTTGAATGCATCATTATTTTTAGTTGTCTTAAGACCAAATACATTCCAAGATACAATCCTTAGGAGTTGATCTGCTACTCGTTTGTCCGGTATGAGTAGGTTGGCTGTGTCCCTGCCAGGTTAGCCGCCGGCCAGCTACAGCCATTTGTGTGAGGCACGGATAGTGGGTCAGCTCTGATTCTGCGCGCTGTTAAGAGTTCTTTGGAGTGAAGGCACAATGTATTCTAATATTGGGAAGTGCTTCAGAAGGAGAAGCTGGATATGTGCTGCTTAATATGGACCTTCCCTGCAATTTTATCAATTTTGAGCTAGAATGTTTGGTCAACATATGCGGGTATTTCTTTTTGCTCTGGTGCCTGAACATGAAATCCCCAACTGGCGAAATGGGCAAATTTTGGGTACAGGACACTATTTTTCCATGTGGCTATTGTTTTTTTAATTCTTTTTATTGTTAACCAAAACAACATCACAGCTTACAAAAGGTATAGAACAAACGGCATGATAGTCAGTGACACATTACATATAGTTCCATATTCATGTGGCTATTGTTGATTCTTTCATTGTATTGCCACTCATGGGCTTAAATTGAACCCAAAATAGACCATCTGTTGTGAAGTGTGTTAGCTCTAGAATGTGTTGTGGGACCTGCTGAATTCCCTGTTTAGCGTTTCCTTGCTTTCTATCGGAATGTACTCTGGAGTGAATACTGTGATGTTATCCTCCAAGTCTTGTGTTGTATGTTCCCCAGCATTTATAACCAGAGGTAACCGGTGTGTGATAATTGGGCTAGTGTGCTCAAATGGAAGAACATTCCTGTAACCAGGAATGCTGGTGTAAAGTACACGAGTACTGACGCAGAGTGTGGAATCAGAGATAGAACAGGGACTGGCTCATTTAGAAGTTAAGTATCATTGGGTGGTCAACGTGTAGCAGGAGTGTTGGTGGAGCTCTTTTTATCCCTGTCCCCCTTTTTGTCATTATTGACCACTGCGGTGAGTTAAAACAACTGTGGGCCTTGGAGAATAGCTTATATTGTAACTCAGTTTCCAGCTAAGTTGGAGGTGCCTACTTTTCTTATTGTCGGTGAAGGGCCCGCTGTGGAACTTTTTATGTGCTTCATCCCGCTACGTTGTGGCAGATGCCATTTGTTAGTGCCCAGGGCTGGGGCTGGAGTTTTTCCAGAACTTCAGTTCCTCTGCTCTCCCCTTCACAGGGTGAATACAAGTGAACTTTCTATAGATGAGACATTGTAGTTTCCTTTCATCCGCCAATCGCCACCTCTCAAAACAGGCTAGCCACGGTTTTCCGCAGATCAGTTGAGTTTGGTTGAGCCCCCCTATATAGTTGCAATGTGGAGGAGTGCCAATCGGAGTCCTTTTGCTGGGGCTTTGATGGGTCCTTGCTGGGACCACTGCTTGGTTGAGTGTTTTGCTGCTTTGCCGGAAAGTATGCCCTAATGATCAATAGCTCCAGTGCTGATGGGGTTGCAGACTGCAAAGGTAGGGAGCTCACCTGGACCTGGCTGGGTCAGCTCAGTGGGCCAGAGCTCTACCCTCGACTCATTCCGTGGTGCAGGATCTGAACCCACTACTACCTCGCTGCACACATCCGATTCGGCACTCTTTTCCCAAAACCTAGGTCCAGGGTCTTGGCCCCAGCTGCCTGCAATCCAGGCGGTGCAGTGGTGACCACGGTGCAGACTTGTTGGGAAGGTAGCGGGGTGGTAGAAGGAATCTGTGGCGGAAGGACAGCAGGGCAAAGCAGCTACTAGTGCGGCCAGCGATCAACTTGCGGGTGTCGGCCCACCGCCGTGGCTTACTCTTGCTCAGTTGTCGGTAGTAGTGAGCAGTATAGTCAGTGGAGTTGCTGCACCAGGGACCATTGAGCACTGTGGGCCTGTCGGTCTCATCCCCAGTGCCAACGCCAGCAAAGACCACCTGTGGCAAGCTCACCAGGTCGCAATGCACATCCGGTTCCGGCTCAAAGGGTCATGACTCGTCGAGCTCCTGCAGAGTACCAGCCGTGATTTCCTGCGGCGTGGTTGGAGCCGGCCATATCCTGTGTTCTGTGCTCCTCGTCGCTCACACGCGAACTCCGCCCATGGCGAGAAGGAAACAGACAAAAAGATAAAAAATAGAAACATAATAGGTCTACATTCTTGCCAAGACTGTGACTAGACCAGTAATTAGAATGTGATTCTGACAGAGAAGGACCATTAGTTAGCATGGCATTAAACTGTTGGACCCTTGGACATCCAAGCAGCATTAGCAAGCCTATCATCCTGGTTGTTGTAGACCATGCATCGAGCTATTTTTTTGCTGTGACACCTAGGTTTATTCAGAAGCAAGTCAGTAAGTGAGCAGGTTTACTGACCAACAAGTGGGGTACACCTATCATATACAATGTATAATGTTACATATTAGGGGCATATTAGTGGTTCCATCTAATTGGATGGTACAAATATATGATTTAAGTATAAGACACTGAATGGTGAAAGTCAACGTGACTGATTAGGATAGAGGTGGAATTTCTGGAACAACTGTTTTTATACATTACAAATTACAATTTAAGTCCTCAAGGTGTATAAGTTGAGTAACGGGAGCGTCCAGGATGGTCACTGCGATAGTCAAAAGATGACCCAAAAAGAACCTGGGGGATGGCAGAGGGCCAGGGCGTGCGCTTTCAAATAGTTACTGTTTAGGAGAACCACTCTATGGTGGGAAAATAGAGAAGTGAAGAGGAAGACTACTCTGATTTAAACAGTGTGATGCACATCTTACGTCACATTATTGACGTACATTTCTACCATGCAAGCACTAGTTCCTACAGAGACAAACCAAATTTGGGAGAGGCTCAACCGAACCACTAAAAGCATGCTTATATCATTTGCAGAAAAGAATGAGAGGTTGTTCATACCTCCTGTTTGCCTTATGCAAGAACACAGGACTCCACTGGGGGCAGCCCCTTTCAGTCAGGCATGGCTGAAGGATGTAAGGTCCTGTGTAGCTCAACCGAAAGCACCCAGAACAGGGACTAGGTCAAATTCCTGACCTCATGGACAGTTGCAATATATACCCTATCTTGCCAAAGTTTTCTGAGCAACTAAGGAGACCGATACTTTGAGATACCCATATTTAAAAGAATGCCTTTGCAACCAGCCTGGCCTGCTCAAAGAAGTGGAGGGTCATGTAGAACGTAGTCATGCAGTGTTGCTTCAATGTCACCCATACATCAGCAGTTTTGAATCACAAGTTACTTATCGTTGGTAAAGATATATCTGTAAGAAACATAGGTTAGTTATAGATTCCTTACCTTAGAATATCCCCCAGGCGTCAGACTGGATCCTGAAAGGTTTTCGTCAGCAGTTCCCCTGCGCGTCGGTAGGTGGTGTCGGTTGACTCCACATCCGTTGTTGGCGTCGTGGTCGCCAGGTTGACATTGCGGATGTTACTTACACGCCGCCCTCGCGTGCTGACGTCAGTTCTGTACACGACTTTCCACGCCAGTAATGCTGAGCCATGCAAGACACTGACCACTGGTGCACAAAACTAGGGTCCTGAAAGGATGTCCTTAACCCTAGAAATCAGTTCGCAGAATGGGAAGGATGGGTGGGTCGGTAAGGAATCTATAAGTAACCTATGTTTCTTACAGATATATCGTTACCAAATGTAAGTAACTTGCGCATCTGAAAGAAACAGTTATGTTATAGAATCCTTAACCTTAGAATAGATACCCCAGCAATACCAACCCCGGAGGTGGGTCTGCGAACCAAGATCACACCAGAAAGTCCTGGAGAACAGAACGGCCAAAGAAGCTGTCTCTCCGGACTTGGCAGTCCAGGCAGTGGAGTCTCGTAAACGTGTGCAACGATGCCCACGTAGCTGCCTGACAGATGTCATTCAGAGCGTCCCAAAGCAGTAGTGGCTGCAGTCACCCTGGTGGAATAGGCGCTCAGCCCGACTGGAGGCTCCTTTTTAGCAAGAGAATAACAGGCTTTAATACACAAAACAACGCATCTAGAAATGGTCCGCTTGTGTACTGCCCGACCTTTCTAGGCGCCCACATAGTCAACAAAGAGCTGGTAATCCACCCGGAACTGTTTGGTGCGATCCAGATAGAAGGAGAGCGTACATTTTGGGTCCAGAAGGTGAAGCCTCTCTTCCTCTTTCGAAGGATGCGGAGGCGGAAAGAAGGTGGGCAAAGTGATGGTTTGTCCAATGTGAAAGGTGACCACTTCGGAAGAAAGGATGTACGAGTTCTTAGGACAACTTTGTCAGGATGTACAGCCAGAAAAGGAGGCTTGGATGAAAGAGCCTGGAGCTCTCTCACTCTTCTAGCAGAAGTGATGGCTACCAGGAATGCAGTCTTAAGAGTCGACAAGGACAGTTGTGAAGAGGCTCTAAGGGAGGGCACATCAAGACCAAATTCAAGTCCCACTGAGGCATCACGTAGGGAATAGGAGGAAAGATGAGTGATGCCTTTTAAGAAACTAATTACAACTGGGGAGTTGAAGAGAGAAGGCTGATCATGGAGCCTTAGAAAGGCTGAGATGGGCGAAATATAGCCCTTGATAGTGCCCAGAGCAAACCCCTGCCGGGCCAAAGAAAGGAGGAACAAGAGAACCTCAGAAAGAGGGGCAGAAAGGAGATCCACAGCCTTTGCTGTGCACCATGCCACAAATTTCACAGACCTCGGGAGGAAAGTCAAATGACGTCAACTGCCGCCGCTAAATCTTCAAGCAAGGAGGTGGAGGCTGGACAGGTTTGGGTGGAGGACCGTACCCTGCTGCTGCTGCGACAGAAGATCTTCCCCGAAGAGAGGCAGTCGGATCAGAGGATTGATGGGCATTTTGAGCAGCTCGGGATACCAGGTTCTTTGTGCCAAATTTGGAGCCACAAGAATGACGTGGGCGCAGTCGCGCTTGCTCTTCAGCACTCTGGGCAGAACTGGTATACGCGGAAAGGCATATAAAAGACCACAACTCCACTCGCGATGAAAAGAATCGCCTAGCGAGTGCCGCCTTGGAAATTCCATCCCACATAACTGCTGACATTGCGCGTTCTCTTGGTGGTTAATAGATCTAACCAAGGCTCTCCCCACTGCTGAAAGAGTCCTTGCACCAACTCCGAGTGAAGACGCAATTCGTGATCCATCATGCACCTGCGGCTGAGCTCGTCTGCCCTGGCATTCAGAGAACGGGCCTGACATGGGATCCACGACCCCA
This sequence comes from Lissotriton vulgaris, assembly GCF_964263255.1. Lineage (NCBI taxonomy): Eukaryota > Metazoa > Chordata > Amphibia > Caudata > Salamandridae > Lissotriton > Lissotriton vulgaris. Next base: position 114,886,598 of record NC_141687.1, on the reverse strand, counting down.
CCCCGCCCTGTTTGTTGCAGTACCACATGGCAGTGGTGTTGTCCGTGAACACCTGCACTACTCTTCCCCGGACAGAGGGGAGGAATGCCTACAGTGCAAGACTGATCGCCCAGAGCTCCAGAAGGTTGATGTGGAGCGCGGACTCCACCGGAGACCAGAGGCCTCTGATCTCCGCTTCTCCCATGTGGCCGCCACATCCCAGTAGGGATGCATCTGTCACCACTGTGTGTTTTGGTTGGGGAAGGGAGAGGGATCTGCCGTTGACCCAATCCTGGTTTGTGAGCCACCACTGCAATTGCCTTGCAGTGCCCTCCGAGATCTGGACATAATCTGACAGATTCCCCTGATGTTGCGCCCACTGGAACTTCAGGTCCCACTGCAGAGCCCGCATATACCATCTGGCATGATCGATGCAGGAACCATGAGGCCTAGCAACCTCAGGGTCATTCTGACCGAAACCCGGGATAGAGGCTGAAAGAAAAGAATCATAGCCCAAATATCCCGGACTCGCTGTTCGGGAGGATAGTCCCAAAACTGCATCGTGTCCAGAGCCGCTCCGATGAAAAGGAGCTTCTGAGAGGAAATCAGGTACAACTTCAGCACTTTGATGGGAGAACACCAGCAAATGCAGGAGGTCGGTCGTAGTCTGGAAGTGGGAGACGACTGCCTGGCGTGAGTCCGCCTACAACAACGAGTCGTCGAGATAGGAGAAGACTGGAACCCCGGATCTGCGCAGATGAGCTGCGACCACTGCCATCCCTTTCATGAACACCCGAGTGGCGCTGGTAAGGCCAAAGCAGAGCACTGTAAACTGAAAGTGCTCGTGGCCTACCTTGAACCGTAGGTAACGCCGGTGGGCCGGTAATGTGAAAATAGGCGTCCTGCAAGTCTAACGCTACCAACCAGTCTCTGGGGTCGAGGGAAGAAAAGACCTGAGCGAGCGTCAACATTTTGAACTTTTCCTTCCGCAGGAAGCGGTTGACGTTCCAGAGATCCACAATAGGACGCAGGCCTTTGTCCTTCTTGGGCACCAGAAAGTAGTGGGAATAACAACCACAACCTACTTCTGGGACAGGATCGTGCTCAATGGCCCCCTTGACCAAGAGGGCCGAAACTTCCTGTTGGAGAAGTCCCATGCATACTCCGACATACGATGGTACTGAGGTGGCATGGTGGGAAGGGTAGTCCCGAAGGGGAGGGAGTAGCCCCTTCAGATTATCTGCAGAACCCACCTGCCCAACGTGATGGTGTGCCAGTGGTGGAGGTGATGGCGGATCCTGCCGCCCACTGGGATTTGGTGGCCCTGGAAGGTCGAACTAGGAGGGTTTGGAGGCAGATGCAAAGGGGCTGTGGTGGACTGGCCTGCTCGCTGACCCCTAGAACCACGCCAGTGGTTCCCACGTCCCTAGCCACAAAAGTGGCAAAAGGCAGACTGCGCCAGGCGGGCCGTGGAGAGGTCCTTAGACCTGGCCCTAGCTCGAGAGTCCTTAAAGAGCTCAGGCGCGTTGTCCGCCCTGCCGCCGAAAAGGTGACTGCCATTCAAAGGGCATGTCCATAAGAGTGGATTGGACATCCCCAGAATACCATTCGAACTCAACCAGGCGGAGAGCCGAAGGACTATTGACATGGCATTCGTTCTGTCCAGTGCGTCAGTGGTATCCAGCCACAGCAGATGGTAAACTTCGCTGAGTCTCTCCCTTCAGCGACAGCACGGGAGAGCACGGACCGGGCCTCCTCCAGGCACTGAAGCAGCATCTGCACCACAGTATACCACACAGAGTGGGAATAACAGCCCAACAGACATGCAGTGTTTACCGACCACAGTCCCATGCTGGAGGAAGAAAACATCTCCCCAAATTGGTTCAGCTTCTTGCATTCCCGATCAGGTGGCGCAGTAGGGAAGGCGCCCTTAGACATAGAGGCTTGAACCACCAAGCTCTCAGGGGTAGGGTATTGGGAGAGGAAAGTGGGGTCGCCCAGGGGCGGACAGTGGCATCAGGCAACCATCCTATCCACAGAAGCCTGGACCAGGTGCTCCGGGGGCTCCGAAGAGCTCGCTGCCGGCTAAAGCACCTCTGTCAGGAGGTTTGTCCTGACTGTCACCTGACTGCTAAGTGGAGAGCCTCGGATGCCCCATGCAACACCACTACGTATGACGCTCCCTCCTTCGTAGCCACGGTAAGAGGAGACAACATGCCTTGGTCTGGGGAGGCATCCAGATGACTGGCATCCCCCAGTTCCTCTCTCCAGTCCGGCTCACACTCTACCCGGGCAGTTAAAGGGTCATCAGACCTCTCCCAGTCTTCCTCATCCTCCTCTGGCTGCTAATCCACCTGAAATTGGCCAGGATACAACACAGGCACAAAAGTACCCATCAGTGCCGGATCGGGCGTTGGCCGACGCTGGTCCTGGTCCGGTTCCACGGCAGGATGAAAGTCGGGGTCGACGTCGGCTGAGGGTCCAGCCAGCGTCGGCTGCGGACATGGTGTCGGTGTAGGGGTCACTAGGTTGATCGGCGCTGATCCAGGTCAAGGCCTGGAACTAAGGGGGCCCTGCGGTGCCAGGGCTGGAGCCATCGGCGGTGAAGGCCTAGGGCCCCCAACCAAGTTCACTGGGCCAAAAGGCGCACCAGCAGAGTCAGGCTGCTCAAAGATGGCATGCATCGCTTCATAAAATTTACGAAGCTGGGCAGGGGTGGCTCCCGGTCCCGGGAAGGGAGGGAAGGCTGGAGCCGACCCTGAAGGCTCCACACGCGGAGCCACGGGAGTGGCACCACCTGCACCCTTCGTCCCGTTGGCCGACGGACAAGGGGAAGTCAAAGAGCGACGATGCTTCTTCCACCTCTTTTAACTGTGCTTTGACTTACCTGACCCGGAGTGCGATTACTTCGACGATGGGTGGTGTCCTGCGACCTCACTTGCGACCGGAGTCGACTGCCGGGCTTCGAGGAGCTTTCTGGACTGCTCCCGCAAAGACTTCAGGCCATGGTTTAACAGTGGGAGCACAACTTGGGATCGTGGTCGCGCACCAGGCAGATGAGTCACACGTAGTGCGGATCCTTTCCCAACATCAGTCGGGTACAGGAACCACCGGCTTTGAAACCGGGTATCCCTCATGCACCAGGAGTCGATGAAGACTCGAAAACAAGTCAGCATAAGTTTCAAAAAACTCATTCAAAAAATGATTGGGGTATCGCTCTCTCCGGATCTTCACTTGCTGGTGTGGAAAAAGGAAGAACTGACATCAGCGCGCGAGGGCGGCGTTCAAGTAACCTCCGCAACGTCATCCTGGCGACCACAACACCGAAAACTGAGTCTACCGATGCGCAGGGGTACTGGTGACAAACAACTTTCCAGATCCAGTCTGACGCCTGGGGGATATTCTAAGGTAAGGAATCTATAACTAACTGTTTCTTTCAGATGATAATATTAATGATGAGTCTGGACATACTGAAGATGGTTGGGCAAGCCCTATAGCTGTAGTTTCCGTAGCAGATGGCACTATTAGATTTCATACTGAGCATAAGTAAGACATCAGATCACCATGGACAATGGCAATCCCATATTTAGGATTGAGATTTATCGTGGATTTCGCCATGGGGTAATGGCAGGTGAGGCTTACCAACAGTGCTTAAACCAGGTAGGTCACCAATTACCTTGTTGACCCCTGCGAGTAACATAACTCCCTTGGCATGTATAATGATCCAGTGAAATTTCAGGGTCTAAAAAACAGGGGGTGTCTGGGTTGGAACCAAACGCCATTTCTTAATCTGAAGATGCTGCCATTTTCAGTCCTGGCTGAAAGCATCATATTTTGTTCTAAGCAGGATAAGAGAAACAGAATTTACTGTAAAGATAAAAATGTCAGTCTGTTCAGAGCAAAGTCACTTACCTAATTAATATGGTAGACTAGGCCCCTCAGAGGCATGTCCAAGCAAAAGTCAATGTGAGTATACCTAGTCTACGAAGATAGGTTAGGGACGTCTTGAGCATTGCCAGTTGTCACAGGGGTCCAATACTAGCTTCAGTAAGGTTTCATCCTCTATCGCAAAACTACTTAAACAAGCACTGGTAAAGCCTACAGGTCTGCCTTGGGTTTCCAGCAGTTTGGCTTTGTTATGGTGTTTGGACAACTTTATTGCCTGGGATCAGAGGGGCCCTCTTCAATGTTAAAAAAAACTATCTAAAAGCCAAAGGAACGTTTTGCTCTCTAATAGCACACATTGATATTGTAGTCACTGGCACTACAGGGAACCACTTTGTGGATCTGCTGTTTGTGAAAGAGCAGAATGCTGTCACTCACAATGAAGTTAGCTATGGCTGTAGCAGGTTGGCCCACTTCCGCATGCAGTATATTGTACTGGGAGATGGGAAACTGTGACTGACATGACAGAACAATGGATGAAGAGGGCTGGATGAAAGACCCTATATGTATATTCTATTAAGTAGTTTGTTAAAAATCAAAAGGTCTTGACTAAAAATAGACTTAAACTGATGTCCAAAGGAGAACAATGAAGGCTTGAGACATGCTCCTGTACTGAGCAATGTAAGTGAAGATTCAGGAGGTGCAAGTGTGAAGGGCAAGGGCTCTGTAGAGATTGCACTTGTGTAGCTATTGCTCATACTAAACACAATCCTCTTGCTTGCCTAAAGACCCATGAGGGTGATAGTTGGAAGTTCTAGATGTGGTCCATTGCAATGCACAGAGATTGCTTTTTTGTGCTGTTCATTGTTGATGACCTGGTTTGGATCTGAAATGGAGATACTTTGTATATAGGCTAAGACCATTTTGGGTTAAACCTCTGCTCAGTCATCTCCAATGTAAGGGGGAAGCGAAAAGCTCCCAGCACTGAGCAGCTTGAACATTTTTGCTGCTCCAAAAAACGGTCCCTGTACCTTTTCTTTCTATATTCTCTTCTTGTCAGTATGTGGGGTGGTCTTACCAGATCCTGATCTCCATGGTTATCTCTGATAGATTAGTGAAGTGCTCACACGCAGCCGCCTGTCAAAGGAAAGAAAAGCTACAATGCTTTTATGAACAGAATAGACAAATCATGTTTGCAAATTTTCGAAACCATGGGGCAAGCGATTGGTTTTTGATCGAGGACCTATGCGGACCGAATAATGTGGTAATTACACCGCCCGCTGTAAATTTCAGCTGGCAAGCCTAATAAAACGCACAGGGAGAATATTTTTTTTTAATTAACCTAAATGCAGAATTCACTGTAGAAAAACTAGTTCCACAGATATAGACCACTTTTTCACCTACTGTTTTGTTTACCATCTCCTTGCAGCTTATTCCTAACTTACCACTACCTCATTATTCTGTGGGTAAGCAAACAAATGATATGTCCCCCCCCCCCCCCCAATTTTGCACGCAAACTCCCTAATTTTCAAGGGGAACCTCCGAATAAGAGACATTTACTACACCCATTGAATGCTGCACCCAATGCAGATCGGTATTCTTAGATTTGGGGGTCTAGAGTCGTCAGAGGTAGGTAGCTTTGACCAAATAGCAACCCTTGCATCTAGTCAGGGTAAGGGGGTACACTCACCCTCTTGGCAGCTTGGCACGAGCAGATAGGCTTATCTCAGAGGCAGTGTGTAAAGCATTTGTGAACACATACAGTAAGTAACCCAGTGACAACACTACAGAAGGACACTACAGAAGGACACTACACAGGTTGTATTATAAAAATAAGTATTTTTATATAGACTTAACAAGACCACAAACGACAAAAATCCACAGTACTGTAAAAATGGTAGAAATGGCTCAGTTCTCTTTAGATGTAAAATGCAACACTTTGAGTTCAATGTACCTTTGGATGCGTAACTCTATACAATGAAAGTGTTGCAGGGAAGGTGATGCTTTGGTTCCTTACACGCAAGAAAGGTGATGCGTCAGGTCACTACTGCAGCATAGGGGATGCGTTGGTTATTCTCCGCGTGGGGAGGTGATGCGTCAGTTTCTTACTGCACTTCCGTGGTAATGCGGCCAGCAGCGCAGTGATGCGTTGAAGATCCAGTGCAATGAAACAAAATGGTGTCTTCTTCTTGATACGACAATGATGCGTGCACGCCCAATGGCCGTGCCGCGACTCAGAGATTCTTTGAGCCACGACAGGCCCTGCGACACGCTCTTCCAGTGATGCGACAGCGTCTGATGCAACGGCGTCTGCTGCAAAGGCGTCTGCTGCAACGGCGTCTGCTGCAACGGCGTCTGCTGCAACGGTGACACTTTTACGGTGATGTGAGGCGTTTCGGGTGATGCAATGGCGACAGCGGCAGTACGCTTCTCCGGTGATGCAACGGCGTCTGCTGCGACGGCAACACTCTTCTCCGGTGATGCGACGACAATGGCTGCGGAGGCGACACGCTTCTTCGTCTTGAGTGGCGCTTCCAACGACACACAGTCTCTCAGAAGGCCCAGCTCAACAGTAGGTGCTTCAATTCCCAGCAAGGGAAGGCAGGGGAGCTGGTTGGTGAAGTCTGTTGTCCTTGAGACATCAGCAGGAGGCAAGCTCCATCTCAAGCCCTTGGAGATCCTTTACAATTTGATTTGAAAGTAGCACAAAGTCCTTTCTCTTTTCTTTGGCAGTCAGGCAACCACTGCAGGCCAATCCCCCAAATAGCACTCAGCTTAGGAGTAGTCTCCTCCTCAGTTTCTCTGGCTCCTCTCCTCATCAAAGGTTCTTCTTGATGCCCAAAAGTGACCTAAAGTTCTTGGGTCTGGGTCCCAATATATATACTAGCAAATATGTTGTCCTCTGAAGGCAGAGGGTCCTGTAGCCAGTCCAAAACAGTTCTGTGCAGTCCTGGAGCACTTTGTTGACAAGACTCCTTCTTTTCTTTTGACATTGTGGGCCAGGGACATCAGACGCACCAAAGGAAGGCAGGCACAGCCCTATTTCGGTCCCAGGTGCAATTCCTCCCACCCATCTACATGCAGATGGCTCTATTCAGCCCTGTGCTGACTCACCCTGTCTCTTGGAATCCCCCAGCCCCGGTCACTCAAACTCCAGACAAGGAATACACAACCTAGCAGAGGCAGGCTTGGACAGTTAGGCAAGAAAATACCTACTTTACAAAAGTGGTATTTTCAAACACAGAATGTTAAAACCAACTTCACTAAAAGCTGTATTTCATCATTCTGAGTTCAGGCATACTAAACTCGAATTCCTACCTAGTTCTCTGAGTCAATCAGGATTAAAAGTTGTTATAATCAAACTGCCGATTCTGGCCTATGGGGAACAGGTAGCCTTGCAATAGTGAAAAACGAAAATGGCTGTAATTCATAATTAGGACATGCCACACACACCAGGGCATGTCCTACCTTTTACCTACAATGCACCCTGCCCTTAGGCCTACCATAGGGGTGACCAATATGCAGAATAGGGAAGGTTTAGGTACTGGCAAGTGGGTGCACTTGCCCAGTCAACATGGCAGTACCAGACTGGACACTTTTACAGGCTGCTTCTGTGGGTGGCGCAACCAGTACTGCAAGCCCACAAGCAGTATTTGGTTTACAAGCCCAGGACACACCGAGTGCACTGTACTAGGGTCTGACCAGTAAAACAAACCAGCCAATCATGGAATCACTAATCCATACATCAATTTACCATAGGGAGAGCATATGCACTTTAGCACTGATCGGCAGTGATCGGCAGTGGTAAAGTGCCCAGATACATAAAACAGTCATTAACAGGTCAGAAAAAATACAGGAGGAAGGCAAAAAGTTCAGGGATGACCCTGCAAAAGGCCAAGTCCAACAGGTATTTGCCAGGTGTGGTAAGTACCTTGCCTTTTACCCATCCCCTTGTAATAAGGGGTCCGGAACGCATATGGGAAACAATGATTAATGGCAGTAAAAAACGTAAGCATAAATCAGTACAGGATAGATAAATCCTATCAGAAATGTACAAAGGAATTCCACCAGTCAGAAGACAGTTCGAGCAAGACGGGAAATGCACCCAAATTAACCTTGTAATGAGGTAATGGAACAGTTATTGACATGGTTGGGATAACCACAACCCCACCATGTCACTTCCTCGCGATCAGAAACACGTTATTAGTATTCTTTGGAGTCAGGGCCTTCACGAGACACATGTGAGACAACAATGTAGGAGTTATTAAGCTTTTAATGTACCAACATAAATATGCTCACCAATGCCCCTGTACCGAGGAGGATTTGATCTTTCATCCAGCTGTAACTGTGTTTTCACGTACTCTGTAGGAAAGGTGATGCAGATCTCAATGCCTCCGGCGATGCCACCTACAGGAAGTGAACGAAGAGTCATACATCGTTGGACATTTATCTTGGCTATTCACAACCATTTGGATTATCTGCTCTGCACAGTCTGAAAATAAGAACTAAATTTGAAGGGTCACTTTAACATTGCAAGCATATATATGATTGCAAGTTAAGAGAAAATTGGGATCATGTCTTTTATGGGAGAAGCAGAAAACTGATAAAGAGTAACAGTAAAATTCCAAACAAGGAAGAGCGCATTAATTGCTCCCCTGAACCTCCCCTTGCCCGGGTTAGCCCGAGTGCCAAAGTCACAGCCTAGCTAAACAGAGGTTTTTTGCAATGCTTAAGAAGTAGACCACACCGGAGAAATGCGGTTGACAAATTTGAAATGTTTAACAAGCATTGCCAAAGCCATTGTGTCTCGCACATGATAGCTACTGGCTTTGGCAATGTGTTGTAGATATGCTGTACAGCAGCGCAGATGCTTTGCAGTGTGACTAAAACTAATTTTGAAAGCACTATCGCACAACCTGGGCTAATGCTCATTTTATTTTTTTAAAGTGCATGAGCTGTGGCAACATCATAGTCCTTTTTAGTACTATTATTATTAGCAATACTACACAACTGTCCTGGTTTACAAATCCATGCCGAAGTCAGTAATGCCAATGCTGTAGTAGAGCATGAACAAAAGGTAATGGCAGTGCCAACAGTCTCAACGGCAAGAGACAATGGCTTTGCCAATGATCGTCAGGTCTGGGCACAACATCCCTGTGGTTCTGAGCAAATCAGTTAATCTCATCATAGGCCAACAAGAAAAACAAATACGTAATTTAACAAAAACTTTTATCACATAAAGAATGCAATCACATGCTTCAGTCAACCCAGCTCTGGCCAATTAGAAGGCAGCAAATAAAAATGACTATGAAGCCAACATATCTTCAGCAATGGGCAGGCTGAAAGTCCCTCGTTGTATACAATATCTCTTGCCCATGAGAGCCCATTCAGTGCATGCGCTGTTGTAGGGGAGACCTAAAAAGTCTAACTTGAGTTTCTGTTTTTTTCTGGGTGAAGTTATAGGTTGGTCAACAAACTAAGGGACGTGGAACGCAGTTTTGGCTTACATATCCATTTGCTCACAACGGAATGTTACTCAAAACATTATATAAGTTACTAATAACTCCTTCCCAATCAATCCTTACTCTTGAAATTCTAACAGAGACTACCTAACATCCTGCAGTCTTTATCCATTAACTAGCTGTAAAATGGACAAGCTACACCAGAGCTCGAAAACAACATGCCCACTCTAATTCACAAGTTCCTCTAAAGTGGGTTAAGTGCCATTTTAGTACTCTTTGCCTGCAAGAACTGTTGTCAGAGTTGTTTGGGCTATACACAGACATGTCAGATGGGGCAAGCACTGCACTATGACATGGCACTGGGAGGTTACTGCCGCTTAAGGGTGACCAGATTTCTGAACCAAGTTCCATTGAGAACTCGAGGAGCCCCATTACAAGGCATCTAGTTCCGCATCAGTATTCCCTTGCTTAACTCATAGGCATTTTGCAGCTCCCCAGCCCAGAAGAATACCTCCTTAAACCCTCAGCTCCGTACTGGGAGCAACACTAACCTCCATCTATAGGTCACCGCCGGAATCAATTCCGCACCAGGCTCTGCCTTCAGCAACCTCAACCGTCCTTGCCTTCACCCCTTGAGGCTTTCTACATTCAGGCAAACAATGGATGTCCTGATGATGATCCATTATCAATAGTTGGATCGAAACGCCGTCGACACAATATGTGGTTTAAACAATAAGTGTACTATTATGTGCCTAAAAAGTGTATGTTTCCCACATATGTGAAGCAAATGCATTCTAAATCCTCCTTTTGCTCATGCCCTTTTTATGCCTGAAATACCCCAGTACTTGTATGTTTTGATTGTATGTGCAGCATCGTGGATGCAGGACTGTGTCCCACTGCTTTATTGTTGGGTTCGTCTGATCAAGCATATTTACAAATATTGAATAAATTTCAAAGTCCGGCTGGACTTTTCTTCATTATAGTGCTTATTGTGGCCTATAATTATTGTAACGTTCATATTTCTCTTTGTCAAGGACCTTTGTCTTTAGCTTAACTGATACCCCAGGTCCTTGGTTACCTAGTGGGTTCCCTTGTTTTTCATAAAAAACATTCGTTTTTAAGCAGAGCCGCTAGAGTAATTCTGCAGGAGAGGACCGTATTATGCCGCAGGGTTGAATAAATTATGCAGCAAGAACAGGTAAATTATGTGCACATTTTGTGGTTAGCATTACCTCATTATTTTGTCATTTTAACTCATGGTAACGCTGTCAGGGGAAATATTTCACCTGATTAGTAGCAGTTTAGTTTAACAACCAAATATAGAAGCAAGTGTTAGACCCGGGATCCCTGGTTGGCTGAGGTAGGTACCTTAGGCCAAATAGTGGCCCTCGCTTCCACGTCAGGGAAAGGAAGGACACCTTTTTAGATAGCCCCCGCTCACCCTGTTGGTAGCTTGGAAAGAGTAACCAGGCTTATCTTCAAGGCAAATGTGTAAAGTATTTGCAACCACGTTCACAGCAACTAATGATGACACAACAAATGGACTCCACACAAATTTCATAAAAACAAGTATAAATGTATATAAAAGATATACCATAAGACCAGACGATATAACTCCATCATATGCGTATTTGTAATATTCTTTATATACCAGCCAGCTCTTGTAAGTACTGGCGATATTAATGTTAGAATAAGGCACTTTGCAATGTAAAAAAATAATGCAATGCGTAACGCACCAATCCGGAACTTCGTTATGCAGAGGTAATGCAATGCGTAATACACTAATCAGGTGGTTCGTTATGCAGAAACAAAACAATGCTTAATACGACAATTAGGTAGTTCGTTATGCAGAGTTCATGCAATGTGTAATACGGCAATCAAGTAGTTCGTTATGCAGAGATAATGCAGTGCGTAATACATTCCCGCACCGATCGCGGTGCCTTAAGCGGTCTCTCCACAACTCGTGCTGACTCGCTGTCAGCCTTTGTCAACAGTTGCCCCCACACGGGTATGGTGTAAACAAAGTGCAGCTCCGCACTCCAGGCCCTGTTACTACCACTCCTTTGGCAAGTATAGGCCACGATACGAGCCAAAAGCAGAGGCTTGCGCTGCAGAAATGAGAGGCCAAGAGCATCTCCCTCCGAGCACGCACCTGCCCCAGGCGACGACACATGTTATCTGGGGGGTGCGACCTCACTCTCCTCTCCTCTACCAGCGACTTGGGCCTCTGATGCAATCTTTGTGAATTCCAGGCAGTGGGACTCTGGCCCTCCCTCAACAGGTTTGTTTGAGGTCACGCTCTGGCAACGGCTGGCTCGGTCGGCAGATCAGCTCCTCCGGGTCTGCCAGCCCGGACACTGATGCAATGAAGATATCAGACTGCCACAGGGCACACGCACACAGCGTCGCTGAGACTCACTTGAACTCCAGGTGCACAATAACAAGGCAATCCTCACGAAGGCCTCAGGGTGCATAAAGCACACACACACACAGGGTGTCGGAGACTCACTTGGACTCCGGGTGTGCATGATAACAAGGCAATCCCCACGAAGGTCTCATACTGCACTAAGCACATGCACACAGCGTCGCTGAGACTCACTTGCACTCCGATGCACACGATCACAGGACAATCCTCACAAGGGCTCAGGCTGCAAAAAGCACATGCACACAGTGTCGCTGAGACTCGCTTGGGCTCCAGGTGCCCACGATCACAGGGGCACGTCTTATGAGGGTCACAGGCTGCAAAAAGCACACGCACACAGCGTCGCTGAGACTCTCCTGAAACTTTTGTGTTCCTGAGTTTCTGCAACAGGGAGCCAGATCTCTTCGAGCCCTTGGAGATAAGTTATTTCCGGACACAGCACACAGCACAGTCCTTTCAAGCAGGAACAGCAAATTCCATTTAGCCTATACTTGGTTGAAGCAGCAAATTGCAGAAAGCCCCAGGACACACAGCAAGGGTCAGTCCTTTCCTTCAGTTTCTTCAGCTGTTTCTTCCTTGGCAAAGGTTCCTCTTGACCACGAAGTAGCTTCAGTCATGTTTAATCTTGATCAATCAATTTCTCCCAAGTCCAGGGGCTGCAGCTCTCATAGTTATACCCCTAAATGTCTTTGAAGTCTTTGTGTGCAGGGGAACACGGACTCCTGTTCAAACCAATTCTGGGTGCCTCCCTGCCAGTGACACCTTCTTCCTCTGATTAGTGGGGGTCTTGGTTCTCAATCATTCAGCAGGAGATGGGACTATTGTTTTATGGCAGAAACCCAGGCCTCTTCACCTCTAGGGGCTACTCCTCCCCCTACACTCCAGATGCAGGTCAGCCTGTTGCTGACTCACCTCCTCCCCTGGGTTAAGACATTCCCCAGATCCTATCACTTTCAAATCCAGACTATCAATCCACAACCAGGCAGAGACACACAGAATGTTAGAGCACAAAAATCCAGCCACTTCTAAAAGAGTAGCTTCTAAACACACAATGCAAAAACCACCTTCATAAAAAGATGTGTTATTACATTGTGAGTTCAGGCATACTAAACTTCACCTCTCTATCTTAAGCCTTTAGGAAGATAGGCTGGAAAACATATTACACAGCCTTCCTATTCGGTCCTATGGGCAAGAGGGCCTTTATACAGTGAAAAACGAAATGTAGAGTGTTTCACTGTCAGGACATGGTACACACCTTAGTACATGCCCTACCTTTCACATGCACTTCGCACTGCCCAGGGGGTACCTTGGACCTACCATAGGGGTTGATGTGCATAGAAAGGGAAGGGTAAGGTCTGGCAAGTTGGCACTTGTCAGAACAACATGGCAGTTTAACAAACTGCAAGCAGGCACTGCAGTGGCAGGCCTGAGTTCCCTCTTTAAGGCCACTTGTGTGGGTGGCACAATTAGTGCTGCTGGCCCACTAGTAGCATTTGCATTACCAGCCCTGGCACACATAGTGCACTTTACTAGGGACTTTACTAGTAAGGCAAACGTACCAGTCATGGACAACCAATTGCCATTACACAGGGAGCACTTGCACTTTGACACTGATCTGCAGTGGTTAAGTGCCCAAAGCATCTAAGTTGGCGAAACGAAATCCATCACAGCAGCCAAAATAGAGGAGGTTGAGGCAAAAAGTCATGGGTAATCAAGCCAAGAAATGCTAGGTCTAACAGTAAGCAACTACAAGATTACCAGTCAATCTTTGCAAAGGGCCTTCCAATGCTCCAGAATGCTTTGCCACGTGTTAAGTAACTTTTGTTCCGTTTGAGCTAGAATTACGTTTTTTTGTTGGAATCTGCATATTATGGATTATGTAGCAAATGCGGTAAACTCATAATTATTTGGAAAAAGCTGCTGGTGCTGCAAAAACTAATCATTTTAAGGGACTTAATCAATTAACACCTGGTAAGAAGGCTTGTTTCTTCTTTAACTTTCTGGACTGCCGAACACTTTTCACTTTCAGGCAGAGGCTCCTCAAAGTCAGAATTAACCATTCAGGGCCACTTTATGTGTGAAAGCGGAGTCCATGGGGTGGCAGGTAGAAGGCCAGCAGGGTTGCATTCAGATGCAGAGCCCCAATCCTCTCAACCCCTGGGGTCTCACAGTAATGGACTAGGAGACAGAGGAAAGGATTGAGATTCATAGATCTTTTCAAAGTGAAGGCCCAGAATAGGGAGCACTTTATAGGGACAAATTTTTAGGTTGAACATTTGAGATCTCTTTTGTATACTTTAGTATATACTTATTATATGCTTATATGTGTATGTACTTTGTGGGCTCTGGAGATCAGCCCTAGGACTTGTCTGCTTCCGCTTAGGGACTTTATTTCTGTTTAACTGTCTCTATTTAACTGTCTTGATAGAAATTGACCAGCAGAGGTCAGTAAAATACTAGAATTGCTTTCTGCTGAGGGACTTTCTTTTATTTATTTTTCTGGCAACTGTCTCCCTTTAACTTTCTTGATAGAAAACGACCAGCAGAGGTGAATGTAAAGTACCAGAATTACTTTAGCATTCTATAGATTACAGTCCATTGAAATTGTTTTCCATGAGCACCTGTAACCAATAATATTTTTTTTAAATCTTGTATTTTTAGTGATACGACCACCGAAGGCACTGATTTTATAATAAAAATAGAGCTTTGGACTATACCATTTCCCTCTGAAAGGCAATATTTCTCTCCATGTGTTCCCATTCTTGGTGTGTCACGCAGTTTGGTGCTTACTTTCGCTTCATGTTAAAGAACAGTAAATGTGTCAGTACAATGGCTAATGTGCTGCATAGCAAAATCCATACAATATCCCAATAGCGAGACCGATTGAATTGCAAATGCTTGTTATGTTTACAAATGGCCAGAGACAGCTTCTTCAGAGAAATACCCCAAAGAAGGGAACAATATAAGGGGTCTCTTTTTTTGTTTTGTTTTTTAAAAGGGCGATTCATTAGTGAAGCTGGTACTGCTGCCAGGTGTGCAAGTGGCCACTGCTGGTTATCATTAAGGAAGCACATGAAGCAGGACTGGGGCCCAGGGGTTTGAGAGGCCCTCGAATCCCAATTATGACTGTCTACCTTTAAAAAAGGGGCCTGGCAGTTAATTTTGCTTTCTAGCATTAGGACCGAGGTGATAGTCCGCCATGGTGAGGAAGAGGTAAAAGGTGTAGAAGAGATAGCCTGCTACTCAGAACTGCAGTTATAATTAGTGCAGCAGGTGTAGTTGCCTTGGGATCGGAGAGTGTGAGGGGCTCATGAGAGTGTGAGGGGCTCATAACACTGCAAGTATATTTGGGGCACTACATGTTTTTGTTTGATGCATTTGTTGTTTTATAAGTCAAATATTTTGCGCGGTTTATGAGCTATAGAAAAAGTACTTCTAAAATCCGCTCATAAGCCCCGCCCCCTCCTCCTGCTCCACTAATTTTTGCCATAAAAGTTACTGTATGACGTGGCCAAGTTATTGAATGGAGCATGCGTCGGGGACTCGGCCCGCATGGAGGCATAAATATCTGGTGTACGTGTCATTTATTAGGGTAAACAGGCGTCCCAGATTTGCCCGGACTGTCCCGGCACCCTCCTAACACATAAAAATGTTGCAGTTTTTAAGGGAGCATTGGGTGCACCTGCACATTAATCAGTTTTGTTGCCATCAGCTCTTCACTGAAAGGACTGATAAATATATTTACTGTTTTTTTGTATCTGAAAATATGGTCACCCTAGACTTATGTAGCTGGGTCTAAGGTCCGACACCATTTGTGACTACGAAGATGGCTACAGTCACACCACCGCAAAAGTGAAATGTGAAGCCACCCTCACCACACACGCTCAAAGATGTGGTGCTGCTCCTGGCCATACCAAAACACTCATTGTGGCGCAGGGAAGGCAAGAGCAGTCCACAGCCTGAACAATGCGCTGCCACCACAGCGAGAACCCCTGCCCCCAAACGAGGCAGCTGATGGCGCCCTGTGTGTGCATGTGGTGAACCCTCTGTTGCACTAGGGGACACAATATCAGAACACTGAGCAAGGGGGCGACTGCCTGAAAGCGATGCACCAAAGCAGCCTGCTATTGAGCAATTGTTTACTTGGCTACTCAAGGACAGTGTCGTGGGCGGCTGCTACTCAAGGACAGTGTCGTGGGCTGACCTGTTGGGCGTTGTGCTGCTCCTGCTTTGGATCTCCGCTGTTTGAACCCCTGACGCTCAGGACGCGGCTCTGCAGAGGGAGCTGCTGCCGCTGGTGGTAGGACCCGCCCTCACCGACCACACCGCTGCGGGACTGCGAGGCAGTCCTCACACCTGCAGCCTCTTCCTGCAGCGGCCCCGCCCCCCTTCTCCCAGGAGTATAAAATCATCCTAACCGTCTCGCGCAGCGGGACGCGCGCGGGACGGAGCTCGGGGCGAAGCCCGGGCAAAGGGCGGGTCCTCTGAGGCCCTCGTAGGCCAGAGTAGGTTGGGCTGGGCCCACCCATTTACATCTGTAGCTCAGTGGTCCGTGCTCAGGCAGGCGAACGGCTATGCTGGCAGAAGAGGAAACCCCTGGGAAAAGAGGAAGACTACGCAATGGGTCTTTGGACAACTACTTCCCTAAGGTTCTGTGTGAGGGTGATAAGGACTCTATTTTAGCTGAGCGCAGGGCTGAGCGGCGACGTTCAGTCGAGAGTATGAAAAACAGATCCCTTACTGACAGTACTCCTCTTGCTTTGACACGGGAGGGAGGTTTACTAGACATGAGTGGGGAAAATGCTAGTCAAGAAGGTGTTCCCCTTCTGCTGCGCGATTGTACACCCACACCCTGCTTGCCCTCGGAACATATTGTAATTGTTTCCCCCTACTCCTAGTCCCGGCCGTATCATTGTTACAGCCAAGCCTAGGAAGCCGAAACTCAAGCAATTAGTTGTTGCCCAGATTCACCGCCCACCACCAAGTAAAAAAGGAGGAAATCAAGGGAGGCCCAAGGTAAAGCTAAAATCTCCCATTCTGACTTTGGTAAAGGGTTAAAAGCTCCCATTCCAAATGAGAGTGTTCTAGTAGAGTGGCCGGATATCCCACCAGCTGAAGCACCACCGCCAAAAACCAGATCACCTGAAGTAGTTACACAGGCCGTGGATTCAGATAGTAATGTTGGGGTTGTAACACCAGATATCCCATCTCCCCCCCTCATTAATAGGGAACTTGGAATTTCTATTAAGATCTCTCCTCTTACCTATTAATGAGACCATTAAAAAGGTTGAAATTAGACTGACAATCCTGGAGACTGCTATAAATAGTATGTTCACTTTAACCAAAGCCCAGGGGAGCGGGGTGGTGCATCCCACACCTTCAGCTAGGTTACCCGCTACCAATGTTGCTAACACCCCAATCGCCCCACCCCAGCCGACTAAACAGAAGTCACAGCCCCAGGGTAGGGCTGACCTCGGCTCCCAAAATCCACCCCCTCCTAAACACTTAAACACCCCAGTAACTGAAACGGGTGGTGACCCTAAAAGGCCAGTGTTAAAGGCCCCCACAAGTAATAAATGGGACGATCATGGGGAAGGCAGATATATTAGAGACCCACGGAAAAAGGTGCCGCAAGTGGAAATTCCCCCAGAAGCAGTGCCCTTTGTGGTAGTTTTGACCGGGGTCCCACCGTTAGCAGAAAGCAAGAAGGAGGGATATGCTGAATAAAAAAAATAAAATCTTTCACTGGTTGAGGACATATAGGCCCATAGCACATAATATAGATGGGGATATAGTCCATGTCAGGCGGATCAACTGGCTGGGCAGCAGACGTAAAGATATTGAAGGGGACTTAGTAGTGGTTAACTTTAGAGACCCTCTGGCAGTAGATTACATCTTAAACTAGCCACCTGGAAATGGGGACACTCGTATCATTCCTCGGGCCCTAACTTATTTCTATCCCAGGTCAGAGGCCTTTCCTCCTAAATATCAAAACAAGTTCCACTGTTATAGACCATCCCCTCCCTTACCATACAGCAACATTTATTCTCAGCATGGGCAGCACTCTGCCCTGGCTGCTGACCACTCTGCCTGGATTACAGTGCCCCATAGACACACAATGAACCACGACACCAGGATGGAACATCTAAGACCCTTTACCCCTCTGGACACTTATAATCGGTTTTCGCAGCTCTCCGGGCTGGAAGACTGCGATTGATGTTCACAGTCTAAGGGGGAGAGACCTGGTCAGTTAGGTGTGGAGGCTCCGCGAACAGGTGGCAGTATAGATATATGGCAGGAGGGATCCCCTGTAGTTCAAACTGCCGCTACCACCAACACTATTGGGGCTCCATTGGTAGCCGTGAGTATGGTCAGCACGGTTAGCTGCCCTGTACACCCTAAATCTTCTATTCGGGAGGTGGGTAGCTGCACGACCACGGTGGGTAATGATGGGGGGAGTAAGGGGGTCCATACCAAAGTACCCAAGGGTCGACGGATAATAAACCTGTTATCTTGGAATGTAGCAGGGTTAAAAAGGAAGCTGGATATACTAGAATGGCATACATTCATCGAGAAGTTCGATGTTTGCCTGTTTCAGGAAACCTGGAGCCTGCTACCCATAAACAAACCGGGTTACACCACCTATTTTTCTCCAGCAGTAAGCAGAGGGAAGGGCAGACCGGCGGGAGGCCTCACGGTCTGGATTAAAATTGATCTAGACTGGGATGTGACCCGCCACGACTCGGAGTGTAGTGACATACTACACCTTTCTTCTAGGGGTCACACTGAGGGATGTAGGCTTGATCTATTCAACGTGTATGCCCGAGGGGCATCAGGGGATACCACCTCTTCAACCTTGTTATCTCTGGATTCAGCCTTAGCTAACTGCCCTCCTGCAGCGAAAATCATTGTGGGGGGGGATTTCAACTGTACGTTTGAACCCCTCCTCGGAGACGACCCCTTGGGTATTGAAGATGAAGATTCGAAATGGTCCAACCCAACCCTGTCCTTGCCCCCTATTAGAAAATGGTCTGCTAGGGCAATCCAAATCAATGCACTAACTAGGGATCACAAGCTAAGAGTTCTTAACCGTAGGACCACGTCCGACCGGGCAGGTGCACTGACCTTTAATAGGCTCACGGGGCCGTCCCGAATTGACTACATCCTAATGGATGTTAGTTTGTGGGCTGACCTAATTGATATGGAGGTGCTGCTAAGTCAGGATAGCGACCATAACCCCTTGTGTAGTAAGTTTAAGTGGGGTATCTTTAAAGATAGGAGGGTGAATGCCCCCACAAAGATAACTAAAGAGATTATCCCATACAACAATAACTGCAGATTGAAATGGGATAAGGCAAACCTGAAGGAGGACGATCTAGGGACCATTAAATCCCTTGTGGAGGGCCTGTACTCTGATCTGGAGGTTTGGGATTGTAAAAACCAGATTAGCATGAACCCTCACACTTCCCTTGACTCAGTCTATAAAGCCACAATCGAGCAAGTAAGTCACTTCTTTACCTCCAAAGGGAAAAGCCATAGGAAAAACATCACACCCCCCATCTCAAATAAACCTTGGTATTCGGACCAGTGCAAGGGCAAAAGGAAAAATCTGACAGAAGCCCTACTTTCTAGGGATCCTTTGCTAGTTAGAGTGGCTAAGAAGGACTATCTGAAAGTATTAGCGCTGGCTAAACGCGAATGGGAGGAACAGCATTGGCAAGACCCAACTAATGCCGTGAGCAGGAGGAATCCGAACCTTTTTTGGGACTTAATTAACAGAGCTAGGCAAGGGAGATCGCAACCATTAGCAGCTCACATAACTAGCCAGCAATGGTTTAACCACTTTTTAGCCTTATATGGCGGTAATGAGGATATAAATAGCCCCTGGGTAGTCAGTTCTGGTGATGGGGATCCCACAGGGGTGGACGACCTCCCATTTACGGCCTCTGAAGTTGCAGTGGCTATTAGACACCTAACCCCCAAGAAGGCGGCCGGTCCGGATGGGATCCCTGGGGACCTCTTGATTGCGGAACCTCCGGCTTGGGCCAACCTAATCGCCACAATAATGAATTTGATTGTAAGGGGACACCCTGTCCCAGATTCTTGGAAGGGGGCTGAGGTGGTAACAGTGTTTAAGAAGGGGGCAAGAGATGACCCTGCCAATTACAGACCTATCAGTCTGATAGATGTAATCCAGAAAGTGGTTGGCAGGGTCATTATCTCAAGGGTTGGCGATTGGATGGAGGAGGCTAGCATCCTCTTCCATTTCCAAGCAGGATTCCGAAGAAAGGTAGGCACGATGGACCAGGTCTTTCGCTTTTTTGTTATCTATTGGAAGACAGTTACCATCAAAAAAGGCAGTTTATATATGGCCTTCATAGATCTTAAAACAGCTTTTGACCTGGTCCCTCGGGTTAAATTGTGAGGGATCCTAGGAGGGATGGGATTCCCCGGTAGACTCTTGAGTTTAATTGTAAAGCTCCACGAGGGGAATTATGCGAGGATCAGATGGGGTACCCAGGGCCAGTTAACGGATAGGGTCCCTATGAGGAGGGGAGTACGCCAGGGCTGTGTCATGGCCCGACTCTTTTCTCCCTGTTTGTGAATGGAGTGGTGGACCATCTGAAAGAGAAAGAGTCGGATGTCCCATCCCTGGCGGGGGAAAGAATCCCCACCCTACTCTTCGCCGACGACACCTTATTGATCTCCAAATCCCCAGTGGGTCTGCAAAAACTCTTGAATCGATTTGGCTCCTTTCGCACTAACAGAGGCTTAATCATCAACACCTCGAAAACTAAATTGATAGCATTCTCACCTTCCAAAAGATTTAAAAATAACTTTTCGCTTAATGGGGCCCCCCTGGAGATGGTCGACTCATTCGACTATCTAGGAGTTCGGATAAATAGTCGAATGACTTGGAAGGACCATCTGGCCAAAATGTTACTCGGTCACAAAAGAGTATCTGGGGTGACTCTGAGGGAGCTTTGTGAGTCAACTAGCAAACCTGTCTCCCCGGCCTTGGCGATTTATGAGGGCCAGATACTCCCGGCGGCATTATATGGCTCTGAGCTCTGGGGGTTCGAAAATGTTTCAGAACTTTCTATAGCAGAAAATAAGTTCTTGAGGGAGGTGGTGGCTCTTCCCGCCTCTACTCCCCTGATCCCCCTGCGACTAGACTTGGCTAGACGAGCCCTTAAGGACTTGGTGAGGCTACGCCCATTGCTCTTCTGGGCCCGCTTAAGAAGGACTGAGGAGCTTGCTAAATATGCTGAAGGGTTGGATGACCTTCTACTGCTCGACACTGGCAATAAAATTGGATGGCTGAACAATGTGAGAGACCTGGTTTTTAAACTAGGACTAAGAGATGCATGGGAGTCACAAATGCCGCCGCCCAAGCTAGTGATCAAGAAGCTATACTGGGATTGGGTACAGGGCGAGGCATTATGTGGATCGGTTGGGGGTTCACTTACTGATCGGTTTTTGGAATTCAAATGGGTGAGAAAATTGGAACCTTTCCTTGACCTGATAACCAAACCCCTAGACAGAGCGCTATATTTAAAACTAAGGTACGGGACCCTCCCGGTGCATGATTTTACAATGAGGTGGTCCAAATCTGGTGCACCCTTGCGTTCGTGCCCCGGCTGTGCAGCACCTAAGGAGACTGTGGCCCACCTATTTTTTGCCTGTCCCGCCTACAAAGTGGCCCGGAAAATCTGGCTGAAACCTGTATGTAGGGAGTTGGGGTTGAGGTGTCATAGACTGGCCTTACGTGTACTCTCTACCGATTCATCATCCACTGTCATGATATGCGGGGTGGCAACATTTTTGAGTAGTGTTTGGCTGACGCGCTCACGGTTATTAAAGTTGTATTCCAGGTTACCAATTGATTGATGTATGTAACTGAAGATACCCTCACTTAATCTAGTGACTGTTGAGTATGCTTCATCTCAGGTTATATTAATTATGCTGCTATATTTTATCACTGTTTTTAGCGGGGGAATTGTATATTTATTGTGCATATGTACTCTTTTATGGTGAACAATTTTTACCGAATAAAGATTATTACTACTGCAATTGTTTATCTCCAGACAGCCCTGAGCGCATGCACTCAAGTGAAAGCTGTGGATAGATATTTTAGACATGTACTTTACACAGCAACAGCACTGGGTGACAACTGGAAATGCCTCTCCTGTTACACCTTGCAAAGGAAGATATCTTCCAGCTGCTCCACAATCTTCCCAAAGCATTCATCTACTCGTTGCTGTCTTTAATGGTGATTTGGAACCCAAGGCCTATCCTGTCTAGGAGCACTTCCTACTGGGACAAGCCCAACAAGGCCCAGAGGAGACTCCAGGAGCTACCTAGCACATGCACGTTTAAGAGAGACAGACGAGATCAGGACGCAGTCCAATCAGGGGGTACCTCTCCAATCAGGGGGTACCTCTGCAGCTTCTGAAAATGTAAGAGAGGGGGGAGGAGCTACGACACCAACCAAGATGGCCGCATAGTCTCCCGGCTCCGCTGACCTCCGTCCTACGCTCTAATATCCTGCCACCTATCCTGATTTCCTGCCCCGGATCCGTGTGTGTGACCCGACTTGCACTCCATTGATGTAATCCCGGAGTTTCTCCGACATCGTGGGGCGGAGTAACGTCGAGGATCGAATTGAGGCCTAACCCAGCCGAGACGCCGGGGTCTCGAGTGCTGGTCTAGCCGGGTCCGAGTTGAACAACAACGGACTGCTGAATGTGGTTGGGTCCGGTCTCTGGAACACTCGGAATTTTGGGATTGCTTTGCCACCATCTGCTGCCTGGTGCTCTATAGGAAGTGAGGTGACGAGGACGCGCGGTGCTGTGTTGCGGGAGTCCCGGTCCGGGGGTCCGGCATCCATACCGCCGGCGCCCCTTGGGTCGGAATCTCGGTACGCGCTACTGCAAGCTAACAGTCTGTCCCTTATGGCTAATACCTGCTCCGCTTAACCTTCCCCCGGAGAAGGCGCCTCTCCGTGGGGACCACCATGCCCGTGGGATAACGGAGGCTGACGGAGCAGGCTCAAAATGGCCCGTCATTGCGGACGGTGCTGGAGGCCCTCGTGGCGCTCCAGGAGACTGTTGAAGCACAGACCCGCAGCCTGCTGTTGGCGGCGGATGGAGTCAAAGGGTCGAGACCGGATCCTGACTTGACGCCCGAGACCCGGCGGACAGCTCGCCTTTCGATTGACGCCCCGGTGGCGTACTTAGACCCGGCGCTGGAAGCTGTTTAT
Source organism: Lissotriton vulgaris (assembly GCF_964263255.1). NCBI lineage: Eukaryota > Metazoa > Chordata > Amphibia > Caudata > Salamandridae > Lissotriton > Lissotriton vulgaris. Next base: position 114,863,587 of record NC_141687.1, on the reverse strand, counting down.
TGCCCCCATCGCAGTGGAGCTACCTGAAAGTACTGCGCTTGGCGATTCAATTAATCCGTTGGGATCCCCGGTTTTGCAACTGTCGGAACATTTTTGTGCTGTCCCCACTTCGATTCCTTCTAATTGGGACTGTGAACTATTTTGGACTGTGTCGACCCCCCTCCCCAGTCGGTTTATCAAGATGGCGGACGGGATAAAGCCTGGCTTCGGAGACGGGGAGGGGCATCGTTGGTACCAGCCGACTACTTTGGGACCTGCTGTTCCTTTTTCATCTGTGGACCCCTGTTCTGCCAATTTCTGGGAGTTTTGTTTTTCTTTGTTTCTATGGCCTTTTTTCTCTTCTTATCTTTCTTAGGCCTTTTCTTTTCTCCTTTTCCGGGTCAGTGTAGTGGGTTCCTTGTTAGGTCCTCTGCTTTCATATCTGTGCCTCAACTCTCGCGATGTTGCGGGCCAAGGGGCGGGCATAATTATTGGCGTGAACCGTAATAGTATGCTTGTTCATCCTGGGTATCGTTTGCTTAAACGCCACTGACTTACATGAAAATGGATTCACTGTGGACACATTGCTAATTCGCTCGCCCCCACTTCGTAGCTTGAGTAATTGTACGGCACCTGATCCTTCTATTTTATATTATAAACAAGGTATATATCAAATATATATGTATTTATTACTAACACAACTCCTCTGGACTCTTTATGAGGTCAGAGATCGAAGTACATTACAAGTTACTCAATTAGCATACTGTAAGTTGCACAAAATACAGTTATGCTCTAGGGGCCTCACAAACCATATACTAAGTAAGTGGTAAAAGAACCACTTCAGGAATAGTGGATAGGCCTAGGGCATCGCTGGGGCTACACTAAACGACCAAATGTTAGGAAGTAGGAGACCCTCGGGAAGCGTGTGCAGTGTCTAAACACACATGCGAGTTACCATAGAGTTATAATGGGAACGTAAAAGTTATAAACGTAAAAGTTATAAAGTAGTTGATTCAGAACACTTCCGGATGGACTACGATAAAACCCCTTTAAACTAGGACACTTGGATAGTCAATAGCCACGGGAGCACCGAAGTACTCAAGTTACCTCACCCAGGGAAGCCGGGTGCATAGGTGTCTTTTCGTGTCGGGTTTTGTCGCTGTTTCCTATGGGGAGCTGCAAAGAAGTGCTGCAGGCGACCAGGAGAAAAGTGTCCGGGTGGATCCAAGAGTGGATCGGTGATTTGAAGAACCTGAAAGCAGAGGGGACAGAGTCTGGGTCACTAGCCAGTGACCCGGAAGGTACCAGGAAGGAAGCAGGCGATGTCAAGTGATTTCAGGTGAAGAAGGTATAGCTTGTCTCTGCAGCTACGAGCACCAGGATGCGTCGACAACGACCAGGCGCTGGATTCGAGCTGTCCCACGAAGGATCTAGTTGACTGCGGCGGGAATACTAATTTTGCCTACATAAAGTAATATAATTAACTAATTTGTACTGGTATTATGATTAAATATAAATAAACAAAGCATGAATGTGCTTGTTGTACACGTTTTTGTGCTAGAAAGTTGTCGGATATGTAAGTATAAAACACATTTATGTGGCTTATCTGCTAGGTAATAACTAATGGGGAAACATTAGTAAGTTGGGAGGTAAACAGAAGGGCTTTAGTTCTATATTTAACATGAATTTGTGTTTGTTTCTACGATAGTTCCAAAAGAGGCCTCTGAGGCCTAGTGAAAACATGGCTGCTCTGGTAAACTGCGAGTGAGTGCTGGACTGCGCATGTTATGTTATGTTATTCTGAACTTTTTAAGCGCAAGGGCACCCAGGGGTTTCATGGCGCTGGTAGTGAGGAAAGATTGAAAAGCAATTAACCTATCCCGAAGCTTGCTTGAATAGCCAGGTCTTCAAGGCTCCCCGAAACTCCATGAGATTGGTACAGTTCCTGAGCGACAGGGGGAAAGAGTTCCACACCTTTGGGGCAAGAAAAGCAAATCGACACCCGCCTTGGTGTCGCATGCGCGCCCAAAGCCTGCAAGTGAGAGTGAGCTGCCCGTGCTCGGATGGAAGTTCAAGGCCGCTGTACCCTGGAAGTCAGGATGGTTGTCAAAACATGGACACTCGAGTGTTCTGATCGTGAGAAACTATGGCATAGTTGCCAGTCGAGGATGTGCCTAGGCCAAAGACTTTCCTAAACAATGCGCTTTTAATAATTTGCTGATTCACCGTGAACACGATGCTGTAATGGTGAGGAGATGCTCACCCACCCCAAATTTGTCCAATCAGAACCAGAGTTGGTGATGCTAGATACTTTTTAGATAGATTAAGTTAGAGAATTAGTGTATAAAAAACCCTGATTTTGCTTCGAAGTATGCTCCTTTCCGATTTCATCTCGAGGTGCTGTCCGATTGCAGATAGATTCCTGGATGTAAGACTCTTTGAATTATTTCTTGTTTTCTTTGCAGGACTGAAGGATAAGATGAGGGCGTTGGTTAGGGATGCTAGGAGAGAATGAATTTGGGACTATCTGTTCTTTGCTAAACTTTCCACTGAACTTTGAAATAAATGTCTATTTTCCGAACTTTTAAATAAAATGATCATTTTGAAATAAAGTTTCTTAAGATTTTTGAATAAAGAATTAATAAGTATCTAAATGTCAGACATGCTAAAAGTTTGCTTTTAATAAAAAATAGGTAAATGGAAAATTAAAGCTGGTCTTGTATTTTCCTACGCCTATTTATCTTACTAGCAGTTCCATTGCCACTATGGTGCTGTATCTGAATAAAATTGAAATTTGTTGGGAAACCATGGTAAATCGTTTAAAACTGCAGGTGTAAATAATAAATAGTTAATTATTAGGTTTAGACACTCCGCCAATGTTACAGCATTACTCCTTTGTGTTCCACCAATCCCTGAAGTAGAGTTAAAGTGATAAAAGAAAAGTGTGCAGTGTTATGGGCCGCACTGGTGAATGAATGTGTGACTGGACATTTCAGGGAAACGGTGATGCTGGTTTAGAAATTATTTCTGGAGTACCGCTGCAACAGTTATAAGCTTGGTAGCAGAGCATTGGTTGCTATGGAAATAGCTAGGATCATGTATAGAGTTATATAAGGATTTTATGTACAGAATTACGACTAACATCTGTTGAGTTCGTATTGTGTTATATGTAGTCCTGGAAAAGCTTTTAAAGTTGTGGGAAGCTGGTGTCTCTGTCTGCAGGCAGAGGAAAGTGTGGCTAGTGAAGTCGCACATCGCATAGTCTGTTTCAAAGGGTAGTATTGTTGCATGCTACAGTGGTATCTGTGTATATCACAGGTGTTGTTGTTGCACATCACTGGTTTTGGGACCATAGGTGTGAAAGGATAAATGTATAGCGAGGGCAGTCTATGAAATCTTAGCTTTCGAGTATGGGGATCAGGCGTGTCCCGTGTTAAGACTCACTGTTGGGAGAGTAGTAGGACTTAACCCAAGCTTGCTCGAAGGGTAAAGAAGTTACGTCTACTTTACTAACGAAAGAGGAATTATGTAGTGGGCTAGAGGTAAGCCCTACCTACTGGGGATACAGAGTTCATGTGTATTTGAATAGGGATTTCTGTATGAACGCGTGTAAATGAAATTGCAATAAGCGTTCTGGTGATAATCTGGGATTGTCTCTAAGGAGGTGAAAAAGATCTCTGTATGTGCTTTCTTAGAGAAACGAGTTTGTTATTGCCTGATAGAAGGGTAAGGTAGAGGGTCGTGCTACTTTATCGGCAAGTGAAAGATCCTGTGGAGATCAGCGTCGTCTACTCCACATATGGGATACGTGCACGGTTAAAAGTCTGTCACTTTAATTTAGCGAAACAGATGAATGGGTTTTGTTAACATTACCAACTGATTCCGTTGAATATCTTGTAAATACGGCTTTTCGAAACCTTTTTTATAAGGGAGGGGTCAGTCGGCGCTGGAGCGCTAGTGACGTCAAAGTGTCGCACAAGGATTGGTCCTCGTGACCAAGACAGAGTGAAGAGCTGATTAGTGTATCACGAAAAGCAGCGAGGCTATTGGCAAAGCACTAGAGAGAAGTATTCTGTTCTGATTGGTACGTTAGTGTGAATCGCGTTGTGATAGGTTGGTATTACAGAACAGCAACAAGGAAGTACGCGATCTTTTAGAAAGACAAAGTTCACAGAAAAATGGATTACTACTACTACGGACAGGAGAAAAAGAAACCTTCATGGTTAAAGAAATTGAAAAATACATTTGTCAAGGATAAGGCGATAGTAACGAGAGAGGGAAAATTGCTTCCTCCGCCGAAAACGCCTGCGTCCTATATGTCATCAAAATATGGTTATCATACGTGTGTTTGGTTAGAGAATTGGGTGAGTTATACCCCAGAGGATGGTGTATTAGCTTTCTCCGAAGAAGGATCTTTTAATGTGAGAAAGAGAATGATGAATCTTGAACCGAGACCCAGACCGACCCAATTTGAGGCTTTAGTTGAGTGGGAAGATGAGATGCATGAGATGGAACGAGAAAGATCGGTTGGACCTTATGGTCCAAAGGTCAGACCGTACGGATTGTGGGGAGAAACACATGAGACTAGAATGCGTAGATGGAGGAATGCAGACATGTGTGATGATATGTATGCTGTTAGACTTGTTGATGAATATGAAGGGCGAAAATGCACAGAAAAGAAGAAGAATTTAGAAACAAATCAGGGTGACAGTGAAACAGAGGATGCTGTATTGGACGGGATATTAAATAGTGGAGACCGCCTCCATACCAGCCTAATTCTTTATGGACTACGCTAAATGCCCCACCACAAGAGGACAAAATTAGTGAAACCTCAAGACGATATTCCGATCTCAGATAGAGTAGAGGTGAGATATTCTCCAAACGCTTCAATGTCAGAACCGAGATATACACTTTCTCCTAAAAAAAATGAGGAGAGGAGAGGAGAAGTGTGAGTGAGAGTAGAGTAATCAGACGAGATGAAGAACAAGCTCATACTGCTGAAAGTAGTAGAATGAACAGACGAGATGAGGAACGAATTAATACTGCTGAAAATAATAAAAGAAATAGACGAGATGAAAAGCAAGCTAGTACGGCTGAATATATAAGATCAACCATTGAACTGACCGAAAAAATTCAGGAGCTTACTAAAAATATGGAAGCCGTCACAGTCCCAGTAACGTTCGGACCTGTAATTCCGGTGTTCGAAAACCAGAAAATAAAAGAGCCGAGTTTAACGATCCCGTTACAGCAGAGTTCACAAAGAGTAAAAGAGAATATTTATCCAGATTTGTCAGAAATCAGACGGACAAGCAATATGACTCCGCCTGAGCTAACCTATAATCAGGGTATGCCTTTCGGATATGCAATGGGAGCAGAATCAGGTTCTGTGACTCCCGAAAGAAATTCGGATAGGATAGATACAATCCAGACCCCAATGGGTTAGTCAGAATAAGAAATAGGTGATTGGATAAGGACCATAAAATTAAAAAGAAAAATAACCTAGTGTTAGATGTGGCTAGATTAAAAATTGACATGGAAGAGCTGATCATTGGTACAATTGGGACAGACAGACTAAAATCTTACCAGGATGATGAGTTAATGTTTATATGTAAAAGCCTTACGTGGAGAACAAAACCTCTTCATGATCAGTTGGAAGCTTGTGCGAGTGAAATGGATGTGGATTTTACAAAGTTTAAATCATTGCAAAAATCGTACAGAGTAGATTTTACAGAGAAAGACATTGAGAGCATGAACACAGCTGGAAGGATAACTCAGATAAAAGACTTAATTTTGCTGTTGAGAAAATGGGGAGATGTGAATAAATGGAGGGTGAAAAGGTCAAAGGGAAGAGAACAGCGATAAATCTACTTTGGCATTTCCAGTCAGAGAAAAGGAGACAGTAATTCAGGAGTTTCCTATGAGAGAAATACCTGGAGGAGGGTATGTGCATGTTCCATGGAGCAGACAGGACATATTGTCATTTAAAAATGATTTCCCCAGTTTGAGAGAGAAACCAGTAGAATGGTATCGGCAGGTAGAAAGATTTGTAAAAGTGTCAAAAGTTTTATGGATTGATTTGTATGTTTGTTTGACATAGTTGTGCCAGCAGATTTATGGACAGAATGCAAAATAGCTGTAGAATGGCCGAGGGAAGAGTACCCACGAGATAAGGTGACAGGTGCTCCATCTCCTGATGTGATGCGAAAGTACGAACAAGTGATAGTGTGGCTGAAAAAAAAGAAACTGATTGGGTGAAGATAGACAGGACCACAAGAGCCGAAAGAATCTGTGCATTCATTTTATGAGGGATTGCGGTTAGTCTTTAAGCAGTATAGTGGTTATGAGGAACTAAGTGAAAAGGACATGAGCAATTTTGTATATAGATTTGTGTATGGTTTAAGATCAGAAATTGCAGACATGATTAGGCACAACATGATAGGATGGCAGTAGAGATCAGTTGACAAAGTATTGAGACAGGCGAAATATTGCAGTGAAGAGATTGATGCGAAGCAGAAAAAGCTGAAAGAGAAAGCCATGTGGGCGCAAGTGAAAGTAGCGGAACAACAAGTGGTGCAAATGGAGAGCAAGAATGCAGGGAATCAAGGAAATTTTACGGGTAGGGAATATTGAAGAACTCAAGAAAAAGTTTCCGTGTCATAATTGCGGCAGGATTGGACACTGGAAGAAAGAGTGTAAGTATCCACCAAAGGTTAATTCCGAAAATGCTCCATTGAATCCCCAGGTGCAGACTGAGGTAATTCAGCAGCAGCCGCAGCAGCAGCAGCAGGTAGTTACTCAGCACAGTCAGGTGCCACAACCGCCAATCCCATACTGTGTAAATCAGCAGAAACACAGTGCAGAGACAGGATTCTGCGGAGGTGAACAGGTAAATAGAGCGCCGAGAGTGAATGAGAGTTCGCAGTATTAGTTGCAAGAGGAAGTTGGGAGTTAGTCGGATGAAGTTTTCTGACGGTGCCTGAGAGAGGAAGAAGAGTGTGTACTTGGAGCCACTCTTGAGGTAGATCAGTCTGGTCCATTTGTCAGCGGAAAAGTAAATGATGTCGAAATAACTTTCCTAGTGGACACTAGTGCTACCCGTTCTACTGTTAGATCAATGAAAATCCAAAATCTTCCTCTCTCGGTTGATCTTATCCAGGTGGTAGGTGTAGCAAATAGGCAGATTAAAACCTCCTTGTCGCGGCCAGTTGAAGTGGAAATTGAAAATTTAAAGATATGCATTGGTTTGTAGTGTGTGACAGTAGCCCTGTGAATGTTAGGTGGGGAAGGTGTTTGGTATGCCAGCAATTTAATGCAAATAGGAGAACTGTTGTAAGTTTGGGAACCATAGGACGAGAAGGTGGTCTATTTACAAGGGTTCAGATGGATTTTGTGGAGTTGCCCCCATGTAATAGGTTTAGGTATGTTCTTGTAATAATCTGTTTGTTCTCCCAATACGTGGAAGCTTTCTCCACAAGGAGGAATGATGGGCTGACTGTTGCCAAACTGCTTTTACGTGAGATAATACCGCGTTTCGGTTTCCCAGTGACGATCGAGACAGATCGCGGACCTCATTTCCAAAACGAGCTCATGCAGATCTGTGAAGCTCTGGACATTCGCCAGAAGCTACATTGTGCTTACAGACCTGAGGCTTCAGGGGAAGTTAAACAGGTGAATGGAACAATTAAGAACAGAATTTCAAAAAAGTGTTTGGCAACAGGACTCAAGTGGCCAGATGCTTTGCCGCTTGTTTTGATGACATTGAGAAGCATTCCTGACAGGAAAACTGGACATTGAGAAGCATTCCTGACAGGAAAACTGGACTAAGTCCACACGAGATTTTGATGCGTAGGGTGATGAGGCAGGCCTATGTACCTGTTGCTAAGTTGTTGACAATTAATGATGACATCATACTGGATTACTGCAAAAATCCGTCTGATGTGGTAACTTCTGTGCTCCACCAGGTGGGAACTGATTCAAATTCCAAAGAGAAAAATCCAGCTCATGATCTGGTCCCTGGAGACTGGGTTCGAGTGAAAGTGCATCGCAGAAGAAACTGGTTGGTGCCTCGGTGCCAGAGACCACGCCAGGTTATTTTAGTCAGTACCACTGCAATCAAGTGTGCTGGTCTGAAGAGGTGGGTGCATGCAAGTCACACCATTCGTGTGCCTGCACCTGAATACCCGGACGACGGTGAAAGTACAACTGACTCTGATTCTGAAGCTGAACCAGAAAGAACTCCTGATACTGAAGATCGACAGGAACGTCGACATCTGGAGGTATCAGAAGCCAATTCTGCGTCTGATGGTGAAAGTGAAAGGGAGATTGTGGAGATACCAGATTCTGAAGATCAATCTGAAGATCGAGAATTGGTAAAGACTGACACTAGTAAAGACGCAAAAGAAAGTGAAGACAAGGCTGTTGAAGAGGAGAAAACTGAAGAGCAGTCTGAGAACTCTGAAAGCAGGAATGGAAATCCTGAGACTGGGGAAGAGGAAGTAACTCACGATAAGGATGAGATTCCAAGTACCAGTTTTGAAAGTGTTCCTAACAGAGTAACAGAAAAGAAAGCCGAACTTGATGAAGAAAAAGGCATTGTGAAAATTATAATCAATGACACAGTTGAAGACACTGAAAGTGAGTCTGATGACAGCACAGATGAAACTGCATTGAGGAAGAGTCCAAGGAAAAGAGCTTGGAGAGTGGAGCATAACACAGTAGAGCCAAAGAATAAGAGAGTCTGTAAAGGAGATAATTGGCCTAAAGAAACTGATGGACTGAGATTCAAACTAGTGAACAAGGCAAGAGAGCCGGAAGAGCAAGTGAATGAGATCACTAGCCAGAAAGAATCACTGGGAAAGAAAATAGAAATTGTCCACAGGCCAAAAAGAGTAAGACGACCGAACCAGAAGTACAAATCACCTGAGTGGACATACATCGTCCTACCTCCCATTGTTGAAGTCAATAGCAGCCAAGAAAACCTGTACTGCCCAAAGATGATTGGGAAAAGTGAGCAAAGAAGTCAACTTAGGGGAAAGTGATAGGTGCTCAAAGTATATGGTAAAAAGCCTGAAGTCCTGTGAGACGGATATTGTAAATATAGGAGAGGTCGGAGTTGACATAAGGTCGAAGAAAACTTGTTAGAAAAACTAACCATAGTGTAACTTAGAATAGAATTGACACAAGGTCGAAGAAATCCTGTTAGGGAATTGTGTGTTGTGTAACTCATTGGTGACGCTAGGTCGAAGAAATTGTGTTAGAGTAAATGGCTACTAGTAATCACAAGACAAAATGCTCTATTTTTAGAAAATGGTGTAGATGCTGTTCTATATGTATGGGATTATTGATAATATTATGGGTAATTTTAGCTATTGTTATTCCTTTCCAAGACAGTTTAACGAAGTTGAAGCCAAATGTGAGTTTAAGTAAACAAAGTGAGAAAGTGGAAGTTTGTGAGACCCATGTGTATAAACCAGAGATGCATCAGGATAAGTCTATAAGTGACTTTACGAAGAAAACATTTTTAAAATGATTATTTGAGTATGTTAAAACCATGAATGTCGATGATTGTTAGGTTTGTGTAAAATTGCCTGCATCAGTGTCAGAAGGGGTGACCTATCACCACCTTCCTCTCACATATGGAGTGACCTGTAGCGTAATTGCAAGCTTGTTTTATCAGACTGGGAAATTGGAATATCACTATTCCAATGTGGATGAAATCTTTGCTAAACTAAAAATTGATAGTGCATTGAACAAAAAGAAACCTGCAAAAGTGATGGGAGAGTATTTCTTAGAAATAGATGAGCTGACACACGAGTATTGCTTTAATAACAATTTGACATGTAAAATGAGAATTGAGGAGAGAACCTTCTTGAATATGGTTGAAGAAAGGAGGGTTGCTTACAAACAAAGTGAGAAAGTAAAACATGCGAAATCTAAATAGTGGACATTTAATTAATGATGAGAATTTTGATGATAGAAATGTGAATGTGGCTATAAACATAGATACTCCAATGTTAGGGAAATTATGTATAAGAAGAGACAATACTATGTATGACAGTTATTTTGTGGGTGCGAGTCAATGTAAAGATACCTATCGAATTATAGGGGGTTGGGGATTTAAAGGAGGAGATGATCCTGTCTTTCCGGGAATCTATTTCATTTGCGGGAACAGAGCTTACTATAGGTTACCTGACCATTGGTATGGGACCTGTTACGTTGGCTTGGTCTTTCCTAAAATTGTTCATGTAGATAGAGATACTAATGGAAAGCATGAGATAGGCAAAACCTTAAGTCGTAAAAGGAGAGAGAGTGTGATGGAAATAATAGGTGATGTCTTCGGAGCACTAATACCAGCAGTGGGGATTTCGTCTAAAGCAAATAGAATTCGAAAATTGTCCACAATAGTTGATAGTCCGTCAACAGACACCACAGGAGGATTCCCGATGGTTGATACTGAAATGGTTGCCATGAGAGCTATGGTAATGCAAAATTGACATGCCCTTGATATAATTTTAGCAAAAGAGGGAGGAGTCTGTGGGATTTTGAAAGTGCAACATTGTTGTACTCATATCCCAGATAAAAGCCAAAATCTTGAGAAGTATATTACGAACATTAAAGATTTACGAAGAGAAATTGAACCACTGGAGGCTGAAGATGTTTTCGAAAAGTTAGGTAGTAGTTTTTCAGCAGTTAAGCATTGGTTTCAATAAATAGGTAGTTCAATTATAGGTAAGATACTAATTCCAATAACAATCTTAGTGATACTGATTTTCATGATAAGGTTGTGCTGTATATACAAAAGGTAGAAGAGATTTTAGAAAGGCAATAAAGAAGACAATTCAAGAACGGAATGCAAGAGAAAGAGAAAAGAATGAAATAGAAATGGAAGAAATTAGAGAAAAGATTTTCAAAGAGACAAAAAGAGAAAAATACTAGAGTGTAGATTGTACTACTATGAAGAATTCGAAACAAGTTCTGCTAAATTTTACAAAATGTTGAGAGATGTTTGGTGATAGAATCACCAGATGAGGGAATAGATGGAGCGAGGTGGCAAAGCAAAATGTTTGTGTACCCCTTGTGAAATTAATGTCCTCTAACGTTAACATTTACTAATGGTGTGTTGTGGTGAAATAATTAACAATAGTATAAGATGCACACATATGAACACGTGGGAATACTAATTTTGCCTGCATAAAGCAATATAATTAACTAATTTGTACTGTTATTGTGATGTCAATTAATGCACAGCTTAAATATAAATAAACATCATGAATAGTGAGGTGGGAGGTAAACAGAAGGGCTTTAGTTCTATATTTAACATGAATTTGTGTTTATTTCTACGATAGTTCCAAAAAAGGGCTCTGAGGCCTAGTGAAAACATGGCTGCTCTGGTAAACTGCGAGTGAGTGCTGGACTGCGCATGCGCGTCCAAAGCCTGCAAGTGAGAGGGAGCTGCCTGTGCTCGGATGGGAAGTTCAAGGCCGCTGTACCCTGGAAGTCAGGATGGTTGCCAAAATATGGACACTAGAGTGTTCCGATCGTGAGAAACTATGGCATAGTTGGCAGTCGAGGATGTGCCTAGGCCAAAGACTTTCCTAAACAATGAGCTTTTAATAATTTGCTGATTCACCGTGAACACGATGCTGTAATGGTGAGGAGATGCTCACCCGCCCCAAATTTGTCCAATCAGAACCCGAGTTGGTGATGCTAGATACTTTTTAGATAGATTAAGTTAGAGAATTAGTGTATAAAAAACCCTGATTTTGCTTCGAAGAATGCTCCTTTTCGATTTCATCTCGAGGTGATGTCCAATTGCAGATAGATTCCTGGATATAAGACTCTTTGAATTATTTCTTGTTTTCTTTGCAGGACTAAAGGATAAGATGAGGGCGTTAGTTAGGGATGCTAGGAGAGAATGAATTTGGGACTATCTGTTCTTTGCTAAACTTCCCACTGAACTTTGAAATAAATGTCTATTTTCCGAGCTGTTAAATAAAATGATCATTTTGAAATAAATTTTCTTAAGATTTTTGAATAAAGAATTAATAAGTATCTAAATGTCAGACATGCTAAAAGTTTGCTTTTAATAAAAATTAGATAAATGGAAAATTAAAGCTGGTCTTGTATTTTCCTACGCCTATTTTTCTTACTAGCAGATCCATTGCCACTATGGTGGTGTGTCTGAATAAAATTGACATTTGTTGGAAAACCATGTTAAATCATTTAAAACTGCAGGTGTAAATAATAAATATTTAAAAATTAGGTTTAGACACTCCGCCAATGTTACTGCATTACTCCTTTGTGTTTCACCAATCCCTGAAGTAGAGTTAAAGTAATAAAAAAAAAGTGTGCAGTGTTATGGGCCCCACTGGTGAATTAATGTGTGACTGGACATTTCAGGGAAACGGTGATGCTGGTTTAGAAATTATTTCTGGAGTACCGCTGCAACAACGGTAGTATGGGATCTGGGAAGGATCGTGTTGAACTTAGGAGGAGCTCTAGAGTATCCGTTACTCCCAAGAGGTTTCGGGAGTACGTTTGTTTTGTTTCACATCTTTATTGTATTATGGGTTTTTTTCTATTTACTTTTATATATTTGCTTTTGTAACAAAAAGAAGAAGGGAAGATGTGTAGTATTTGTATTTCTTTGTATTCCTAAATGAGAATGTTCCTTCATGCTGCTCCGTGGAGAGGCATCTTCTGCCAGAGTTCTTTTGGTTGCTTAATGATGGGATCTTGGTGAGAGGGATTCTGAGAATGTTTGGATTGAAACTAAGGGACGGTTTGATGTTTGCTGTACATGGTGGGGCTGTCTCCTGCTCCACAACCGTGTAGCCAACTAATAAACCTCTTTTGCCTATCTACGACCAGCATCATTACTACAGTTTCCTCCACTTTTTTTTGTTTTTGCATTACTTTTTCAGGATTAAGAGTTCCTCCGACAACCATAGAGCAGGTACTTGAGTCCGTCAGCTTTTGTGTACTCTCTTAGGAATTAGCTGTTCTAGGGAATTCTCAATCCAATTTTTAAATGCAGAGTACATATTGGCTATCTCTCCTTTTATAATAGGGACCAAGCTAGATGGGGTAGATTCTCAGTTTTCAGCATCCAGTTTTGCCAAGGTTCGGCATGGCCTGGAATACTCTGTGTGTGCAAGTTTGATTACTTTTTTTAGATGGAAAGGTATCCAATAGTTGTTTGACCAACATACGGGAAGGGGAGGTTCTGGTCTTAGCTGACGTATGTTTCAAAAAATCGGATCGAGTAGATGACGTTTTTTATGAGTAGGCAACGTCACTCTTTGGGTGAGCTGAATGGCCTTGAGATCATGCATTAGGTAGTTTACAATGGTGGTTTAAATCTCCCTGTACTAAAATGTTTGGCTTGTGCCTGCTTTTGTCTGCCACTAAATGTGGCAGTACCAGTAAGAATTGGGAGGTCAGATTTTTTTTTTAAATGACGGCCACCCTACCCCCTTATTTATTTTGCCATCAGAATGAACTATTGTATGATCCTGTGGGAGAGTGACAGTAATATATGGTGTGGAGTCTTCTTTCTGACAGATTTGCTTCAAAGATAACAGATATGGCTGAAATTCCTCAGTTGCAAATGTCTTTTATCGGTTCGACGTACTTAAGTCTTCCCCTTCGGGTGGGCTTTGGAAAGGCTTTGTGGTGATTGAAACAGGTATGCAGTTATCATGGCGTTTTTGTTTCTTAGGAGCTAATTCATTAGCTATTACTTTCACTGGCGGCCCATAGCTCTAGGAGGAAAAAGTGCCTTTGTAATGAGATCACTATGCGGTAGGATTAAACAGTATAGCTGTGTGACCCAAATCAATGCATGATTGATGGAAACATCTGGGTTTCAAGGAGTTATCCTTCCTCAATTACAGTCATTAATTGCTTGGAAGCATATGTTAGCATGTAAAATAAACACAGCAGGCAGAGTATGGTGTAGCTATTGAACATCATAAAACACAATTAACTCGAGAGGAAGCAGGTAGACAATAAATAAGACAATTAACCAATGGATCTGACACTAATGACCTGAAAAAGGCAATTCAAGCACTAGATACAGGAGGGTTGGAGTAGATGCAGCAACCTGTAACACAACTACATATGCCCTATTTAGAAAACTAAGTTATTGACCAGCACTATTGTTTATGTATTTCGAGAACAAAAAGGCAAAGTGCAACTTGAGCATGCACCAATCACTGTATTATTACAGACAGGTGTTCATTCCAAGGAGCACAGTGATTAAATGGGCAAATATTCTATCATCCAGTAGAAGAAATTTCTGGGAGGAGAGAGAGAGACTATGAATGATTAGGCAGTGGCACTGGTCTTTCCTCTTCATCACAGTTGAGTTCTTCAGCAAAGGGTCTAAATGTGAAATCAGTATGCAGACACCTAGTCTTCTTACTGTTCACCTGTCTTTCTGTGTGCCTGCTAGTGTATTATCTATCCATATGTCGGTTGCAAGGTACTCTATTTATTTTTGTTTGCCGTCTATACGCGTCAACCTCTGGTTGGTTGATGTGTCTTTTTTATTATCCCCGAGACCTCAATAATCTCTACCATTCCTCTTTGTTAGACCCAAATTTATCAGACTGTCTGATAACCCTTGATTTGTAACTGTATATCTCATACCCTCTCTGGCTATTTTGCACTTGCTTCCTCGCTGCCTACCTGATTCTTAAGGTCAGCTTCTAACTACTGCTCTACGCCAAAGATCATTACAGTTATAAGTCTCTTTCCTCATTTTCTCATTTTTAACAACCTTGTCACAAATCTGCCACTTTGAGTTGGCTTTAAAGCAATATAAGGGCACTAAATAGACCCAACATAATACAGCTATTGGTCTCTCTAAACAAATGACTGCAAATGTTGATGCTCATTTGTCTGCTTTACTATGTAATTATAACTACGTTCTCGCTTTACGCCAGGCAGCATACTGCTCCACAAAAAAACAAAGATTGTGATTAAGGCAGTATTATTGGGATTAGTTTTGTTTGCTCAATCAAACCATTCCATGCACTCACTACAGTTTCTTTGAAGTGGATTAAAGTAACAGGACTTAGGAGTGATCATTGTTTGGAAAGGGAGATACGCGAGTTCATGCAGCTGTTAGATGGGATTAAATAGATGAGCTACAGGAGAGCAGGTGGTGATATGTTTCAAGGTGCAACCTTCCGAAAAAGGAACTTGTTTGATCTTAGAAACGAGATGTGGGCAATTTGCAGAAATACAGTGCTAGAGAGTAAAACAAACACACGTGACTTAGAAAAGGATGCTCTGAGAAAAGAGTTGTGTAGAGAATGGAATGTAAAGTGAAAGCCACTTAAAAAGGTATTAGGAGATGTAACTTAGTTTTAAGTAAAGGTCAGTTTTTGCTGCTGGATTTTAGGAATACATGGAAGTTGTTTGAGACAGCGGGCAAACTGACGATGCAAGACAGCATGAAAAAAACATAATTTGCATGTGAAATAGCGTTATATTAGGTGATTAGGCACTATATTAACATGACCAGTCTTTCCTCTGCTAGGCTACCATAAGATCACTGCTTAAGCATGGAGAGCTGATCATCTCTGAGGACGGAAGCGTAAAAATGGTTTGACACAAATATTGAATAGAGAATCTACAAATGCTGCACCGGGTGTCTACTGCTGTTCAGCCTCAAGTAAGCATCTCAGATTCGATATGGCACAAGATGATGAGCGAGGACAGCTACCCAGAGTGAAAGATCCGATGGCCAGAATCTGGGTGGGCAAAAAGATTTTGCCTCTAGTTAAGTTTTGTAGGGAAACTTGGCAGAGCTGTCCCCTATGTCCTCTGTTATTTGTACCAGCTGTGGAGCCAATAGCAGATAAGTCGGGGGCACGGCGTCCACCCATTATTTTCACAGGGTGGACGCCAAGAAGTTGGGCCCCACAGAAATATGTTGAACTTGTCCCAGTGTAAGACACTAGGACTCGTTCAGCAGCGCCTGTATGTTGTCTGCTTTCAATTCCCAGCATTAAACGTGCAGACAGCGAGGGAGCTTTTTTTCACCTCCATCTGGGCCGAAGTTCAGTGGCCATCGGGCCTCCTTATGTTTGAACATCCTGACTGGAGGCGGCCTGGAACCTCACACTTAAATGTAAATGCCACAAAGGCATACAACTTTTTATCTCTTCACAGGTACTTAGAGAGAGAGGCATGGTTTTGCTTATGTTTAGTCCCTTTATATAAGAGTTGCATGCATGCATTGGAAATATGTCAGATGTGCTGGTCTGTCTCAGTATTTACACAAATAACAATTTCAATAGCATTATTCGATTTCTTTTATAGTGTTACCCAACCCAACGCAGGGTGTCAGAGCTCTTTACGTAACATACACATTATACATTGACAATAAATCATGCATGTGTGTAAATCAATGTACAAGATAAGTTATATGAGACTTGGTTACAAGGTGTAAGAGTCACATGTCCTTCATAGCTCACTGTGCTATAATACAAGGATTACATTTTATGAATAGGATCTCCGCGTTAAAAGCAGTAACCCTCTTTACTATCTACATAAAATAAAAGTCCGTCATCTGCACGTTATGTGATGTGCTTTACAGGAGACACATTAACTTTATAGTACTTTGGTACAAATGTGGGACTTCACAAAACACAGATCTCTCTAACAAATGTGTTAAACTCCAGTTATCTCACCATTAGTACTATTCCCTGAGATTTACTGGTACCTTTACAGCAGACATCTTAACCCAATCTAATATTTTAAAATGTAGCCTTTCTCAACCAATTGAGCAAAACAGATCTACTGTCATGCTTCTCCTTGAGGCAATTTCTTTGAGGCAGGGCTTAAAAAAATAAGTGTATTAGTTGATGTTCAGATTTTGTGCCGGGATTGAAACACTTTTTTAGCCACAACTCCGACACCAAATCTCATTTGTTAAAACACATAATGCGCTTAAATGTACTCATTATATACGTGTATCATATGTGTGAGGTCTTAATATCTGATATCACTTTTTGTGATGTCACTTCCTGTGATGTCACATGCAATGTCATGACATCACGCGCTGTGCTGGCACACATCATGCCTTAACCTGGATAGTCCCCCCACTTCTTTTTTTAGGACTTGAGTGGACTAAGAGGGAGAGGCTGGGGTATACCGCTGGCTGATAGAGTTCATGTTGTCACCTTAATACGCGTATTACTTGCGACTTTATGTACACATGGATGTGTGTATATATTGTATGCCATCTATATTAATGTATACATGGATGTTGTGTTCCTGCGTGTATGGTAGCGTTAGCTTTATTATTGTCTGCCTTTCATCTGCACTGCTTGCTGTTTTGATGGGAGGGGGTGGGGGTTATCTGTAAAGCGTACACTGTTTTAAAGTTAAATTGAATTATACAGAATAAGCCACGTACTGCATGCTCTTTAATGGTAGATGCTTACCTGTGGGATTGCTTCTTAACTATAGTTACATTTAAAATGATTTGGATATGCCATTTCATACCCATGAATTTGCCAGATGAATTTCTTTTTGCTAACTCTACAACGCTTCTTACTGCGAAATAATGATTTGGCACCGCCCCTCCCCCCACCACACCAAAAATCCAACATTGAACAAGGCGATGTTGTGGTGCTTCCTTACCGGCCAGAATGGCCTTCCCCGGGTGGGTAAGCTTGGGTTTCCCACCCCGCGCGGGAGAAGGGGCCGAGGCCGCGGCTAGGGTCCCGCGCGCCGCGGAGGGGCGGGCGCCACAGGGACCCTCGGAGATGCTGAAGGGCCGCACCAAGGACGACATGTCTCCCGGTACTGATGGGCATCCGCGCGCCCGCATAGTCTGAGGCGCCGCGCTCATTGACATGACCCCCGCCCACCAGTGCTTCTGATTGGTCCGCCTAGATAGTCCCCTTGTTAAAATTCATGCTGCATCTAACGGTGCCAGAGCTTCAGGCCACACCTCCTAAATGTCATTGCTTTAACGAATAATACATATTCATGACCACAAATTGTTTCTGAAGAACGCCTGACCAGTGGGTGTTGGAGACTGGGCTCCACGCGGCTGTAATAATATAATCTGATTGGCGGAGAACCTCGAGGGAGGGGAGGGGTTGAACGAGAAGAAAATGACAGCGTGTGACTTGCGTAAAGTAAAGCAGGTGGTGTCCTCAAGCTGATAAACAAAGACCAGATAAGGTTGCCGAAATGGGAATGAGGCAACACGACCCTCTCGGCACAGCCCATTCTCTGCAGCACATTAGGTGAACGGCCATCTTGAAGATTTTTTATATCCGTAACACCAAGTGGCGTATTTACGCAAAGGCAACGTCTTTTAAAAAGAAGAAATAACAATCCAAGACACGTCGATGACGCATTTTCAAATAATTATGATTCGTTTTGATTTTAGTTCCATGATGTGTAAATAATTAAAATTTGCTGGAAACGGTGTATATTTTAACACAGTGAAGACATGCTTTTCCTAATGTAGTGACATTAGCTTCCAGTAAGAAATGTCAACGTTCGAAGACGGGTGCGGCACGTGCTAATCCCTACGTATGGTTTCAAAATACTACATTGTGCGGTCAATTGCGCTCTACAAGCTCTCCTCTGTAAGCGATGTTGAAGAACGCTAATTCTGTTTATTTACACCAAATATGGCCGCTGCCTGGACGTGACACAAAGATGACCGCGTGGTTCAGTTCGCCTCATTGACCCGCGGCTCTCTCAGTTAAAGGTGAAGTCAGGGGATAGACGTCTATTCCATAAGCGATCTTCAGCGGGAAGTTCACGCATGCGCAGGAGCAGCAGCAGGCAAGGCCGCGTTCTTCGTTAATTTGGATTGCGCGCCACTTTTTTTTATTCGACTTTAAGAAGCCCCTGAAAGTTCGTTTTAAAAATTGTAATTGAATATTCATTTTTAATGGGTTTGCTGGTTTAGTTCTCATAAGCGTAAACGCTCATGTTTTCAAGAAAAAGTTTTAGTTATTAGGTTACCCTGAGTTTGTGGAGGTGCTTGGGGAAAAGTCTCGATAAAAGACCTTTTCATGTAAAAATAATAGATTCTCGATGTTTTCTACGTATCTACCTTGCGTTGTAATTTGTCCCACGGCTCCGACTCAGCTTACTTTTTTTGTAATAGCCCATTATTTAGTAATATGAGATTTATGACCAAGGCAAAAAATATGCGTGGTTACGAGATTATAGTTGTGAGCAAGCTGCCTGTTTACAGTCAGAAACTATCAATCAATCAGTTAGACAGTACTTGTAGAGCGCGGCTAATCACCACTGGTAGTATGTGGGCGCTGAGGTATTGCAGGTCTTTAGTCGAAGAGCCAGGTCTTGAATCCCCTTCTTAAATCTGCGAGTGAAGGAAAGGTACTCAGGTGGAGGGGGAGGTCGTTTCAGGACTTGGTGGCAAGGGAAGAGCAGGAAGAACCTCTGCTGTGGCTTCTGCGGAAGTGGGGGATGTTGGTGAGGGAGGCGGAGTGAAGCTGTCTAGTGGGTTGGTGTTCCTCATCATGGAGGGCTTTGTAGGCGTGCTATGGCATCTTAAACTGACATCTCTTCTTGACAGGTAGCCAGTGGAGGCTTCAAAGGTGTGGGGTGATGCTGGACCGTTTTGGGAGGTTGGAGATGAGTTTGGTTGTAGCATTCTGTATAGTCTGAAGTTGTTTGATGAGTTTGGAGGTTGTGCCGGCATAGAGTGCGTCTCCAGTTGTTTGGTGATGAGGGCTTGCATGACTGGTCTCCTGGTATGGATGGGGATCCACCCGAAGATCATTCAAAGCATGCAGAGCATCCAGATTTGGTGCATAGTGCGTTGACCTGGCACTTCGTTGTGAGTTTGCTGTCTAGGATGATGATGGGGTTGCAGGTGTGGTCCGTGGGGGAAGGTGTAGGTCAGAGTTCGGAGGGCCACCACAGTGAGATGCTCCTCCCGAAGGTTAGCACTTCCATATTTTCCATGTTGAGTTTCAGGCTGTTGGATCTCATACAGTCAGAGGCACGTGTCATGTTCCTAAAGTTGATTTTGGTGGTGATGGGATCTTCCGTGAGCGAGAGAAGGAGTTGTGTCCTCTGTGTAGGAGATGATGTTGAGTCCATGGGTGCGAACAATGTCGGCCAGTGGTGTCATGTACAAAAATAACAATTGGTTCTGTCGGGTGAGTATTATTTCGTCTATCAATTGAACTAATCAAGAGTCTATTCATTGAAAGACCAATTAATCATAATAAACACAAACATAAAAATTATGGGGTATTCTAAGAGCTTTTTTAAATTGCATTATTCATAAATACCCAAATTACATTTGCAGGGCTGTCAAAAGCGCACAGTGAAATATAGCATGTGGCAAGGTGACATTTGGTGCTCGGTGAAGTGATATTGTGTAATATATACAAAGTGACTGGGGGAGGGGAAAGAATGGATTTGAAAGGCCAGAAAAACAAATATTTCAAGTAGGTCTGCGGACTGAATAAATAAGTCTCATTGCAGAGTCTTTAAACTGGTCCTAGGGATATTTGTCGACATTTCAACCCACGGTCTGCACTATTGTGAAGTAAGTGCTGATCTTCATCAGGATGGGGACAAGGAAATGACAGCCTAAGGAGGCAATGTGAAAATCCTGGTGCAAGGTAGAACTGGCAGAAAAGGTCTATACTACTTACTTGAAAATGTTGCACGAATCTCTCCAAAAACACTTCAGGCGATATTCTTTCAAGGACCTCTGCTCTGCAAGAAATGTACCACACAGAATAGACAGAACTTTGTTTACATTGCACTACAAACACCACACGTTTCTGGCAGGCAGATAGAAGCTAAATAGCTAACAACACTTCCAACTGTCTGCAGACTGGTTCCAGGACATTTCACCACAGTGCATGCACCAACGCACTCTAAGCGCAAGCATTTGTCCCGCGGTCATATCCCCATTATGTTTATTAGTCCTGTTTCTCTCCCACAATGTCCAGCGTGCATTTCTTGTTTTTTGTTACTGCTCTGCGATGTTGTTTTGGTAGAGCAACCTGGTGGATGGTATGAGCGAACAGTGACCCAATGTTAACCGAGCTTCTGCTGACTACCTTTTTTCTGTTTTGTGTTCTTTAACGAGGCTGCTGCTGTTTTTCTATTGTTACTAGAACTAGTTTCTTGGGGGCACAGATGATTTCTTCATGTTCCATGGTGGTTACTGTCTTCTGTAGATGGCTAAGCTTTTTGTGTGATGTACTCTGTTGTGTGACGATGAGAGATTAGCATTTTTTTCTGTGGACATTAGTCCCCAATGACTAGTTCTTAATTTACACTGTTGCATTCACGTGTTAAGGTAAGAATTGCAAAAAGATGAAAAGGGGTTCAAATAATTAAAACCAGGAGTGGCCAGCACCGGAGCAAGAATGGGACTCCGAGATAAGCTTTTTCGGATGACCCCCGAATGGCCAACAACATCATTTCAGAGACCCAGATTTGGAGAGAGTGCACACAGAAAGAGTGTCATGGGCAGGTCTTTTTTTGGCGACGACTTGTGAGTCTTCTTGTTCTAAAGATATACCTGCTGCTCCTTGAGGCAATATCTGATTCCAGAATAAACAGAAAGCCAGAAGACTAACCAGAGAGCAGATGCCTAAGCAAGGAAAAAACTGAAGAACAAAAAATCCTTCCTGGATGCAGACAAGGACATGGACGTGTAGAGGATCAAAGCAGAAAAAAGCATCCGACAATTTCTAACAGGAAAATAGACAAACTCCGACAGGAAAATTCGCAAGACCCAGAGTGACCAAAGCAAAATCATGACAAACAGGGTGCTAGCTGACTCCCAAGTTAAATAACAAAATCTTCCTCCATAGGGTTATAAAATTGTGGGTAGTTCATCCACACTATACAATTAGTTGTCCCGCAGAATATGAAACATCGCGGCTGTGAGAAGTTGGCCTGATATATGATGTTCACTAGTTCTAGTGACCACCTTGTATCAGTCCAAACAACCCTTATGGTGATTGGTTGTAAGTCAACCTTATAGACCAGCTATCCTAGTGGTAGCGTGGACAAAGCACTCTTAGGCTAAACTCTTTTGGCATGTGAAGCCAGCTGTATTACCACATGTAACCCCCTTGAACACCAAGTGAAAGGACACCACACAGGATATATATTCAATATATATATGTATTTATTACTACAAATAGTCCCCTGAACTCTTTATGAGCACAGGAGCAAACACGTTAAAACAATACAATTGATAAGTATACAAAAGTGGCACAAATATTGATAGGCCCGGGTGGTCCCTAAAACCATATACTAAAGAAGTGGTATAAGTACCACGAGTCGAAAGGAAGTAAGGCCTAGGGCCTTGGGAATCGCTGGGGCTATGCTGTACTAACGCAAATTAGGAACTAGGAGGCCCACGGGATCTGGTTTGCAGTGCACTAAGTTAGAAGCAGTTTTCATTGAAATCAATGGATGCGTAAAAGTTAAAAAGGTGAAGGTAGGAAGTCTTCCGGTCAGTCTAGAACTTAACCCTTTGGAATCTGGACACTAGGAGTGTTAAACTACTCGGGGGCACCGGAGTGCCAGCGTTACCTCACCCACAGGAAGCGGGTGCAGTGGAGCCAAAGTGTGTCGGGATTCTGCAGGAGTTCAGATGGAGCCTTGGAGTGCTGATGCTGCAGGCGACCTGATGTGAAGAGTTCCGGTGGATCCAAGGGTGGATCTGAAGAGGTGAAGACCTGAAAGCAGAGGGGACAATGTTCACAGTCACTAGCCAGTGACCGGCGTGGAACCAGGAAGGAACCAGGCGTTGTCGGGTGCCAACAGGTGATGCCGTGAAGCTTGTCTCTTCAGCAGCGTGGACTAGGCGACGATGATGATGACCAGGAGTCACTCACGAGCTGTCCCACGTTAGCTCTAGTTGATGGCGGAGTCGGCCTCTTGATTGGAGCAAACAGGCCTTGGCTAATGCAAGCCACGCAGGAAACAGAGAAGGCTTCTCACTCTAACCAGCAAGGTCAGAGGGGTTGCTGCTTTTGGGAGCAGCAAGGGCCAGTCTGGAGCAACCAGACCAACGGTGGAAAGTTGTCATTTGGTCGCCAAAATGGCTACTAGCCAACAGACTAGCAACCAGATAGGCGCGTCGAGTGGAACAAAGCAGAAGGCCCCACGCAGATCTTGTGAGAGCTGGAGGGCTGGTCCTTGGTGCAAATATAGCTCGGTGGTGGGGCTTCTCAAGACCCCAAGCACAGCGATGAGGGTGCCTCAGGTGCTGCACAGTCAGCTTCTCGTGGACTTTTCAAGAGGTCCGGTCCCACGTCTCAGGTCGCCTCCACTCGTCTCAGCTTAGCAGGGACTGTGGATCGGGCTGTTAGATGTCTGGGAGTCTGGTTCTTGTCAGCCTCTGGGCTCGGGCTCCGGCGGGGGCAAAGCAGTCGTTGATTGCTGGATGGTGCGTGTGTTCACAGGGTGGCCACTCCTTGGCCACAAGGGAGATTCTTAAGTCTTCTGAGCAGCAGAACGTCGCAGGTCCAGAGTTTCTTCTTATGTAGTCGAATTTCAGGGTAATCTGCAGTCTTGGGACTCAGCTCCTACTTTTAAGCCAAATCCAGGGGCTGGACTACCTGCTAGGTCCCTCCTATGGGTGGGACCAGGAAGGGGGATGGTTACACCCCCTTTCCTTTGTCCAGTTTCGCGCCAGAGCTGGGGCTGGAGTGCCCCAGCACCGGTTTGAACTGGCCTATGCACGGGGACACATTGTGTGCCCCAGATATGTCTGATTCTATTCAGCCCTACCTAACCATATACACATAATCCTGTCTGGGATGGTGCTAGCACCTCCCAAGGCAGGAAATCCTTTGTCCAAGCCTCCCTCACTGGAAGGACTCCCAGCAGCAGGAGGGCAGACTTGTGTCTGTGGTGGCAGCATCCATTTTGTGATGCTGAGGCGCTGTTTAACTTTAACCGGGGTTCAGGTTCTGTACATGTCGTGTCCCTCTAGAAGGGTGGAATGCTACCCCCGTCACCAGAATTTGGCGAGGGGGTAGTATTCCAATTCGTATGACACCTTACTCGACATGTTTTGATAATGTCAAACCAGAGTTAGCATTTAACCGCGAGGTTCATAATGCACTTAAGAGTATATGGTATGACGCTATCAGGAAAAAGCTAAAGGACAGGGTTCCGAAAGCTGCACACAGGCTTAGCTCATGCTAGAGCACTATCTCACACATAACCAAGCACTCTGCCTCCAGGATTGATAAGGCCTGCCATAGGAGTGACTTATAGGTTACTGTGTGTCCTTGTATGTGTTAGATATAGAGATACTATATCTAAAGCAAAGGGTGATTACACCACCTTGCCCCAGCTGAGGGATCAGCCAGTTGTGTCAAATAGTAAGGCCAGGCCAGGGATGGCACAATATGTGCTCCAGCCCCTGGTAGGCCTTGGATGCACCTATGCCCTGGGTACCTAGGGTACACTGTACAGGGGCTCACAAGGGGATCCATGTTCCAATTGGTAAGGCACCTAAAGTGCCTTGGCATACATTTAGAGAGAGAACAGCAGGCTGTGGGTCTGATTGGCAGGCCCACAGCCACATTAAGTCATAAACTAGTGAAGCAAAAAGCAAACATTTGGGGTGACCATAGGATAGCAGACCCTACTCTTCTACAACGGCAATATGTCAATTCACATTTTCTTAGTATCAAAATTAAATAAGGTAGTCGCATAAAAACACATTTAAAAATTGTTTCCTTTTCTTTTAAATGTGGACAATACATGGACAAAGGCCCATGATTTTAGTGCGAGGCAAAATACAAATTAAATCTATAACATTGACATGGAGAAAATAGCAATAATTATCACGTGACAAAAACACATAAAGTCACAAGAGACAACAATGCAAGAAAAAGACTACACTGTAAAACGCCTACGCGCGTTTCGGTACAAAACAAACATATACACAGTTCCTTCTTCAGGGCGAAAATGTATAAGCCGGTATTTGGAGGGCCATCTGTATTCAATTGGAGCAACCACCGGATGTGTGGTTCAGCAAGCTCACAGTCCGTATATTTTGGGTATATGAAGAAAAAGGTACACCAATGTTTTCCAGGGGTCCGAGAATGTATGAATCAAAGGATTAAAGGCTCCGCTGGGGTCACAGTGCAAAGCTGTCACGGGTAGGTAATTGATCCTAAAGTCCCACTGGCAAGAGCTGGACTGAAAAATGCTGTCCCCGTCCGTGATTCAGAGGGAGACGAGTAGCCTGATGAAAAAATATAACAAGGTGAGTGGTGCAGCGAAAATGAGCCCGGGTCATAGGAGGGTGACTGGGGGAGAGATAAAGCAGGTCACAGCTCGATACAGTGATAGGGGTACGTAGTCCTCAAAGCCGGTTACGGACCCTGTAGCAGTTACAGGGCTGGATGGGGATGTTCCCAGGAGAGGGATATCAGTAGTGCTTCATAGCAGAGTTCTGGGAAAAAATAGCAATAAACAGTGGCGGCCTCTCTGTTCCTACCAGAAGCTGACTCCCTCCTTCTAGGCTAGCTAGAAACAGGAATAATTCAGAGGTTGACCTGGAAGTTCAAAAACCCTCATGAGGGATTGGGAAGTCCAAATGGAAAAGAATGGGAAATGTGAATTTTAACTGAAGTCTACCCAAATCCAGAACAAGCATTTCAATTTCTTCTATACTAGCAGCCCGTCCCGACGTTGTCCGGGTATGAATTGCTGCCGGCCAGTAGTATATTGTTTTGTAGGATTTCGTTTAGGTAGCATTTCTTATCTGTGACAGGCCTGTGAAACGCTCCGATTCACAGTGCACTGCTGATGCATTTGAGTGCGCGTTCAGTAGTGTGTGAACTCGAGTTTCCCTACTTTATTTTTCCTTGCAATATTATATAGCGCGAACTCGACAACATGGCATGAGCACAATTTAAATTACAGAAGAACACATTCATTTGTGATAGGCACGGGGAGACAAAGCGATTTGCCTGGAATCACAGGATGTTGAGCTGATGCCGAGATTCGAACGTAGCTCCCCAGCTCTAAAGTTCGCAATTCTAGAACTTGTGGCGGGAGGTGTGTCTTAAAGTGTATGTCGGTGCTGGCCATCAATGAGAGAGACCTGTGCATTTTTCAAATGGGTGGTGAAAAAATATGAGTATGTTGCTGGAGATGTGGGCCGCCGTGCCACCAATGTACTTACCAGGGAGGGTAAACACCCATTATTCCGCAACTTTCTTTCCGCATATCACTCCGCATACTTTCATTACGAAAGTACCATGACTCCGCAATGCCATTATAACGCATGGCATTACATTTTATATGCTTTTACCACGCATACATTTACAACGAATGCATGAATGGTAAAAGTGTCAGGGCCGTCCAGGATGCTCCTCAGGATTGGATCGATGCTATAAGGGGGCCCACCTCTAGATCAACCCAAGTCTGACTGTAATTGTGCCCAGACTGTTAAGGCGATCAAGCGGGGGAAAAAGTTGGGTCCGGAGGAGAACAGCTGGGCACTTGTAACCGTAACCTGTAATTACAGAAACAAGGAATAAGTACCACAGAACCCTAAGCTGGAACATCTACTACTTAACAAAACACTTGTTACCTCACCTGTATATCCCACAGGCGTGCCTGTATGAAGGAAGGATCTAAGGGCGGCCTCTATACCCCCTGGCTGTACTACTGGAAAATATAATACAGAGAGCATTAGATAACCCCCATGTTCCCTCCCCTCCTTGAACGTGAAATATTAGGCCAGCAATGAACACCTACCCAGGTGTAGGATACAGATAACCTAAAGTTGCCCCATATAACCAAATGAAAATAACGATCACATTCCTGGTAAACGGTGGTTGAAAACAAAAGAACTTTCTCCTCCGAGGAAATGCTTAGAAGATTAACCTCAGGGTGTGCAAGACGCGACTACCCCAAGATCTCTCCAACATTCCCTAGAATGTAAATAATCCCAAAGTTAGGAAAATAAAACATATGCCCAGCGTACAGTATTTATATGTATAGCGTCTATACAGATCCTGCTCTGTAGGCGCTTCAACAGTGAGTACTGAGTACTGAAAATGTAAGGCGGCACCTATACCCAGGTGTCCTGCGCAAACCGGAGCAAGACGCTCCCTGTAAGTATGCAACAAACAGTTTCCGTAAACACCCTAAGAAAGCAAGTGCCCCACTCGATCTGAAAACCTGTTGCTGGAATGATAACAGGACACGGGCGCTTCCTAAGCCCCTCCAGGTAATCCACACTCGAGCGGCAACACTCCAAAGCACACCAAGTTGTAGGCGCTTCCTAAGCCCCACCGGATATTCCACAACCGAGCGGCAACACTCCAAAGCACACCAAGTTGTAGGCGCTTCCTAAGCCCCACCAGGATATTCCACAACTAGGCTCCGAAAACCCAGAACGCTGAACTCGCACGCTGATGGCGACGTGTTCCTTCAACGCAAGCCGAAACTTGCCTCCGCCGATAACCAAGGATCCGGAAAGACGAGTCAATCATACACGAACCATACACAAGCAGGAATAATCGGCAGCGCGTCTTCCGCGAGACTTCCTGATAATCACTAGTCGCATCGAGTCATAGGAGCGCGCAGCGCAAAGGATCATGGGATATGTAGTTTCCCATTCCGTTTCTTATGATAGGGCAGGCAGTGATTTACCAGAGGTCGGGAGGGTGAATCGTGACAAAAAGCATGTTTTTTTATGTCTGGATAAGGTAAGTATGGGTATAGGGGTATATGTTTTAGGGTACTGAGGTATATGTTTTGGGGTGTTTGGGTATTTTAAGTGTTCAGATATAGTTTTGGGTTATGGGGTACAGGGGTAGTTTTAGGGATAGGCATGGGTTTTGGGGTACAGGGGTATTTTTAGGGTTCAGGGCTAGGTTTGGGTTTTGGGGTACAGGGGTGTTTTTAGGGTTCAGGGGTAGGTTTGGGTTTTGGGGTACAGGGGTATTTTAAGGGTTCAAGGCTAGGTTTGGGGTACAGGGGTATTTTTAGGGTTCAGGGCCCGGTTTGGGTTTTGGGGTACAGGGGTATTTTAGGGTTCAGGGGTAGGTTTGGGTTTTGGGGTACAGGGTTATTTTTAGGGTTCAGGGCTAGGTTTGGGTTTTGGGGTACAGGGGTGTTTTTAGGGTTCAGGGGTAGGTTTGGGTTTTGGGGTACCGGTGTATTTTAGGGGTTCAGGCTAAGGTTTGGGCTTTGGGGTACAGGGGTATTTTAGGGTTCAGGGGTAGGTTTGGGTTTTGGGGTACAGTGGTATTTTTAGGGTTCAGGGGTAGGTTTGGGTTTTGAGGTACAGGGGTATTTATAGGGTTCAGGGCTAGGTTTGGGTTTTGGGGTACAGGGGTATTTTTAGGGTTTAGGGATAGGTTTGGGGTACAGGGTATATTTATAGGGTTAAGATGGGCTAGTGTTTAAGGGTGTTGTGGTATTTCAAGGAGTAAAGGTGGGTTATGATTATGGGGTGCAGGGGTATTTAAAGGGAGCAGGGTGGGATTAGCACACACTATGAGACATGGCATGAAGGGCGGAACGTACCAAACGCCCCCAGCGTTTGTCACGCCCCCAGCACACGCCCACAGCACTACGCAGACACGCCCACAAGGGACTGCTTTGCTGGCACGGTTCCTTTACCTTTTAAATCTATATGGTGGGCGTCTGCATAGCCTATGTCCTTCTGCTGCAACTGCCTTTTCCAACGCTGTATTGGGTGTTGTAATTAGGGCTGTGGTTCCTGAGATTACCCGCCTCAAAGGTTTGGGCTCTCTATTATATTAGTATGGATGTATAAATGTAAAATTATAATTATGCTAGCAGCTCGTCCCGACGTTGACCGGGAGTAATTAGGCTTCAGGGCCCCCGCCCGCCCCGACGTTGTCCGTGGGTCCCCCGGAGCCTTCCTCCATATATTGCAGTATTATACCTCTATGTTTACTTTGTACGCTTTTGTAACCTGCACACGTAACTTTTTCCTCCTGCAATGCACCCTTTGGCTCACTTTTTTAATGCTCCGTTTGCTTCCTCTTGCTACCTGCACACGTCACTTTTTCCTTGTATACCTCTATGTTTACTTTCTACCCTTTTGTAACGTGCACATGTAACTTTTTCCTCCTGTAATGCACCGTTTGGCTCACTTTTTTTTAATGCTCCGTTTGCTTCCTCCTGCTACCTGCACACGTCACTTTTTCCTCCTATATCTCTGTTTACTTTCTACGCTTTTGTTACCTGCACACGTAACTTTTTCCTCCTGTAATGCACCGTTTGGCTCACTTTTGTAATGCTCGGTTTGCTTCCTCTTGCTCACGATTTTCATTTTTGCTTAATTTTTCCGCCGCTCACCGCTCCTAAATAAATAAATAAATAAATAAATAACCTACCTCATCCGCCTGTCCGCCGCTCCTCACCGCCTGTCTGCCGCTCCTCACCGCCTGTCCGCTGCTCCTCACCGCTCCTCCCCGCAACATGTCTTCCGTTCCTCCTCACGCTCCTGGACGCCGCTCCTCCCCATGCTCCTCACGTCAGGCACGCACTTCGCGGCCGGCGCTTCTTCCAAGAGACTACTTTTTTTTTCTCTGTACATTTTTTAAATAACGTATATTTATTACGTTTATATAGCCTATGTCCATCTGCACACCCTGACGATTACAACGATGTATCGGGTGTGTGGATTGGCGCTGTGGTTCCTGAGTTTACCCGCCTCAAAGATTCAAAGTTCTTCCTTTATAATAGTAGTATAGAGTTTATATAGCCTATGTTCATCTGCACACCCTGACGATTACAACGATGTATCAGGTGTGTGGATTGGCGCTGTGGTTCCTGAGTTTACCCGCCTAAAAGGTTCAAAGTTCTTCCTTTATAATAGTAGTATAGATAAAAAAATGGAACTCTGAGCACGATGTTACTTAGACTCTGCGCTCTGATCAGAACTCGCTCCAGCATGCTATGCCATCTTCAAGTAGGAATCAGCAGTTACCTTAATAGTAGTACAACATTCAGAAGGAGGAATAAAATCTGTAGAAACAATTTTCCAAGGTCTTAAAGGTTTTTCAAGATTTAACTGAAGTCCAGTTTTCTGCTCCAGAGAGGAGGCAAAAGCACTGCAGCACCTTTAAATAACACACTGTACCAACGTGCCCGTTTGGGTAGAAAGAGAACCCCCATTGGTTGACTGGGGGAATGCTGACCTTACCCCATATACATATCTGCCCCTTTGCCAGAACGAGTGGATTACCGAAGAAATCAGTCCATGACCGGAAACAGGAGAACTGGAGGAGGACTGTACCTTTAACGGAAAGAACACGGAGAACAAAGCCCCGCCCCTCGATGACGACATGTACATCGGATTTGGTAAAAACCAGGAAGGAGAGAGTCTGGTGTGTGATGACACCCCTGGAGACTTCGGCGCAGGCGCGTGGAGTGGAGGAGACGCGGAAGGAGTACTGACCACCCGGACCAGACGAGATGACGAGGGGAGAAAGCCAGGAGGCCAACGGACCTACGAAGCGCCGTGCCACACTCCCGAGGGAGGAGTGTGGCTGCAACAGGTACGGCAGCGGTTTGCGGGGTGGGTAGGGAGACGAGGGACCTCGGGTTCCTCAACACAGTAATACCGCGTGTGTTGTGGATTTCCCTTCCACTCCTAAACTCCTCTTAGTGTACATATCTACCTAGTGTATATAGACCTTCCCTATCACCGATCTTCACTCCGAAACACTACGTATTTAAATATCACCGCTTCACTGGTGTCCCTCACCCCCCCCTTTCCCTTTGGGGTATCAGACAAAGGACCGTGTCCCTGATAATCTGTTTGTCTTTCTTTGCACGTGGCGAGAACAAGCGGAAAGAAAGACCTGAAGAGCTCCCGAAGTCAGAGGGATTTAGGAAAAGGAGAAGACTGCTCCAGTAGGCTTCCCGCTAGGAAGCCTATATCAACCCTTAGCCATCACGGATCCAGCGGCATTCCAGAGAGACCGACTCACCACCCGCTATGAAAAGACCTTTTCCAAAATAAAACCTTACCTACCTCGATCTAGTCTCCGGCCCCTTCCTGGTACCACGCCACACACACGTAAAACAGCACTCCCAAAAGACAAGGCGATAAAAGAAGACTCCGCACTCCCTTAAGGCAAGGCAAGAAAACCAATTCAAGTGCATTTAAAGTGACACACACATGTGCAAGATCCAGTTGCATTTCTTCCTTTATTGTTGTTTCATTTGAAATTCATAAAACCATCAACCAACGCGTTTCGTCAAATGAAACCTTGGACATATCTTTATGTTCTTACCAAGAGTGCAAAGGTGCTACAGTAACCGGTCAAGTTACAACGAGCAGGACGCTGCGCTGCTTACCTGGCTTATCGTCCCTGTGGACATTTATCAAAGTGCACAGGAGGGTGATTAAATCCCCATACATCCTAAGGTTACTTATCATTGGAAACGCCATATAAGGAACTGGGATCTTTCCAGGATTTACTAACTGCATGTGTTGTAGCTTCTCTCCATTCTTCTTGAATTACCTACTTGACTCAGTTACTGCAACACATTTTTACTCTTGGCGAGAACATACAGATTTGGATCCTTGGCGAATAACTTAAAGGAATGTTTTCTGACCTTTGGATGTTTTTACACTGATGCTTCAAATTTTTTCTGCCCTGAAGAAGTCCATGGTTTCACTCAACGAAACGCGTTGGCTGATGTTTTTATGAATTTCAAATGAAGCAAAAATAAAGGAAGAAATGCAACTGGATCTTGCCAGAATTTATTCTCAAATTGTTTTATATCTTTTAGTAACATATCGCATCTTTATTTCATATGTGGTGCAGCTCTGTTTTTGCTTTTGTGTATAATATCTTCCTTGTGAGGGAGGCCTCTTCATGCAGAAGGTGTATACAGAGAAGTACGCGCAGGGATAAACGAAATATTATCAAATAACAATACATATATGGGTGAGTAATGTGAGGGTGCTTTGGTAGCATTCCAAGGTCCACTGTCCATTCTCAGGTGTTTCTGTATTGACCACGTTGAGAAAGTGTTGATATTGTACATCAATCTCAAGAAGTGAACAAAAGGTTCGATCTCATTATTCAAAGAATTCCTCAGCGGTTTCGAGTAACACAGTCACCTGGTCGACACTGTTTCATGGAATATTCAGATCCTAAAATAGTGTTTGCAAAGTCCAATTTTTTTATTGTGCTTAGCTAACCCAGAGATATTTAAAATAATGGATAGCATGGTGTTAATATCGAGTTTAGGCTTAAAATTTCTAAAACTGCTGCGTTTTCACATTCATAAACTAGTGGCCACCAATGTTACATCAACCACCTCTGTGGCTGCTGGAGATTCTTTATCCTGGACTGGAATTTCATGCTCTTAAGACCAGTCACCATCCATTTTGATGTTTGAGGCACTAAAATCAACTAATACTGGTACCAGGATGCAGTCTTTGAAAGTATTTAATCTTCCTCCTAGTATAAAAATATGGATGAGATTCTGGTTTTTCTGTTGAATATTAAATCTTTTTAGAAGACATTTAAGTAGGTCTCGGACTGGAACGATTCATTGTCCGTCTTCTCTGTGCCTTTCTTCATTATTTTATTGTATTATTGTATTGTAGGGTTTATTTAATAGAGTGCACTGTGACCAAAGGTGGTATCCTGGCGCTGAACTATTGTGTAAGATATAGCAGAAGGAAAGCTAAACAGTGGCCTCTAGTGGGGAAATAACCAAGTCTTCAGTGCCTTCCTGAATTTTTGTAAATCGATTTGAGAACGTAGGGAGGCCGGAAGTCCATTCCACAGACGGGCCTCGATAACCGTGAAGGTGCGTCCTCCTTGTCTAACTTTCTTGTACCTGATCTCCTGGGCAAAGTTACCATTAGAAGAGTGGAGATACCTGCAGGGGGTGTACTTTTTGATTTTATTTTGAAGATGTATTGGCCCTTTGTTATGTATGCCCTATGAGCAATACATAAAGATTTGAAAACTATTCTCTGCTTGATAGGTAGCCAAAGAAGCTCCTTCAAGGCTTCTGTAGCCGATGAATATCAGGGTTTGTTCGGTGTCAATTTGGCAGTAATGGTCTGAATACATACTAACTTTTTTAGAAGGTAACTGGGGGCTCCTAGCAACTGAGCGTTGCAGTAGTCCAACCTACTTAGTATTACCCCTCTGGAGATCAATGACCTGGCAGGAATAGCGAGCGGCAGGAATAACTTGATAAGAGCACGTATCAGAGCAAAACGGGGAACATCCTTTACGACGCAACTATTACCCCGCACTACCATTACAACGCTGTTGGATAGGGAATAGTTTAATTTTCTATCCAACACCTTCCCTACTATCCACGGGGACTGGAGTTGGAATAGAAAATTAAACTATTCCACTATCCAGCGCCCCCCAACGCAAGTCGTTTTAACGACTTGCGTTGTAATCCCCGCGTTGTAATGGCATGCGGGGTAAAAGCATGCGTTGTACTGACATACAACCGAGCAAAACAGGTACCAGTGATTTTATTCACTTGGTCTTCTAAAGATAATAATTGGTTGAGGGTCACACCCAAGTTTTGTACTGCCACAGGATTTCCCGGAGGCTTTTCCATGGGTAGCGGCCAGAAATTCTATGGTAGAGCCACCAGGATTTTGTTGGCGGAGCTGCAGAGAAATTCTGTTTTTATTTCCGTTCATCTTCAGTGAATTGTAATTCATCCAATCAAGGATAAATGTTGTAATTGGCCGTCAGTTTGTAAGGACCACAGAACAAGATCTTGTCAAATAGCAGTTCTGACAATCCCTGCAGGCGCATCCTTTAGTTCTACTTTTAAACCTTTCTAAAATAAAGCGTAATCATTGGGCCAATCCGATCTACAGGCCTGCCACTGGAGCCTGTGTAAGCGGGTGTTAGCGCCACTTATGAAAGATATGTTTCCCTATGTCTAAGGTCACTTAAAATCTGTAAGTCACTCCTACAGCAGGCCTTTCAATTCTGAAGGCAGGGCGCTTGATGGTAAGAGTGAGGGTGCCCCTACATGCGCACGACACCCCTACAGCCTTCGGAGTCCGTTCTCCCGGTTGTAAGTGAAACAACCATATAACATATAGAGGGGCACCACGTCATTACGCGATGACCATTGCAAAACTGTCTGTAACGAACCCTGTCGTGTTTGGTATCAAACATGTTGGAATCCTACCTCCACACCATAAACAGCGTGGGAGGTATGATTCCTAGCACTCTAAATATCCTCCGTTAGGCACTCAGTGTCCCGGTAACAGTCTTCTAGACGGAGACAGCCCAACATGGCTGCTGCCGACCAGAGACACAATTTTGCCCTCCTGCTGCTGAACCAAGCTCGAGCAGGGGAAGGCAGAACAATAGAAATCCTGTCAAAGGGAGGTGTGACCACCTCCCAGACAGGGTTTAGTTTATTGAGGCAGAGTGGGAGCGCTTGCCAGTGCCGCATAGTCTGCTTGCAGGGCACATTTGGTGTCCTCCATTCATAGTCCAGCTCAAACCAGTTCAAGGAACCATTGGCTCCCGCTCTGGCACGAAATTGGACAAAGGACAGGGGAGTATCCTCCCCCTTGTCCAGCCCCTCCTTAGGGAGAGACCCCTGTATCGTCCCAACCCTTTCCTTGGGGTATTTAAGGGCTTACCTTTTGGGTGGGTCCTTAGATTTGTCTTGGGATACAATACAATTCATATGTACCCACAAAAGAAGCTACTGTGAAGAGATCTATTCAGGATACCTTCTTTTGTGGGTACATATTAGGCTTGGAGGCCAGCTCACCCTGAACACCTCCTTGCCTCTAGTTCCCCCCAGCAGATCCTAGGGTTATGAGTGTGTGTGTAGACCCAATTCAATTCAGACCCCACTTCAACTTCGACCGTCTGGGGGCTTTACTCTGGGCATCAAGGCTGCGAGACTCTGGCTGCTCCCAACCTCTTTGCCCTGCTTGTCTGCTGCAATGTCCATGCCTGTGCTCCTACGGTCCTGCCCTGGCTCCCCTGCTTGTGGTGAGTCTCCTGGACCTTGCTGGTCCCGACATTGCATCTTCTTCTATTTCCACGTTCAACTCTCGACATCTGAAGTGGGACAGCTTGTGAAAGGCTCCTGATCTTCCACAGCATCACCTGGTCCTCGCAGCTGCAGTTCCAAGCGCACCGTCAACGCTCTTACCACACCAGACATTTGTTGGCATTAGTCTTCCGTGCCTCCTCGTCACTTCCAAGTGGCATAGACTATGTCCCATCTTTTTCCAGGTACTTCTCAACTTGAATCCACCTTTGGGTTCCACCGTACACTTTCACCTTCTCCAGTAGCTGCATCTTTCTGAAGTCCTCCATTGGGTTTATCAGTGGTTTCTGAGGCCATTTCACACCTATGCACCCGACAGCCCTAGAGCAGGTATCCTAGTTCCTAAGGAAACCACCGGTGGGGTGGCTCCCCAACCTTCTGTCTTCCACGGGGTTTCTTCAGGGTCCACTGGGTAGGATCCTTCTTCTTTAAAATTGCCACCAAAACTTACACATTGATTCCTACGTAGAACTCGCAATGTCCAACGGCAAGTCTCCCGGCCCTGATGGCCTGCCTGCCGAGTTCTTCAAGGCCTGCTCGGACGTACTGGTCCCGGAGATGCTCAAGCTATATACACATGCGATCGAGGACTCGGCGCTCCCAAACTCACTAAACGAGGCGAACCTGGTTTTGCTGTTGAAGCCAGGTAGGGATGGCACGTGCATGGGGTCCTACAGGCCTCTAGCCATGCTGAACACGGACTACAAAGTGTTCACCTCCCTGCTGGCCCGCCGCCTGACCCTGGAGGTCCCGGCACTGGTACATACAGACCAAAACGGGTTCATGCCGGCAAGGAGCACTTCCCGTAACTTGAGACGTCTCTTTCGAGTCCAGGAAGCGGCCACAATACACTGGCCGAGGTCGGGGTGCCTCGTCTTAGACCTAGAGAAGGCCTTCGACTCGGTGGAGTGGCCGTACTTAGGAGCGGTGCTAGACAAACTCGGCGTCGGGGATGCCTTCATGGACATGGTCGGGCTGCTATACCAGCGACCTAACGTCCGCGTACGGACGGGCAGGCTGCTGTCGGAGACCGTGCGGGTGCGCAGGGGTACCAGACAAGGCTGCTCCCTGTCGCCCCTTCTCTTCTCCCTGGCAATCGAACCCCTGGCGGCCCTACTGAGGGACAAGGGAGTGGAATGGGGGATCCCGCTGGCTGACGGGGTGCACACGGTCTCGCTATACGCGGACGACCTATTACTCTATGTGCGAGACCTCACGA
Organism: Lissotriton vulgaris; assembly: GCF_964263255.1. Lineage (NCBI taxonomy): Eukaryota > Metazoa > Chordata > Amphibia > Caudata > Salamandridae > Lissotriton > Lissotriton vulgaris. Next base: position 114,827,298 of record NC_141687.1, on the reverse strand, counting down.
CGGTGCCTGCAACACTGTCGGACATATTCCGGACCTTTGAAGGGGTGTCGGGCCTCAGAGTCAATTGGACTAAGTCCGGAGTATACGCCTTCAGCCCGGACCTGGAGGAATGCGAGGTGCACCTTGGTGGCGCCCGGCTTACCTGGTACCCGACTACGTTCAAGTACCTCGGGCTGCACATTTACAGAGACCCGCAGAATATACTGGAAGGCAACCTGGTGCGCGCCGTGTCCTCGCTGAGGGCCCAGATGAACTTCTGGACGACCTTGCCATTGAATGTGCCTAGCCGGATCGCTCTGTCTAAAATGATTGCGCTACCGAGACTACTCTACCACTTTGCAAACGTCCCACTGTATGTCCCCACAAGGATCTTCCGCGAACTGGAGGCGATGCTCCGAGGCCTGATCTGGAACACGGGGCGCCCACGAGTAGCCCTGGCGAAGCTGTACTCCCCGACGGCGGAGGGGGGGCTGGCGGTCCCCAATATGGAGTTGTACTACCTGGCAGCACAGCTGCAATGGGTCACGTACTGGCTTAGCGACTCACACCTCGACGACACCGCCAACGCGGACTACCAATGGACGCACCCGCAGGTGTGTGCCCTGTTTCACCCACTGACCAAAGGACCTCGCCCCCTGCCCCTGCACATGGCCGTAACCCGCAAATGTTTCCTTCGCTGCCTAAAGTTGACAAAGAACGTCAAGCCGTATGCCCCCGCCCTTCCCCTGCTGGGCACCCCCCGGAGGAATGGGATGGTGTCGCCACGCAGCATGGAACCCTGGGTTGCCGCCGGAGTGGAGACAATGGGAGACCTCTACACGGACGGGGGCCTGCTTCCTTTTGCGGAACTATCGGAGAGCACTGGCCTGCCAGCAGGGCAATTCCTGCTCCACGCGTCAGTGGTGAGGGCATACACGGAGTCCTGGGGGGACATCCAGGAGGAGCCACCACTCCATCACTTGATCCAGTACCTACATGTTGTGGGCAGAGGATCACACATTACACACTGGCTGGCACAGGCGCTCCTCATGCACACTCAGAGGTCCACACAACCGATTAGGGACAAGTGGGCGACCCACCGGGGGAGGGAATGGACAGACAAAGAATGGAAACTGGTCCTAGACAGCCCTGTGAACGTCCCACGTAACTCCCGATTCCGCACTATTCAACTGTATATACTGCATCAGGCATACCTGTCGCCAGACAGAATAAATAAGTACTTCGCGACAGACACCGCAGCCTGCCCCAGGTGGGACCTGCTGGATGCCGACATCCTGCACATGCTTTGGAGCTGCCCGACTCTGTCCACATACTGGGGGGAGGTGACATCGCTCCTGACGCACAGCACAGGCCCGGGGCTACCTAACACGTGGGAGGCATGCGTTCTTGGGCTATACAAGAGGACTAAACAAAATAAAACACTAGCCCGGTTCTGGGACCTAGGCCTTATCACGGCCAAGCGCCTGCTCACCAGGCACTGGAAAAGTAGAGAACCACCAACCCCCGCACACTGGTACACATCCTTTATCAACTGGGCCAGAGCAGAGGGCATGGCACTGCGAGGTGAGGAGATTGCGGGTTTGAGGCAGTTCCCGATCGCACACGTCTGGGATGATATCCTGGGGTCCCTGCGGGGGGAGGGCGAGGCCAGAGGGCTCACGCAGAGACAGCTGAGAAGGGTAGGCGCCCCGCGAGCGGCGACACCATAGACCAGGCTACACGCCACAATGGCCCCCTCCATGTGAGCAGCACCGACCCCCCCCCGACACACAAGCCACGACCAACAATCGGCCGCACACACGAGGGCCCTCCACCACACAATAGCTCGAACACTGATCTTAGCAACTTTGCCTTGACCCAGCCCCCACGAGTACACTTTCCCCCCCTCCCCATATCCGACCCCCCCCCACGCAACCCCAAGTTAAAGGTTTCGCACTCCTGTTCTTACTAGCCGCGTGAACACCCACCATCACACAGCGGCGGTCAAGTGCCACTGACTGGACACTCGGCAGGGAACACGGGAGCGGGTGACACCCACTGACAGTGCAACAGGGGCGACACATACGTCTGCCACACACGCCGTACACTGAACCGACAGATGGGGGGATACCACCGCTCACCAAACCTGTTCCACACCAGCTTTACAGCTACTCACATAAGCGAGCCATAGACCCCACATTTCATTGATGCGCCATCAGCGCATGCCTAACAAGTTGATGGGACGTTGGTGCCGTGCGCACCGATGGTACGTGGCGCGGCACTGGCATCACAGACACACTGGGACATACTGATATGATCATCCCTGTTTTATGTTGAAGAGTTACTGGTTGAATTATAGAAAAATGTAAAATGAGACGTCAATTATAGAAATGATCGTGTGCGAAATGTGAAAAGTATACATAATCCGCCAGTGACGAGGCACGCCAGACAACGAGCGAGACGATGCATAATGCCTTCCCCTGTAACCCTATGTCCCTACCATACACGGATTTCTTGCAGCCGGCCCGCAGGGTTGTAGGCTCTGCTATATGTACTGCACTTTTTTTTTCTCACAATAATAAACGTCTTCAAAAAAAAAAAAAAAAATTGATTCCTACGTAGAACGCAGTTGTATTCCTACACTTCACATGACCTCCGTGGGGCTCCTAGATACTCACCATGGGTGGTTCCTTGGGTCTCCGGCACTTCCGTGTCCCCTGACTATTGTCTTGAGACGTGGTTCCCATACCACTATTTTAGTATGTGGTTTGGTCTCTCCCTGGGGACCACTGTGTATTCTTTGCTATTTACCTGTTTCTATTGAAAATTATTGTGTGCATCTCTGGCTGGGAGATATCTGTATGTTTTTGTGAGTGTCTTATAATAAATACATATTTTTGTAAATACCCAATGTGTTTTTTTTCACTCAATCTATACCTATAAGATTGTGTTCTGGTTAAACACGCTGCTTTACACTCCTCCTCGTCTAAGCCTGAAGGCTGCTTTCCACAGCTACCACTTAGAGAGCTTTCTAAGGTTGTCTAAGACCACTAAAATCACCATAATGGTTGGCTGAATAGTTGTATGATGTTTCAACGCATGCTTTTAACACGCATGCTTTTACAACGCAGGTATTAAAACGCAAGTCGTTACAACGACTTGCGTTGGGGGGCGCTGGATAGTGGAATAGTTTAATTTTCTATTCCAACTCCAGTCCCTGTGGATAGTAGGGAAGGTGTTGGATAGAAAATTAAACTATTCCCTATCCAACAGCGCCCTCCAGCGAAAGTTGTTGTAACGACTTTCGTTGTAATTCCTGCGTTGTAATGGTAGTGTGTGGTAAAAGTTTCGTTGTAAACGATGTTCCCCGTCTGAATCAGTGAAAGGTGTCCACTTACATAAGTGTACATAATCTACCGAGCCAGCATCTCACACTTGTGATTCACAGTACTCACTTCCCATACTTAAGAAGAAGGATAAGAAATAGTTTACTCAAAAGATGCAAAAAAAGATTTGCAGTCATTCATAACATCAGGCGTTTTCAACAAAGAAAAGATACTCCGTTGGCTGGCTCATAGAGTTTGATTAAAGCAAATAGACAAGAGGACATTCACCTCCCACAGTGAATAATCCTACAAAAATCTGTAATCCAAAATGGAGTAAGCAGGAAACGCACTATAAGCAAATAGCATTTAAAAGGACACAATAGTCTCTGTCAATAACACAAAAAAGAAAAGGAACTTATCTACTGGTGCCCGATGCCCTGGCCAAACGGGAATGTTCAACGAGTAATGGGCATCCGGCTCTGTGAACGCCTTCACTCGGCACCTTCCGTGCTAGTTCTTATAAAATTATTATGTATGATCCCAGCGATTCCTATCTTCCTGGTCTTGTTCACCACTACTCACGGGTAAAACCAATCGTCCACAGTGTTCCCCTTTTTGAAATTAGGGTCTAAGTTATGGCAATCACGGGCACATGATATCGTCCTTCCGGTCAGGATACTCGGCTAACTGGCTTGGTACGGAGGACACCGAGAAGGTTCCTCGCCTTAATGGAAATACGACAAACTATTTGATTACAATATATGGCGACTATTTAGCGCATCGTATGGTGTTATACAGATACATTTGTAACTATTATACTAGGTGATTTAGCACTGAGATAATACATCCAGGATTGCTTGAATAATTTTACAGCAACAAAGTGTTCGCCAATAAGAGGTGTCTTTTATATCAACATTCCTCTAAAAATAATTTTCAGCTTCAGAGAGTACCAACCGTTGTCTTGATAAAGATGGTAAAAAAATATATCCATCGAAACGCGTCGACGCTCACTAGAATACACAATCTGTGAGAGGCGGAGCACATAGAGTATCTGGTACCAAGATCTACGCCTAAACCATAGCTGCTAAACAGATGTGTAACAAGCAAAGGACATATTGAGATTTGTCTGTGTTATGTACTCTCCTTTGTCAATGTATTTCGATTTTAATGAATTGTGAATTTGTGCTTTCTTGAATTTGTGAATATTGTTGATTTATAATATGATACCTCATGTCTACTAGGTATAGGCTTTTTACTGGTTTTATTATTATTGTAGTATTTGTTTTTACCTAAATCGATTTATATTTTTTCAAATTTATGGTCCATTATGATATCGGGCGGATTGCCTCCGCCAGGCTGGCGGAGGCAATCCACCCGCCACAATGCTGAAAATACAGGATGTGCCTGCCACCCATTTGGTGGAGTGTCGTCACGTGGGAGATGTCATCAATCCAAATCTCAACCAATGCACCTAGTAATGGTGCGGAGATGGATTACCATGATGTAAATCCAGACCACTGGGCTTCACTGGTGATGCTAATGGGGTGCAGTGCAAGTGAAAAATTAAGTGAAAAAGGTGAATATAAAATTGACTCCAAGGACCAAAATTAAGTTTAATCAGTATGGTGCTAGGGTCAACATTAAAAATGCCAAAAATAGTTTTAAATAATAACTATATGTAGGCAAGGTGAGTGGAGGTCGACATGTTTCAGCTAGATTGACTATTGGTCTAAGCTTTCTTCAGGACCATTTGAAAACTGCGACTGCAAATCAAAACTTAGTGACTGTGCACGCTATATGCTGGATAAATCCTACCAGTTCCTCTGAGCCCAGATGTATACTGGAGGGAATCCAGATCTCGCAATATTTCCTATAAAGAAAGGATAGGTATGCATAAGGTAATATAGTGTCTAACGGTATCATGGAAACAAGAACAAAATACTAAGCACACAAACAGTGCGGTGGAGAATGTGTCTCCCCGCCGACAGAATGAACACTAGATTCTATCCATTTAAACACGTGTATACAATCACGCACATAAGTGAAAGCGTATTGACTTACCCAGCGTTGTGTGGGAGTACGCCTCACCTCACCTGGCACCCACTCGGGAAGAAGGAGGCCCCGCTCTATTTAGGATGGAAATGTAAAAAAGGACCTCAGAAAAATATCAGAGGGACTTATATCCAAAACGTTTTTATTTCCAGTATTCTCCTAACAAAACCTAGTTGTGTATATAAAAAGACTCCACCTCATTTTAGCAAATGGCCAGAACTATGCAGAGAAAGATCAAGAGAGAGTCTCTGAAGAGAGTCAAGACTAAAAAGACTCTTCTTAGCGGTAAGATGACTGAAAATGACTAAAAATAGCTAGAAATAAAGAAGGGGGCAGTGAGATGTAATGCCCTACCTGTCCGTCGGTACCTCTACACCAGCGTCCGAGAGGGAGTGGAGGTAACTGGCTCTTGGGCGCGCATGCCTATTTATACCTGCGTTAATGGAATAATGAGCTACAGCTGTGGCAGGTATTTTTGGTAAACCTTCGCGCTGGAGAGACACTATCGCTAATCTGCGCATGCGCTGTGCGGAAGTAGTAAGTCGACTGCGCATGCGTCGACACAAGGTTGCTGTTGATAATGCGACCGCTCAACACGCATGCGTCGTGTGGAATGCTGTTAGACTGCGCGTGCGTGAGCTCAAAACTGAACCAATGTAAAAGACGCTGTCTCTAAAATATGCACGCGTCCAGTAGACTGTTGGATTGTCTGCGCATGAGTGAGCCCAAGATTGAACAAGTGTTGTGGCTCCATGCGCGCACCAAAGAATATATTTATATAGCACAACACCGAGGGAACAAAAATTAAGAATTAAGATTAGGAACAGTGTATGTAACTCGGTGAAGAGATAAACCACAATTCATTATCTGGGATTTGATCAAATATTGTAGGGAGGGTTAACAGGGCATATTTAACGACCATAACCACTTCCGCCCTTACTGTAACTATCAAAACACAAGGAAGTGGCCTGGTCCAAAAGACTATAAGTGTGCCGTAACTGGTCTAGAACCATAAATCCATTAGTAACATTAGAAGTGATAGCCCTGGGCCGGTAAAGAAATTCCCATCAGCCCACCCATTTGGTGGAGTGTCGTCACGTGGGAGATGTCATCAATCCAAATCTCAACCAATGCACCTAGTAATGGTGCGGAGATGGATTACCATGATGTAAATCCAGACCACTGGGCTTCACTGGTGATGCTAATGGGGTGCAGTGCAAGTGAAAAATTAAGTGAAAAAGGTGAATATAAAATTGACTCTTGATCAATAGAGGATCCCTCCATAAAGTTATCAGGGGTTGAAGCTATCTTGTTATTGATGAACACTTCTTTCTAAATTATTCTCAGATGCTGGATGTGCATACCTGGGTCACATTCCATAGGACGATCAGGCCTAGAAAGAGCGTCGGCTTTGCCATTTTGTGGACCTGGTTGATATTTGATCCCAAAGTCGTAAACAGAGAAAAACAGGGACCAATGCAGCTGTCAAGGAGTAAGCGGTCTTGCTGTCTTCAGAAACAACAGGTTCCAATGATTGTTGTAGATTTCTACAGTGTGTAGTGCACCTTATAAATAGTGTTTCCATTCTTCGTAGACCCTTTTTATGGATTAGTACTCCTTGTCCGTAATACTGTTGTTCAATTCATAAAGAGTTAGCTTTCATAAGAAGAATTCTACTGGGTGCAGTTATCCAGTTTCAGGGTGTCTTTGAGACAACATACCTCCCTATGCATATTGGGATGCATCAGTTTCTACTAAGAAGGTCAGAGTAACATCAGGATGTCGCAAGATGGGGGCTTTTGTACATCGTTTCTTTAGTTCCTGGAAGGCTTCATCTGCATCTTCCTTCCATATGTAAATGTAAATGTGTGTATACTTGTAAAGCGCACTATCACCTAGAGGGTATCTTGGCGCTGTATACCGCTGTGGAACCCTTCCTGGCTTTCCCTGTGAGATGTCCCTTACTGGGCACCTCCAAGGTGAGGCCAGGCATCCTAGCGCTTTCGGGCCGTTGTGGAGATTAAGCAAGCTATTGCCCAGAGTTGCAGAGTGGGACCCATGATTAGAGTAGGCCCCTAGGCGAGAATTATCGAGTCCGTGGACATTGAACCCAAGACCTTGCCACGTCGGGAATTGAACCCTGGTCCCGGGCCAGACCTCTGCCTCAGTATCTGCCGCTCTAATCGGTGAGCCACACTTCTCCACATGAACCTTCTGTGGAAGTTTGTGAATCCTAAAATACTCTAAGGATTTAACACACGTGGGAGACTTCATTGAGTAATGGAGGAGACTTTTTAATCATCCATTTGCAGTCCCCTTGTGTTGATGACGTATCCCAAAAACTCAATCTCTGGGACATGGAACAAGCATTTCTCAGGTTTGGCATATAATGAATGTTTTACCAAATTATCTAGCACTGCCTTAAAGTGTGGCACATGTTCTTGTATGGTTAGGGAGTAGATAAGAATGTCGTCAATGTAGACGATACAAAACACGTCTAACAATCCTCGCAGCACCTCATCCGTGAAGTATTGGAACGCTGCCGGGACGTTGCATAATCCAAAGAGCATCGCTCTGAACTCAAACAGATCACATTTTGTTTTATACTCTGTCTTCCACTCGTCTCCTTTTTTCACACTCACTAGATGGTATGCTCTACGTAGATCTAGTTTGGTAAAGACATTGGCTCCTTTCAGCTGATCCAATAGCACAGGAATAAGTGGTAACGGGTAACGATTATTGACGGTCACCCTGTTGATGCCTCTTTAGTCTATACATGCTCTTAAACGCCCTTCCTTCTTTGGCATAAGAAAAGAGGGGAAGACAGACAAATGAACCTGCTAGCTAAGTTCTCATGAAGGTATTCTCGCAGAAGCTGGTTTTCTGGCTCAGTCGGAGCCTAAATCTTGCTGAGCAGTATAGCTGCACCAGGCATTGGGTCAATCCTGCAGTCGTACTCCCTATGGGTGAAAGTTGGCTCGCTTCTTTTTTGTCAAATAACGCATGATACTGATTGTATTCAGAAAGTATTGATGTTGCATAACACAGCAATAGTTCATCACAACCAGTGGCTAACAAGTGGGCTGAGAAGTCCAAGAACTTGCTTGCATCACCCATACCCAGGATGAGACCGAATTGAGGAGCATCTATCAGGTCGTATTGGGGTCCTTCAAAATGGTCCAAACCAAACTACATTACCAAGGCTTGTGCGTGTTACCGTACAGGTCCTACATTTAAAACGGTTCCATCAACTGCCTTCACTAGTTCTGGGGAGCCCATCTTGATACAAGCTATACCTAATTCCAAGGCATATGTTGGTCTATAAAATTGACTGTGGCTCCTGAATCCAACAAAGCAGAAACACGTTGCCGACTGGCAGGGGGCAACCACAGCGTCGTGCACACATTGATATGTGGCACTGATGTCGGATGGTATTCGCTGTGACAGTGGAGAAATTGTTGCTTTCAACTCTTGAACAAGGGATCTCATTCTTATCCAGGTCGGCTAGTTTTCCGACTGCTCGTTTCCATGAACCACTGCTTGGGTATTCCCTACTGGGGATTTGTCGAAGGATCTAGCCAGAGCCTTGCAATCATTGATAAAATGTCCTCTTTTGCCATAGTACAAACAACGTTTTTGTTTACTGCTTTTTTTCATGCTCCTCTTGGCAAAGAGAACCCCAACTGCCATTGATCTGCATAGGCTCATCCCCATCGTTTGGACGAGTGTGTTCTTCAGTGGTAATCCTAGGACATGGTAGAAAATACCTCGGCTATCCTTTGGCTTTATCCCCTTTTTAGGTCTCGCCCTGCGATTGCAGGCCAAAGGCCTGCTGTCGCAGAGCGAGACTATTGCAATCATTCTCGCTTTCAAGGACTGAAAGGGAGAGGACAAGAGACTGGCACGCGCATGCACGCAGCAGCCTGCCGGGATCAGGTCGCACGCGTCAACACGCGCTCTGATTCCGGCAGGCTGTTCACAACACGTGCAAACACACATACAGCTCCCTCCCCCCAAAGCATACACACACTCACGCACACACATACACAGAAAACCCCCTCCCCACCCCCCCTTACACACACATCCCCTACCTTGTCTCGGCGTCTTTGCGCTCCCTTACCCCCGCTCCTCTGGTGCGCGCGAACCACTGGTTTCGATTCCCGCGTCGGCTCTTCTGCGCGCACCACAGGTTTCTATTCAGTGTTTATTTCAACAGCCAATCAGGAGGCAGAACTCCTTGAAGACATGCTCCCTCTCTGGTCCGCCATCATTTTAACTGCACGGACGCACCCCAGCAAAAACGGCAGCATGGGCCAATCACCTTTGTTGCTTTGCTTATTATTTCCGTAGGCAGCTTTTGGTTATGCAGCCCGCGTCACGTACAGAGACACCCGTGCGAGTACTTTAAACGTGACTTGTCTCTTTAGTTCCTCCCAGCAGCAGGGACTAACTACAGTATCATTACCCTTTGTCCTGTTTATCTGTTCCCTAGGGGCTTTTTTTCTTGGTTTCCTACTCATGTTTAGTGATGGTTTCCTTTTCTTTTGCAGAGCATTCTTGCTCTGAGCTTAGCAAGGCTGTTTCTGTAAACAGGGCTGAAATTGAATCATGCTGTATCTGTCACATTTACAATGCCCTTTGCCCCAATTTTGTTTTTGTTTTAATTTCTCCCTCAGGCCGACTGCTCTGCTCGGTTCCTCTCAGTGCTGCTTGGCCCCACCATCACAACCTGCCTGGGCTCATTCACTTCTGCTTACAGTCCCTACGCCCTCTGCCCAGTTTTTTGTTTCTTGTTTCTTGTCGCTCTGTGATTAGTGAGCGTGGACGGTGTTACCAGCCACTGAAGAATGGCGTAGGTCGTGGACTATTAAACTCAGCAAAGTAGGACCCCCCTGGCTAGTGATAAGTTTGTGCCGAAGGCTCTGTTGCACTTTAATCAGTTGGAGGGGACAAAGCAGATTACTCCGAGGGCACCCCAGGATGGAAAATCACATCTGGAACATGCTCCCAGTGATCTTAAATTACAGATATGTTCAGCTTCCCGGAGACTGGGCATGTACCTATGGAAATTATACAAGCTTCAATTATGTGTGATGGTTTCTTGGCGCACAGGCTTTGCTTTCCAATTCACTGGCTGCATTTCGTCAGTGTGGACGTTGCTTGTTTACACAGTGCTTAAATCGCATTTCTCTCGTTAACAGCTGTTGGTGGAGAACAGAGAGGTTGAAGTTTGCGCGCTGCCTTGCAGCCTCAGAGGTTTATTTTTCTTAATGGAGCTCCACTTACAGCTGCCCACAGGAGTGCCCCTAAACTGACCCACAATTTACTCGTGGAAGCCCTGGCAGTCAAACCCCAGCCCGCCCACTTGAGGCTGCAATAACCATCAGGTATTGGAAAAGCCATTCAGGCAAGAAATTGGGAATTCTTTTCAAATATTGCGTCTTATTCAAGGGCCACTTCATGCATGTCGCCAGGTGAAAGCTGTGCGCACAAAATATTTTATGTAATCTTTCAGACAACTACATCATCCCCTGAAAATACCTTAGTTTTAAAATAATGGTATCAAGCAGATTTTTTAATTTGAAATCAGCGAGAATAGATATGCAAAGCCCTGAAGTTTATAGCCACATAATGAAACACAATGATTCATGGCATGCTTATTGTAGGCAGATTTCAAAATGGTAACGAGCAGACTCTGACGGAACTCGGGATACCTCGCAGCATCTATTTGTGGTGCGTAATGGCAGCTGACAATCTCTGTACAACAACGTATGAGTTTCGAAACTAAGTCAATTGGAGCTGCTAATTATGAAACCATGAGCTTCATTACAGGCATGCCAACCAATCAACAAATTACGGCTCTGCAGAGGTGCATGTTTCTTAAAAACTGACATCATCCCGGAAACTTTAAGGTAGGGCTACGAGTGATCTGCAGCTTGTTTTTCACTCCTTGCCTTCCGTTTTAAGACTGTGTTTATTTTGTGTGTCTTTCTGAGTACACGGTGAGTAGAAATAATAACTCATAATCCACATTTGTAGCTGTAGAAGAAGCTCTTCTTTACTTTACAGCAATGCATGTGTCTGTCCCTAAGCCGGCAACTTCACTGATATTATCGGGCTGACAGGCCTTTCCCTGCTGTTTCTTCACCGGCAACTCACCCCTGCATGCCGTGGATCTGAAAGAGTGGGTGAGCCCACTCGTGAAAACTTTTGCTAGTAACGCATGCAACAAATGTTAGTGGGACTCCCGATACATTTATAGGAGTGGAGGTGGACCTTCACGAAGGCTGACGGCAACGTGTGGTTATTCTTCGCAGTATAACTTCAGTGGACCTCCTTTAAGGAGGTTCTTTCCTCATGCAAGGTAATCTGGTTCTTTGCACACCACACCCCTGTTCCTGTTTGAATTTAGTTCACCAGCCTACACCTCGTTACTAAAATGTCATCTGTTCTTAGCATAAGGCCTACTAATGTACAGCGTTTAGATCACTAAAGGGTTTGCCCATTGGAGTAGTGTGGGCATGGGACGCTGGTAGTGTCTGTTGTCTTATATATCGGAGGATTGTAGTTATTTTGGAATTTCCCATTATGACACAGTTATCTTTTGGCATTTTTAATTTATAAACCCACACAATATATGTGTTTCCTATTTACCTCAGTGTGTTGGTTTTGTAAAGCACGTCATACCCTGCAAGTGCTTTCAGCAGGGTGCAAAAGCAGCAAGGGGGACTAGAATTAACTCCATGGGCACCAATGTAAAGGGCATAACCAGCTGCTGTGTATAATCGAAGCACAGTAGGTATCTTAGTGAGTGGAAGTTTAAGCTATTGGTGATGCAAATTATAATGCAATGCCAATAGCCCATACTTTCAGTAATGCGAGACCTATTGCATTGCAAATGCTTTTTTTTTGTTGCTCTAGCCCTGCCACCTCCCCTGTAGTATGTTTATCTAGGGACCTGTATCGATACTCCTATTCCTGACCCTTGTAGTAGGACTTGGCAGTCAGGCCGGGACACGAAGGGACCTTGGGCTCTTCACTGGTCTTATCTGCACTCTTACACTTCCTCTACTCACACTGGGCCACTCTTCACAACTAAGCTTTGCTGCCGAGTTCTCCTTCACAGGTAGGCAGCCTTTTGTTTGCACGGCTCTCTCTGCAAGTAGGCAGCTCCTAGGGTCACTGGCTGACCCACAGCTTCTTCCTGTAAGATTGCGAGAAATCAGCTGTTTCCGCACCTTGAGGGGACTAGCTATCAGCGATATCCGTCTTGGTACACAGCTGCCTGTTCCCATGATGCACTGGGCCAGGGACGGACTGATTTGCATATAGCCAGGTTCTGAGCTGGGATGGTGCAGTGAGATAAATAACGGTGATGGATCAAGCTCTGATCTTTGGACTGGGTAAGAGTGGTCTGCTTAATTCAGACACTCTGTTCATCACTACCCCCTTTTCTGAATCTCTCTCAATCAGTGGCACTGCTCCGTTCCCCCCGGCAGAAAATGAAGGCACCCCCGTGGGCATACGAGGTGCCCCCCAGCTCCCCGACCACTAGTGTCCTACGCCTCCCAAATGGCAGAGAAGCCGCGCACCAGTCCCCCAGGGGCGCTCAAGTAGGTGGAGGGGTACTCACGCGTTGCCAGCAGTCTTTCCCCTCCGTTTCCAGGCCAGCCAGCCAGGCAGTGGGGCGCAAACACTGTCGAGTATGGTGTGCTGTCCGGCCAGCCAACAGTCCTACTCTCCATAACCAGCAGGGGGGGGGAAGCACACAGTCCGCCTCCCAGGCAACGTCGTCCGCTCCGGGGGTGGGGGTTCAGCGTTGCAGGTTCAGCGCAGATCCGCAGGTACGGGTGGCAAGGCTATGCTGTGGGGCAGGAGCAAGGCTGGCATGAGTCCCTCCAGGCAGCAGAGCCCAGCCGTGTCGGCTCCCTCGTTCCCGGTTCCGCCCAGCTAGGCGGCTGCCACTCACCGAGGCCCCAACATGCAGCCCCCCCTGCTCGTCTCGCAGGGGGGGCCCCCAGAATAGCCCCCGAACTCCGCTCAATATGGCTTATGAAACAGCGGGGCGACGGAGCTCGCTCAGGATGCGTCCGCTCACATCGCTGTCTTGGCCACGCCCCCCCCCCCCTCTGGAAGTTTTTCAAAGAATTCTTGTTCTCTATGAATAGTTCTACTTAAAGCAGATTACTTGTGCCAAAAAAGGAAAAAAATACAAATTAGGAGAAAAAAAATTAATCATAGAAAAAAAGACTCCCAAAGTTAGAACTTTGTTTTGAAAAATGAAGGTCGAATCCAACTTATCTCAGAACACTGTGAGCCAAATCAAAAGTCAGTGTTAGTGTTTAGAGAAAAGATCAAATCTTCTAAGTCTGTAAAAAAGTCGGTTACCATTGTAGGTGATAGTAGGATTACCTCGTTTAGAAGATTAACCGCACATAGATGTGAAGCATCACCCTCAGCATTGGTCGCATTAGCAATGTTCGTAATAGATGATACTTGTGCGCCTTTTTCCTCTCGTACCTCACCATCCGCACTTTGCGTCTGTGAGATCTCAATGGATGCCGTCATCAGAATTGGTAGCCGCTGAGGACAACACAGTGCATGGTCCGTTACTGGTTCAAGCAAAGTATCAACATCTGTTGGCATGACTGATGGGAGTGTGAGACATGAGTCTAACACACATTCTTTTCCGCAAAGCAGGCAGCATAGAACAGTTAAGATACAATGGAGCAAAAATAGTATCCCTGTAGGGAGTCTCAAAATGAGAGGCAGTCTGCCAAACACTGAGTGCACGAAGTTTGGAAATATTCCTAGGACTGCAGTAAAAGGTGCTAACTGTCCAGAAAATATGGTCTTAAATACATGTACAATACCGCTCGTATCAGACATGTTTAAGATACATCTTAAGATTTCTGAGAAATGTACAGGGCAGTTTGTAGTTAAGAGAGCATGTATCTCGGCAGAAGCCCTTGCAACTTGTAGATCATAGGTTTCTTTGACATGGTCAGTGGCACAGTTTTTTGCAAGAGAATGGCTTTCATTCTGCTTAAAGTATCAATTCGTATAGAAGAGATGTTCAGTGGGATCACTGACAAAATATAGAATACAAAAATATAGAATACTAAAAATATCTAAGTAAAAATATAGAAAGCAAAAATATCGAAGTCCTATCTACAAACAGGTAAGTAGAAAAATATTGAATCAAAAATATCGAAAAAAATATATAGTTAGTCAAAATATCAATGTTTTTTTAAAATATCTTAAAACTAATTTAAAATTAATGAAATAATAACTATAATTAACTAAAACATACTTAAAAATACTTAAATAACTTTAAAATTATTCAATAATTTAAGTTAAAAAAATAAACATACAATTACATTTTTTAACACACATATATCCATACTAATATAATAAAGAGAGAGCCCAAACATTTGACGTGGGTAATCTCAGGAACCACAGCACTAATCACAACACCCAATACAGCGTTGGAAAGGGCAGTTGCAGCAGAAGGACATAGGCTATGCAGACGCCCACCATATAGATTTAAAAGGTAAAAGAACCGTGCCAGTAAAGTAGTCCCTTGTGGGCGTGTCTGCGTTGAGCTGTGGGCGTGTGCGGGGGGCGTGACAAACGCTGGGGGCGTGTGGTACGTTCCGCCCTTCATGCCATGTCTCATATGGTGTGCTAATCCCACCCTGCTCCCTTTAAATACCCCTGCACCCCATAACCATAACCCACCTGTACTCCTTAAAATACCCCAACACCCTTAAACACTAACCCATCTTAACCCTATAAATATACCCTGTGCCCCAAAAACCCAAACTTATCCCTAAACCCTAAAAATACCCCTGTACCCCAAAACCTAAACCTAGCCCTGAACCCTATAAATACCCCTGTACCTCAAAACCCAAACCTACCCCTGAGCCCTACAAATGCCCCTGTACTCCAAAACCCAAACCTAGCCCTGAACCCTAAAAATACCACTGTACCCCAAAACCCAAACCTACCCCTGAACCCTAAAATACCCCTGTTCCTCAAAGCCCAGACCTAACCCTGAACCCTTAAAATACCCCTGTACCCTAAAACACAAACCTGGCCCTGAACCCTATAAATACCCCTGTACCTCAAACCCCAAACCTACTCCTGAACCCTGAAAATAACCATGTACCCCAAAAACCCAAACCTACCCCTGAACCCTAAAATACCCCTGTATCCCAAAACCCAAACCTAGCCCTGAACCCTAAAAATTCCCCTATACCCCAAAACCCAAACCTAGCTCTGAACCCTAAAAATACCCTTGTACCCCAAAACCCATACCTATCCCTTAAACCTAAAACTACCCCTGTACCCCATAACCCAAAACTATATCTGAACCCTTAAAATACCCAAACACCCCAAAACATATACCTCAGTACCCCAAAACATATACCCCTATACCCTTACTTACCTTATCCAAACATTAAAAAAAAACATGCTTTTACCATTCATGCATTTACAACGAATTTCGTTGTAAATGTATGCGTGGTAAAAGCATATAAAATGTAATGCCATTCGTTATAATGGCATTGCGGAGTCATGGTACTTTCGTAATGCAAGTATGCGGAGTGATGGTATGCGGAAAGAAAGTTGCGGAATAATTGGTGTTTACCCTCCCTGGTAAGTACATTGGTGGCACGGCGGCCCACATCTCCAGCAACACACTCATATTTTTTCACCACCTGTTGGACCTGGGAGCTTGTGCAGTCGCCGCCTAGTAAGCTACACGCCCGCGTCATTCGTTGCCGGGAGAGATCGTCCTTCTTGTAGAACTGATAAGTTGAAGCCGCCATTCCGAAAGGAATTTTGGCGCGTTTAATTGAACCCCTCCTAGACTCATTGAGATGCCGGTACACGGACACCTAAAAGTAACGGACTAAAACGTATATGTTACTGCTGACATCTCTAACAGAATAACTTTTGGTGGAAGGCCCACGACCACTAACCGGTACTGAAGGAGCGAGACTGTGACCCCCAGTTGTCCTTAACCATCCAGGTGTAGGAGGTTTTATTGATCACCCCAACAAAGAAATTTTGGGCCCACAGCTTTATTAACTACGGTACGGAGTTCTTTTGTGCCACACACGTCCTGAGGAAGACCCGCAGGTCGAGGTCCTTACTCACCCTAGTACCACCAGACGGGTCAAAACGTCGACGCAAAACTACCCACAAATAGGACCACTACCGTCTTCAAACATTATACATGCCAGTAAAAGAATGTATAAATGTTAAAAGAGAAAAAAGCAATCAGTGGCCTGTGTATATATTTTTGCTGCCCTTTGTACAGCACTGTTTTTTCAATTGTAAAAATTCTATGTCACTATTCTGTTGAGGCTAACACCCTTTCTATCCAAATCACTTTTTCTTTCTATTTTTCCGGCACCCTTATAGAAGCACGTTGCTCTCTTTGTTACCGTTCGTTGTTTAAAAAATATTTTTTTATTAATGTATATATGAAATTTATATCGCTGTGTTGGAGCAATTCATTAAAACTCCTGAATTTTTTGAATAAATTAATTTCCAATGGTGGATGCATTTCGAAGTTGTTTGATAAAATCTACAAGAGGTGATTATTTTTGAAACACCTATTCAGTCATATAAATAATCAACTGTGAGTACTGATTGATTGAGCTCATAATCGATTTCGGGTTGGGCCATTGTTTTCTATGCCAATAGGACCTGGGATCAAGTCACATAGGGTAGCTTGGCACAAAGTAGGAAGGCCTATCTCAAAGGTACATGTGTTAAGTTTGCGTCTCACCCACTCAGTAACTCAGTGTCCATCCATCCAAAAATGACACTACACCTTAATTTTTATAAAAGCAGAAAAGTTTATCTTTTCCTCATTAGGTTTATTTCTAAGTGCCTTTTTCTTTTAGTTTACTCACTCCACATACAATATTCCTAGCCACTGTGGAGAAATCAAAGCATCAAAACATGTGTTGCCAAAGAATCCCTCTTAAACATATCATCATTCCATAGATGGGTTATGGGTCAGTACTTTCCCCCAAATATATCTTTTCACATAGAGTGTTGTCTAACATTAAGCATTAGGATTTTTGACACTAAATCACCTTTTAACAGTAGTCAAGCAGAGCACAAATCATACTGTAGGCAAGTGCCGAAGAAAATCAGAGATAGAAATTAGACTCCTTTAAAACATATTTCTCTGATTCCACTTACACCTTTCTTATCATTTGGCAGTCTAATCTTGCATTTATACAAGTGGAATTCAGTTCTATCCTTGTGAATGAGCTGCTTTAGGTTGATTATCTCTCATTAGCTCAGTTCTACAATTAGCTTTAGTAACACTGTCTCATGACAAGGTTTGGGGGAGAAATCTCTTCTGACTGTCTGGTTAATTACCACTTCTCTGTTTGACCATGCATTCTTTTAGCTCGGGTAAGCCGCTTTTTATACCAGGCTCAGAGTAGGAACTTATTGGCTCAGATTAACATTTTTAGCCCCCACAGCCCGAATCTCTGCTTACTGCACACTCGGGTCACTCCTTTTCTTGAAAACAGCCGCTATCTGACGGCCGCGTTCTGAAGGGAATTTCCTCGTGACCTTCCAAAGGGGGAAGCAGCAGGTTTCTGTGGGTAGTACTTCCACTGAGGCGAGGCGCTCAACCCCGCCCGCCTCCTGCGCTGCTTCCGTGTCTCTCTCCTCCCACTGAGGCGAGCGGCTGCCTAACTCGCTGCTTTCCTCCGGACCCGCCTTCTGCTCTGAGAACTCCTCTAGTCAGCGCCAGCACAGGGGAACCTTCCCTCACGAAGGGACCCGACCACAATTTCCCGCCTCCTGACGAAGCGCCTGGGGATCCAACAAGCAGCCGAGGAGAAATTTAATTCCTGAGCCCCGTACCCTCGACGACCACCGTAACCTCCGCCACCACAACGGTGAGGGCACACTAGCATAGGGGGCCCACAGCCAGGACGGGGGAAAAGACAGAGGCAAGTTCCTTCCTCACTGCTAATAAATTCCGGCAATGCCTTGAGGTAACGCTGCTTCCGGGAGATAAGGCGTCAGCTAGGCTGGGGCTACTCTGTTGGTGTATTGACTTTATACAGAATGCCGCCACCAGCGCTCTCACCTTACAATTCTCTTGCAGTCCAAGTTCTAACTGTCCCCAAAGAGGGTGGACACGCGTCCCTCCCACGTCAGGGCTTACAGTCGTCGATTTCCTCGCTTGGCCAGGTCAATGGGAGAGGGACAGCGTCAGGTGTGGGAATTGTAGCCCCTAGAGACAGTCAGACCCCACACAGCGCCAACCTCCTCGCCCCACAGCCTTCACTCCAGCCAGGATAATCTCTCTCCCTGTCAGATCTAAAATGGACGTCCAACATTCCAATAGTTATAGACCGGGTCCAGAGGGCCTGGAGTGGACCAGAAGGTTCTGGAACCCCTCACATTACCCAATGGACCTAGTCCCTGAGGTAGCATTTAGCAGTTGGTAGGACTCCATTTTGTGACTCTGTTTTCGCAATATGAGGGGTGGCACCAGAGTCAAAGAAAAGAAAAATAAGGAGCTTTGAGGCACAGCAGCACCTAGCCCCACGGACAACACCATAAAAATTTAAGTGGACATGAAAAGTAAAAGGTTTGAGGGGCAAAAAGGGGACAAAAATAAATAATGAAAGGAGAGACCACCCAAAAGGCCTACAGGTTTTACACGTGTTCCCCCCCAGCTGAAAGTGGGGAGAGCTACCCAACCCCTTGGGAGTCCTCATCACTAAGGCGGAAATACCTAGAGAGACCGTCTGCATTGGCGTGGTCCACTCCAGGCCGATGTTCCACCCGGAAGTCCATTCCTTGTAGGGAGATGGACCATCTCAACAACTTGGGATTTTCCCCCTTCATTTGCATTAGCCAACGAAGGGGTCGGTGGTCGGTCTGAACCAGGAAGTGCGAACCAAACAGGTATGGCCGCAACTTCTTCAGAGCCCTTACCACCGCAAAGGCTTCTCGCTCAATTGCACTCCACTTTTGTTCCCGGGGAAGCAGTCTCCTGGACAGGAAGACTACAGGCTGATTCAGACCCTCTTCATTGAGTTGCGAGAACACTGCCCCAATGCCATGCTCTGATGCGTCTGTCTGGACAATGAATTCCTTGGAGAAGTCTGGGGCCCTCAGGACCGGTGCTGCACACATTGCCTGTTTCAATTTCACAAAGGCTTGCTGACAAGCCTCTGTCCAGACTACCCGTCGAGGTTGTTTCTTGGATGTGAGCTCTTTGAGGGGCGCTACAATAGTGCCATACCCCTTCACAAAGCGACGGTAATAACCTGTGAGGCCCAGGAAGGCTCAAACCTCAGTTTGGGTCTTGGGGGGCTCCCAGGCCATGATTGCCTCAATCTTTGCCCGGAGGGGCTGCACCGCTCCCCTTCCCACCAAGTGACCTAGGTACACAACCGACCCCTGCCCGATCTGACATTTACTGGCTTTGATTGTCAAGCTAGCCTGTTTCAGGGCCTGGAGAACAGCTTGCAAGTGACACAAATGGTCCTCCCAACTGCTGCTGAAGACGGCAATGTCATCCAGATAAGCAGCTGAGAAAGCCTCCATTCCAGAGAGGACCTGGTTCACCAGCCGCTGAAAAGTGGCAGGGGCGTTCTTGAGCCCAAAGGGCATCACACAGAACTGGTAGTGGCCCTCAGGCGTGGAGAAGGCTGACCTTTCCTGTTCTCCATTGGTAAGGGAGATCTGCCAGTACCCGGAAGTAAGGTCAAAGGTACTCAGATATTGGGCAGCTCCCAGCTGGTCAATCAATTCATCCGCTCTAGGGATCGGATGCGCATCAGTCTTAGTCACTGAGTTCAGTCCCCGGTAATCCACACAGAACCTCAGTTCTGGAGTGGTGCCCTGTGGGGCAGCTTTTGGTACTAGAACCACCGGACTGGACCAGGGGCTACTGGAAGGTTCAATGACTCCTAGCTCCAGCATCTTGGTAACCTCACCGTGGATGCTGGCCTTCACCTTGTCTGACAGCCGGTAGGTCTTAGACTTCACTGGTGGGCTGTCTCCTGTGTCCACATCATGGGTACGCAGGTGGGTCCTTCCCGGGACAAGGGAGAACAACGAGGAGTACTGCTCCAAGATCTGGCGGCAGTCCTCTCGTTGCTCAGGAGTTAGGGATGGGGAGAGAATCACTCCCTCCACCGACCCATCCTTTTCCTACGACGAAAAAAGATCCGGGAGAGGCTCGCTTTTCGCTTCCTCTGCACCATCAGTCACCATCATCAAGATGACCTCAGGCCTCTCATGGTTGGGTTTAAGGCGGTTTGCATGCAGCACCCGTAGGGGCTGTCGAGGGGTCTTAAGATCCACCAGGTAGGTGGCCTTACCCTTCTTTTCCAACACCTCAAAGGGGCCTGTCCAGCGATCCAGGAGGGCACTTAGCTCCCCAGGTTCCATCACCCATACTTTCTGGCCAGGTTCCAACTCCACCGGGTGAGCGTTGTGGTCATACCACTCTTTCATCACTGCTTGGCTGGCTTCCAAGTTGTCAGAAGCTTGCTTCCACAACTTTGCCATTTGGCTCCGGAAAGCCAGCATGTAGCTCACCACATCCTGGGGAAGCTTCCTGGGAGACTTTTCCCATCCGTCCTTCACCAGGCTGAGAGGTCCACGAACAGGGTGCCCATACAGAAGCTCGAAGGGGCTGAAGCCCACTCCCTTCTGTGGCACTTCCCTGTAGGAAAATAGCAAACAGGGTAGGAGGATGTCCCATTTCCTCCGCAGGCTCTCAGGCAGACTTCTTATTATCCCTTTCAAGGTTTTGTTGAACCTTTCCACCAGACCATTGGTCTGTGGGTGATAAGGAGTGGTAAACCGGTAGGTAACTCCACACTCCTTCCACATAGCCCGCTTGTACGCTGACATGAAGTTAGTCCCCCTGTCGGACACAACCTCCTTGGGGAAACCCACTCGGGTAAAGATCCCCATCAGGGCCCTAGCCACAACAGGTGCAGTGACAGTCCTCAGAGGAATTGCCTCTGGGTACCGCGTGGCGTGATCCACCAGAACCAGGATAAACCTGTGACCAGCTGTAGTTGGTGGATCCAATGGCCCCACAATGTCGATGCCCACCCTTTCAAAGGGGGTGCTAACGACCGGAAGTGGTTCCAGGGGAGCTTCCAGCTTCACCCCGTCTTCCCACTGGCTTGGCAGGATACACACGTCCGACAGTAGGTGTCGGATGCCACTTTCATCTGAGGCCAGTAAAAGTGGGGGACAAGCCGGGCAAAGGTCTTGTCCTGTCCTAAATGTCCTGCCAAGGGGATTTCATGAGCCAATTCTAGAAGAAAGGCTTGGTATCGTTGAGGGACTACAAAGGCCCGTGATGAACCGGGCAAAGGTACCTTGGGTTCACTGTAGAGGAGTCCATCCTCCCAGTAAATATGGTAGTGCCCTGCAACGTTCCCTGCTGCCTGGGCTTCGGCCTGTCGCCTCAGTCCCTCAAGGGTAGGGCACTCCTTCTGGCCCTTACACAACTCCTCCCTGGTAGGCCCTCCTTCCACATGCCACTCAGCAGGGATAGGTAAGTCCTCCAGGGAGACTACTTCCCCCTCCACGGACTCATGGCCCACCACCACAGGTGGCCGATCTGTCCCATGGGGCGTGGAAGCCGAAGCAGGCTTCTCCTGTCTTCGAGTCTTTCCCTTTTTGGCAGCGGGCTGGGCCATTGTTCCAGGCTCCAGCCCAGGCGAACTCCCTCTCCGGGTAGTCGCAGACCTTGTGCTTGCACAGGCCCAATCAGGTGTACCCAACATCTCTGAATGAGTCCGGTATACCACCTCCTTCCAAGCATTGTGCTCCATGTCATTTCCCAGTAGACAATCGACTGGCACGGCAGGGCTTACGGCAACTCGAAGTGAACCTGCAACCCCTTCCCACTCAAAGGGAACCTCGGCCACAGGGTAGTGGCCCAATCTGCCGTCAGCCATCGCAGCGGGGTGGAGAACATGTGGAATCACCTGCTCTGGAGACACTAGTTGACTCCTTACCATAGCCATACTGGCTCCTGTGTCTCTCAGAGCCTCCCCTCTTTGGCCATTGATGGTGACCCATTGCCCATACTTTGTAGTATTTGAGGGCACCTGGATCTTAGGAACCATCTCCCGATCTCCCAGGGACACTAAGGTGACACCCGCCCACTCACCCCCCTTATCTACGGGCAACTCCTCCCCGAGCACTACACTAGCTACTCCTGGGGCTTTTCCTCCAGTGGGAGGGGGTGGTCTCTTTGGGCACTTGACATCTCCCTTATAATGTCCAACACCACCACACTCAAAGCAGTGGACAACCCTTGGCTGCTGGCTTTGGCCAGGATGAGGGTTTCTGGGCGGGTTAGCCTTAGGGGTGAATCCTGTTCCCTTTCCCTGGAAACTGTTTTGGGGGCCTTTTGAGAACTCCCGCTTTTTATCTCCCCCCTCCTTCTTCTGGGGGGCGCCCTGTCAGGTCCTTTGAGAGTCCCCTCCAGTCCCCTTTGAGGACACCCGGGTACTTGCCCAGATGTCCGCCTCCTCTGCAAGTTTCCAGGGGTTGGTCAGCTTGCTGTCCACCAGGTGTTGACGCAGCTCGGGAAAACATTTCTCGAGTAGGTGCTCTTTGAGAATAAGGTCGTACAACCCCTCATAGTCCCTCACCTCGCTGCCTTGTATCCAACCCTCCAGTGCCTTCCTTGCGTAGTCCAGGAAATCCACCCAATTCTGTGTGCCTAATTTGTGACTTCCCCTGAACTTTTGCCGATACTTCTCTGGGGTCAGTCCAAACTTCTTAATTAGCGCCACTTTCATGGTGGGGTAGTGGGTCTGCTCTTCCTGTTCTAGGGCCAATAGTGTGTCCCGTCCAGTAGGAGGCATGTATTTGTACAAACCACCCCCCCCAGTGTTTTTCCTGGATCCCATGGGCTCTTAAGGAGACCTCATAGGCAGCCAGCCACTTGGCGATGTCCTCCCCTGGGCTGTAGCTAGCAACTACATCCTTAGGTAGTTAGGGTCTGGGTTTGAGGTTCCGTGACAATTGTAAGTGGTGTTTTCGACTCGCACGAATATGGTCGAGTCTGGTATCTATGAACCGCAAATGACGAGTTTAGTAAGTGTGCGCAGTTTCGCTGTGCTAACTTAAACCGTTCGTTTGTTATGTGGGTTTTTCATCTGTACCCACGGGTTCCATCTTAGATACGGCATCCATTTTGTCTCTTGCCCTCAAGTAGCCAGCGAACGGACGCTGTCCGCTTCGCGACCCTGGGACTCCCAAGATATTTGCGGAAGACACATGTTCTTTGAAAGTGTCTTTATGATGAGGGGGTTGCTACTGTAAGGCAGATGGCGCCGCTCGAGGCTCATCTTGCCGCACGGACTTATTGTCTCAGCCGTGCATCTCATTAGGCACGTCTCTTTGATGCCTGTATCTCGTGTTTCCCGGTACCTCCCCTTTTACACCCTTTTCCGATCTCCCCACTGTCTCCGTCTTCCTCTGCACCTGTCTTCGTTCCTATTTCAATCTATTTTACTGTTGATTGGAATTTACTAATGGTGGGAAGATGGTTTTTACAGTTGGGAACCGCCAAATGTTTCCGCACTTATGTTCCGGACCTCGTGTGTTTCAAAGTGACCAAAGCGACCCCTCTGGGGGATAATTGTGGGAACCGGGTTGTAAACTTTTGTGTATCATGTTATCGTATGGGTAAAAACTGTATAAAAGGAGCGATCCATAGAACTAATTTGAAGCAGTCTCCCCAAGTTGCACGCTGTGTACTTGTCGTGATCTCTGTGTTCCCTGCAGCAAATAAACCTTGAATCTTTGACGCCGAAGGAAGTGTCCCGTGTCTCTGTGACTTGTACGCCGGAGCAGGTTACCCACGAAGGTTTCAGGTGTTGTGCCCTGGCACCGCTGGGTCTTAAAGAACCCAGTCCTTCAGTTGGCGCCCAACGTGGGGCTGCATCAGTGGTACCGGTCCAAGCCCGACGATCGTGAGGAACTTCGTGTGAAATCTCCGAGGGAAGGTGCACTCCACTTCATCGATCCTGTTGTCGAAATAAGTGGCCCGAAGACTTTTCCCGCGAAGATTCCCGCCTCCTGACGGCTGCGACGGACTGCTGCCCTGACTGTAGACCTGTTTTGGCGCCTGGCGTAGACCTTGGTATAGCGAGACGATTGACGGGCCTTCCTGGTGACGCCATCGATCTTTGAGTTAAGTATTTGTGGGTCGCTCCCAGAGTTCTTGGTTGTTCACACTTTAGCGAGTGTTTTTGTTGTTCACGCTGTGTGAGTGTTTTTGTCGGTGACACTTTGCTAGCGTACCTTGTTGTATTGTTTGACGACTGCAGCCGCCAAAAACCGAGGGTTTTGTTCTTTGCTGGGACTTGGTAAATCCCGTAACCCTTGAAGTTTGTGAGACTCGGCTAGTGTGCAAGATGCCTGGTCGCAGTACTTTGTTCAGTTGTTTCAGACCTTGTGGTGCGGATTCCCGACTGGAGGACTCGTGTCCGATACCTCCGGTTGGAACTCCTACTTATGACTTGTATAGCAAACATGGGCTAGGCCCGATTACCTTTAATGATTATTGGGTTAAATATACAAAGAAAGACGGCGACCTTCGTTGGCCACCTCACGGTAGCTTCGAGGCGTCAATCTTAGATAATCTAGAAATGAAGTTGTTCGAACGTAAATCAAGGCCGGCCATGTTTGATGCCTTTCGGTTGTGGCGCAAAGAAGCCCGACAGAAAGAGATCAGACAGAATAAACGTAGTCAGCGAGATAATGTTGCTACCATAGTGAAGAAAGCTGAGCAGTTCCAGCGTGATAAGGAGGATAAGGATAAGGAAGTGTTTGAGAGGCTACAGCGTATGACCATAGATAAATGTTATCCTGCTTTGCCTACGGAGTCGGATAAGAAGGAAGAGGCAGTTGCGGATCCTTTAATGTCTTATCTTATGAAGTCGCCACCTCCGTACGTACAGGGTACCGCAGCTCCCGTGGTCCCTGCCGTACCTGTTCTTCCACCGATTGTTCCTCCGCCTGTTCCTCAACCTGCACCCGCTCTTCCGTCTGTTCCTGCTCCCTTGTCTGTTGCTATCCCTACTGCTCCTCCGCTTCCACATACTCCTGCTCCCGCTACTGCTCCTGTTTTGCTAACTCCTGTTGTTGCTACTGTTTCTACTCCTTCTCTTGTTAGTCCTGTGTCGTATCTCTCTCCCTCTACTCGTAGTCGTAATTCTCCTCTTGCAGCTAGTTTCTTTCAGTCGCTCGGACCTGTTCATGGGTCTGCTGGTTCCGATGGTCCTCAGCGACGTAGTCAGCTTCCTGGAAACAGGGAACGCGTTGCGCTATATAATATGGCAATGGGTTGGATGGTAAACCCTCTTAGAAATCCACCCCGTGTTGTCCTCGAAACGTTTAGTCAATTCAACATACCAACTCAGAGATATGTGTTTGACGAAATGTGCAAGTTCCTACATGATCAGATAGCGGCCGATGCGTCTGACGAGGTGCTGACCGCCCTGTCTGAACTTCGGCTTCAGTTCGCGAACGGACTGATAGTAGATACTAATGTCCGACGTGCTATTGAGCGGTTACTATCCTTCCGTCCCGCTCCAATACCTCATGCATTGTTTGTCGAAGATATTGAAAGCCAACCAGACGAGTCTGGCCAATATCCCATGCGTGAAGTTCCGCCAGTTTGGGTACCGGGTGATCCTAATGCTCATCCTGCGACAGTAGCGCATTTCCAGAGAGTGTGGATACATCTCCCATGGAAACGTTCGGAAGTGCTACAGGTGAAACAATCCTTGCCCGATCCTCGGAAAAATCCTACTGGGTATTATAAGGAATTATCGCAGCTCGTAGATGCTACGGTAATGAATCTTGCCGATATCGACATGTTGTTTGGCAATGTCGTACCGCAACCGGTATGGGCTAAGATTCGTCACCAAGACCACGCAAATGAATTAGGCGGTGATTGGGCTGCCATTACAGCGGCAGATGCTGGACAAGTGGCTGCTGCTAAACCCGACCAATTGATTACTGCTCTTCCTCAGCGAATAATAACGTTAATGAAGACTCTTATGCCAGCTATGAGGGTAAATTGGGACAAACTGTCCGCTTGCAAACAAAAGAAAGATGAGAGTGTTTCGGACTTCTTTACGAGGTTTGAAGAAGCATTCATTGATCACAGCGGACAGGATATGGGTACTGAGGGTGGACAGAGGTTGTTTGTGGATAAATTTGTGTCAAATTTGTTGCCCGATTTGAGCAATAAATTAAAGAATTCAGAGAGTGCATGGGCCGTTTCTACCTCAGCTCAGATATTGGCTACGGCACAATATTATGAGAATAGGGAGAAAGAGGAGAATGACCGTGCTGACAAAAAGACGAAAGAACTAAAAACTAAAGTGTTGTTGCAACAAGCGTATCCGCCGCGTTCTAATCAGAATGCGCCCCAACAGAATAGATCGCAGTCGCAATCGAATCGATCGCAGCCACGTAATGATTCCTCCTTCCAAAGATCCTCGTTAGGGTACAATCAATGTGCTTATTGTAGACAGGAAGGACACATTAAATTCAATTGTCCTGCTTTAAATGAACGTAATAGTGGTAACTCGTCTAAAGGAGGCCGTGGTGGTTCACAGCACGCATCACGTGGTAGAGGTCGTGGTGCTCAGAACGATCGCTTTGACAACTCGTCAAATTCTAATAACTGTTTTGATCAACGCGGATCATCGCAAGGACGATCTGCGCAGTACAATGTAGACGATTATTACGTCGATCAGGGTACTGACGACAGTAATTACTAGGACAGCCAAAGACAAGGAGAGGGAGTGGTATCAGTTCCGGTTGATCAGAGAGGGCCTTACGTCGCAGTTGCTACATCGGGCGTCGTTGAGCCTTTTCTGTTGGACACTGGTGCAGCGAAAAGTTCTATCATGCATTCGAAACTCCCTGGCGCACCTTTGTCTGGCTTAACAAATGTTTCCGTTGGATTCTCTGGCGCCCCTGTTAGCAATCCAGTTTCACGCCCTTGCCCCTTCAAATTGGGCCACGTGAGCTAGAAGCTCCGTTGATTTTAACCACGGGTTGTGGTGAGAATCTCTTGGGCCTGGATTTGCTTAAACGCTTGTATGCAACTTTGTATTGTTCTCCTGCGGGTGTAAAGCTTACGTTAGGAGAGAGGGTAGTCTCTCCCATGTATTTGTCCCTCGATAAGCTTCCACCGGAATTGAGTTCTCTTCCTGCGTCTTTGTGGGCGATGGGTCCAAATGATGTGGGCCTACTTGATATCTCCCCCTATGTTGTTCAGTTGAAATCGAATGTGCGATTGCCACGTATTCCCCAGTATCGTATCTCCCTCGATGGTGAACGAGCTTTGTTAGCGATCATCTATGATCTGATCAAGAAAGATGTTATTGAAGAAACTCGGGGAAACGTGTGCAATAGCCCTGTACTGCCCATTCTTAAACGTACAGATCCTACAAAACCGCCTGTTTATCGCTTTGTTATCGATTTACGGGAGGTAAATAAAATTGTGGTTCCTCAATTTCCTGTTGTGCCTGACATCACGGCGCTACTGACTCTGATTCCAGCTTCTGCATCATGGTTTTCGGTGATTGATTTGAAAAATGCGTTTTTCAGCATCCCGATTGCCGAGGAGAGCAGGGACCTTTTCGGTTTCTCTCTCGGTGGACGTAGCTTCCGGTTTAAACGCGCTCCTCAGGGCTACTGTGAAAGTCCATCGATTTACAGTCAGGCCTTGAAGGGTCAACTGGATGCGTTTCGGTTGCCGGTTGGTGCGGCTTTAATCCAATACGTCGACGACTTATTGGTGGCTGCCGATACTCAGGACATTTGCAAAATTGCTACGGTGTCGTTGCTGCAACATCTCTGCGAGTTAAATCACAAGGTGTCACCTTCTAAACTCCAATATTGTTGTCAAGAAGTAACCTATCTAGGTCACTTATTGTCAAAGGAGGGAAGAAGATTGACCCCAGAGAGAATTGCAGCGATTGCGCGAATGGCTGTGCCAAAAACCCAAAGAGATGTGCGTGCCTTTCTAGGTATCACGTCGTACTGCAGGCAATGGATTCCTAATTTCTCATTGCTAGCGAAACCATTGGTGGCTCTTACGTGCAAGGATGTTTCGACTCCTTTACCATGGACGGAAGAATGTCAGAAAAGTTTTTCTGAACTACGTGATTCATTGTGTTCGGCTCCTGTGTTAGGTATCCCTGACTACGGTAAGCCGTTCACGTTATATGTTCACGAGAGGGAAGGTTGTGCTTTGAGTGTTCTGACGCAACCTTTTGGTGGTAAGCAACGTCCATGTGCATATTTCTCCTCGACCTTAGACCCAGTAGCTAGAGCATTGCCGAGTTGTTTGAGAGCAACTGCGGCAGCTGCGGTCTCCATCCGACAATCAGCAGGATTGGTCATGGATAATATGCTTACGGTGATGGTTCCGCATGCAGTCGATACTCTTTTGAATCGAACGAAAACTCAGCACTTGACGAGTGCGAGGTTGTCTGGGTACGAATTGACGCTCTTGGCAAGCCATATTCAGATAAAACGTTGTAATGTCCTAAATCCGGCAACTTTGTTACCAATTAGTGCAGAGTCAGATGAAGTAGCAGAACATGACTGCTACTTGAGGACTGAAGAAGAAACGAAAGGTCGAGTGGACCTTAAAAACACCCCATTGGAAGATCCGGATGGCACTCTGTATGTGGATGGGTCATGTTTTAAGTTGCCGAATGGCGATGTGACTACTGCTTATGCTGTTGTAACACTGAACACTGTTGTTGAAACTGCAAGATTGAATCAGAATTCTGCCCAAGCTGCAGAGCTGATCGCTCTTACTAGAGCATGTGTGTTAGCAAAAGGGAAACGTGTGAATGTGTACACCGATAGCCAATACGCTTTTGGTGTAGCGCATAGTTTTGGACGATTGTGGCGAGAGCGTGGTTTCTTGACATCGCATGGTACGAAGATACAGCATGGCCAGCTTGTGAACGATCTTTTGGATGCATTGACTTTGCCTACACAAGTTGCGATTGTTAAGTGTAGTGCGCATCGTAAAGTGACGGATGATGTTGGTCGTGGTAATGCGTTTGCGGATGAGATTGCTAAGGAGACTGCTCGGGACCTTAGCACTCGAATGTATGTGACGAGTTCGGTTAGGTGGCCTACGGAATCAAGTATGTGTGAAGATACTGTTGAGAGCGTGAAAGCAATTCAGAGTGAGGCCACCGAGACTGAAAAGATGAAGTGGAAAGTAAGTACGGGAAAGTTGGATGCGAATGGTTGTTGGATTGATTTGTCGGATCAGAAAAGATGGATGTTGCCTGATGCGTATGTGCTGGCTGTTGTGACAATGGCACATGGGTCAGCACATATTAGCGCGAAAGGTATTTGTAAATTGTTGTCGCCTGTGTGGAAGAATGATGGCATTACGAAATGTGCTGAACGTCTGGTGAAGAATTGTATGGTGTGTATAATGTACAATCCTGGCAAAGGAACCCCAACTCCCCCTGGCAGTTTTGCTCCTCCTACGTATCCCTTTGAGGTGATTCAATTGGACTTCATCCATATGGAGCGATGCAATAACCTGAAATACGTTTTAGTAGTGGTTTGCGCATTCTCCCGATGGATCGAGGCCTATCCCCTCAAAGACAATACTGCTTTGTCTACTGCGAAAATCCTACTGAAGGAATATTTTCCTCGGTATGGAATGCCTAGAGTCGTGTGGTCAGATAACGGAAGTGAGTTTGTGGGTAGTGTGATGAAGAGTGTGTGTAAGGGCCTTGGAATAAATCAAAAATTCCACAGCGCCAATCATCCCCAGTCAGCTGGATTAGTTGAGGGGTATAACGGCACCCTTAAACTAAAATTAGCAAAGGTTCAGGCTACGACTGGTCTTTCGTGGCCTGACGCTTTACCCTTAGCATTACTGTCAACTAGGGCGACTGTACACTCCCGAGTAGGGCTTAGTCCCTATGAGATAGTGTTCGGCCGTCCTGCGAATGTGTGGGGGGTTCCTAGGCCAGGAATATTCACTGATCTTGAGTATCCAATGCTGATTGACTATTTACATGACTTGACTGCTAAACTGAGGTTAATTCACCAACAGGTTTACGACGCATTGCCGACGCAGACGGAGGGTCCAGGCCACCAGCTCCAGCCCGGAGACTGGGTGGTAACTCGCAACTTTTCACGCAAGAATAATCTGGACCCAAGATTTACCGGACCTTACCAGGTGCTCCTGGCCACGAGGACTGCCGTTCGTCTTGAGGGGCGCAAAAATTGGGTGCACGCTACGCACACCAAGCGAGTCCCTATCCCTTTGCCGGCAGACCCGTGGGTAAGGAAAGGCATTGCGTCAACAGAAACAGAAACATTGCCGGCGTTTGTGCCTTTCAGCGACGCACAGCCTGTTGGAGAATCCTCAGCGCAGCAGAAAGCCACTGTTGAAAAATTGTTAGCAAAAGACTCAAAACCAGAACAATCAACTGATCAGCAGGACGCTGTCTCTTCAACGGATCCTTTGTTCGACGAGCAGACACGTCCCGGGAAACACAGATATCCTCTGCGATCTCGCACTAAGGACAAATAAATTTTTTTCTTGCTTTGCTGAAATTGACAACTGCATTATCCTCGTTTCCCGTGATCAGTTTTGGACATTCGTGTCACTGTGATTTGTGTATATATATACATTGAGTTTCCTTCCTTGCATTTTTTTTACTTCCACAGCTGAGAGACTTTGTGCTTGTATATACATATTGTGTATTGAAGGCCGTAGGGCCGCGCGCGTACTTCCTTCTGGACAGTAGGTCTTGACGCTAGGTTAAAGGCCGTCGGTTCCTAGGAACTCCTGGGGATTGACTATTGCTGCACAGAACGAAGTGCGTCAAGAAACGTTGCGGACGGTCATAGGGAATGGCATTCTCGAAGCTGAATGATTTGGAGGGGGCTCAAGTCTATAGATTCAAGCTGCAGCAACTCAGTCGTACTAAATGTTTCATATTTCAATTGTTTGTAATGTTTTTGACTGCTTCTGCATTATTGGCGGGTGGGGTGTATTATACGATGTCCTATTTCTTACCTGCTACACCTACTCCTACTCCTTACCCTAATCTTACCTCAACTGCTTCTCCCCATTCCTTTCACATGTTACCGGAACACGAGCAGGCTAGACGTGTAGAATTCCGCAACAATTCCTTTATTCAGCTCCTTCATCAGCATCAGTTAGTAGTTAACACTACTAATTGTTGGGTGTGTGGGTTGATGCCACATACTACGGATAAGGGAATTCCATATCTGGTGTTACCGTATAGTTCCCAAGGGTCAGCTCGAGCATTTCAAACAATGTTTCGAAGCGCACTGGGTTTCCACCTCATTCGAGAACCACGTTCCCCCTACTCTGGCCCTACCTCGTATCAGAAGCCTTTATCGATAGCCATAGAGGACTTGGATAGTGAGATCTATGATCCTTCGCTTATCCCTGAAGAAGAGGTACAAGCCTATAAGGTCCTAAGTAGAGGTGAATATAGTGTGTTCACTAGTGAAAAGCAGCTTAAAAGCTCGCCTCCAATATGGGTCGTACCCCACACTGGTAATTTTTGTCTTATGGGTCGTGGCCGAAGATCGCAAGCCCGACTTGGAGCAAGCGCTTGCACTGAAAATTACATTCTGCCAATGTTCTCGTCCCCTGTGTTTCTGGCTGCCAAGGGTACATACTTTATCTGTTATGATCGTGCATATACATGGTTGCCCGCTGACTTCATGGGCTCATGTTTTATTGCAAATCTGTTGCCTCCGACGTTCACTGTAGATGCCGATTATCATAAGACTAGAGTTGTGCGAGGCGTAATTAGCGAAGAGGATACTGCCGGTCAAGAGGCAGGGGACTTTTTCAAGGGTTTCCTCCCGTTTTGGGGACCTATGGTTAATAGTAGGAACCTGAGACAGTTGACTCGAGTGGTAGAATCGACAGCTAATATTACTGCCAGTGCCCTTGGTAATATCACCACAGAACTTCAGGCGGAGAGACTTAAGACGTTACAAAACCGTATGGTTTTAGATGTCATCTTAGCAGATCGTGGTGGAGTATGTAAGGTGATCCATTCGAGCTGCTGCATTTTCATTCCAGATAATGCTCCCACTGTCTATCAAGCCATCTCGAGGTTGCATAAGATCTCCGAATCCATACACGTGGATGTAGGGGATTGGACGCTACTTGGATGGTTTTGGGGCCTGATGTCGACTTGGGGTTGGAAAATTCTGATGATCATCGGAGTTGTGGTAGTGTTCCTGTTCACGTGTTGCCTTTGTGTGCAGTGTGGTCCTGCCTTATGTGGCCTCTGTGCTACAACGTGTATGAGACAACCATCTGTTACCAAGGGGACTCGGTTGGACAGAGCTATGCTACAGCAACATCTCGATGGTCTGATGAATATCGAATATGACTCCGACTAGTGCTTGCCTACATGAGGGCAAAAGGAGCGTCTGAGGTTCCGTGACAATTGTAAGTGGTGTTTTCGACTCGCACGAATATGGTCGAGTCTGGTATCTATGAACCGCAAATGACGAGTTTAGTAAGTGTGCGCAGTTTCGCTGTGCTAACTTAAACCGTTCGTTTGTTATGTGGGGTTCCATCTTAGATACGGCATCCATTTTGTCTCTTGCCCTCAAGTAGCCAGCGAACGGACGCTGTCCGCTTCGCGACCCTGGGACTCCCAAGATATTTGCGGAAGACACATGTTCTTTGAAAGTGTCTTTATGATGAGGGGGTTGCTACTGTAAGGCAGATGGCGCCGCTCGAGGCTCATCTTGCCGCACGGACTTATTGTCTCAGCCGTGCATCTCATTAGGCACGTCTCTTTGATGCCTGTATCTCGTGTTTCCCGGTACCTCCCCTTTTACACCCTTTTCCGATCTCCCCACTGTCTCCGTCTTCCTCTGCACCTGTCTTCGTTCCTATTTCAATCTATTTTACTGTTGATTGGAATTTACTAATGGTGGGAAGATGGTTTTTACAGTTGGGAACCGCCAAATGTTTCCGCACTTATGTTCCGGACCTCGTGTGTTTCAAAGTGACCAAAGCGACCCCTCTGGGGGATAATTGTGGGAACCGGGTTGTAAACTTTTGTGTATCATGTTATCGTATGGGTAAAAACTGTATAAAAGGAGCGATCCATAGAACTAATTTGAAGCAGTCTCCCCAAGTTGCACGCTGTGTACTTGTCGTGATCTCTGTGTTCCCTGCAGCAAATAAACCTTGAATCTTTGACGCCGAAGGAAGTGTCCCGTGTCTCTGTGACTTGTACGCCGGAGCAGGTTACCCACGAAGGTTTCAGGTGTTGTGCCCTGGCACCGCTGGGTCTTAAAGAACCCAGTCCTTCAGGTTCCCTGGTCAGTTCCTTTGTTTCGCTGCCACCATTTAGAGAATTGGAGGGTCCTATCTGCAGGGCCTTGAGATCTAGCTCCCTAAGTTTCAACTTGTGAGCCATCCTCTGTTCCTCCCTTTCCTTTTCCAACCTGGCTAACTCCCACTTTAGCTGTCTTTTTTCCCCTCCTGTCCACTAGTTCAGCTTCGGTTAAGCTTCTTCCGGAGACACTGCTGCCCTCCCTTGAAAAGGTCCTAGGTCCTGGTAGTAGGTTCCCCATCTCAGGTTGTAACAATCCATCTACCCCTATGACTGTGTCCCGGTCCGTCCCCTCTTCCTCCTCCTTCCCTTCTCCATGTGCTGCCACCCACGCCCTCAAACTGGTCTGGAGTTCCCCCTTCTTAGCACCACGCTTAAAAAATACTCCATCTTCTGGCAAAAGTCTCTAAGCTGGGCTGCAGTATAGGTCTCCAATTCTTCCAGAGCAAATTCCATTTTGCTAATGAGAGATATAGGGACAGCAACTCGGAAAGAATTGGTTTAAAGGGGTAATTCGAAGCTACCTCCACCCACCACCAGGAGTAAATTTGGAAAAACCAAAAGAACTAATTAGGAAGTCCGCCAGGAGAAAACTCCAAGTGTAGGTCTATGGAGTACACTAGGTTACTATAGAGTGGACGCAAACATAGTTCTCATCCCACCGCTAGACACCAATTATGTTGGACCTGGGGTCTCCAAGTCACATAGGGTAGCTTGGCACAAAGTAGGAAGGCCTATCTCAAAGGTACATGTGTTAAGTTTGCGTCTCACCCACTCAGTAACTCAGTGTCCATCCATCCAAAAATGACACTACACCTTAATTTTTATAAAAGTAGAAAAGTTTATCTTTTCCTCATTAGGTTTATTTCTAAGTGCCTTTTTCTTTTAGTTTACTCACTCCACATACAATATTCCTAGCCACTGTGGAGAAATCAAAGCATCAAAACATGTGTTGCCAAAGAATCCCACTTAAACATATCATCATTCCATAGATGGGTTATGGGTCAGTACTTTCCCCCAAATCTATCTCTTTCACATAGTGTTGTCTAACATTAAGAATTAGGATTTTTGACACTAAATCATCTTTTAACAGTAGTCAAGCAGAGCACAAATCATACTGTAGGCAAGTGCTGAAGAAAATCAGAGATAGAAATTAGACTCCTTTAAAACACATTTCTCTGATTCCACTTACACCTTTCTTATCACTTGGCAGTCTAGTCTTGCATTTATACAAGTGGAATTCAGTTCTATCCTTGTGAATGAGCTGCTTTAGGTTGATTATCTCTCAATAGCTCAGTTCTACAATTAGCTTTAGTAACACTGTCTCATGACAAGGTTTGGGGGAAAAATCTCTTCTGACTGTCTGGTTAATTACCACTTCTCTGTTTGACCATGCGACCTTTTAGCTCGGGTAAGCCACTTTTTATACCAGGCTCAGAGTAGGAACTTATTGACTCAGATTAACATTTTCAGCCCCACAGCCCGAATCTCTGCTTACTGCACACTCGGGTCACTCCTTTTCTTGAAAACAGCCGCTATCTGACGGCCGTGTTGTGAAGGTTATTTCCTCGTGACTTCCACTTTGAGATTTAGGGCTCTGTTCCAAAGGGGGAAGCGGCAGGTTTCTGTGGGTAGTACTTCCACTGAGGCGAGGCGCTCATCCCCGCCCGCCTTCTGCGCTGCTTCCGTGTCTCTCTCCTCCCACTGAGGCGAGCGGCTGCCTAACTCGCTGCTTTCCTCCGGACCCGCCTTCTGCTCTGAGAACTCCTCTAGTCAG
Source organism: Lissotriton vulgaris (assembly GCF_964263255.1). Classification (NCBI taxonomy): domain Eukaryota; kingdom Metazoa; phylum Chordata; class Amphibia; order Caudata; family Salamandridae; genus Lissotriton; species Lissotriton vulgaris. Next base: position 114,791,704 of record NC_141687.1, on the reverse strand, counting down.
CGCCAGCACAGGGGAACCTTCCCTCTCCCCGCAGGCTCCGACTCACGAAGGGACCCGACCACAATTTCCCGCCTCCTGCCAAAGCGCCTGGGGATCCAACAAGCAGCCGGGGAGAAATTTAATTCCTGAGCCCCGCACCCTCGACGACCACCGGAACCTCTGCCACCACAACGGTAAGGGCACACTAGCATAGGGGGCCCACAGCCAGGACGGGGGAAAAAGACAGAGGCAAGTTCCTTCCTCACTGCTAATAAATTCCGGCAATGCCTTGAGGTAACGCTGCTTCCGGGAGATAAGGCGTCAGCTAGGCTGGGGCTACTCTGTTGGTGTATTGACTTTATACAGAATGCCGCCACCAGCGCTCTCACCTTACAATTCTCTTGCAGTCCAAGTTCTAATTGTCCACAAAGAGGGTGGACATGCGTCCCTCCCACGTCAGGGGTTACAGTCGTCGATTTCCTCGCTTGGCCAGGTCAATAGGAGAGGGACAGCATCAGGTGTGGGAATTGTAGCCTCTAGAGACAGTCAGACCCCTCACAGCGCCAACCTCCTCGCCCCACAGCCTTCACTCCAGCCAGGATAATCTCTCTCCCTGTCAGATCTAAAATGGACGCCCAACATTCCAATATTTATAGACCGGGTCCAGAGGGCCTGGAGTGGACCAGAAGGTTCTGGAACCCCTCACATTACCCAATGGACCTAGTCCCTGAGGTAGCATTTGGCAGTTGGTAGGACTCCATTTTGTGACTCTGTTTTCGCAATATGAGGGGTGTCAACAGAGTCAAAGAAAAGAAAAATAAGGAGGGTTGAGGCACAGCAGTACCTAGCCCCACGGACAACACCATAAAAATTTTAGTGGACATGAAAAGTAAAAGGTTGGAGGGGCAAAAAGGGGACAAAAATAAATAATGAAAGGAGGGACCACCCAAAAGGCCTACAGGTCTTACACCACCCATTTGAAAAATGCACAGGTCTCTCTCATTGATGGCCAGCATCGACATACACTTTTAGACACACCTCCCGCCACAAGTTCTAGAATTGCGAACTTTAGAGCTGGGGAGCTACGTTCGAATCTCAGCATCAGCTCAACATCCTGTGATTCCAGGCAAACCGCTTTGTCTCCCCGTGCCTATAACAAATGAATGTGTTCTTCTGTAATGTAAATTGGGCTCATGCCATGTTGTCGAGTTCGCGCTATATAATATTGCAAGGAAAAAAAAGTAGAGAAACTCGAGTTCACACACTACTGAACGCGCACTCAAGTGCATTAGCAGTGCACTGTGAATCGGAGCATTTCACAGGCCTGTCAGAGATAAGAAATGCTATCTAATCGAAATCCTACAAAACAATATACTACTGGTCGGCAGTAATTCATACCCAGACAACGTCGGGACGGGCTATTAGTATATATATATATTCACTGAAAAAACCATAGGTTTCACACCAGTTATAGTTAGGAATTAGCATTTAAAAAACCTATTAAATTCACTGAAAAAAACCATAGGTTTCACACCAGTTATAGTTAGCAGGAAGTTTTACTCTCATAAAACCATTGAAATTCCCACGTTATAGTTAGTTGGACTCACTATAACTTGCGCGTGCAATGCACTGCTGATGACGTCACATATTACATCACTCATGACATGGTCAGTGACATCACTTATTAAATGCTAATTCTATGTCAGGACCGGAGGCTTCGGATTATGCTTTTCTTCCTTCGCTTTATTACATATATAGAAAACACAGCAGCCTTAGAAAAGCTCCAATCCATTTTCAAACTGCGGAAAAAACTTAGAGACAAACGACTTTTTCAAAGTTAATCAGTCCAGGACGAACTACAGCTCCCATGAGCCCTCAAACATTAGTCCTTCTATTATATCCATTCCAGGTATGATAACCAGTCCTTTCTCAACCTTCCTCCTGTTTCTTCGCTGCTCACGCAGCAGTCAGTTAAGTTAAATTTTTCTCTTGCTTGTGTTGGTGGGCTATGAAAATGTATTTTCCCGTCTGAGGTCTGACGGGGGTGTTTTGGGCTCTGATGCTGTTTATGTGACATTTTTCCCTACAGAGCCCCAGTCGCGGGAGCGTCCTCGCTCCTTTCACGGCGTTTGTCCCGGCGGCGGTGCGGTGATTGTTGCGCCCGCCCAGGGGCGCCCGTACGTCTCGCCTGCTCCTCGGCGCGCTTCCCTTCACTCTGAGGAGACGCGCGGAGGAGTCGGCCTGCAGCGGAGCTTTGCCCTCTCCACCCCTTAACGCCCGGTGCTCTGGGTCTTTATCTGGCCCTGAATTTAACAGTTTGACGCCCTGCGGGGTCTGTACTTGGCGGCAGAGACCGCTGTAAACGCCGATCGGCGAGTGAACGTTTGTGCTGTGTGGTTGAACGCGCATTGGGGGTGGTTAGACCCGGTCCCTGTGTGGAGGGTCAGCGCGTTTGGGGGCTTTGACGTGCAGCCTACCTCGCCAGTTTAGCTGGCCCAAAAAGTCATCGCAGTCCAAGTTGTCTACCCATATCTTGTTCCCTGACGCCCTCTGTGGGGAGGGTGTCTATCATAGTGCAGTTTTGCCACAGTTGCTCCTTGTTTAGCTTGACAGCCATGGAGCAGGGGGATTATTTTGAGGAACCCCACTCCTACTTACAGGATGAGGAGTTTTATCAGGCAGTCGACAGCTCTATCTATCGCTGTGTGACTGAGGTGGTGGGTCTCATGGAGGACCGGTTGTCTGCGCGCATTGTAGAGGAATGCGGCAAACTGGCGCAGGCCCATTTGGGAGCGCCTACTGGCCTCCCAGGCCCCTCATGTGAGGGCCCTCCCGCACCAAAGAAACCCTGCAGGGAAGGGGCTCCGGAAGGGGGGCAAGGGGTGGACAGAGGCGCCTTTGAGCGTCTCAGAGACGCTTTCTTGGCCAAGGCGACTGCTGGCCCCCCTGCGCCACTTTCGGGCCCTGACCTTCTGTGGTTTCGGAGACCGCACCTCCGTCTCCGGGGCTGGATTCCCCTGATACTGATGACGATGGGGAGTCGGTCCGCTCTTGGCGCCCCTCGGGCTCGGCCGCTGAGTTGCCCCGGGACAGTTCCGGCATGTTGGACCTGGATGAGATTATGCATCCGCGGTCCGCTGCCTGGACGCCGGGGGACACGGTGGCAAAGTTTGTGGCAGGTCGCCTGCGTAAGCCTTTAGAAAAAGACGCCAGGGGTTGCCTACGAGGGGAGTGTCCGAGGCCCACTTTGGAGGGTAAGGTGGCCCTGACGCCCGAGTTAGACGCAAAAATGGCCACCTTCCTCGCTAAATTTATGAAGGATCCGCGTAAAGGAATCGACCGCTCCTGGCGGTCATGCCAGGATAAATTGTTGGACGCGGTGGGGCCCCGCCACGAAGATCCTCGACATGGCGGAGGAGGCGAAGGCCAATGGCACGGTTATTTTCCCTGAGGTCTTTTCCAATTGGGCTCAGAGAGTAATCATCTTTTTGGGGAACGCCAACTGCGCCCTGTCCACCGAACGACGGAGATCCATGCTTATCAAGCTGGACCCGAAGTTAGGTGATTTGGCTTCTTCGGAAGCGGGGGCGGTCGCCCAGGGCGGCCTCTTTGGAGAGCCTTTTATTAAAGAGCTCGACAAATTTGTGTCCACGTTCACTAAGCTGGACAAAGCGCAGTCCAGCATTAAGCGAGTGTTCCAGCAGCGTTTTTCCCAAGGGGCCGGTCGGGGCAGGGGCCGCCCGACCGGCCGCGCAGGGCAGCATGCCAACGGTAGAGGGCAAGGCTCCGGCAGAGGCCAATACCAGACCTCAGCGAACTTCAATAACTTTTACCCCACGAGAGGGCAACGCTTCGGCGGTCGAGGCTACCGCAAGAACCCTGGACCCAATACTTCCAACGGTAAGTGTACAGTCTTCGGACCAGGTTCTAATGGGGGGCAGGTTAGCGGCCTTTTACGAGGAGTGGGCGTCGCTCACTGCGGACGCCTGGGTTTTGCAAACCGTGCGGGGGTTCCATATAGACTTCTACGACCAGCCATTTCAGGTGTGCCCTCCGCGGCCGATCATTTTTTCCGAGTCAGACGCGCGCTTGATAGACGAAGAGGTCTCGGAGTTACTCCAAAAAGGGGCCATTCGCCTATCAACGCGACATCCCGCTGGTTTCCTCAGCAATGTCTTCCTTGTAGACAAGACGGATGGGGGCAAACGTCCGGTGATCAACCTCAAGGAGTTCAACAGTTGGTTGGTCTATCGTCACTTCAAAATGGAGGGGATTCACCTCCTTCGGGATGTGCTCCTCCCACGAGACTGGATGGTGAGGCTGGATCTAAAGGACACTTATTTGGTAGTACCCATCCATCCTCCACATCGACGTTTCCTTCATTTTTGCTGGAAGGACAGAGTGTTCGAATTCACCGCCCTTCCCTTCGGTCTTTCCTCGGCCCCTTGGTGCTTCACGAAAGTGCTGCACCCGGTGGTAGAGTTCCTACGGGGACAGGGTATTCGGATGATCGTCTACCTGGACGATATTCTCTTGATGGGCCAGTGCCCGGTGATCTTGAATGGTCAACTCCAGAAGGCGGTCCGGCTTCTCCAGAGGCTGGGTTTCATCATCAACGAATCCAAGTCGATTCTGGTTCCGTGTCAGAAAATTACTTTTCTAGGTTTTGTCATAGACTCCGTCGGAGCCTCCCTCAGTCTTTCCTCGAAGAGGATAGCCAAGATCAGGCATACGTTACGGCAGACGATTTCCAAAGATCGGACTTCTCTGCGACAGGTGGCCCGAGTGGTGGGACTTCTGTCATCCTCCATTCAGGCAATTTTCCCAGGACCGTTGCACTACAGAGCACTCCAGCTCCTTAAGGCCCAACACCTCAGAAAGGGCATGTCCTACGACCAGATGGTACCCCTCTCGGAGGACGTGAAGGAGGAGATGTCCTGGTGGCTCTCACACATGGAGGCCTGGAATAGTCGGGCGATCTTCGGGTCGGTTCCGGATCTTGTGATAGAGTCCGATGCCAGCAGGTCGGGCTGGGGTGCCCGTTGCGGGGAGTTCTCCACCGGCGGCGCTTGGTCATCCGACGAACAACAGTTGCATATAAACTGTTTGGAGCTTCTAGTAGGGTCCTTCGCGGTCCGCTGTTGGACCAAGGATTCCGTGAAGTCCTGCGTTCTTTTAAAGATGGACAATGTCTCGGCGGTTCGATACGTCAACCACCTAGGAGGCCCTCGCTCCCGAGCTCTGGCAGATTTGGCGAAGGAGTTCTGGGACAATTGCCTTTCGCATCACATTTCGGTGACGGCGGAATACCTACCGGGTCAGGCCAATCAGGTGGCGGACTGGCACTCCAGGCACCTGAGGGATGCCAGTCAGTGGATGTTAGACATCCCGGTCTTCCAGTGGCTGAACGCCCGCTGGGGTCCGATTTCGGTGGATCTGTTTGCGTCCCGACTGGAACACCAACTCCCAAGATTTTTCAGTTGGAGGCCGGATCCGCTCGCGGAGGCCACGGACGCATTCCTCCAGGATTGGAGCCATGAGAGGTCTTATGCATTTCCTCCGTTCTCGATGATCGTACGGTCGGCGGCCCAGGTGCGCCGTCAGGAAGTGGAGATGGTGTTGGTTACGCCACTCGGGAGGTCTCAAGTCTGGTGTCCAGTTCTTCTGGAACTTTCTTGGGATTTTCCAATCCTACTCCCCCAGTTTCTTCACCTCTTGCTCAATCCGGATCAAGAACTTCATCCTCTCATCATGCAGGGCTCTCTCCACCTCATGGAGTGGAGGCTTTCCGGAGACGTAGGTCACTCCCGGGCCTTTCGGGATCGGCTGAGGGCCTGCTCTCCAAAGCCTGGGCTGATAGCACGGCGAAGCGCTATAAATCCGCTTGGCTTAAATGGATGAGTTGGTGTCTTCGAAGGGACCTGGATCCCGTGGTCGCAGGACTCGTTCCGATCTTGAACTTTTTAGCCGAGTTGGCAACTAAGGGCCTAGCCTATATTACAATTAACGCAATGCGTTCCGCAATCTCAGCGGGTCATCAACCTGTGGAGAGTTCCCCAGTGGGGGAACATCCTTTTGTTTGCAGGCTTTTGCGGGGTGTTCGTCTCTCCTTACCTCCGGAGCCCCGATATTCGGTCCTTTGGGACGTAAATGTGGTCCTGAACCTGTTCCTGTCCTGGCAAGCTAACACTTATTTGTCCTTGAAGGAGCTTTCAGCTAAATCAGCTATGCTTCTGTGTTTGGTTTCTTGCCGACGTGTGTCGGATGTACGCGCCTTAGACGTGTCGGCGCAAGTTTTTTCCCCGGACGGGGTTACTTTTACAGTGGGACGTCATACTTAGTCCGCGTCACGCACTATCTCGTACCCAGCCTTTGTGGACACTCCCAAGTTGTGCGTCGTGCAATGTTTGAAGGCTTATGAGGACATGACGTTGGATATCCGCCCTCCGGGCGAACAACAATTACTAATTGCCCTGCGAAAGCCACACAGAGCAGTCTCTTCCCCCACCATAGCAAGGTGGGTGCGTTGGGTCATGCAGGAAGCAAGCATTGATACTAAACGTTTTGGAGCTCACTCTGCCAGGGGAGCCATGGATTCTAAGGCGTTTTCGGTGAGAGCTCGTTTGGAGGATTTAATGCGAGCAGCAGATTGGTCCTCGGACTCCACGTTTAGAAGGTTTTATATTAAACCGGTGGTGGATCTAGCTCAATTGGTGGTGAGTAAGCTTTAAACTAGCATAATCCGAAGCCTCCGGTCCTGACATAGAATCGAAATTTGCCTAGCTTACGTAACGGTAAGTTTCAATTCTATTAAGGACACGGAGGCGAGGATTATCCCACCCTGGAGTTCGACGTTACGAACCCGCCCGTTTGTCAGTAAGTAAACTGTTTTCCATCTCTGCAGTGTACATGTTCTAGATGCCAGTCTTCATGATGTCCTCAATTTGATGGCTATCAGCAACATTTTGGTGCTTCTCTTACGTTGTCTTTTTTTCCGCTAGGAAATGACGGTTCCCAACAGTGATGAATATGCGTAACCAGCGCGAAGAAATAGGAGGAAGGTTGAGAAAGGACTGGCTATCATACCTGGAATGGATATAATAGAAGGACTAATGTTTGAGGGCTCATGGGAGCTGTAGTTCGTCCTGGACTGATTAACTTTGAAAAAGTCGTTTGTCTCTAAGTTTTTTCCGCAGTTTGAAAATGGATTGGAGCTTTTCTAAGGCTGCTGTGTTTTCTATATATGTAATAAAGCGAAGGAAGAAAAGCATAATCCTCGCCTCCGTGTCCTTAATAGAATTGAAACTTACCGTTACGTAAGCTAGGCAAATTTCGATTCCTACCTATAACTGGTGTGAAACCTTTGGTTTTTTACAGTGAATTTCATAGGTTTTTTAAATGCTAATTCCTAACTATATATAGGGCCTCAAACCTCTGAAATGTAATATTTTTTATAATGAATCCTATATTGTAATACAATTTTTTTTTTTTTGCCCTGGAGCGCTCCCGATGCGCGCCCCGGTGTGCGCACCGGAAAGCACAGTTTTTATTCGCGCACCGGTTAGCGTCCCGTTAGCGCTATTGCCGCGAACGAAAACATCATTGTGACGTATCGCGTGTCCGCGTCCGTGTGATACGCACGGCGTAAGCGCACCCGGAAGCACTCGAGCGAATACGATCACGCAACGTAAACATCCGACACGCTTACGTGACGCGACCCGGGGCGCGCCAGGGGGCGCGTCGGGTCATGTGACCTGAAAATAACACTTTTTATTGGTGCAGAACAGTTTTGGTTTCCAAATGATGAAAGCCCGGGTCATGTGACCTGAAAATAACACTTTTCATTGGTTCAGGACAGTTTTGTTTTCCAAATGATGAAAGACCCCACCTTTTTTCCTTATTCTGACTTTGTCCTTTGACTGAGGAAGACCTGTTTCAACATCTTTGAGAAATATTTTGAACTTTAAAATGGCTACAGTAGCAGCAGCAGCTGGAGCATCTGCACCACCACCACCACCAAGAGGACCACCACAACATTACATTGGTGGTCAAGAAGAGGAGGAGGAGGGGAGAAGGTCAAGTCAAGTCAAGTCAGAGAATTTATATAACGCACTACCTACCCGGAGGGTCTCAAGGCGCTTAGAAATGGGAGGAGGATTACTTGTCAAATATCCACGTTTTAAGTTGCTTTCTGAAATAGGCAAAGCGGCGGTCAGAGCACACAGCTGGTAGTCGGTATGGGCAATGCGCTGCAAGTACGATACCACAGTCACAGGGGAGCGACCACTCTGCTGGGAAGCGTGGCTGCCAGAAGACAATACCCCATACAAGCCAAGGCCACGCATTGTATGGGAGTTTTTTTCTATCCCAGAGGTCAAGAAGAAAGTCAATGCGCCAAAGGTGACTTGCCTAATCTGTGGCATGGAACTTTCAAGGGGGAACCCGAACAAAAAATATTCTTTTGGTAATAATACCATGATTAGACACATGCAGCGCAAGCATCTGAACAACTATTCTGCTGCAGAGATGAGAGAACTGGCCAGTAACCCTCCCCAATCTTCAACCACCACCTCCAAAAGAAAGCAACCCACTCCATCGGGACCAGAGACAAGGGAGACAATCCCTTGCATACAACCACGGTTTGGGGAATACAGAATTACATGTATTTTTTGTGGTAAGACCATCTCCTATGGTGAACAGAGCATCAAGCTCATCCTCCTTGCTGGTGACAACCACAATTGCCCAAAAAAAAAAGAATTTTTTCCTTTTTTTTTGGCTCCAGTTGAGCCATTTTCAATTCCCTGTTTTTTGTTTCTCCCCATAAAAATAACAAAAAATATATAAAATAGTTCAAAAAACATTAACAAAATATAAAACAACAAAAAGCAGAAAAAAACTGTTCTTTTTAGAACTACCTCCAATTTATAAAAAAAGCTACATTTTTTAAAAACTGTCATTCTTTTTTCCCCATGGTACGCTCCCCGGTCCGCTCCCCGGTGCGCGTACCGGGCGCTCCCCTTGCGCAAATAAAAAAAAATAATAATTTTGCCCAGCGGGACCCTTTTTATAGCCCCCACATCAAACCTAGGGGTTCAGGGGGGGTCTACTCTGCCCCCTTATGGTAATTTCCCCCTTTGGTTTTGCCACATCTTGTGTCTCGATCCTACCGAGACACAAGATGGCGGCCGCTCCGGACTGTTTGGAATGTTGAAAGACACCCGAAAGCCAATCAGCTTTCCGCGCGTGAACTCGCATAGCGCGCTGGTTAGCGCCCCGGTGCGCGGCCATAAATATATATATTTTTTTGAACCTAAATTACTCATAATCCACTGGAGCACATATCTTGAGACATAGCAAAGGCACATCGGGCTACCAGTCCCTACAATTTTGCCAAGTTTGGTGGAAATCCATTCAGCCGTTCGGGCTAAAAGTGAGGTTGACCGCCCTATGGAAATTAACATGGGGAAAACACGTTTTGGGACCCCCCTTTTATCTCGGTCCCCGCTTGACGAATCCCCCCCAAACTTTCAGGGAAGGGCTGGAGCACCGCGAGGCAAATTTGAGGAAATTTTCAGGCAGGCGCCAAAGTTATTCACAATAGAATGTCGAGATTTTGCATTGAAAATAATCCTAACTATAACTACCTACTGGCGACTGCCAGTAGGTAATATATATATATATATATATATATATATATATATATATATATATATATCCTCTTCGCCGCTAATGACAAGGGTAACTCGTCATGGACTTTCCATTGATTTCAATGGAAAGTGCAGCAAAAGAGTAATTGTACCTTAGCGCTAAAGGGGTTAAATATATATATATATATATATATATATATATATATTTATATGTAACACAAAGGAGGCGGCACAACCAGATATTTTACTGAAGCCTTTTAATCAGCGCTTCACCCCACCAACGCGTTTCAGCCACACAAGGCTTTGGTCACGGTCAGTAAGTCCTTCTACCATTTCCATTTAAATACTGGCCCATGTTAGCCATAGGTGGCATTATGGGATACGTAGTTTGGAACAAAATATCAATTAAAATTGCAAGAAAAGAAAGGGTACTATACCCGACACTACAATTAAAGGAAATATGGAACTATTCCAATACCAAACATGAACTAAAAACTTTGCCCATGTGAATGAAACATGTGACTTAATGTACTAAGACATTGTTAATGTTTGAATCACACCAGTCTTTCTTTGGGAGGGGAGTTGAAGGGGGAACGAAGTCCTGTACTGGCAGTGGCACTCTGTTACACACCTCCCCCCTTAGACACTCAGGATCGGGGAGTGGGTGGCGTGATAGAAAGTCAGCCCCAACATTGTCCACACCTTTACGATGATGGATAGTGAATTTATAGGGCTGTAGGGACAGAAACCATCTTAAAACCCTGGCATTGTACGATTTGTTGCGAGCCATCCACAACAGGGGGGCATGGTCAGTATACAGAGAACTTGTATCCTTCCAGATAGTATGCGAGTTTCTCCACCGCCCATTTAATGGCGAGGCATTCTTTTTCTATCGTTGCATATTTTAGTTCACGGGGAAAACGTTTTCTGCTTGTATACAATATGGGATGCTCATGATTGTCTGATGATTGTCTGATACCATCTGGGAAAGCACCGCGCCAATCAATTTTGGAAAAGGTGATGGACAGAGTTTCTGAATGATGCAGAATACTCCTACCCAGTCAAGAGATCAGGGCTTGATCCATCACCGTTTTTTAGCTCACTGCACCATCCCAGCTTCAGAACCTGGCTATATGCAAATTAGTCTGTTCCTGTCCCAGTGCATGATGGGAACAGGGCAAACCAAACTACCAAGCCAATTCTTATACTGGGAAGGAGACAAGCTACCGGGGACCGGTTTCTGGCATTTCAGCCGTCGTCGGGGATTTGGGCCCAGATCTTTTGACTGGGGGAATGTGTGACATTGATCCACATTCGGTCCATCACTTGTTGTTTTTGCAATTGCCGCCCTAAGTGCGCTGGGGATGCCCAGACGTGGGTCCCAGGCACTCCACACTACTTGGAGTCAAGCTAGCCGGGCTGATGAGAGGTGTTACCTCGAAACCGGTCCGGTCCTCGGATGCTTGATTCCGTTCTGGGAAGGACATGGCTTTTGTAGTTCGGACTGGACTGTTCCCATGGGGCAACAGGGTCAGAGCTGATTTGCATATCGCCATTGTCTAACCCAGGGTGGTGTGGAGTGCAAAAAAACGATGGATTTGGGCCCAGATCTTTTGACTGGGGGAATGTGTGACATTGATCCACATTCGGTCCATCACTTGTTGTTTTTGCAAAGCACCGCGCCAATGCCATAGTCTGAGGCGTCGGTGTGCAAAATAAAAGGTTTTGAGAAATCTGGAGATGTAAGGACCGGTGTAGAAGTGATGATTGGCTTCAATCTATGAAAAGCGTCCTGCATCTCAGTCGTGAGCGTAATGGGAGTTGTTGATTTCCCTTGTTGTTTCAGTGAGTCAGTGAGCGGGGCAGCCACGTGAGCAAACTGGGGTATAAAGCGTCGGTAGTATCCAACCAACCCTAGGAAGGCCCTCATTTCTCTTCTGTTCGTAGGAAAGGGTGTATCAGCAATGGCCCGTATTTTTTCTATCTGCGGCTTAATAAAACCATGTCCTAGTAAATAGCCCAAGTATTTTACTTTCTGAAAGGCCACTTTGGATTTTTTTGCATTGATTTTCAATCCGGCTTTCTCCAAGACTCTGAAAACAGTGTGTAAATGTGATACATGAGTGGACCAATCAGGGCTATATATGACAATGTCGTCAAGATATGCTGAAGTGAAGTCAGTGTTCATTAGGCGCTGAAATGTGGCAGGGGCCCCGTGCAAACCAAAGGGAAGTACTGTAAATTCGAATTGACCATCTTCATTTGAAAAAGCATTTTTTTTCATGTCGTCCTCTCTGAGAGGCACCTGCCAGTACCCCTTCGTGAGGTCAAGCGTGGTGATGTATTGGGCATCACCCAGTTTTTCAATGAGTTTGTCTACCCGAGGAATTGGATATGCATCAAACGTTGAGATTTCATTAAGGGCACGCAAGTCCATGCAAAAACGTCGACTTCCATCGGGTTTTGGAACCATTACAATGGGGCTAGACCAGTCGCTCTTGGAGGGACGGATAACGCCCATGTCCAACATTTCGTTGATTTCCTTTCTGATGGCGGCTCGTCTCGCTTCCGGAATTCTATAAGGGCGTATCTTCACTCTTTGACCAGGAGGTGTGTCAATACAATGTTCTGCCAGTGTAGTCCTACCTGGTGTGTTGGAAAACAGGGAGTCATGTCTCAAGAGTATGTCCTGTAGTTCTTTCTGTTGTTGACCATCAAGTTCATCATTAAGAATCAATTGATCCCGAGTAGAGGAACTTCGTTGTGGCTCTGAGACCGTGTGTACTCCTGCAGGTAGTGGACCCAACCACTTCTTGAGCAAATTGATGTGATATGTTTGCTGTTTGGTCGGGGTCACTTGCAATTTATAGCTTGTTCTTCCAATCGTTTCAACCACTTTATAGGGTCCGACCCATTCAGTCCGAAACTTCTGTGTGGACGAAGGAAGGAGAACTAGAGCCCAATCACCCACGATAAGTTGTCTCCATTTCTTTCCTTTATCATAGGCCGTTTTCTGACCTTTCTGACTCTCTTCTAGTTGAGACGAAGCCAATTCTCTCAATTTACCCAGTCTGGATTTTAGACTTCTGGCATAGTCTGGAGTGGCAGCCATTTCCTCCGGAGTCTCATTTTCCCAAGCATCTTTGGTCATCTCTAGGAGAGAGCGTGGAAGACGACCGTACAGTAGTTCAAAAGGTGACATTCCCATACTGCTATGTTTCTGACCCCGTATCGTATACAAGGCTAGGGGAAGCATCTGGTCCCAGTCGGACCCGCTGACTTCCATTATCTTCCTGAAGGTCGACTTCAGAGTGCGATTGTATCGTTCCACCAGACCGTCCGTCTGAGGGTGGTATACAGAGGTGCGAATCTGGTGGATATTCAGGTTGTGGCAAATTTCTTTCATCAATTTTGACACAAATGGCGTGCCCTGATCCGTTAGGATCTCCTTGGGGAACCCCACTCGACTAAACAATTCAATCATTTTCTCACCAACTTGTTTAGATGTGGTGGCTGTCAATGGAAAAGCCTCGGGAAACCGTGTGGCCTAATCAACTATCACGAGTATGTGTTGGTAACCTTTTCTGGTTTTGGGCAAGGGTTCAATGAGATCCATTCCGACTCTCTCGAATAGTTTACCAATGATAGGTAAGGGCTGTAACTGTACTGACGGTGGTTTGGTCATGTTTTTCGTTTGACATATTCCGTCGTTTTCTCAGTACCTGTATGTCCTGCAACCAAATGGCTGTGTCCAAAAAATAGGACTTGGTCCCGAAAAGGTACAGGTACTGGGAGTTGTAGAGGATCATCTGGTTTTCCTTGTCTATACAATAGATCGTTTTGTATTACAAATTTAGGATATACATTGCTATCTTTATCCTGATTTGCATGAGCCTGTTCCCAGGCATTGTAGAGGGTAGCATCGTTATTTGTGGGAAACGGAAACTTTTGTCCAAGACCCACGGATCTGGGGAGAGTAGCGCTGGAAATGTATCATTTTGCTTGTCGGTTGAACCAAAACCTCCTGTACCCCATTCCGTGTCGTCTAGCATATTTAGTTCATCCAAAGTGGGGTATGATATTTGCTCACAAATCAGTTGTGCTACTCGGTCACCTTTCTTTATTTGAAACTCTTTTTTTCCAAAGTTAAAAAGTATGATTCCCACATTTCCTCTGTAGTCTTCGTCAATGACTCCAGCCCCTACATCAATGAAATGTTTCGCCGCTAGTCCAGATCGTGGGGCGATTCTTCCGTAGCAGCCTGAAGGCACAGCAATTTGAATGTCTGTTTTTATGAGTTCTTTTTCTTGTGGAGGGATTGTATAGTCATAGGCACTGTATAGGTCATAACCAGCTGCTTTACGGGATCCTCTTGTAGGGGATGTGGCATTTTTGGACAATTTTACGAAGCGTAAGACAACACCATTTGCTTCTTTGTAGTTGTTTTCTTTTGATACCAGTTTTTGTTGAAAAACATCTTGAGGTTGAATGTATGAACCCTGTTCCAAAGTTTTTTTAAACATTTTGTAAAAACCTTGGGTTGTCTGTCCCAATAATCAAGTCTTCAGGAAGAGTCGCGAGGACTCCTACCCTAATAGTATGAGGTTTTCCCAGGGTAGGTTGGATTGGTACGTCGGCCAAATGGTAGGGCTTAACATCCCCATGTACGCACTTGATGTTTACTTTCTTTTGGGGAATATACTGATCAAGGGGTACATGCTGTGATTGAATAACTGACAGCCGACAGCCTGAATCTAGGAGTGCTTGTACAGATGAACCATTCACTTTAACACTTACTCTGTATGTAGCTCCCATTTCGGCGGAATATAGTACAGCTCGGGGTAGATAGCCCACCTCCATCGGTTCTTCTGAATTTCTTCTCTTTGGGTATAACCGGGCGATATGACCCCAGTTACCGCAGTCAAAACATTGTGGTTCTGATGGTCCGGTATGTTCCGTTCTCCATGTGCGAGGACGCGGGGGGGGGGTCTACTGGCCGCGTTACACGTTATTGCGTTTTTGGATTTGGCTTGAAAGATTTTTCATAATCCCAACTTGTTTTCGTATTTGTCTTGTGAAACTTTTCATAGTCCCAATTCAGATTTTTAGGTTGAGCTCGGGAAAATGTGGAAGCCATTTCGACTGCTTGGTTGTTTGTTAGGTTATGGTGTTGTCTAAGCCATTTTTGCGTTGCATATGGGAGAGCCTCTAGAAACTGTTCCAGGTATATACGATCTAGTATTTCTTCATTACTGCTGGTTGCTGGCGTGAGCCACTTATCAGCTGCCATTTTTAATCTAACAAAAAGAGTTTTTGGATTCTCTCCAGGATTCCCTCTTTCTTTTCGGAACCACAGTCGATATGCTTCTGCTTCGAGTCCAAGATTGTCTAATATTATTTTCTTAATGTCAGCATACGGAGTGTCTCCAGTTGGATTTGCAACCTGATATGCGGCCTGTGCTTCACCTCCTAGTAAGGGCGCTAGGAAGAAGGGCCATTTACTGATGGGCCAGCTGCATGCTCTAGCGGCTCGTTCAAAGTTCAACAAGAACGAATCGGTTGATATTTTTGGACGGAAACTGCTGGTGCTCCATGTGTGACGGGTCTTTCTACATTCCCCGTTCGTTGTACTGGGTCAGTCAATGGGAGCAGAACTTCTGAGCGTGCTTCAAAGGCTTTCTTCCATATCTCTCGATCAGCTTGTGCTGATGATAATTGTTGTTCTACTACCCACTCAAGTCTCTCTTGACCCTTCACTAACTGTTGAACGACGGTTTCCATCTTTTCTATACAGATGGTGTCTTTGCCCGCATTCTCCACCACTGTGACAGGGTCAAGAGGAATCGGCAACAGGCGAGTTTTAGTTTTAACGGGTTTTATTGTGTTGTACAAGTGGTCAGTACACTTCTTCCTTACAGACATGTTCCGTCGTGGGGATCTACCTCTACTCGGCCTCCTGTGATGGCGTTCAGATGGGTCGAGTCGACGAAACACCTCCGGACTCCGTCGAGGCTTTACGTCTGGTTCCGTCTTGGCTCTCGGTTTAAACAGACAGAAATAGTCTTTTGTGAGTGGGGTGCTTTACATATATACACTTGCAAGGGAAAAGGAGTGAGGACACATTAACCCATGTAACTCTCTTTGCGTCGTACTAATGGCAGTGCAGGATAATGCTCGGGGAAAGGTACACCGGGTCAAGGAGGGGTCAGGATAAACTAGGCGAAGCGCCCTTACGTCCCACCCAGTTCCGGATAGTATTGCGTACCTGAGTTAGCCACACACCTCCCCTGGGTGTGTGGCAGGGCGACTTGTGAAGTCGTTGGCCTCCTGGCTTCTCGTCCGTTCCCGAACTCCCAGCTTCTTCAGACTCCGAGTCTTCCTTCCTTTATGCCTCCGCGTCCGAAGTTCTCCGCTCCTCTACTGCTTCTCTCCCCACGTCTTCTTCCCTCCGGGTGAACAAGCACACCTGGTACTGGCGTTCCTCCGTATAAGACGTCTCCGCCTCACCATACAGCCCCGCCCATTCCTCTGCTGTTTCCTCGTTAAAGGGCCAGTGTCTCTCCTCGCTCTCTGGCGTGCTGTCTGTGGTCTTGACGTTCTGTGAAGGGTAGAAGAGGGGAGTTGAAGGGGGAACAATGTCCTGTACTTGCAGTGGCACTCTGTTACAGTCAGGATCCGACCCCTGGGCTGAGCACACACTGCTGAGCGCACTCGTGGACTGCAGGATCACATTGTGGCAAAAAAAATATATATATATATATAATATTAATTAATAATATACAAACATTTTACTGTAGGATAGCGGGAGAGTAAAATTGACTATTACCACTCCAGCAACTGCAACAGTAGGGTAAACGTTGGATAGCGTAGAGGTAAAAATTACTATTCCCACTCCAGTGAGTGCAACAGTAGGGAAAGCGTTGGATAGCGTTGGGGTAAAAATTACTATTCCCACTCCAGTGAGTGCAACAGTAGGGAAAGCGTTGGATAGCGTAGGGGTAAAAATTACTATTCCCACTCCGGAGAGTGCAACAGTAGGGAAAGCGTTGGATAGCGTAGGGGTAAAAATTACTATTCCCACTCCAGAGAGTGCAACAGTAGGGAAAGCGTTGGATAGCGTAGGGGTAAAAATTACTATTCCCACTCCAGAGAGTGCAACAGTAGGTAAAGCGTTGGATAGCGTAGGGGTAAAAATGACTATTCCCACTCCAGAGGGTGCAACAGTAGGGAAAGCGTTGGATAGCATAGGGGTAAAAATTACTATTCCCACTCCAGAGAGTGCAACAGTAGAGAAAGCGTTTGATAGCGTAAGGGTAAAAATTACTATTCCCACTCCAGAGAGTGCAACAGTAGGGAAAACGTTGGATAACGGGGAGGGTAAAAATTACTATTCCCACTCTAGTGAGTTTAACAGTAGGGAAAGTAAAGATTGAATATATTAATACAAATAAATTAAATATCAATAGCGATAAAAAATGTATTAAAATAAATTACACATTTTAAATTATATAATAATCAATTAAAAATACAAATAAATATTAGCTATTAAAATTAATTTCATATTAATACAAATTAATTGCCAATTAACATTTAATTAACAATAAATTAAAAATCAATACCAATAAATAAATACAAATAATTTATTTAATTACAATTAAATTACTTCCTACCGGAAGAGCTTCGCACGCAACCAAGATGGCCACGTGAGCACAGGGCTCCCAAGACCCTCGCAACCTCCCGCATCTATCCTGAAAATTATCCTGATTACATTGACGGGCTATTGAAGATGAGCCATGACTGATGCGGACACCGTTGTCCAAATTTGAAGCGGACTTCAGGAACCGGAATAACAGCAATTTGAATATTGCGGCCTGCCCCTCAGAGATGCCCGGAGCTCGGGTTGGCATGGTGCCCAGGCAGTAGTTGAACAACAGCGGCCTGAGGAATCACAGACTTGTACTTTCACTTTCGTTTTTCGTGGCTCCGGTTGGACCCTCTCTAAAGTGAAACCTGCTACCAACAGACGCTTTTTTGATGACTTAACGATCATAAGTCAATATCCTGACATCGGATACTGGGCCCGGACAGGCTGAGTCCTCTGGTTGCCGCTGATACTTTGATCGCAGCCATTTCTCTCGTGAAACGCTACTGTGGTAGGCCATCTTGTCTGCAATGGAGACCAAACCTGATGGCGAAAAGTAAAAATCCAAGGCCACTCGGCGAGATACCTACACCCAAGCAAACAATATGGATTGGTATGCCCACTCTAAAGGATCCTCTGGTGGACCGAGCAGATCACTGGATGGTGCTAAAGAGGATCCTTCCTCATCGGCGGAATTGACTTTGCAAGACGTCATGGGTGCCCTTGATGGTATGAAGGCATCCATCGGCCAGCAATTTGAAACTCTCGCCCACAAGTTGGACACAGTTTTGATCGATGTGAATTTGATCCGTACGGATTTATCAAAGACTAATGACAAAGTTCAAATCTTTAGTACTGAAAACTTCCAGCCTAACGGGTGATGTATCCGACTTGCAGACGGAGGTCCACAACCTGCGGACCTCAAATGATCTTTTTGCTTGCCGGTTGGAGGACTTTGAAGGTAGGGCCCGGCGTAAAAACATACGCATTATTGGAGTCCCGGAAAAGTCAGAAGATCCGGCAGCTGATCTGTTTGTGGAAGATCTTGTTACTAAACACCTCGCCCCTAAGGGTCTGAGCAAGTTCTTCGCAGTTGAACGAGCTCACAGAGTAACGGGCGGTAAACCGAAGGTGGGTGCCCCGCCGAGACTTCTCATCGCCAGAATCCTTAATTTCCGGGATAGAGACGCTATCCTGCAGGCCTCACGGCTGAATGGACCCACAAAATATGAAAATACCAATGTGAATTTCTACCCGGATTTTACACAGGCAGTCCAAAAACAAAGACTTGGATTTCTGGGCATCAAACGACGCTTGAGAGACATGGAACTGAAATACGCAATGTTATTCCCAGCTAGACTGCGTGTAGAATTCAAGGAACGTACATATTTTTTTGATCGTCCAGAGAATGCGGGAGAATGGCTTGACACTTTGTCATACCAACGTGGCCGGGAGGAACATTCTGGAGGAGCGGAAGGCGGCCCGATGGAGCAGGAATAGGAACATGGTATACGGCCCCTGAACTTTACTGAGAACTCTGCAATGGTTCAATGACTTTGGCTGTAGGATTTAATGTGTCATGCCTGGGAGTGGCGGGGCAATGGGTTGACTCTCTTCCTCCTAGGGGGTTTCTTTTTGTAGACTTGTTTGATATATGGGCGACAGGCACACTGCAAGTTAGGGTGGTTATTTAGTTTCACGCAGGGATGCAGGGTGGTGGGAGTTGTAAAGGGTTTCTGGTTCGAGGGTGGGGGGATGTTTCAGTGGGTGTGTTTTGGTTCAATGCAAGGCAACGTATTGTTTTATCATCTGATTTGGATGTTGATTTCCGAGGGGAGGTGGATCTGTTTTCACTTTTGGAATGGGGGGTAGGGGATTGAGACTCCTGAGCTGGAATGTGAATGGGTTGGGGGATAAGATAAAACGAGGGGTTGTGTTACAACTGTTGAAAAGTCTGTCTCCTGATGTGGTATTGTTGCAAGAAACGCATTTGATCGGTAACACTTGTCGTGCCATGAACCGGAAGGGATATCATATGGTTGCCCATGCGGGGTTCACCTCTGGATCCCGAGGGGTGGGTATCCTAGTTAGGAAATCACTCCGCTTAGAAATAGATGCAACAGACCTGGATGATAGGGGGCGTTGCGTAGCCCTTACTGGACGGTGGGAGGGTAGAACTATATCCTTGATCTCAGTTTACGTCCCCCCGGGATTGCAGTCGACACCGTTTGCTGTTGGGACTCCCTGAGGGAATTCTGGTCATGGGCGGAGATTTTAACTCGGTTGTCTCTGGCAGGGAAGATCGGCACCCACCCAGAGACCTTACTGGGTAACAGAATTGGCTTAGTGGCTTTATTGACACACTGGGGTTAGTGGACTGTTGGAGATTGTTACACCCAGCTCAGAATCCATACACTTTCCACTCAGGTGCACATGGTAGCCTTTCCAGGATTGACTGCCTTTTAATACCAGCGGCACATGCCCCCTCCATAGCTGAAGTACGACATCTGGCGCGGGGAATATCTGACTACTCTCCATTGTTGATTTGGATAGACGTGGTGTTATGGCCGGATTTTCTGAGTAGGTGGGATCAGCCCCTAGGGGCCCCTCCAACCCAGCCAGAACGTAATCACATCCCTCCTCAGGACCAACTATCCAGGCACCTGGTACCTACCTGAGGATGGGGAACTCGCAATATACAAGCTCATATTATTAAAAACACCACTAAATCTATAGGGATACTAAGAATACTCACTGATTACTAGGGATATCCATACCCTACACCACACTTATTCACATCAGTTGGTCTCGCGGCCACCCTGACCCAGACCGTTCTACCCTAAGGCAGATATGACACACAATCCGGTGCGTCTACACACGGGCCTGCAGAACCCAATGCTCTCTTTTCCAAACTGTTTGCAATCCTGCAAAACTACACGCTAGTTCGACCTCCTAGCGCTCTCATTTATTCAAGCCACAATCTAGTGGGTATACACACTGATCTCCTACTCAGTGCTCTCATTAACGCCGCATATCAACGACGACCACATTCCTATGAACACCTATACATATATATATATATATTGGGAAGTCTCTTCACTAAGGGTCTGCTACTACAATAATATTATGGGATGGTGTACTAACTTAGTCCCTTGGTTGCAAGTCTCCTCTCTCCCTCACTATTACTTACCTGATCAGGGGTAGCATCTGTTCAAACAGTAATACCTACCAGGAAAGATTACCCTCACTGTATGGGGATAAAGATATACACACTATGTGATTGAGTTATTTCTTGATTTAAGCGCTCCTACTCCCTTTTGATCCATCAGTGGCTCAACAGCAACTGGCTTGAAGCCAGGATAACTTTATCATAAAAGAACTCATGCACACTAATTCACTAATTAATGGGGTCATTTATTATTAGTACAATATAAACCTTTACACAGAACTGACAAAGACTATAGGTAGAACACACCGCTGAAAGAGAAAAGATTAAACATAACAGGAACACTCCGCTGAAAGAGAAAGGATTTAAACATACAATGGCTTAGGGAATAAGGACAAGATTAAGATGCAAGTGTAAAGTAAACTAATGTGATGAAAACAATATCACCTGATTAGTGTGAAGTCTTGTTCTAGCTGTCATCTGGGTTCCTCTCTCATCTGTGCCTTGGCTCATCTCAGACTCCCTCTCTCTCCTGCACTCTTGGTTACACCTCTGCGCTGATCACTCTGTCTCTGGACTCCTCTCCCCCACACGAACTGTCTCCACCTTCCATCTTCAATCTTAATGGTTCCTGCCGCTCTGATCACCGTTCATTCCACTAGCTTATTCACTCTGTCTCTGCGCCAATGTCCAATTAACTCCATCTGCTCCCAAAGGTTAGTCCACGATCTCTCCTCCGTCTCTTCTAAAAGGCATTACTTCAGACTCCAGCTATTCACACCTCCTCCTGATAAGCAACTGCTTCTGACTGCTTCCTTCAGTTCCAGCTCACTATTCAACTCAGCTCTTCTCCAGCTTGAACCCTCTCTCTCTGCCAACTCCACTCCACTGCTTTCCACTCCTCCACCTTAACACGACCCTCTGGCTTCGCCACCTTCACTCGACTCCCTCTCTGCTTGACTCCCACTCTGCTTGACTCTGCTTGACTGACTGACTCCGCCTCTGCACTTCACTGATATAGAATGCTGTTTCCTCATGGAAAGTTCCAGCCATCAGCCTGCCGCCCACCAGATCTCTGCACCACTTCGCATCAAGGACACACACCCAGCTGGCCAGCCTTTTGTGGTGTCTTCAACACAGAGAATAATACAGCCTACCGATAAGGGCTGGCCCAGACCGGTTCTCTCCAAGTGAAAAACAGCCTTAACTATAAACTTTGCCTTTGCCCTGAAAAGCCTCTCAGCTTCATCAAGATGGAGTCCCTCTAGCTCTAGGCCTGTAGGCCTGAAAGGGGTGAAATGCTCCTTAGCTCTGTCAGAATACCTACATAAACCATACCAATGTGTCTAATATGTCAAAGCCAATAGGCAATAGACAGGTTAAAGTCAAGAATAAAGGCATATTAAGCAGCTATCCTCTTCTAGGTCTGGAAAAAAGGCTTAAAAGGGCCAACACAGGCTAAGAATACCTATACTAGATGCGAGCAAGATTAATGATCTATATCACTGCTAAATAAAGCCAAAAACTCTGCCATTACACGTGGGTATCGGGTCGGAGGGACGGGTAGCCCTGATTAATCCGTGGTATCTCCGTAACCCGAAGACCCGTTCAGAGTTGGTCAAATCTCTTGACCAGCATTAGGTTGAGAATTTGGGATCAGTCTCCTCTGCAGTATCGCTCTGGGAGTCCTTTAAGGCGGTCATCCGAGGTCAGGCGCTATCATTGATTACTGGATCGAAGACAAGTAGCCGCGAGGAGGTGGTTAGGCTAGAGACGGATATCTCCGAACTGGAGCGTGATTTGGAATTGGGTGTCACCGTGAGAGGACACCCTTTAAGGCGGTCATCCGAGGTCAGGCGCTATCATTGATTATTGGATCGAAGACGAGTAGCCGCGAGGAGGTGGTTAGGCTCGAGACGGATATCTCCGAACTGGAGCGTGATTTGGAATTGGGTGTCACCCGTGAGAGGATACATGTTATGCGTCTTAAGCAACTTGAATATAGGGCGCTGGTTACGGATGCCGCAAAAGTTATGGGCAGGGAGCAGCAGGGTCGATTGTACGATGTCGGTGATAAAGCTGGCAAGCTTATAGCATGGTTGGATAAAAAAGAGAGGGCCAGTCGTGTGGTTCCTGTGATAGAGAAAGTAAATGGTCCGCGTGTGACAGAACCCGAGGAGATTGTCCAGAGTTTTGCGGAACATTTCCGAGAAGTGTATTCGCCCGTATCTGATAGGCCGGAAGAAGTCTCCCATTTATTGTTGCGCGACATTGCATTGCCCAGCTTATCTGATTCTGATAGAGAGTTGCTAGATGCCGCAATAACTGCGGACGAGGTAGCTATTGCTATTCGCTCTATTCGTTCGGGTAAGGCGATGGGATCTAATGGTCTCCCCATTGAACTTTATAAACTGCGCCCGATAAAATCGTGCCATATCTTCGGGACATGTTCCTGGAATCGCGAGATGGTGGCTCCCTTCCCCGTGATCAGCGTCTTGCGACCATCGTGGTGATTCATAAGGAAGGGAAACCAAGGGACCGCTGCGCCTCCTATAGGCCTATATCACTCCTTAATGCGGAACCCAAGATCCTTGCTAAGCTATTGGCCAATCGTGTAATAAAGGTAATTGGCGACTTGATTCATCCAGACCAGTCCGGTTTCATTACGCATCGGAATACGGCCCTGAATCTGCGACGTTTACATGGTGTTCTCGCGAGGACTTCGTCATTGTGTGAGCCGGCCATATTGGCCTCTTTGGATGCCACGATGGCTTTTGATACGGTGGAGTGGCCGTATTTGTGGGCTGTACTTGCCAAGTTTGGTTTTGGTTCAGGCTTCATCGGCTGGGTCAGGCTTCTGTATGAGGAACCGTTGGTGCAAGTGGTTGTGAATAGTCAGGTTTCAGAGCCCTTGACTCATGGAAGGGGCATGAGACAGGGTTGTCCATTATCTCCGCTCTTGTTTGCTCTTGCTCTTGAGCCCCTTGCTGCATGGATTAGATGGGAAACGTCGAGAAAGGGTATCCAGTGGGCCCCTGACCTCGAGGATCGTATTTCGCTTTACGCGGACGATATATTATTGTACCTGACTTCGCCCCGGACGTTGATCGTTTTGTTTGATGTCCTCACCTCCTTTGGGAAGAACTCAGGTCTGGTCATTAACTGGACTAAGTCTTACTTATACCTCCTATCGGGAGATGTCCCTCTTCTGCCACGTGATTGTCCCATCCAAGTCACACAGACAGGTCACACAGACAGGTTTTAAGTATCACGGGGTTTATGTATCATTAAACCCGGCTGCCCGATATGAACAGAATTTACTCCCACCGCTAACCCGGCTGAAGTTGGACGTGGTACGCTGGCGTAAGCTACCGCTCTCGCCGCTCGGCCGTGCAGCGCTCTTTAAGATGATGTTGCTACCAAGATTTTTGTATGCTCTTCAGAATACCTTTGATGTAATTCCTGTGGGCTATTTTCGTACCATCGAGGGTCTTCAGAGGAAGTTGATCTGGGATGGGCGTTCGCGTATCGCCCTCGCCAAGTTGACGCTTCCATGGTATGATGGTGGCATCGCTCTCCCTGATATCAAGCTGTATTACTGGGCGTCTCACTTGGGGGCCATTAATCATGGTATGTATGGCCCCGGATTGAACTCTGCGTTTGCCATGGACAGGTGGCAGCTGCCGGGGGGCGATTGCAATAGAGCGCTTTATTCTAATTTGGGTAGTGGGAAACTTTCCGGGCCCACAAAGATTGCTGTCCGGGTTTCACACTGTGCTAACAATGCGATGGGATGGAGGATTCGACTGACCCGTGCGACCCCGCTTTTTGCTTCAGAGAAGCTGGGTAACTTGTGGAAAACGAAAGGATTTGAAAAATGGGATATGATCGGTATTTGTACTGTGGGTGATCTCTGGGTAAAAGGCAAGTTTAAGACTTTTGAGGAAATGAAGGCCGAGTACAACCAGAGTGACGGGGAATATTTCCAATATGCTCAGGTTCATCATGCCTTGACTTCGGTTTTTCCTGAGAGTGCTGATATTTTATTTATTTATTTTATTTATTTATTAGTTTTCTAAAGCGCGACAGCTACCCAACAAAGGGTTTCCCGGCGCTGAGGGACACTAAATTGCAGAGCAGGATGTTAAACTCTGAGAGGGAGGCTAGAACAATTTACTGGTTAAAAATCCACGTTTTGGTTGCTTTGCGAAAGTGGTCATAGCGAGTTTCCAGACGTAAGTTCAGTGGGAGAGTGTTCCATAGCTTGGGGCCCAGCAGTGAGAAAGACCTTCCTCCGATCATAGCTCTGCGCACTTTCGGTACGCAAAAGAGGCCTTGAGATGCCGACCTGAGACAGCGAGCCGGCATATAAGCCTGCACAAGGGATTGTAGATATCTGGGGGCATTACCCCATTTGATTTTGTGCATAAGGCACAGAGTCTTAAATTTCACGCGGTTTTCGATTTTTAACCAATGGAGGGCCTTGATGTGTCCAGATATTCTCTCCCTTCTGGGGCACTTGCAGAGTAATCTGGCCGCGGCATTTTGGACTAGTTGGAGACGTCTCTTGACTGCTCGTGTTGATCCCAGGTATAGGGCGTTCCCGTAATCTAATCGGGAGGTGATCAGAGCATTGACTACTGACTTCTGCGTGTCTTCTGGCAACATCCAGATGATTTTTCTAAGCCATCTCAGTATGGTGAAACAGATGGCTGCAACATTGTTAACTTGTGGCTCCATGGTTAATTTATTGTCGATGATGATACCCAGATTACGTACTTGGTTAGACGGGGTAGGTAGAAGGCCCATTTCAGTGGGCCAGTGCCTAGGGTTCCACAAGTAGTGATCTGGACCCACTACTAGGACCTCTGTCTTGTTGCCATTTAACTTGAGTAGGTTGTTACTCATCCAAGTTGCAATCTTTCTGAGGCCATTTTGAAGGCAAGAGGGGGCGTCCTGTTCATCTTTTGAAAGGGAGAAAATAATCTGGGAATCGTCTGCGTATGTATACATATTTAGACCTGTATCTTCCGCAATCTGGGCAAGAGGGGTTACAAACAGATTAAAAAGTAGGGGACTCACGACTGATCCCTGGGGAACCCCATAGGGGGAATGATGGATTTTTGAAGTTGAGGTATTGGAGGCAATCTGAAAAGTCCTAAGAGTAAGGAACGATGCAATCCAATCCAATGCAGTTCCTCTGATGCCCATGGCCGAGAGAGATTTTAACAAAATGGAATGGGAGATGGTGTCAAATGCTGCGCTGAGATCCAAAAGGATCAGCGCAGCAGACTCCCCTCTGTCGACCAAAAGGCGAAGATTTTCCGTCACCCCAAGCAATGTAGTCTCGGTCGAGAAGCCAGGGCGGAAACCCGATTGTGAAGAATGTAGTAGGCCGTTTTTCTACGAGAATTTAGCAAGGTGACCATGGACATGGGTCTCCAGGATTTTGGAGAAGGCAGGTAGCAGTGATATCGGACGGAAGTTGGCCATGATTTTGGGGTCTGCAGAAGGTTTTTTTAACAGTGGCGAGACCATTGCGTGTTTCCACATGGATGGAACCTTCGCTGAAGATAGGGATAAATTGAGGGTCTGACATATCACAGACAGTTGTGAGGTGTCAAGAAGTTTTAATACTGAGACAGGAAGGGGGTCAATCGGGGAGCCCGACTTCAGTTTCCCTAAGATGGCTTGAAGATCCTGAGTTTTTAATTCCGGCCAGAACGACAAGGGCTCGTAAGGCTGGTCTATAGAGTGGGAGGTGTTCACCTCGCTAGAATCAGGATCAGGGTATTACTTTGCCTGAGTCTGTTGTTGCGTGACTATATCGTGGTAGATGGTCTCTATTTTGTTTGTAAAGAACAGTGCTAGCTCTTCACATTGTACTTTGTTCAACGAAGGGGGTTTAGCTGTAGAATTAGCACCGGCCAAATCCTTTACTAAATTGAACAGTGTCTTTGATTTGTCTGTAGCTTCGGCAATGGTTTTTGCCACATAGGTTGCTCTGGCCATGGTACAAGCTTTATGGTAAAGTTTGAGCTCCATTCTGTAGGTGGTTCCAGCTATGCAGGAGTATTCTTTCCTCCATAAACGTTCCAAACGCTTGCATTTGGATTTTAAGATCTTCAGTGATTCATTGTACCATGGTGCTGGAGGGTTATGGGCTTTAAGTTTTTTATGAGCTAAGGGCAGACATGTGTCTAGGGCTCCTAACAGCCAGTCGTTAGTCTTTTTGGCTACTATCTCAATAGCTTCTGAGCCAAATATCTCGCCGGCAGGGGCGGATTCTTAGATGGAGGTGAGGTAATTAATATCCAGCTTCTTCCAATTTCTATTCCGAAGAAGTGGCTGCGGGCTGAAAAGCCTGTTGACCGTAGAATTGGGTATGCTGAAATTGACTAAGAAATGGTCCGCCCAGTGCAAGGGTAGAGCAGGAGGGCAGTGGGATAAAGGGATACTAGAAAAGATAGGATCCAAGAGATGGCCTCCTTTTGGGAGTTGCTCCTGAATTCCACAGCACAATGTTCATGGCCGCCAGATCTTGGATTAAGTTACTGCCTAGCTTAGAAGATGGGTCATCCAGGTGTATATTTAAATCACCTAGGATAGACAGACTGTCATAATTACTACTAGCAGAGGCGATCCAGTCCACAAATTGGGTGGCCCAGGCTTGGGCAGGACCAGGTGGTCTATAAATCAATAGACCAGTGAAGGTAAATTTAGGGTGCAGTTGTAGTTTAAAGAGGGCCGTCTCGGAGGCAGTAAGTGAAATTGGTTCCAAGGTGCAATGAAATTATCTTTTAAATATGACAGCTATGCCTCCCCCAACTCCTATGCTACAGTCTTTTCTAATAATAGCATAGTTAGGTGGCAAAGCTTCTGCGATATCAGGGCCCGCACAATCGTGAAGCCAAGTTTCTGTGAGAAACAGGGCATCAAAGGTATCCTCCAACAGAAGGTCGCGGATATCTTTTTTATGTTTGCAAAGAGAACGACAATTAAGACTGCCAATAGACCACTTTTGTATGAGCTGGTGACTTGTAGTAAATCTTTGGCAACGCCGAGGAGCCTCAAGCCGGAAATTACAGGCTGGGCATGAAATGGACGTCATTCGGTATGATCTTACAATTATGTTTCACCGGACATCTCAAAGAGTGAAGCGTGTCTGACGTAAAGGTCCGCAACAGTGGGCCTTTTTCACCAGGGGTTTGGGGCCTTGGGCCCGGCCTGGCGCAGACGGGCTTGCCTTAGGCGCGCCCGCTGCGCTTCCAGGGAATGCACATACTTGAAGATGGATGGGGGCGTGGCCTCAAGCAGTGGGCGTGGCCAGGGTATTTGGCGCGCGATGGCGGCGCACTTTCTGTCTATCTGTAAGCGCTAAGATCCGCTTTACAGTAAAGTCTCCAGCAGCGTTTCTAACAAGAAAGTGCACAGGGGTGAGTGACAAATAGTTAAAAACAGTTTACACAGCAAGATGAATACAATTAAAACGAGCAAATGCTCCCGGCTTCCGCCTCAGGAGCTCGAGTGTCTGTAGCGCGACTATCCAATCAGTGCGCTTTTTAAGCCTGTCATGAGGTGGGCGTGGCCTCAAGCAGTGGGCGTGGCCAGGGTGTTTGGCGCGCGATGGCGGCGCACTTTCTGTCTATCTGTAAGCGCTAAGATCCGCTTTACAGTGAAGTCTCCAGCAGCGTTTCTAACAAGAAAGTGCACAGGGGTGAGTGACAAATAGTTAAAAACAGTTTTCACAGCAAGATGAATACAATTAAAAACGAGCAAATGCTCCCGGCTTCCGCCTCAGGAGCTCGAGTGTCTGATATTCCGGAGTCTTCTCCACTTGAGGATAGAATACTGGATGGTCATGTGCCAGATAGTACTATCTCTTTGATTTATAAAAAGCTGATTAATGGTAGGACTGACCGGTTGGTGTCCCTCCGGGATGTATGGACCCGAGATGGTCTTGAATTAGACGATGAGGATTGGCAGTCCGCTATCTCTTCTCCCAAGGAGGTCGCGATTCCAGCCCGTTTCCGGTTTGTGCAACTGAAGATCCTGCATAGAGTCTATGTGACTGGCCCGCGCTTGATTAAAATGGTTTATTCAGATGATGGTCTCTGTAAACGTGGCTGTGGGCTGCTTGGGACGTTTCTGCATATAATTTTGGAATGTCCTGTAGGCCAGACGTTGTCGCCTGAATGTTTGGGAACCAAATGACTATTATGTCGCACAGACGCAGTGGGCAACCCTAGGAAATATGGTAGCAAAAAGGGATATAGCGCAGCTGTGGCGTTCTCCAAGATCTCCCACGGTTGAGGCTTGGATGGAAAACATGGACTGGTGCATGTTTAGGGAGAAAACGGTCTATGTGGCACGGGGAAGACCCAGGAAATGGGGTAAGGTATGGGGTCATTGGAATACTTACCGTGGAGACATTTGCACTCCTCCTCTTGTGGAGATCCCTGGAGTTCCACTTTCCCCCTGACCTGCCATTCATCGTAGTGTAAGAAAAATACTTGACTTTGTCTTTGTCTCTCCCCTGCTCCCATCCCCTAATATGACTTGAGCACCTTATTGTATGGGATTTTTATTCCTCCTTCTCACTCGGACTGATATCCTATTGTATTGTGTTTTTGCCTTGTTTGCTTTTCATTTTCAATAAAAAGAGTTACAAAAAAAAAAGAAAAGAACTAGGGAAAAAAAAATTACTTCCTACCCTATTCCCCAATAAACACACAACCCACTACAGAAAATAAATAAATAAAATTAACATAACTATCAATTAAACAATTTATGAAAAATGATTACCAATTAAAAATTATTACCAATTAAAAATGTATTAATTACAAAACAATAATTAACAATTATAAATAAATTAACATATTTAATTAATTACAACTAAATTACTTCCCACCCTAATCCCCTATAAACCCACAACCCGCTAAGGAAAATAAAATAAATTAATATAACTATCAATTAATCAATTAATAAGAATTAATTCTCAATTAAAAATTAATTAACAATTAATTCAAAATAAATACCAATAAATAAATTAACATATTTAATTAATTACAATTAAATTACTTCCCACCCTATTCTCCTATAAACCCTCAACCCGCTACAGAAAATAAAATATTTAAATTAACATATTTATCCATTAATCAATTATTAAGAATTAATTACCAATTAAAAATTAATTTATTACCAATTAAAAATTAATTAACAATTCAAAATGAATACCAAAATTATGATAATTAACATATTTAATTAATTACAATTAAATTACTTCCCACCCTATTCCCCTATAAACCCACAATCCGCTACAGGATTAAATTACGCATAAATTGAATAACATAACATAAAAAAAACACTTTAAAAAATTCGATATTATTAAAAATTCGATATATCTTAAAACTATATTATATACTTCGATACTTTAACTTTCTATATTTTAAAAATCTATTACATTACTTACCTTCAAAACGATATTTTTCACCACTAAATTCTGTCCATTCGATATTTTGTCCATTCTATATTTATACTTCGATATTTGTGCCATTCTATATTTTTGACTCGATATTATTTCTGTATACCGTTCAGTGAAGGCCATAAAGGCGTCTCCCTGTCTGACTAGGTCTTTGGAAACAATACTCGCATACAGCAAGTGACCCTGGCTGATACAGTTACTAGATATGGTATACCTGGCAACATGAAACAGTCTGCGACACTTGAGGTAAGTGCTGTCTCTCTGGGCACAACCAATTAGACGTGGAAACGTTCTGAAGAATTGTAATCAAACTTCAAGAAATGGTAATTTCCATCATAGTTTATTCGATGTTATATCCACAGGAAATAGTTCCAATCATTTAGCAAATTGCTGGTTTGACATCCTTAAACTTCCCAAAATATACACAGGAATCATCGACATATATTTTTCGTTTACATTACTTTCAGACTACCCCTGACGAAGGACTTTAAATTAGTCCGAAATGCATTGGGTGAATCCTCAATGATTCCTGTGTATATTTTGGGAAGTTTAAGGATGTCAAACCAGCAATTTGCTAAATGATTGGAACTATTTCCTGTGGATATAACATGGAATAAACTATGATGGAAATTACCATTTCTTGAAGTTTGATTACAATTCTTCAGAACATTTCCACGTCTAATTGGTTGTGCCCAGAGAGACAGCACTTACCTCAAGTGTCGCAGACTGTTTCTTGATTACCACACCTAGTCGGGGAGTGATATCTCAGGAGCACACCACACCTTATAACACACTAGCAACTGCGGAGTGCGGAACCCTAACCCTTTCTTGCATACCTGACAACATGTCACAACAGCTGTGATCGTTCAACATGAGGTAACTTCCATTAGAAAGTTGTCCAAAACTTGGATCAATCACCGCAGCCGGTGAACCTTGCAGATAACAGGATAAGTTGGTAGAGGAACCATCGCAGGCCCCGTGTAAATTAATACCCAGACAAAGGAGAGACCCGCTTTTTCACATTTTGTACCACTAAGAAACACTTTCCCCACTTCAACATCTGTGTGTGTACGGTAATTCCCAGGATGTCTTGATGTATTCTTTACCCAACCTTTCATATGTGCCTGCTGGTATATGCTTTAGGCAATTTTGAAAATGGAAAATTGTAACGGGCAGACTGTTTGTTCCTTGTATAATCCATTCAGTAGCTGGTTTCTCTGCTACCGTAAATTGCAGTCTTTCCAGTTTTTCAATGCTCAGCACCGTATAGTCTGCTCCTCTCTGTGCCAATTTGATCTGTTTAACAGTGAGATTGAATTCTGAAGACAGTGATGTAGTATTGATTAAACACCAAGTCACATAGCCTGAACGTAGGTTTTGCAACTTCCAGCCTAATAGCTTGATAGAATGTAATTGCGACTGACCATTTTGCAACATGACCAAGTCCTGTTCCATGATGTCTATGGCAGAAGACACTATGCTGTCCAATGAATATATCCTGGACGACAGAGTCGTTAACACTTTATCAACCACACAGAGAGTGTTCTCCTAATTAATACGATCAATTCCTCATATACGTTCTGCAGTCTCTGCTTGCATAATCTTCCATGCTTCATTATAAGCAGCATAGATACCGGCATACATAAAAAAAATTTGACGCGGTGTTCTTGGTCCTAGCAAGAATTCTCTAAGATCAGTGCCATCTTTAAGTAAAGATAAGTGTTGTTTTACATCCTTGAGTGTAGATCTATGTAACCATTCAAGGCACAGTTTCCCTACACTGTATGTTGTTACTATTTCTGGATGTTGTCTTTGAACATATCTTGGATCTGGCCTAGTGAATGTGAAACCCTGTGTTTTGTTCAGGAATCTATCTTTTTTTTTTTTTTAAATCTGTTTTATTGAAACTCTTGGTATACAAGTACAGTTTGTTATGTGCATAACTCAAAGGGGAAACAACAATCGGAGTGGTTCGTACAGTATCAAAGCAAATACAGTCGATGGTTAGAGGGCCGATAATTGTACATATACATATAAAATCACCACTTATCGCCTCATGGGTGGGCACTGCATGCGGCAGACCATTCATTCCAGTGTCTTGTCTCGGTGTGCCTCGCAGTGCCGTTCCCACCTGGACATCCAATCCTGCCCGCCCAGATGGGTAGCTTGGTGTCCAGCCTTCCCCCCGGTGTACGCAGCCTTTTGGTCAGGAGTGAAGTGTGGTGATTCCCTACCGTTTGAACAGCCATCCAGGCCCGACTCCGGGCGGCATGTATGAGTGCTGTGGACAACTAGGTTGGTCAGGATGTCGGCACCATGGGGTGGGAGGCCTCGGCAGTGGTTTGCCTATGTGCTGCACTCCTACGTGTGGTCTTTGTATGCTAG
Organism: Lissotriton vulgaris; assembly: GCF_964263255.1. NCBI lineage: Eukaryota > Metazoa > Chordata > Amphibia > Caudata > Salamandridae > Lissotriton > Lissotriton vulgaris. The sequence goes on along the minus strand of NC_141687.1, from coordinate 114,759,401 downwards.
TAGTGAGGGTGCGAGTAGGAAAGGCAGGTCTGGTGTGGTCAACTGGGGGGCGACCTCTGCCGTGTGTGTCGCTATTCCGATCTAGGGAAGAACAGGATAGAGAGTGTAAGTGCAACGAACCTAAACTCAGGGGGGGGGGGTGCTGCAGTGTGGGTCTTGTCTCGTTGGTTACGGGCGGAGTAGCCTCATAGGGTGCTACTCCGTGGTGCTCGCAGGAGGGTGTTACAAGTGGTGCGTGATAACTCTGAATCCCGGGGTGGGAGTGCGTTAGCGGAGTCGCCCGTGTGTGTGCAGCCCCCACCGACAGGTGAGGGGGAGGGTGGGGGGGGGGGTGCAAGGGGCGGAGCGGGTGGGGAAGCGGGGGGGGAGGGGGGACCAGGGGGGTGGGAGAGTGCGGGCGTGGGGCGGAAGGGGGGAGGGTGGTGGACCACGGGGGCGGCGTTTCTCGTTCATCTGCGCGCGGCCCTCATTACTCCCCTTCCTCACTACTCTCCCTCTACATCACCCCCTTGTCATGGCAGGCCCTGGCGAAAGCTCGAAGGAAACCCTCCCACATCTGGGCTATCGGTATGGCCCTCCGCCCCGCTGTCTCCTCCCTGCTTAGTACCGTGCCCTCTGCGGTCGCCCAGTAGGTGAGGGAGGCACTCCAATGTTTTGTCAGCGGTGGTGTTGCTGCTTTCCAGTGACGGGTTATGAGTCTTTTGGCAGTTATCAGCCCTAGATCCCAGAACCTCATATGCGGTTTGTTGTGTTTCGTCCTGGCGAGGAGGCCCAATACACAGGTGTCCCAATCGTGTCGAGCACTTAGCCCCGTCCCTTTCGCCAACAGTGTGGTGACATCATGCCAATACGTCTGTATTTTGGGACATGCCCATAGCATGTGTAGGAGATCCGCGTTCAGTAGCGCGCAGCGTGGGCATTTGGACGTGTCCAGGCCAAAATAACGATTAATCTTGTCCGGGGACAGATATGCCCTGTGTGTTATGTAGAACTGTATGATTCTGAATCTCGAATTGCGGGGAATGTGTTGTGGCCCCTCTAAAATCCTTTCCCATTCCTTATCCGACCAGTCCTCCCCCCTGTCCGTGGTCCACTTGTCCCTGAGCGACCGCAGGGAGCATGTAGTGTGGGATCTCAGCGCCTGCGTTAGCCAGTGTACGACGTGTGTGCCCGCCCCCATTACGTGCAGGTACTGTATTAAGAGGTGTGTCTCAGGTTCCGCTGACATATCTCCCCAGTGTTCCGTTAGGACCCTTATCATTGATGCATGCGTCAGGAATTGACCCGCTGGTAGTCCTGGATTCTCCACTAGCCCCTCGAACCGCACCAGGGCCCCGTCGTCATAGAGGTCCGCCATCGTTTCAAGTCCCACCTGTGCCCAGTCTTGCAGGCGCGCTGCCGTCACCACTCCTCCCGGTCTGGGTAGTCCCTCCAATGGTAATGCTGGGGCGTAGGGTGTAGTGTCCCTGGTTAATGTCAGTGCACGCTTATAGCACCTCAGTGCCACCGCTACATGTAGTTGCGTCTCACGCGTCGCGCCTCTGAGGGGGTGGAACAGTGCGAGAGCCTCCGCATGGGTCAGTGCTGGGGTTGTTGAGGCCGTATCGCTTAAGTTTCTGCCCGCGAGCCACGCTACCACCCATTGAAGCTGTGCGGCGAGGTAGTAATGCTCGTGGTTCGGGACCGCTAGTCCCCCCGAGGCCGTCGGAGCATATAATTTTTTCAGGGCCACCCTCGGTCTCCCCGCATTCCATATGAGGGTTCGCGTTAAGGTCTCCAGGTCTTTGAAGACCCGGGCTGGGACAAATACCGGCAGGTTCGAATAGTAGTACAGAAGTCTGGGCAAGACTATCATTTTGGACAGGGTAATCCTGGCCGGGACATTAAGCGGGAGCGTGCCCCAGAATCGGATTTGTGCCCGCAAGGAGTTTATGGCTCGAACCAGGTTGCCATCCAGTATATCCGCCGCGTTCCTGTAAATGTGTATGCCCAGGTACTTAAAGGTGCCGGCATACCACGTCAGCGTCGTGTCTCCTAGCCGTACTACGCATTCTTGCATATCTGGGTGAAAGGGGAAAACCCCAGACTTACCCCAGTTGACCCTTAGACCCGAGTGCGCCGCGAATTCGCAGAGGGCACTGCTGAGTTCCGGGGGTATCCGCGTCAGGTCCCGGACGTAGAGGAGTAAGTCATCGGCATACAAGGAAACCGCGTGCTCCCCGTCTGTCAATGGAATGCCCCACTGGGCGCCCTGCATCCTCAGAATCTCCGCCAGCGGTTCCATGGCCAATGAGAAGAGTAGGGGCGATAACGGGCAACCTTGTCGCGTGCCCCGCCTCACCTGTATAGCATCCGAAATCAGGCTCCCTATTCGGACCCGGACGGTGGGTGTCTGGTATAGGAGTCCCACCATTTCCAGATAGTCGTCTCCCAGACCAAATTTTTGCATAACCGTTCTAAGGTACGGCCACTCCACTGAATCAAATGCCTTTTCCAGGTCTAATACTATGCAACCCGATCGTGGCCAAGGGTCTCTCGCGTACTCTTGTACCCTGAATAACCGGCGGATATTGAGTGATGTGCTGCGTGTGGGCACGAACCCGTTCTGGTCAGGGTGGACCAGGAGGGGCGTATATTGGGCCAGTCTCCTCGCTAGGGTGGAGGCTAGTATTTTATAGTCTGTGTTTAGGAGGGCGAGTGGCCTGTATGAGCCCATAAGCGTCCCCTCCTTACCCGGTTTCAATAGGGAGATCAGTGTGGCTTCGTTCAGTGAAGGGGGCAGGGAGGAATCTTCCAGAGCCGTCTCATATAGTTTAACGAGTTCAGGAATCAGGAGGTCCTGGTAGGCTTTATAAAACTCCGCTGGGAGTCCGTCGGGGCCAGGGGACTTGCCGTTCGAGAGCGCTGCTATGGTCTCCCGGAGCTCCTCAGGGGCGACGGGTGCCGCGAGGATAGTTCGTTGGGCGTCGGTGAGTGTCGGCAACGTCAACCGACGGAGATATTCCTCCGTGTCCGGGGCGGGTGTGGGCAGGCAAGAGCGATACAGCGCTCCGTAGTGAGTAGTGAATGCTCTATGAATCTCTGACTGTGTGTGCAGGGGCGTCCCAGTCGCATCTAGCACCTTTGTGACTGGTTTCGTTCGGTCTTCACAGCAACTTTCCGGGCTTATCTCCCCTATCATGTGTGCGCGCCGCATGAGCCGCAAAATTCAGGCATCGGAGCCTCTCCAATAGTCGTTCGTGGGTCGCCTGCGCGTGTCGAAGGCCAGTGACATTTCCTCCCGTCGAGTCCCGCTCATGTCGACTCAGTTCCTCCTCCACCCTCAGTAGGTCCCTCTCCACCTGGCGCTTGAGGTTCCCCTGTGTACCTAAACACTGCCCCCTAATGACCACCTTAAACGCCTCCCATTCCATTTGCAGAGAGGTGGCCGAGCCTGTGTTGTCCTCAAAGTAATGTACTATATGTGCAAACAGTGAGTCTCGGAAGGGCGCGTCTAGCAGGAGGTCTGGTTGCAGCTTCCAAGTGGGGACAGGGGGGCGGGCACTCTCCCTAGTGATGGTTAACATATGTGGGTTGTGGTCCGAATGTGTCCTGCCCATGTAATGCGCGTCCGTCACTAGCGGGAGTAGGTCATCCGTGAGCATGAATCTGTCTAATCGGGTGTGTAGAGTGTGGGCTCCCGAATAGTACGAGTATATCCTGGCCGTGGGGTTCCGATGGCGCCACACATCATGCAAGTTCCAGTGTGTGGCCCAGGCTATAAGAGCTTTCATGGCGCCCACTACCGGCGCATTGGGTAGTGGTGGGAATGAGCGGTCCAGTGTGGTGTCCAGTACACTATTATAATCCCCTCCCAGCACCCAGGGGACCCCATGCCAATGAGCCAGTGTCGCGGAGACCGTCTCGAGGAAGCCCTGTTGGTCCGTGTTAGGGGCATAGAGCGACGCCACCACCAGTGGTCGCCCGTCTAGGCGCCCCTTCACCGCCACAAACCTCCCCTCCTTGTCTATGTGGGAGTCCTCTACCTCAAACGGGAGCCCCGGTCTGATCCATATCAGTGCCCCTCTAGCGTAAGAGGAGAACCCAGTTGCATAAATCTGTCCGCGCCATCGCCTGCGCAGGGTGTGTACCTCAGGGGCTGTTAGGTGTGTCTCCTGGAGGAGCGCTATCTGTACCTTGTGTCTCTTTAAGTAGGAGTAAATCATGTATCTGCGTGCAGGTGTGTGTATTCCGCGTACATTCCAGGTACATAGTACTACTTCAGCCATCAGCATACAACAATTCAGTCACACCCACTCTCCCCCCCACACCAAGCGCCTCCCCAAGGAGCCCTCCACCACCCAGCGTCAGAGCATCCACAGCTTTTTTCGAGCAGCACCCAGGAGAACCCAGTGAGCACCCCCATAGGTCATGTATGCAGCGTTGCACAATAGGGAAAGGGGGGGTAAACATTAACTGGGGGGAATACCATCGGGTCGGTTGCCAAACGTGCAGCCGTCCAAACTTTTTGCAAAAAGTACGAACAGTCCATGCTGGGGGGTTGCTGCCCATCGCGCAGTCCAAGTGCCCAGTGAGAGTTCGTCGAGCGTGAAGGCGTGAGTACCCTCCCAGGGGGGTGTGAAGTATAGGCCCGATCGGCCATCTGGCCGGCCCACTGGCTGGTTAGTAACATGTCCAGTAAGTCATGGGGTGTCTGCCCCAGCTGAGCCTGGATCCGTTAACTATCGCCCACCTATAGGGACCCCGCAATATAGCGGCCCACGTGGCAAGGGTGCCACCGGGCAGCTGCTCCGTAACAAGTTACTGCAAACATGACATAGTCTCAACTTACTGCGTGTTCCGTGTCTGTCTCCACCAGGCCTCACTGCGACTTTACCTCTATCACTGGTGGCCCCGTGGCATGGCACTCCTCCATTAGCCAAACAGGTCCGATGTCTGTGGGGTGATGTCGGGCAGCCCATTCGAGAGCTGCGAGTCCGGGAGTCCATAGATCGCTTCGTCGTCGCTTGGCGATACTCTGGGGTTGTGGGCAGGCGGGGAGCGTTGTGAAGGGGAGCCGCTGAGCTCCGAGACCATTCGCAGAGCTTCCTGTTGTTCCCTGCGCACCTCCTCCTCTGGTGGGCTCGCGCTGTGTTGGGTGCTGCTGGCCGCTGGAGAGGGTGACCTAGCTCCACGTCTCCTGTTAGACCTCCTGCGTTTCCTTGGCCTGTCCGGGCGTCCCGGCCTCCCGGTGTTTTTATCCGTCCCGTTGTCCAGCCAGGCTTCCACCTCCTCCGAGGAGTCAAAGAAGTGCGTTTTCTCGTCCGCTACCACCCTGAGTTTTGCTGGGAAGAGGAGGGAGTACGTAAGTCCCAGCTGTCGTAGCCTCCGCTTCACCATTAGGAATGATTGTCGTTGGCGTTGCACCTGGATCGTGTAGTCTGGGAAGAACATTATATTCGCGTTCTCAACCTGTATGGTGCCCAGTTTCCGAGTCTCTCTCAGGACAGCATCCCGGTCCCTGTAATTCAGGATACGGAGCAGGAATGGGCGCGGGTTGGAGCCGGTGTGCAGTGGCCTTGACGGGACTCTGTGCGCCCGTTCCACCACGAAGTGCGGTGAGAGGGTACCTTCCGGCAGCAGGGTGCGTAGCCATTCTTCTACGTGGGTGGTCGGATCCTTGCCTTCCCATTTTTCGGGCAAACCCACTATGCGGACGTTGTTGCGTCTCGCCCGCCCTTCTGCATCCTCTGCCCTGTCCTCCAGGAACTCCACCCTGTTGAGGAGATCTTTAATCTGCTTGTCTGACTGGGCAACCCGAGGTTCCATGCCCGTCACCGTGGATTCCAGGGTTTTGGTGCGCTCAGCCAGTTTCTTGTGATCTTCCTTCAGGTGCGTTAGGTCAATGGCGACTCCGTCTATTTTCGCCTCCAGGGACGTCCGGGTAGACTGGATGGAACTTTCCAGGCGTTCCATGGCTGCCAGCACCGAGTCCAGTTTAGTCGCCACCGGATCCGCGTCCGTTTGCTTCTGCGCCTTATCCATTTTTCCCTTTTGGGACGTGGTCCCCGTTCCTGTGCGTTTTCCGGCACCCCCGGACATGGGCGGGCGCTGGCCTTCGGGGGACCCCGGCGAGGCGTCGGTTTGTGGTCGCGGTACTTGTCAGGGCCACCGGCTGGGGTTCCGGCAATGTTCCTAGGTCGGGGAGTGAAGGTATGACCACCTCGGAGTCTCCCGTGAGGTCGGACGGGTCGGATTCCGGCCCAGGTAACGTGTGGCTCCGTGTCGCTTCTGCGGCGAGGCGTAACTTAAGCTCTTCGTTGACTCCCCGTTATGTCGGGCGTCTCGTTATGTTGCGGCCTAGAGGGCGCCGAGATCCTGTGGCGCTCAGCTGCGGCGCGTGTGGTGTGCAGTAGGTAGCGTCTTCCTGCGGCGTCCGCCACACCTAATAGTCCCTGCGGACCCGTGCACGCGGCCTGGCTGCCGTTAGCTATGGCGGATGGGGTGGGCAATCAGGTTCCAGGTCTCCCAGGTGGTCCGCGGCTTCCGCCGGCTCTGCTCCACCAGTGCCTCGTGGTGCGTGCTGTAGTGACTGCCTGCGGAGCCCCCCCTGGGCGTTCCGCTGCTGCCTGTTCTTTGGGCCCGGTATGTGGCGCCGCACGGGATCAGGTCCGCGTGTTCCGCGCTGCCTTGAGTGGCGGATCTACGCTCAGGCGGGCGCTGCATACCCTGCGCCTCGCGTCTTGGCACTCACCGTGCAGGGCTGGTCTCTGACCTGGGAGGGTGTTCGGGGCCTCTGGTTGCTGCCCTGCCGGAGCCCGGAGGGTGCAGCCCCTCGGGAGTCCGAGTGTCGCCTGGATCCGCTTTCTCCAACCCTGGCCCGCACCTGTGACGATGGGCGATGGGGGATGGGCACCCCTCCGCTCCTCGATCAATCGCAACAGTCCAGGTGGCGGTCACGGCCCCCCTTCGGCGCCGCACTGCGCCGTCGGGACGCCTCTGTCTTCTGTGGCCTGTCGGGGGTCAATGACCGATTGTGTGCCCTGGCGTTGCTGCCGTTTGGTCGCGTCTCCCCAGGGTCCCGTCCGCGCGGCCCTTACTTCCGGTTACAGCACCGGGCTTCCCTGTTGGATCTCGCCGGCGCCGTGAGCACCTCCTCGGCTGCGTCGGCCTCGCTGGTGCCGATGCGGTCTCGGGGCTCGCTGAACTCCGAGTTTCGGTCCAACGCTGCGTGGGCACCCCACGGTCACTCGCTACAAATCCTGGCCGGCCAGGCGGTGAATTCCACGGATAAATTGACCCCTGAGTGGGGGATCACACTGGAGCTACGCTAGGGTGCAGCCAGTCTCGCTGCGCGCGTAGCCACCCAGGAATCTATCTTGACAGTTGTTTGTGTCTGTGGGTCAGAGCCACCATTTTTTCTAATCTGGATCTGTTCTGTTGTGATGCAAAATAGTATGTACGTCGACCTCCCCCTCTGAAGTGTTACTATTTTCAGGTATAGGTGTAGGTATGGACGGATTGTTCAGGTCTTTTATCTTGGCTAACCCAAGGCAAGACGTCTGTTGGACAGTGTCATTCAAAAACATAATTTGCTCAGGGATGATACAGGCTCTAAACATAGCTTCTATCCCCTGTACCTGCCAATCTTTTGTGCCCCAGACAGTTTTCATTTCTATGTTGTCTTTCCAAAAGTCGAAACCTTGTTTGGACGGTTGGGCAAAAAAGGCTGTAGAATACATCTGTTTGGTATTTGTCAACATACTTTTCCTGCCTGTTTTGTTTAAATTTCTAAAGTAAAATGATTCAGCATTGGATACATTGAACCCTGAAAAGTACTGGAATTGTCTTGCAAATGTTTTTGAGCTACCATTTGGTGGTGTAGGACAGTGTTCCCATTTGGTTATACATTAATACATGTCTAGGTATTGTTGATTTGTGCAAGAAATAGTGACCATAATGGTTATAACAATACATTTGTTCATAGTCTGAACCTTCTAAATATTCATGATTTGTGAATACGGCAGACATTCCTAAGTCTGACATCATAATATTAACAGTCTCGAAGTCCCAATCATCTGAAAAGGTACTAGATGAAACCAAGTCACTTAATAAAATCTTGAATAAGTGTGAAATCTTCAACAGCTCCAACGGGCCAAAAATGTCATATTCAGTTCTGTCCCAAGCTATACCACCAGGTATAGGAACAGCTGTGATGTTCACTGATGACAAGTCTCTTTGTTCACGATGTGATGATTTGTACGTTTTGAGGAGTAAGTTGATGTTCTTACTTGCTGTGTCCATTTTGACATATCTTCCATTTAGCAGCATACCCAAAGTTATTACCATAGTCAATCAAATTAGAAGCAAAAGCACCCCCAATACAATCCAAAGTTCAATCCATGGCGAAACAAGATAATTCTTTTCAAGGTGATGAAAAAGGTCTGTAGCTTCTTCTTTGAAAGTTCTTTTTACTGGCTTCATTTCAGTTTCACTGGAATCCTCAGGAAACGTATCAAATTTAATTAAATAGCCAGAGACAGTTCTGTCAATGGTGGGTTTTGCATCCGGATTTGTCAAAATCGCTTGAACCACTTGATCACTTGTTACTTTGTTGTAGACCGGTGTTTCTTGACAAACTGTTATTTGGGTTTCAAGAGGTAGAAGTTCCATTGCTTTTTTGCATAGCCCTTCATTTCGCACTGCAGATTCCTCAAAAGTGATGAGTCTCTCATTTTGAACCTCTTAGATAGTAGCCAGATTAGGGCGTCTGCTACTTGGTCAGAGTCCACTTGGCCTACTGCTTAGTATGGGCCACATGATGTGGTTTGACCATGTCGATGGAAACAAACCTGTTCTCCTTTTTACCAGCAAGGGGTGGCAGTAATACTGTTCTTGATCTGTGGATTGCTAGGACAGGTACTGGTTGTCTGTAAGAAGGCCCAAATTCATTCTTGTTTACGATCTTCTCTCTGACTAGATCCCTAAGCTTAGGAATCCAGACAGGCCTTGCTGGGACGGTCAGTTTTTCTTCAGTGGTGGTTGGCTTCATGAGCTCGTTGCTTTGTTAGGTTCTTATGTCACTTAAGTCCTGTAAAACAGCCAAACGGTCTTTGATATCAAATGGTTTTTAGTCTACCACTGAAGTCTGACAATCGAGGTCCGCTACTAACATTCTGGTCCCAGAAAGGACTTCATATGGAGTGATCACCCCTAGAGAACTTCTCGGCAGATTCATTAAGACTACGTTGGACAGTTAGTAGATGTTTTACCCACCCGTCACCTGAGCCTAATACCCTAGCTGTTACAGGTTGCTTTATGTCCCGTTTTTTTCTCTCAACAACCGAATTTCCCTCATGATGGAATGGACTAGAGTACCACAATGCAACGCCCAAACTGGCCATGGCCTCCTTTTAAGCTCGAGAGCCAAACGCAGGACCCTGGTTAGATTGTAGCGTGCCAACTGCGCATGTGCCGATAAAGACTCGGAATTCTTTTATAACAGTTCGAGTGCCAGCCGAGCGCTGAGGCCACATCCAAATCAACCTTGAACACAAATCCACTGCGACCATGATATGTTTATAGTTGCCATCCCTCTGTAAGGGTCCGCAGTGATCCAGCTCAACGCAAACTAATGGTTTATCTGAAATTAACAGGGGCGTCTGCACAGGACGTTTCACAGTAGAGACTTTCATCTTTTGGCATATTTCACATTAGGTAACGTTTTTCCACTGTCTTTGCTTGAAGCATTGACAGCTAGCATTATTTTGCTATCTATTTTCGTTTTTGAACGAGTGATTGCAGCTACGGAAGCCGTTTACACAGCTACCTTCGCAGCTTCATCAGCCAATGAATTCCCTTCAACGTGAACGCCATCACGTTGATGACTCAGCGTATGTATCACTTAAGTGTTTAGTAGTATACCTGGGCGGAAAATCCGTTCCGCTCGCGGATTTTGCGGATTTTCGGGAAATTCGCAATCCGCGAGATTCGCGAATCTCTCGCAAAATCCGCAAATTCGCGAGCAGCGGATTTTGCTCGCACTGCTCGCACTGTTCGCGTGAGTTCGCGCCCCGCGAATAAGTGCAAAATTGCAGAAATACGATCTTAGCAAAACTGAAAGTAACTACTTACCAGGTTCAAAAGTTCAGGCTCATCATTAGTAGCCATTTCCTGTAGTGCTTCCTGAGGGGCCCCTCCAGAGTTCAGTTGCCAGTTGAAACTATTATGTGACCCTGCTCTGAACCTCAGAATAGTTACACATATGCCACAAAGGTCCTGAATTACAGCTAAGGGAGACAAGCAGGAGCCAGGCTGGAAGTTAAAATCCATTAATCAGCCCCTAATTCATTATTGTCAGTTGGGGCAGGGCAGGTGTTGTAACTAATTTTGCAACAATGAAAGCACTTAGCAAGTGCAAAAGATCACTAATCAGGGCGCACTAAGGAAGCAGGTGCCAGCTAAAAAAATATTCTGTGACACATTAATCAGCCCCAAATTAATTCAGGTCACTTGAGGCAGGGAAGGTGTGCTTTGCTTTGCCGAAAATAATGTACACTGGACAACCAGAGGGTGTGGTGATGAAACAGAGGGTGGCATGGGTGGGCCAGAGGGTGGCATGAGTAGTCAGAGAGTGGCAGTGGTGACAGAGAGTTGCAGTGATGAAGAAGAGTGTCCCAAACAGGCTGGACACGTAGAAACAACAAGTTCGCAAAACTTGCGACCCGACAGGTAAGTTCGCAAATTGCGAAATTGTAAAAACCCTCGCGAACTGGCAGAAACACCGGCGAACACAAAAAAAAAAAATTCGCGGGATGTCGCGGATTTTGCGGATTGCGAATCCGCAAATCCGCAAAATTCGCGAACGCGAGATCCGCAAAATTCGCCCATGCTTATTTAGTAGTCCTTGTCGTAACTCAACTACTTGTTCCCAAAGCAGTTTATGCTTGATTGTGCCACCATTTGCATCTTTGTAACCATTTTAAAGCCAGTCTTGCAAGTATTCATTGTAAGATTGAACACAATAATACGAATCACACACTATGAGTGTGGGGAATTCGCGTTCTGTATTTTCAAGTGCCATCTTGAATGCATGTAGTTCAGCTCGCTGAGCTGTACAATCTCCTAGAGATTGAATTTTAGTGACCATTGGTCGGAATTTGCCATTGCGCCAGCGACCTTTAACAATCGCGCACGCTGCACTATAGGCTTGTTTACCCCCATAGCGGGTCGAGCTGATTCATCAGTATAAATTATACATTCATACTGATCCAGAGGGATAATTTCAGTAGGCAGAGGACATTCTTGTTCGTATTGTAGAAATGCTTGTGTTTTCAAATATGGGTCAAAAACTTATTCAACGTCTGTTGCAGCAAGAGAATTAACCCATTGTATCCAACACGATGTAAAGCTTTAGCATTTTGAATGCTCGCTTTTGTCACTGCCTCTAAGGCAGGTACAGGTGTAACGACCATTATGTACTTACCCTATGCGAGGGCTCTCTCTTTTGCTACTGCAGTTTTTACCGCTGTCAGAATTTTTTCTGTTGAAGTGAATTTTATTTCTGCTTGTGTGTACAAGTGTGATTTGTAAGCTATTGGTACTTTTTCCCCTTCCTTAAAAGTCAAGTACGTGAATCCGCATTGTCATGGAATGATTCGGATCACTAAGTTGCGTACGTTTAAAGGTGTTTGCAAATAGTTAGTTGCTAACGTGTCTGTTTGCAGTGAACGTAAAATTTCTGTGTGTTTTTGTGTCCAATTTACTGTTTTAAAATCAGGTTTGATTAATTCGTAGAGAGGTTTAACCCTTTCTGCGTAGTTTAGTTTGTAAGTTCTTCCGAAATTCAGGAAACCTACAATCGACTGTAAGTTCTTCAGCTTTTTGGAGGTTGGAGCAGCGCACATTTCTCTAAGTTGGCTGCCAGGCTTTTCCCTTCACTTGATAATTTGTATCCTGAGACCAGGACTTTTAAATGGGCAATTCTAGATTTTTTGAATTTGAATTTGTAACCTTCAGAAGTGAATCCAAGTATAATGGTATTCACCCAGTTCAAATGCCTATCCAAGTCATTGTCTGTCAGATAGATGTCATCCACATTTGATAATACTTCATCATCATAAGTTTGTAGTAATTCTGTTACTCTTGCTGAGAATAACCCAGGACTATTCTTGAATCCCTGTGGGAGACGACAGAAGTTACGCTGTGCCCCCATAATTGAGAAAGCGATCAAATACCTACTTTCTGGTGCAATGTTTTGACAGAAGAAACCGTTAGAAATATCTAATGTAGTTTTGTACTTTTTACGCACAATGTTATTCATTAATGCTGTACTGTGTGCATTTTGCACTGCAAATGTCTTGCAACAAGAATTTAGATGTCTGTAATCCAATACTAGACGATATGTATTGTCTGGTTTGGAGACAGGAAACAAAGGAGACGATATGTATTGTCTGGTTTGGAGACAGGAAACAAAGGATTGTTCATTGACGAGGTGCATGTTTCAATCACCCCTGGTATTTAAGTTGATCTATGATCTCCCTGACCTGTTCTTTAGCTTCCTGCTTAACTGGGTGCTGCCTTTGTGCAGTTGGTTGATTTTTTTGTTGGATTATATGGTGAGGCGAGTCCTCATCCCATCCTACATGATTTTTGTATAATGCTGGAGCCTGGGGAACTGCCCATTTCCTGGCATAAGTATATTTTAAATGAATTGGAATGTGATTAGAGAAAGCAGGCATAATGATGTCTTTGCCATGTGGGCTCTCCCTGACAAATGTTGGTGGCCAGTCTTGTTCAGCTAGTAGAATGTCATAACCCTTAGAGAGTCACTCCCAAAAGAGAGCTCTTATCTTTCTTGGTATATCTCCCTCCATCCGGAGTGTTATTTCATATAACGTATGTGGAGAACTAACCCTGGTATCTGCAGTTTCAACTTGAATGAATTCTTTCAAGTCCACTGTCTCCAGATGATCCTTCAAGTTCTTGCGAGCTATGGTGACTTCTGCTGCGCTGTCCAACATTGTCTGAGCCCATTCTCCGTTCTTGAGTTGTGTCCTCAAGATCCTCGGCAAGTTTTATTTTTAGACCTGCTACCTTCTTTTTGGTGAATTGAGGTTTCTTATTTTTCTGAACGTGTTGTTCGTCTTTGGACTGAGGTTCCGTAACGATTTGAACCCGTGTTTTCAATATTGTCGGAAATACATAATATTGGTATCAGCGAACCGCAAATGATCCATTTAGCATATCCTGGTGTTTTCGCTATGCTACGAGCAAGAGCACTCCTGTTATGAACACATTTCTGATCTACCCACGGCATCCATCTTAGATCATGGCAGCCATTTTGTATTTCTTGCCCTCACATACGCAATAACCTCAGATCACTTCATTTCGATTAAGGACACGTAGCCTTAGCCGGAGATTCACCTCTTTCATGACACGTGCACCTTAAACCAGATCACGCTGTAGTTGCATGACTCGACAAAGGCTGCCTCCTCTGCCCGAGGCCAGTCCTGCTAAACTGGTCTTCGTGTCCATTGTCCTGATCACGATTAGGCGGCCGAAGCCGGTAGCCTTGCCCATTTACAACCTACAAACATCTCTTATCCCGCTTTCCTATCTTCCACACCTGGCTCCGTTTCTTTCTTTCTGAATCTTTATTAGGGGGAGGTAACGAAATTTACGATGAGGCGGTCCGACTCTTGAATGCAATATTGACAAGGGATTGTGATGAACTAGTGGGAACCCCTCTTCGTAGATGTTTGGTATCAGATTTTATCGACGGTTCCTGTGTAACGCCAAATATTTATTGTTTAGGACACAAAGGTTTTGGGAATGTACCAACATGTGAAGAATTCGCCTGAAGGCCAAAATTTAGTATATAAGGAGCAACCCTCTTTGTACAATTTGAACAGGCTCCTAGAATCTGCCCATGTGTGGTTTCTGTGACTTCTGTGTCCCTGCAGTAATAAACCTTTGGTCTTTGACGCCACCATCGAGAAGCCCGTGTTTCTGTTCATTTGCGCACCAAGGCAGGTGGAACTCCGGGGTCTTTGGGTGTTGTTCCCTGACACCTCTGGACGGAACCAAAAAGTCCAGAACTCCAATTGGCGCCCAACTTGGGGCAACGTCATTCGGTACCGGTCCAAAAGCCTGAAGAGTTCGAGAAGCTTTGTGTGAAGATTCCTGAGGGAGGCGCCCCACTTCATCGATCCCGGCATATCGCAAAAGTGGCCCGAAGTTCTCTTCCACGAGGGTTCCCGTTCAGGACGGCTGCAGTGGGCTGTTGCCTTGACCGTCGCCCTGTCTTGGACCCGAGGTGCAGTCCTTAGTACAGCGAAACGTGACGGGTTTCTCCTTGGTGACGTCTTCAGTGCCTCAGTTAAGTATTTAGTGGTTGCTAGCTGGTTACTTTGTGAGGGTTGTTAAAAAAAAATTTCGATTCTTGGTTTGGTTTGGTTTCGTAAGATTATCACTGATTGTTCTGGTTACGATAATCTATTTGGTTTAGTTTGGGTATCGATACATCAGTTCGTTTTGGTAGGCCTAAGTTCTTGGTTCAGGTGCACATATCTGTTTCTTGTTTTGTTTGTTCTGTGTTCCGGTCTGAAAAATGGTAAGTCGGAGAACTGTATGTTGTCTTGTTTCGGTTTAAACAGTGACTCACGATTGGAGGACTCATGTCTGGTTCCTCCGATTGGGACTCCCCTATATGACTTGTACTGTAAACATGGTGTGGGTCCTATATCTTATGAGGTGTGGGTCCGATACACTGAGAAAGATGGTGTCCTTAGTTGGCCACTGCATGGTAGTTTTGAACCCGAAATTCTGGACAATTTAGAAGCGAAATTGTTTAGGAAGAAAGCCCGGCCGGCAATGTTTGATTCTTTCCGTTACTGGCGAAAAGAATCCAAACAGAGAGAAATTAAAAGGTTAAAGAAAGAACAGAAAGAGCAAGAAGAGTTAACTCTAGAGCAAGCAACTAAGCAGTTGCAAGATAACGAGTGTGAGAAGGCCATAGAGGTGGCCATAAGAGAGCATAATTTAGCGATTGACAAGTGCTATCCTGCCTTGCCATCGAAAACAGTTAAGATACTAGAGGATTCTGAAAACTATCCTCTGCTGTCTTATCTGTTACGGTCACCTCCACCGTATGCACAAGGTGCTACGGCTCCACTTGTACCGAATGTTCAATTGCCGGTTGCTGGACAACCTGGTATTCCTGCTCCTGCCCCTCAGAATCAAGTTCCTGTAACTCCTGTGGTTAATGTGAATGTTCCTACGGCTCCTCCTCTTCCTGGGTTGCCGACTTCTATACCTGTATCTGTCTCGCTTACACCTACTATTCCACAAACTATTTTTCTCGATACTCCTACTGTTCCGCTATCTGTTCCTACCTCTACTGTGTTTTCTACGTCTGCGAGTGTGTTGACTCCACTTTCTGTCCGTCGAAGAATCACTGATTCTGTTTCTAATATTCTGTCTCCTTTCTATAAAACTTTAATCAAGACTCCTACTTCTGACTCTGTTCAGAGACGTAGTCAGCTTCCAAGTACTGAGGAACGGGGAATTTTAGATTTCACGGCTCTCAGATGGATTTCGAAGAGTAGGAGATATAGTACGAGAGATGTGCTAGATACATTTATGCAGTGGAAAGAACCAATGCAACGGTATGTTTTTGATGAGATGTGCTCGCTGTTACGTGAGGAGATAGAAGAAGATGATGTTGAATCAAATCTAGAAGACTTAATTAAGGTTCAGAAAGAGTTTGCTGCAGGAATGATAGTAGGTGAAAATATAGAAGAAGCGATGGAACTGATTTTAAGCTACAGGAATGATCCATCACTTCGTTCACCGAGAGATTTAGAGAAAAGCAAGATGAAGTTAAGTCGCCAATATCCAATGAGGGAGGTTCCTCCAATTTGGCGCGAAGCTGTGCAAGCTGACAATGTTCGGGGTATTGTAGCCGCTCCGGCGCAATTCCAAAGGGTGTGGATACACATTCCGTGGAAGCGAGCCGAAGTGCTAGCAGTGAAGCAGGCCTTGCCAGATCCGCGTAAGAATCCTGCTGGGTACTATAAGGAATTAACACAGACAGTTGAGGCTTGTATAATGAACTTAGCGGACATCGATATGTTATTTGGCAATGTAGTTCCGCAACCAATTTGGGCTAACATTCGTAGAGAGGATCATCAAGTTGCCTTAGGTGGTGATTGGGCAGCTATCACTGCAGCGGATGGTCAGCAAACAGGTGGTGCAAAACCCGAACCCCTAATTGCTAATCTTCCAGGTAGAATAATCGACTTAATGAAGACTCTGATGCCCGCATTGCGTGTTAATTGGGACAAGTTATCAGCATGCAGGCAGAAGAAAGACGAAAGTGTCTCCGACTTTTTCACCAGGTTCGAAGAGACTTTTGTAGATCATAGTGGTCAGGATATGAGCACAGAAGGCGGACAGAGACTGTTTGTCGATAAATTTGTGCATAATTTGTTACCTGAATTATGCAATAAATTAAAGGATTCAGAGAGTGCGTGGGCTGTTTCTACAACTGAGCAAATACTTGCAACTGCACAGTATTATGAAAACAGGGATAAAGAGGAAAAAGAGAAATCAGACAAGAAAACGAAAGATTTAAAAACTAAAGTTCTTTTGCAACAGGCATATCCGCCTCGCATGAATCAGACTAATACGCAACAGGGCTCGTATCAAAGGACAGATTATAGTTCACCGAGACCTCAATATCAGTGGAACCAGTGTGCGTACTGTAAGAAAGAGGGTCACTACAAGAATGAATGTCCGATCTTAGCTCAAAATAATGCAGCAGCAGCCCAGAGAGGTCGTGGTGGTTTTGTGCAGAATTCTAGAGGTCGAGGGCGAGGTGCTATGCCTCCACAAACGAATGATCGTCCTTCCAATCACTTTGATCAACAAAATGGCCAGTCGACTCAGCAAAATAGATCTCAACAATATCTTGTTAAAGACTATTGTGAAGTGGATGAGGGATTTCAACAAAATGGGTACTAGGACAGCCATGGACAGAGAGAGGGAGTAGTATCAGTTCCAGTGGATCAGAGTGGGCCTTATGTCGCAGTAGCAACATCAGGTGTAGTCGAACCGTTTCTGTTGGATACTGGTGCCGCAAAAAGTTCTATCATTCATGCGAAACTCCCTGGCGCACCTTTGTCCGGCTTAACAAATGTTTCTGTAGGTTTTTCAGGCGCCCCTGTTTACAACCCCATATCTGGTCCTTTGTCTATTTCTGTTGGACCGTGTCACTTGAAAGCACCCCTGATTTTGACGACAGGTTGTAATGAAAATCTGCTTGGTTTAGATTTGTTAAAACGACTATATGCGACATTGTACTGTTCTCCGGAAGGAGTACAGCTTACATTGGGTAAAAGAATCACCTCTCCGATGTATTTGTCAATGGATGCACTCCCGCCAGAGCTGCGTTCACTCCCTGATTCTCTTTGGGCGACTGGTCCTAATGATGTAGGCCTCTTAGAAATACCACCATATGTAGTAACTTTGAAAGCAAATGTAAAATTTCCAAGAATTCCTCAATACAAAATATCTAGTGAAGGTGAGCGTGCACTTTTATTGATTGTTCAAGATTTGATTAAGAAAGGTGTGATTGAAGAAACTAGAGGAAATGTTTGTAACAGTCCTGTATTACCGATTTTGAAACGAACTGATCCTACAAAGCCTCCAGTGTATAGGTTTGTTATCGACCTCAGAGAAGTTAATAAGATTGTGGTCCCGCAGTTCCCTGTGGTTCCAGACATCACCGCCTTGTTAACATTGATTCCTGCTACAGCTACTTGGTTTTCAGTCATCGACTTGAAGAATGCCTTTTTCAGCATTCCGATAGCCGAGGAAAGCAGAGATATTTTTGGTTTCTGTCTAGGAGGTCGAAGTTTCAGATTTAAACGCGCTCCACAAGGCTATTGTGAGAGCCCATCTATTTACAGTCAAGCATTAAAAAGCCAGTTAGATTCCTTTGTCCTTCCTCCAAGTTCTGCTCTAGTACAGTATGTAGATGATCTTCTAGTGGCTGCCGATGACAAGGAAACTTGCAAAACAGCTACGATCTCGTTATTACATAATTTGTCTAATTTAAATCACAAGGTATCACCTTCGAAAATGCAATACTGCTGCCAAGACGTGACCTACCTAGGTCATCTCTTGTCAAAAGAGGGAAGGAAGTTGACCCCAGAGAGAATAAAAGCAATTACGCAGATGAGTGTTCCACGCACACAGAGAGAAGTACGTGCCTTTCTAGGTATTACCTCTTACTGTAGGCAGTGGATCCCAAATTTTTCTCTTTTAGCAAAACCATTGGTAGCTTTGACTGGGAAAAATGTTCCGAGTCCGGTGCCATGGTCTGATGAATGTCAGGAGAGTTTTACTGAATTACGAAAAGCATTGTGGTCAGCTCCTGTATTGGGTACACCTGATTACAGTAAGCCATTCACGCTCTACGTTCACGAGAGAGAAGGTTGCGCGTTGAGTGTTCTGACACAGAAGTTTGGTGATAAACAACGCCCTTGTGCGTATTTTTCATCAACATTAGATCCGGTAGCTAGAGCGTTGCCTAGTTGTTTGAGAGCTACAGCGGCAGCTGCGGCTTCCATTCGACAATCTGCTGGTTTGGTAATGAACAACATGCTAGTGGTCATGGTACCTCATGCAGTGGACACACTCATGAACCGAACCAAGACACAACACCTTACTAGTGCGAGACTATCTGGTTACGAGCTGACATTACTAGCGAGTCATATTCAGATCAAAAGATGTAATGTATTGAATCCAGCAACGCTGTTGCCGGCTAATCAAGAGTCGAGTGATTCCGAGCCACATGAGTGCTGTTTTAGAACGGAGGAAGAGACAAAAGGACGTATTGACTTAAAGGACACTCCATTATCAGATCCAGATGGCACGCTGTATGTGGATGGGTCATGTTTTAAACTGGAGAATGGTGATGTGACTGCTGCTTACGCAGTAACGACTTTGAAGACGATTGTGGAGACTGCAAGAGTGAGTCAGAATTCTGCCCAAGCTGCAGAATTAATAGCTCTAACAAGAGCGTGTATTTTAGCTAAGGGAAAGAGAGTGAATGTTTTTACAGATAGTCAGTACGCATTTGGCGTGGCCCATAGTTTTGGCCGTTTGTGGAGAGAAAGAGGTTTCATTACGTCCCATGGGACTAAGATTCAACATGGTCAGCTAGTTAACGACTTGTTAGAATCTCTAACCTTGCCAACTGAAGTTGCGATTGTAAAGTGCAGTGCTCATAAAGCAATCACGGATGATGTTGGTCGTGGGAATGCTTTTGCTGATGAAACCGCTAAACAAACAGCTAGAGACATGATGAGCAGAATGTATGTTGCTATGTCTGCAAGATGGATTGCTGAGTCTGGAATGTGTGAGGATACAATGGAAAGTGTGAAAGAGATTCAGAAAGAGGCAACTGAGGAGGAAAAACGTGTATGGAGAGAAAGTACGGGCAAGTTGGATTCGAATGGGTGTTGGATTGATTTGACAGAACAACAGCGTTGGATGTTGCCTGATGCGTATGTGCTTGCAGTGGTGACGATGGCGCATGGAGTAGCGCATATAAGTTCTAAAGGAATCTGTAAGATGTTGGCTCCAGTCTGGAAGAATGATGGAATCAGTAAGTGTGCAGAGAGAGTGGTGAGAAATTGTATGGTGTGCCTGATGCATAATCCTGGCAAGGGAACTCCAACTCCTGCTGGTCACTTCGCTTCTCCTTCCTGCCCCTTTGAAGTGATTCAGTTAGACTTCATTCACATGGATCGCTGTAATAATTTGAAATACGTCCTGGTGGTAGTCTGTGCTTTCTCCAGGTGGATTGAAGCATACCCACTAAAGGACAATACTGCCCTATCAACTGCCAAAATTCTTCTCAAAGAATATTTCCCTAGATTCGGTATGCCACGGATTGTATGGTCAGATAACGGAAGTGAGTTTATAGGGAAAGTTATGCAGAGTGTGTGTGCCGGCCTAGGTCTGAAACAGAAGTTCCACAGTGCGAACCATCCCCAGTCTGCTGGTTTAGTGGAGGGTTACAATGGCACCCTCAAACTAAAACTAGCTAAAATACAAGCATCCACAGGTTTACCCTGGCCAGACGCACTTCCTTTGGCTTTGTTATCAACGAGAGCAACTGTACATTCTAGAGTGGGGCTTAGCCCCTACGAAATCATTTTTGGCCGCCCGGCAAATATTTGGGGTGTGCCGAGGCCTAAGGAGTTTTGTTCTCTAGAATATCCTATGTTGATAGACTACCTTTACGACTTGACTGCTAAATTGAGTCTTATTCACCAACAGGTTTTCGATGCATTGCCAAAGCCTCCGGAGAGTCCAGGGCATCAGCTGAAACCCGGCGATCAAGTGGTAATAAGAAATTTCGCGAGGACGAAGAACCTTCAGCCCAGATACATCGGCCCCTTCCAGGTCCTGCTTGTGACAAGAACCGCAGTTCGTGTAGCTGGTCGCAAGCATTGGGTGCACGCCTCTCATGTTAAGCGTGTACCTTTGCCACTTCCTTACGACGACTGGGTGAAGAAGGGAATTGGTGCCTCCGAATTTGAACGCACGCCAAAGTTCATCCCTTTCAGCGATGCCGAATTGATCACTGACACTCCAAACTCTGACTCTCCTCCTGAAAAGACTCCTTTGAACTCTGAGCATTTGTCCCCTGCATCAGAAAAAACTCTGTCATCTGCGAACTTGAACACTGCAACAGCTACCAGTGATACACTATTTGCCGATCAAACAGTACCAGCAAAGCAAAGATACAATCTACGACCTCGTAATATGGACAAATAAAGCAGGCAACTGCCCATTGTGATATTTTGAAATTTTGAACTTTTGCCTTCAGCCAGGAAGTTTGCTATTGTTTTATTGTTTTTAAAAATTGCCTTGCCGTCTGGGTAGCCGTAGGGTCGTGGCTGTGTGCCTAGCTGAATCTGCGGGGGTCTGACACAAGGTCGATCTTTCTGTTGGTTCTGGGAACTCCCAGGGCTGATAGAGGCATTTTCATCTACGTACACATCATCAGTGGTCGCGAGCGGATTGTAGAAGATGGAGCTTCCTGCGCTGCAACGAGAAAATGTGATTTATGTTCGCAGAAACAGACTTTACAGAATCCTTCATAGCAAATGCTTTTTGATACAATGTGCCATTACATTCTTGATTGTTTTGATAACGTTGGTGGGTGGAATCGTTTTCGGTATAAGTTTGATTTTTGTGCCAGTTACTACAGTACCTCCCCTTGATCCTGTTACTTCTACTGTTTCCTCTATACACTCTTTTCATTCGTTTCCTGAACATGAGCAAGCTCGACGCTCAGAATTCATTAACAACACTTTTGTACAGCTCTTGCACCAACACCAACTGGTAGTTAACACTACAGACTGCTGGGTGTGTGGCTTGATACCCCACACTATGGATAAAGGTATTCCCTATCTGGTTTTGCCTTTCAGCTACAATGGATCATTTCAGGCCCTTCAAACCATCTTTGCTTATGCCCTTGAAACCTATCCTCCACGTCCACCACGTTCCACTAAATATAACTCTGCCAACAAAGCTTTAGTCCAGGGAATTATTGACATGATCAAGGACGTCAATAATACTCCATTATACCCTAGAGACGAATTGCGAGTATATTTGAGTTGGAATTCTTCAGAGTATCGCCTTAGTTTGGGAGAAAGCAAGCGTAAAAGCTCAACTCCAATCTGGGTCGTACCTCACCGAGGTCAGGTCTGTTTGCAAGGTAATGGGAGGAATCCGAGAGCTCAGCTAGGGAGGAGTGAGTGCGTAGCGACTTATGTGTTTCCGGCTAACTCTTCCCCTGCCTTTCTTACTGCTAGGGGTACCTACTTCATCTGTCGAGACAGAGCTTATACATGGTTGCCTGCCGACTTTTCAGGTTCATGTTATATTGCTCGACTGTTACCTCCGACATACACTGCTTCATCTGATTACCACAAAACCAGAGTAGCGAGAGGTGTCTTCAGCAAGGAAGATACTGCGGGTCAGGAAGCGGGAGACTTCTTCAAAGGTTTCCTTCCGTTCTGGGGGCCTATGGCCAATAGTAGAAACATACGTCAGCTAACACGGGTAGTTGAATCTACTATTACCGAAACTGCTGGTGCCCTTAGCAATTTGACAGCTGAGCTTCAGGCGGATAGACTCATGACGTTGCAGAACCGTATGGTTTTGGACGTTATACTTGCAGATCGAGGTGGGGTATGCAGAATGATCCAATCGAGCTGGAGTGGTTTTGGACTCTGATCTCAGCGTGGGGATGGAAGGTTCTAATGGTCATTGGTGTCATCTTAGTATTCCTCTTCTCATGCTGCCTGATTATCCAATGTGGTCCTGCTCTGTGTAGTCTCTGTGCTGCAACTTGTTTTAGGAAACCACCTGCGTTTGGAGAAAAGGCACGAGAAAGGATGATGATACAACAGCATGTCACTGACCTGATGAGCATAGAATTAGATTCTGACATAGACTGAGTAATTGCCTATGTAAGGGCAAAAGGAGGGTCTGAGGTTCCGTGACGATTTGAACCCGTGTTTTCAATATTGTCGGAAATACATAATATTGGTATCAGCGAACCGCAAATGATCCATTTAGCATATCCTGGTGTTTTCGCTATGCTACGAGCAAGAGCACTCCTGTTATGAACACATTTCTGATCTACCCACGGCATCCATCTTAGATCATGGCAGCCATTTTGTATTTCTTGCCCTCACATACGCAATAACCTCTGATCACTTCATTTCGATTAAGGACACGTAGCCTTAGCCGGAGATTCACCTCTTTCATGACACGTGCACCTTAAACCAGATCACGCTGTAGTTGCATGACTCGACAAAGGCTGCCTCCTCTGCCCGAGGCCAGTCCTGCTAAACTGGTCTTCGTGTCCATTGTCCTGATCACGATTAGGCGGCCGAAGCCGGTAGCCTTGCCCATTTACAACCTACAAACATCTCTTATCCCGCTTTCCTATCTTCCACACCTGGCTTCGTTTCTTTCTTTCTGAATCTTTATTAGGGGGAGGTAACGAAATTTACGATGAGGCGGTCCGGCTCTTGAATGCAATATTGACAAGGGATTGTGATGAACTAGTGGGAACCCCTCTTCGTAGATGTTTGGTATCAGATTTTATCGACGGTTCCTGTGTAACGCCAAATATTTATTGTTTAGGACACAAAGGTTTTGGGAATGTACCAACATGTGAAGAATTCGCCTGAAGGCCAAAATTTAGTATATAAGGAGCAACCCTCTTTGTACAATTTGAACAGGCTCCTAGAATCTGCCCATGTGTGGTTTCTGTGACTTCTGTGTCCCTGCAGTAATAAACCTTTGGTCTTTGACGCCACCATCGAGAAGCCCGTGTTTCTGTTCATTTGCGCACCAAGGCAGGTGGAACTCCGGGGTCTTTGGGTGTTGTTCCCTGACACCTCTGGACGGAACCAAAAAGTCCAGAACTCCAGGACTTCACGCGTTCTTCTTTGTTTTCTGACTCTCCTCTTCTTTCGGATTTCTGTGACGAAGTCTGAAAGGTACGAGAGGACAGTGTATCAGTATCTTGATATCTATCAGGTTTTTAGGGCTCCAGCCTACGTCACACTGCGTACGAGTGTGGGCGGAGCCCAGGAGTCCTGTAGTTAGCGTCTCCGAAAAGCTACCTAAAAAATTCCTGGCTGCTCGTGATTTTTCGTCCTTCTTTTTGCCAGCTTCATGGCAATTGGGCCTCGCATGCGTGTTTTTTTAGAAGAGAGCACACAATAGGCCATAGACTGTAAAGTAGCTCCACCTATTGCAAATTGTGTGCGGTCACGCGCACAAGAAGGGCATATTTCTTCAAATACCAGCTGTCAAGTGCCACGGTAATTGAAGACTGATGCTGGGCGCACGTTTTTTTTTGTGTAACCCATTTCACGGAGCTCTCCTTGTCAGCGCCTCTTCTCTGTGTGTCTATGCTAGCATTCTCAACAAGCTGTCTTACACTGCCATCTGGTGGCCAGATCCCTCTGATATATAGACTGCATGTTATCTTGCAACTTGTGACCCACCTCTGATCCTGGGTTGTGAACACACAATTTTATCCTGATCTGTGAGCCTCTGGGTGCCCCTCCTTTTCACAAAGTGCTTTGCTGGCAGCGTGATATGCTATCTATACTACTAGTATAAAGAGAGAACAGAAACCTTTTGGCAAGGTAAACTCTGGAACCACAGCACCAATCCACACACCCAATACATTGTTGGAATCCTCAGGGTGTGTAGATGGACATAGGCGGCATAAAATAAAAAAAAAACCTAAACTAAAAAATTAAAATTTACAAACAAAGCAGTCCCCTAACGTAGCGCCGGCCGCGACGTAGCGCTGCCCGCGACCTAGATGTGTGCGTGATGACGACAGGCGGGGAGGAGCAGTGGTGAGCGGAGAGGAGTGGCGGTGAAGTCCGGAGCTCGGGGAGGAGCGGCGGCTCAGGTAAGGCGAGGCGGGAGGCGGTCTGGGCAATGTCGGGGTGGGCGGGGGCCCGGGATTAGCGGTGAAGTCAGGAGCACGGCTCAGGTAAGGCAGAGGCAGGCGGGCGGGAGGCAGGTGGGCGGGGGCGGGAGGCGGTCTAGGCAATGTCAGGGCGGGCGGGGGCCTGGCCGGGACTGCACAAAAGCCGAAAATGCTGCCCCCAGCCCCCTTCTGCTCCGGGCAACGACGGGGCGGGCTGCTATTAATTATATAAACTCTGGCATAGAATTTTAGATGGAGCGCACCTGGCGCGGCAGCACATTGTTGTCTGCTAATGGCTGCCGAACTCCACCGTGTTTACTTTATAACACGGGTTGAGGAGCCTTTATGTGGGATCCTCCATGCAGCCGCCCCCTCTGCTGTAAAGAAAGGACCGCCTGCCCAGTGTTTGCATTGTATTCTCCTGGTTCCCCGGGCTTCGCGTGCCGATGATGTTTCATCAGAAATTCACACATGTTAAAGTAAGCGCGCGCCGCTCCTCAGAGAGGGGCGAGGGGGTGCAGCCGGCTCGCGCTCCTGACATGCTCTAACCTTTGCGCCGTGTTTGCAGTGAGCCTCTGGCTGCGGGGGGTTTGTGAGTGAGGGAGTTGAGGGGCGATGTCACTGGTGCCTTACGCAACGCCTGCAACCAGCTGCCAACCCGGAGCCCGGCTCCACAGTGACTAGAGACTCCGTCCTGTGAAGAGGTGGAGGTGAGTGAAGGCATGAGCCCAGAGCATCTCGTACCGCTCTCTTTCTTCGTTTCTTTCTCTTCCCCCCTCCCACATTCTCTCTTGCTCCGTCTTGTAGTTCCTCTTCCTCTCTCTTTCCCTTCCCTTCTTTCTCATTCATTAACTCGCCATCTCTATTTGTTGTTCTTTCTCTACAGCTCCTCTGAATATCGCACATACACATATGCACCATCTCTCACGTTGTGTCACATACAACTTTCTCTCACACACTCTCCGATAAAGACTATCTCTCTTTCCCTTTCTCTCACTCTCTCGGTCCTTGTAGTTCTGCTCCCTGTCACTCTTTCTTTCTCTCACACACACAATCCTTCTATTTATCCTTCACACATCTGTCTGTCCAACACACAAAATCTCTTTTTTCTGTCTTCCACTCCCATCCTTCACACATAGCACGCACTCGATATCCTTCCTTCTTTACATGTGCATGTCTTCTCTTTATCGTGCTGCACTTTCTCAACCCATTTCCCCTTTCCCCATTCTCTCCACTCACAACTAACTTCTCTCTCCCCTTCTTCCTTCCTTCTTCTCCCATCATACGTTCCACACTTTTTCCTTTCCTGATCTTCTCCACTCACAACTCTCCCTCCCTCCTTCCCGACCTTCCTTTCTTCCTTCCTTCTCCTGTCCTACTTTCAAACTGTTCCCCTTCCCCAATCGTGTCCAATCACAACTCTCTCTCTCCTCCCTTCACTCTCTCCCTCCCTTCCTTCCTGCTCCTCCTATTCTACTTCCACACTTTTCCCTTTCGCCAATCTTCTCCACTCACAACGTTTCACTCCCTTCCTTCTTTCCTTCCTCCCTTCTTGGCCTACTTGCACACGTTTCCCTTTCCACAATCTTCACCACTCACAACTTTCCCCTCCCTTCACTCACTCACTCCTTTCCTTCATTCCTTCCCCTCCTATTCTACTTCCACACTTTTCCCTTTCCTAAATCTTCTCCCCTCAAAGCCTACCTAACTACCTATCTTCCTTTTTCACTCCCTCCCTTTCTTATCCTCCCATTCTACGTGCACACTTTTCCCTTTCCACTCATGACGTCCCCTTCCTCCTTTCCTTCTTTTTTTTCCTTCTTGTCTCCCTTCCTTCCTCCCTCCCTTCCTTCTCCTCCTATCCCACTTGCACACTTTTCCCATTCCCAATCTTTTCCACTCACAACCAAGCTTCCTCCCACCCTCCCTCCGTCCCATCTCCTCCTATCCTACTTGTACACTTTCGCCTTTCCCCATCTTCTCCACTCACAACTTATTCCCTTCCTCTCGTTGCACATATCTCTTAAGTGCCCATCTCCTTTTCATTCTTTCTTGCTCCTTTCCTCCCACTTCGTTCGCTCCTCCCCGTCTGGTCTATCGCACCCACTCCATATGTAGCAAACAACAGAGACACGTGGACTGCCAGAACGAAACTTTCTCATTGCTGGTCAACAATGCAGTATGAAAAGAGACGACCGGACACGCGTCACCGAGGAAGAGGAGGAAAGCGTGCGATGCTGACACAGGGGGGTACCTACGGCGAGGGCCCGTTCACCCCCGCCGCAGTGGAACTCTTTCCTGTGGCAACCGACTGACCGGCATCATCGGTGGCCTTCTCTGTGTAACTGTGCACGTACCACTGTGAGGGGCCAGGGTAGTCACCAGGATAGACGCACGGTTGTAAGCAGGGTGTGGTGAGGGCGGCTGCAGTATCTAGATGTTGAAGCAAGGCTGCTGCATTCTTGAAAGTGAAACTACCCGAGTCAGCACCGGGACTGCAGCTGTGAGCTCGGGTATCAGGCTGCAGGCGGGACCCGCTCAGTGTGCGTGGCGCGTATTTGTTGTTGAGTGGTGCGTGCATTGGGGGTAGGTTTAATTTGCTTTCACAAGAAGCAGGGCTGAGGAAGACCCGACGAGTGTCCTGACAGGCGTGTGGAAGAGGCTTGAGGACTTGAAATCTTACGTGTAAAACTTTCCCCAACTCCTTGTCGGCTGCGCTTTCGGAAACAGAGGCCCGTTTCATTGTTCAAGATCAGTCTCCGGGCCTTGCGGGACAATGAAAATAACGTGCAGATAATAACGGGTGGAGTATTATTATCTCCACCCCGGACTGGGGCAATAAGGACCGTAAACTCAGGGTGGCTGTTGGTGAGACAGTCCACCCTCTGCCTCCTTCCGCGGCACTCTTGTCATCATGCCCTCCAGCAGCAAGGCGCGCTCTATGACTGCTCCGCCTTTTAACAAAGGCCGCTTTATTGCCGCGAGGGCACCACCGGCCTTGAGACTCCATCCGCGGCGGCCAATCAATGGTTTCAATTGGCCGCTGCTGGTGCCTGTTCCACAGCTTGGGGATCCGGCGCTCGTGCGCGCCCGTGCACACGCCCTTGCACGTTGAAGGCCACAATATCAGTTGTGTGTGTTTGTCTATGACGTCAGGGATCTGCACAGAATCTTTGTGATCTCATGCCATCGCAGTTGTTCTGAGTGTATTCATTTCAGTGTCTACTTCTCGACAGACATTGCATTCAGCTGAAGGCGCATTCCAGGCGCGCGTGTGTGTGGTTCTGTGTGCGTGCGTGTATGTGTGTATCTGTATATGTGTTTTGTGAGAGAGAGAGAGAGATTTCAGTGTCTTGCCATCGTCTGCGTGTATAGGTTTATCGTGTTATGGACCTGTATATAGTTTGTGTGTATGTTTGTGGGTTTGGCTGTAGTGTACAGCTTTCAGCATTAACTCCGATACATACATAGTGCATCTAACTATAGAGTTCTACCCCTACAAAGATGCCGTCTGATACGGTATATATATTTCATGCATTTCATATACTTCCGGTACATTTGTCGATGTCCAATGATGTGTTTTTGTAACTGTAAAAGTTCTTAAACTGCATGCATTATGTTCAGCAGCTCTAAACGTTGTGTATAACCTCCGATCTCTCTCCTTGTGCCCCAGATTACCCGTTGTGTCTACGTGAGTTCCACACTTTTCTGGTGATTTTAGAAATCGCTATACTGTGCTTGAGTGCGCTCTCTCGTGTGTAGTTTCAGGAAACTTTAAAATGCGATTGCAGAAAGGATGGAAACTCAAAGGCCGGTAAATTGCTGCTCAGCTGTAAAAGGTCTGAACTAACTTCAGTTTTCATTTATGTGCCTTCTGTGTGGAGTGATAGAGTGATAGACGACGAGAGAAAATTAAATAAATAATTCATTTCCCCTCGTCGTTCTCTGTCGAATACCCCCGCCCGCCCCACCGCTCTCATCGTGGCTGCTCGTAGCTGTCATTATATGAGCACAGTCTCATAACGCTCCCATTTTAGATAATTTGTGTGAGAGCACAGTAAGAGTGCGTGCACAGTGAGAGTGAGTGCAGAGTGAGGGCAGAGTGAGAGTGAATGCAGAGAGATTGACTGCAGAGCGAGTGCAGAGTGAGCGCAGAGTGAGAGTGACTGCAGAGTGAGTGCATAGTGAGTGCAGAGTGAGAGTGAGTGCAGAGTGAATGCAGCGCAGAGTAAGTGCAAATAGAGTGCACCAACAGCCATCAGTGCACACATCAATTGTTAATGCATCCACAATAAACTATTGTAGCAATCGCAGTATGCTGCACTTTACTTTACTTCAGATACTCCGTCCATCACCACCCCCTTTTGTACCGCACTTTACTTTTTAACATATTCATCTAAACCGCAGCATGCCACCATTGATACAATTCCAATGCAATCCACATATTTCTACTACACACCACATGCATACACTCCATAACACATGGATAAAAGGCATTGCCATTTACAATGCCATTACCTCTAACTCATATAAATCCGAGACCTATTGCATTTTTAATGCTTGTTTCAAATCATCCCTATTCCTGAGGTTATACCTCCTTTCAGAGGGCTCCTTTTTAGGAGACCTACCTCTAGATTGAGAACGCATCTCTTTAGGAGTTTGTTTGCTATTTTCCCACTTCTTTTTAGAAGGAGTAGGAGTGTTTTTTTTAAAGACCTTATGAGGACTTTGAGACAGTTGGGGTTTCACTGGTTTGCCACCCAGGCTGTCCCTGCCTAATTCCTCATAGGATTTTTCAATTATTCTGGCTAGTTCGTGTGGTTGCTCAGTTACATCAAATTCCCTTAATTTCTGGCGGATCGCCACAGATGCTGCTTCACCTTTAATATTTAACTAATATTAATGCTAAGACCTGTTTAAAATCTTTCAGTGGTTTCATACACAAATTTAAAGCAGGCTCTGCCCCGTATTCATTTTGAATCTGTTTTTCGGACATCAGGTATTACCGCCATAGACGGCACACCATATTTTTAGTATAGATAGCAGCGAAGACTGTACCCCAAGTGTTGCAGTCCTCCAGATGTGGTGCGATCCCCATTGGTAAACGAATTGTTAAAATTCTGTGATTTTCATGAGGGGTAGTAATAGGAAATACTGCTTCGATTTGAGTAATTTTTTGAGCTATCCAGAATGGAATTTGTTCCTTTTTTGTAGATAACTTACCAATGGCTGAGTGTAAAGTCTGTGGTGTAATTTTTTGTGTATTTCCCTGGTGAGGGGTATGTTGTGGAATCATTATTGTAGGTTGGACTGTGAGAGTCCGCATGACATATTGAACCAATTGTCTAAAGATTTTAATTAACTCTGTAAGTTGAGTTCTTAATTCCCGCATCTGACATTTCTTCAATGTCAGGATGTGGTGTATAGCTGCCTAAGACCGGCCATGTTGCTCCCGGTCTACCTAGTGGACCGAGCCTGGTAATGTGATTAAAATGTTTTAGGGCGCCTTTCAACCAGAGCTCATGCTCCTGGTATATGAGTGGAATTTCTATATCCTCGAAAGGAATATACTCATCTGGTGGTTCATCTTCTTTGTAGAAGTGAAACATCTGTGTTACTGAATTTGCTTCATGGAAGATTATCTATGAATAGAATACCTCTGTCTGGTGATATGCATGTGCCTCTATCACAAAAACTATCCTACCACCTCTCGATGTTAGGCCATTTTGTATACGTTTTATAGTGATGGCTTTCCTTAAATTCATAGGAATGCTAATAGTATCCTCGTCGGTTTCATTAAAACCTGTTGTGTTAAAAGCTGCTGGATCAGCCGCAGCTCCACCGTTCTCGGTGTTGTTGCCGTTAATCGACATTGTTCAATGAAAATTGCAGAGCAAGTTTCAAGGAGACAAAGATAATGTGCACAATATTTTGGAACACTGTATCCTACAACGTTGAACAAACCAAGAAGTTAATACCTAGGATTTTCATCCTACTCAGCTATGGTGGATATTATCTCTTTACCCACTCCAGACGTGTTTTGGAGTATTTACGGAAAAAGGGGTCTCTGAGAAAGAGCATGACTGAGTTACATTAGTATCTAGCATTAAATTAGTGCCTTACCAAATGTTGGGCACCATGTAATGTACTTCTATATTCCCAATAGGCTCTGCGCATTGGAATAATATATCCTATACATGTGACATAGGACTGAGGTCAGTATGTCTCTATCGAATATACTAAACTTAATTGTGAGTGCCAGCTGGCTCAGAGGTCACTAGAAACTTTCTCGAATGCAGAAGAAGGGATTTGTTTCTGACAACCGCATAAACATGACAACTTAGTTTCCCTGGGACTGGAACAAATAGCTTCAGAGTCGTGGAAACAATAGATTACTATTTTACTCTGTCAATCGTGTATGCTTCGTTTATACAGAGTTGCAGAGAAAATAGAGAGACGGGCGTTTCAATAAAAAGGGGTTTATTGAACAGGCTTCTTTCTCATGCAAGAGAGGTGAACTGCTACAATCGTTAGACAGAATGCAAAGTATAATGCGTACAGCGAGAATAGTATTATAAAATAATACTGTAATAGCATTGTCTTGTGCTATGACATATAAAAATACATACATAAATAACACAGGCTAAAATACTCAACTGGTACTTCTAAAATACACCTACCCAAATGTACCTAACCTAGGACTAGTATGGGAGAAGAAGTAAGTATGGTCTTTAGCATAGGTTTAGTTTTTGCCAAGAACTGCCAAAGGTTTCTCTAGGTTCTAATCCGCTCCATACCTTAGAATGAAGGAGGTTGGTATCTCTTTCTTGGACTCAATTTCCCAAAAACCCCGCAAGGGGAGTCAGAAACACTGGAGCTGGATTCTCGGCAGAGGAGGACAGCTTGTTGTCAGTGAGTCAGCTGGAGAGTCAGCTTCCTTCAGCACTTGCTGTAGCGAGCTGCATCGGGCAAGTAGGTAGTCGAACTGCACCGAACCACACCGTACTTTGCTATAGCAAATGAAGGTATATTTATACCTTTGAAGGTGTTTAGGAATGCCAGCTTTGACGTAAAGTCGGGCATATGAACGTCATGGATGAACCCCTAAGGAATAGTTGTTCTTGCATAATAATGAGTTTCTTGGATAAATCAATATCCAGGCTAGGGGAAGTCCCTTCTGCCTAAGAGTCTGGTTTTCCAAGAAATCGTTGTGATGTTGATGAACGGATGGATGTAGCCATGCCTGTATTTGGGTAGCATGGGCTATGCCTACATAAGGGCTTGATTTCTATGCCTATATAAGGGTAATGCGAATTGTACCTATAGAAGGGCATGATTCGGAATCTAAAACGCCATACAACACCATGATTGAGTGCCTTAAACACCAGTAGGAGAATTTAGAAAGGACCCTCTTATATAATAATAATAAAGAACATTTATAGAGCGCATGGTTAAGCCATCCCGGCGTGTCCCCGCGCTAAAAGAGAGAAGAAAAAGCTCGCCAGGGGAGAGGAGAGTGCGAGGTCAAAGACATTAATGTAGAACTTATGAGGAGAACAGATGAGTTTTCAGTTGACGTCGGAAAATAGTTTCCGAAGGCTCCAGGCGGAGACTCTTATATATAGCCAACCATTGAAGTTTTCTCAATGCATTGGATGCAGAACTCCGCTTAGGAAGTTTTAGGATTGATCTAGCTGCAGCATTTTGTACCATTTAGAGCTTATGAATTAACTGCTGGGAGATGACTGTGTATAAACTGTTGCAATAGTCTAATCTAGAAGTTATTAGGCCAAAAGCCACTATTTTCCTGGCATAAAATGAAAGAATTGTTTAATTGACTTTATGACTTGGAAACACATTCCTGCCACTGCTGCCGCTTGAGGGGGAGTAAAAGGTGAAAACCTCACTCCCAACTTTCTAGCAACTTGCACAGGTACCGGGGGAGGAGAGACTGAACTAGGCCACCATTGGGTGGGGGAAAATGTTAGTCTTACCAAATAGTACAATATCGTTTTTCTCTGTATTATATTTGAAGTAGCTGTTGTTCTGCATCGAAAGAATAACCTTAGTAAGGCATTTTTAAAAATTGTGTTCAGAACCAAAGGGAGCTTTTATCCAAGGTTAACATTAACTGGATATCATTGGCATAGGACGTTTTAGCTATGCCAAATCTAGTAAAGAGATGAGGAGACATATAAATATTGAATAGTGTCGGGCTCAATGCGGAGCCTTGAGGAACTCCAAAAGGCACTATTCTTTTTCCTGATATAATTGCCCCAATCACATTATTTGTCTCCTATCTGTTAAGAAGGATTTAAGCCAGGAGAATGCCTTGTGTGAAATACCACATTCCTGGCTTCGCTGGTGGAGTTTCGCATGTGAAATGGCGTCAAATGCCACACAGAGCTCCAATAAAATCAAGCATCTAGCATCTAAAGTAATTTAGATTGTTTCAGATACCTCCATCAAAGCTGACATTGTGGAGTATTTTAGCCTAAAACCAGATTCTTGGGGCAGAAGTAAATTTAAATCCTCCAGATACAAAGTAAGTTGTTTGCCCGTTTACAATAATTTCCAACATTTTATTCAAATAGGGCAAGAAGGAGATAGGCCAAAGGTTTGATAGCGTGGTAGGATCTGTTAAAGATTTTGTTTCTAGAGGTTTCACAGCAGTTAGTTTCCAAATATTAGGGACTTCCGCAGTTGACAAAGATAAATGCAAAATCTGGTGAATCACTTCTATAGCCTTATGAAGAATGGTAGGAGGGCAGCGGTCAATGAGATTTCCTGAAAAGCATCCATTCATGCATTTGTGATGTTAGGATACTGCGATATTTTAAATATCGTTTGAGTCAACATCGGCTTCTTCAATTTGCCTAGTATAGTAAGATTGTGTGGGGCGCCGTTTCCGGCGCCCCAGCCGCCGCCGGGCCGCCCGCCAAGCCCGCACTCGTCTTCCCGCCGCTGCCTGCCTGCGGCCCCGCCAGCCGATAGGCTCCCACGCTCCCGCCTCCCAGCGGACCCTCCCTCCCGGCTCCCTTCTTAAGACGCCCCCAGAGCGACCGCGCAGCGGACGCGCGCAGCGGGAGCACCGAATGAGCGCCGAAGGGGCGCCAAAGGTAAGCCCGTCTGCGCCCGGACCGCGCCCAGTGCCAGGACCCCTGGCTCCCGCAGACACCAGCCCACCCCCCGGACCTACGACGCAACCGAACTCTACACACTCAACGCCGGTAGAATCCTGGGCTGCTATCAAGCCACCCCGAGACGCACCCACGGACCCTTCTGCTGCCACTCCTGCAAGCTCACCTGCATTCGGACCTGCACCACACCAGCACCGACCAAGCCTAACTCCAGCAGCAACCACCTCAAGTGCATCCTGATCAACACCCGCTCCGTCCACAGACACCCCGTCGAGCTCTGGAACCTGCTCGACACCACAGCCCCAGACGTCGCCTTCCTCACGGAAAACTGGATGAACGCCTCCTCAGCACCCGACATCGCCATCCCGGACGGCTACAAGATCATCCGGAGGGACCGCGTCAACCAGACAGGAGGAGGCATCGCCATTATCCACAGGAACTCCATCCGCATCACGACCAACACCGACGACACCCTCGCACCCGCCGAACACCTTCACTTCCAGATCCGCATCAACCCCAAGACCACCCTCAGAGGCACCCTCATCTACAGACCCCCGGGACCACACACACAATTCAGCGAAGACATCGCCGACTTCATCAGCCCGCACGCCCTCCCCTCCGCTGACTACATCCTCCTCGGGGACCTCAACTTCCACCTGGAGAACAACAACGACTGCAACACCACCATCCTGCTGGACAACCTCGCCAACCTCGGTCTCAAGCAGCTGGTGACCACCCCCACCCACTACGCCGGACACACACTCGACCCAGTCTTCTCATCCAGTAAGGACGTCGCCTTCAGCTACGCCACCGGACTTCACTGGACGGACCACAGCTGCGTCCACTTCAGCTTCAGAAGGACCACGATCCACCACCACCACCAGCAACAGGTCACACGCAGAAGCTGGAACAAGATCACAGCCGACCAGCTCGCGACTTCCCTGAACATGAACCCTCCCACCAGCGCAACAAACCCAAGCCAGGCAGCCACCAACCTCACGAAGTGGATCAGCAACTGCACAGTCGACCTCGCCCCCCTGAAGACCCCGCCTAGCAGACCCGGCAGCAAGAAAGCCCCATGGTTCACCGACTAACTCGAGAGCTCCAAGAAGAGCTGCTGAGCCCTCGAGAAAGCCTGGCGCAGAGACCCAACACCGAACAACATGACTGCCCTCAAGCTCGCCACCCGAAAACACCACCAACTGATCCACGACACCAAGAAAACTGCATTCAAGGAACGACTGGACAACAACGCCCACAACAGCAAGGAACTCTTCAGCATCGTTAAAGAGCTCTCCAACCCCAACGCCGGAAATAACGACATCACCCCTTCGCAAGACCTCTGCAACTCCCTCGCCTCCTACTTCCACAACAAGATCGCGGACATACACAACAGCTTCAGCTCTCAACCGACGCACGCCACGACTGAACCACCGCCCACCACCACCACCCTCCGCGCCTGGACACCGATCAACACCGAAGACACCATCCGCACGATGAACTCCATCCACTCCGGATCTCCGACCGACTCCTGCCCTCACCACGTCTTCAACAAGGGTGACGCTGTCATCGCACCCCACCTGCGGGACATCATCAACACCTCCTTCGACACCGCCACCTTCCTGGAGAGCTGGAAGCACGCCGAACTCAGCGCTCTCCTAAAGAAGCCATCAGCCGACCCCACCGACCTCAAGAACTACCGCCCCATCTTGCTGCTCCCGTTTCCTGCATAAGTCATCGAGAAGACCGTCAACAAGCAGCTGGCCGCCTTCCTCGAGATGAACGAATCCCTCGACCTCTCGCAGTCTGGCTTCCGGCCCAACCACAGCACCGAGACCGCCCTGATCGCAGCTACCGATGACATCCGAGCCCTGCTCGACAACGGAGAACCAGCGGCCCTCATCCTCCTAGACCTCACTGCGGCCTTCGACACGGTCTGCCACCGAACCCTAGAGCAGCGCCTCAGCAACGTCGGAATCCAGGAGAAGGCACTGGAATGGATCACCTCGTTCCTCGCCAGAAGGACACAGAGAGTCCGCCTCCCCCCGTTCAGATCAGAAGCCACCGAAGTCATCTGCGGCGTTCCTCAAGGCTCCTCGCTCAGCCCAACCCTCTTCAACGTCTACATGAGCCCCCTCGCAGCCATCGCACGCCAACACAACCTCAACATCATCTCCTACGCCGACGACACCCAGCTGATCCTCTCCCTCACCAACGACCCCGCCACCGCCAGAGCCAAACTACACAAAGGGATGACAGACGTAGCCAAGTGGATGATGAGCAGCCGCCTGAAACTGAACTTGGACAAGATGGAAGTCCTCATCCTGGGATCTTCACCCTCCGCCTGGGACGACTCCTGGTGGCCCCCCGCCCTGGGCAGCGCACCCAAACCAACAGACCACGCACGCAACCTGGGCTTCATCCTGGACTCCTCTCTCTCCATGACCAGACAAGTCAACGCCGTCTCCTCGTCATGCTTCAACATCCTGCGCATGCTACGCAAGATCTTCTGGTGGATCCCCACCGAGACTAGGAAGACGGTCACCCAGGCCCTCGTCACCAGCCGTCTGGACTACGGCAACTCTCTCTACGCCGGAATCACCGCCAAACTCCAGAAGAGACTCCAGCGGATCCAGAACGCCTCAGCACGACTCATCCTGGACATCCCCCGTCGCAGCCACATCTCCGGACACCTGAGAGATCTGCACTGGCTCCCGGTCAACAAGAGAATCACCTTCCGTCTCCTCACCCACGCACACAAGGCCCTACACAACCAAGGCCCAGGATACCTCAACAGCCGCCTCAACTTCTACGCTCCCACACGCCAACTTCGATCGACCGACCACGCCCTCGCCGCCGTCTCCCGGATCCGAAGAGCCACCACAGGAGTAAGGTCCTTCTCCTACCTGGCCGCCAAGACTTGGAACTCCCTCCCGACCCACCTCCGCCTGACCCAGGACCACCTCGCCTTCAGGAAGCAGCTCAAGACTTGGCTGTTCGAGCAGTAGCAGATCCCCCCTCCACTAGCGCCTTGAGAACCTCCGGGTGAGTAGTGTGCTATACAAATGCTATGATTGATTGATTGATTGAAATCCTGTGTTCCTCTCTATGGTTATATACTTTTGGTATCAATATGTTCTTGCATGCTCTTTTATTGGAACTGCATTAGAATGTGTATATGTCATAGTGGATTAGTAAAGTGTTGCTTTAATACTGCATATCCGTTGATCCTGGACTTCTCCATTGCTGGATGAGATCTTTGTTATGGAATAAACCTGCAATTTACCAATCCTTGGTGTTTGGTATTTATATTCTTGAAATTCCACAGATTTCTCAGTGGCCTTAAATTATTATATGATTTGAGAGACGATTTGAAACAGAACAAGGCCTCCAGTTTATAAGCCTGGCGCCACTTAAGTTCAAGGTTTTTACAGTGCAGCTTCATCTCTGCTACTGTAGTAGAAAACCAGGGAGCAGAGAAGATTGAATTGCGTTTGCAAGCCTGAAATAGGCGCGCTCATTCCATAGCTGTGCTTGAGATCTAGTTGTTAAATAACTTAAGATCATTGGCCAATGGTCCAGTAAGAACCGGGGTAGTGCAGGCTAGTTGGTTAGTCAGAGTGGGGTTAGTCATCATCTTATTCCATTTCCTTAAGATCTGATAATCACATTTAGTGCTGGGGAAACAGAATTGTGTATATTAAATAATAATAATAATAATAATAATCCTGTATTTGTAAAGCGCACAGCTACCCGTAGGTTTCCTGGCGCTGGGGGCCGTCGGCAAGATTAAGCAAGCTATTGCCCAGAGTCACATGGTGCTGGGCAGACCCCTTCCACTGGTGCCGGTGATCGAACCATGATCCCCGCCGTCAGTCACCTTGGCCGCTGCGCCACACCTCTTCAAATGGAGGTCCAGGATTGAATAATGGAGGAGTCCATTATTAACCGAGAGTAATTAGAGCAGACCCTATCCAGACTGTGTCCAGCTATGTTAGTAGGTGCAGACACTGATTGTGTAAGACTATATTGAGAATTTCCAACACTGTGGCTACTTCAGAATCATCCTTAGCCTCAAGATGGTAATTAAAATCCCCATGAATTGTAAAATTAGCATATTGCAATAAATGGGGAGCCAGAGCTTCTCCTAAGCCGGTTAGGAACAAAGGTTCTCAGCCTGGTGGATGATATAGAATACCTGCAGCAAAAGATTGTGATGGACTGATCTAGGAGCAGAATCCCAGATATTCTTCTCTTTTGTAGGAAATTTATATCAAAAGTGCGACCTCATACCCTGCCAGCAGTTAGGTCGCCCCAGCACCACACGGTCCTCCCGTGGCATTACCCCGCTGAGTGCCTCGCTGTCTCCCGAGTAAGCTTTCTGTGCCCTGATCACTGTTTCGTTTGTGCCTCGTTTTTTGCCCTGTGACCCCTCTCCCCGTTTTCTTCTGTGCCCCTGATTACTGTTTTGTTTGTGCCTCGTTTTTGCCCTGTGACCCCTCTCCCCGTTTTCTTCTGTGCCCCTGATTACTGTGTCGTTTGTGCCTCGTTTTTGCCCTGTGACCCCTCTCCCCGTTTTTCTTCTGTGCCCCTGTGTCCCTGATTACTGTGTCGTTTGTGCCTTGTTTTTGCCCTGTGTCCCCTCTCCCCGCCTCACTCCGTACCAGCCTTCTCCCTCCTCTGCGGCCCGTCTCCCGCTGTCCCCATTCGCCACCCCGCTCCCGCCTCCCAGCTGCTCCTCCCTTCGACAGCCCCTCATATGGAGGCCACGCAGCGGCCGCGAAGCGAACGTGCTGAAGGCGCGCCTAAGGCAAGCCCGACCGCGCCCAGCGCCAGGACCCCTGGCCCCCGGCGGAGCCAAGGACCTCAACTGAGATACGACTCCTCCGCCCTCCACGCACTCAACACCGGACAAACACCCGCCTGCTACCCGTACAGCTACAAGATCACCCGGAAGGACAGCGTCAACCAAACCGGAGGAGGAATCGCCATCGTCTACAGGAACACCATCAACGTCACAACCTTCACCGAAGACACACTCTCCGCCGCCGAACACCTACACTTCCAGATCCACACCGACCCCAAGACCACCCTAAAAGGAACACTCATCTAAAGACCCCCGGGCCCACGCACACAATTCAGCAAAACCATCTCCGACTTGATCAGCCCGCACGCCCTAGCCTCACCAGAATACATCCTCCTTGGGGACCTGAACTTTCAGCTGGAGAAAAACAGCGACAAGTACACCACCGCCCTGCTCGACAACCTCGCCAACCTCAGACTCAAACAACTGGTGAACACCCCTACCCACATCGCTGGCCACACGCTCGACCCCATCTTCTCCAACAGCAACCACATCTCCTTCATCCACTCCTCCGGGCTACACTGGACCGACCAAGATGCATCCACTTCACCTTCAGAAAGAGTACATCCCACCACCGCACGCAACAAATCCCCCGCAGATGCTGGAGCAAAATCATCACACAACAGCTCATCGCTGAGTCAGAACCCACCAACAAACACCGACAAAACAAACGACGCAGCCCACATCCTCGCACAGTGGATCACCAACTGTGCCGACGACCTCGCACCACTGATGAACCCCCCCAGGCATGAGCGGCAACAGGAAAACCTCTTGGATCACAGACGCCCTCATAGAGTCAAAGAAGCACTGCTGAACCCTCGAAAAAACCTGGCGACACGAACGAACTACAGACAACATGACAGCCCTCAAGATCGCCACCCGCAAACACCACCAGCTTATCCGCACCACCAAAAGGACATCATTCAAAGAGCGACTAGACAACAACACCCAC
This sequence comes from Lissotriton vulgaris, assembly GCF_964263255.1. NCBI lineage: Eukaryota > Metazoa > Chordata > Amphibia > Caudata > Salamandridae > Lissotriton > Lissotriton vulgaris. The sequence continues at coordinate 114,719,916 of NC_141687.1, read as the reverse complement.
AACAGCAAGGAACTCTTCAACATCGTCAAAGAGCTCTCTAACCCCAGTGCGAGCAACAACGACATCACACCGTCACAAGAACTCTGCAACTCCCTCGCCACGTTCTTCCACCAAAAGATCGCAGACATACACGACGGCTTCGGACCCCAGACTCCACCTCCAGTCACCACACCAGCAACCCCCTCCACCACCCTCAGCGCCTGGACCCCCATCACCACTAAAGACCCCACCAACGTCATGAACACCATCCACTCCGGCTCCCCCTCCGACCCATGCCCCCATCACATCTTCAACAAAGCCTACACCATTATCGCACCCCATCTCCGGAACGTCATAAACATCTCGCTCGCGTCTGCCACCTTTCCTGAGAGCTGGAAGCACAAGGAAATCAACGCCCTCCTGAAGAAACCCACAGCGGACCCCAAGGACCTCAAGAAGTTCCACCCCATCTCTCTACTTCCCTTCCCGGCCAAAGTAATCGAGAAGACCGTCAATAAACAGCTGACTGCTTTCCTTAAGGCAAACAACTCACTCGACCCATCCCAGTGCGGATTTCGAGCCAACCACAGCACCGAGACGGCCCTCATCGCAGCCACCGACGACATCAGGACCCTGATGGACAAGGGAGAAACAACCGCCCTCATGCTCCTAGACCTTTCGGCAGCCTTCGACACCGTCTGCCATCGCACCCTAATAACCCGCCTCTTCAACACTGGGATCCAAGGAAAGGCCCTGGAGTGGATCACCTTGTTCCTCGCCGACAGAACCCAAAGAGTCCGCCTCCCTCCCTTCCGCTCAGAAGCCACCGAAATCATCTGCGGCATACCCCAAGGCTCCTCGCTCAGCCCAACGCTCTTCAATATCTACATGACCCCCCTTCGCAGCCATCGCACGGAAACACAACATCAACATCATCTCCTACGCCGACGACACCCAGCTGATACTCTCCCTCACCAAAGATCCAGCCACCTCCAAAACCAACCTACAGGAAGGGATAAAGGACGTGGCAGAATGGATGAAGCTCAGCCGCCTGAAGCTGAACTCAAACAAGACGGAGGTCCTCATCCTCGGACAATCCCCATCCGCCTGGGATGACTTCTGGTGGCCCTCAGCACTGGGTTCCGCGACGACACCCGCGGACCACGCACGCAACCTGAGATTCATCCAGGACTCCTCCCTCACGATGACCAAACAAGTCTACGTCGTCTCGTCATCTTGTTTCAACACCCTGCTCATGCTCCGAAAGATCTTCAGGTGGATCCCCACCGAAACCAAGAAAACAGTCACCCAGGCCCTCGTCACCAGCCAACTGGACTACGGAAACACCCTATAGGCAGGAACCACCGCCATACTCCAGAAACGACTATAACGACTCATCCTCGACATCTCTCGCCAAAGCCACATATCCGACACCTGAGAAACCTGCACTGGCTCCCCGTCAACAAGAGGTTCACATTCAGGCTCCTCACCCACGCACACAAAGCGCTCCACGACATGGGCCCAGAATACCTCAACAGCCGCCTCTCGTTCTACGCCCCCACCCGCCAGCTCCGCTCAGTCGGCCTCGCCCTCACCATCGTCCCACGGATCCGCAGAACCACAACGGGAGGAAGATCGTTCTCCTACCTGGCGGCCAACATATGGAACTCCCTCCCCACACACCTACGACTGACCCAGGACCACCTCACATTCAGGTGGCACCTCAAGACCTGGCTATTCGAGCAGTGATAGCACCCCCCTCCCTCCAGCGCCTTGAGACCCTCACGGTGAGTAGCGCGCTCTATAAATGTTATTGATTGATTGATTGATACATTGGAATGTTTTGCAAAAACTTATAGCCAGACCACATCCGTGACCTTCTGGTCTATCATGTCTAACAATAGTATAACCTGAAGAAAGAGCTGGACAGATGTCCCGGTTTCACCAAGGTTAAAGCTAGGATTTTGTTACAATTAGATCAAAAACGTCTTGTGAGTGTTTACGAAGAGAATGAGTATTATAAGCCCACAAGAAACGGTTGTTGGCCTAACTATAGGAGTAGAGAATGTATCATAGAGGAGCTCTGGAGAGAGGCCAAATTAATTTTTTACAAATCATACACGGTACTGAGCCCTCTAAGCATGGGTGCCATGCCTTTCCACACTGAGGGACTTTATTGTTAAGACCTATTAGAAAGCTAGAAGAAAACCGCTTGCCTGGGGTAAAAGTGGCAGAATGGCTGGCGCTGGCTGTGACGCGGACGGGCGCAGATGGGCTTACCTTAGGTGCTCCACCACGTACACGCTACACATGTCTGTCCTGTGGATATACTCATAAAGGAAATTGACTGAAGCCCTGCCTCCCAAGCTCTTTTCAGAAGGATAAGGCATGAAAGTGTGTTGGCTGGAAAAGACGGCACACACTACCACAGTCGACACAATTAAATTCAATTGGATAGTTTTTTAGACAACATCCATTAGTGTCTAGGCGGAGGAAGAGCAATCAAATCTTCCTCTGCTGGAGAGATTCGTCAACGAATATATGAGCCTCAAAAGTTGAGATTGTGATTTTAATTCATGTTCTTTAATATGTATCCATTCAGTCCATTTCGCCCATTATGCCAACACGTGTTATGACTAATGCTGGAACTGTAGCAGCAGACTTCATCAGGGCTAGTCAGATGTAGTAGAATGTATGTAATATTAAGTAGTGAGTCAAGAAATCCATAGGTATAAAGTCTTGAGTTGCTCCACTAAGTCCACACAAGATAGTGGATGACTTGTGTGCCGACCACCCGCTGTGCATGACTTGTGTGCATTGGGGGGTGGGGGAGGGGAAGGGTGTTGGCCACCAGTGGGGGTTGGACCAGCTACGTGCTGCATCCATATGGCATGGGGTTGGCTGCCCGCAGAAGGCGCTGCCACCAACCCTAAGCCACACACAGCATTTACTACCTTTGAGGGATGGTCACAGGGCCTGGCTACAAGCCCTGCGGTGAATCCCATGGCCATGTGCGGCATGGAGTTCATCTTACGTATGATAATAAAATAATACTTTAAGGTTACATTTTTTAAAACGTGGAAGTTGACTGGAGAAACAAAGGGTAAAGAGCTTGATATTTAGGTGAAAATGTCAGTTAGAACATACCATTGTAAACTAACTAAACCACTGAAATCAAACAGTTATCGTTATCTCAAGTAACTATAACTCGTGCTCTAAGGTAACTGTAACACACGCCCTCACTACGAATTTACTATTATTTTTATTTATGCTTTGTGATATCATAAGTGTACTGGTTGACTTATTTTGTGATCTTGTTTCTAATTCTGCAATAAAAACAAATTAAAAAAAAAAAAAAACACACGCCCTCACCGTGCACTGCTAATTTACCTACATTTTACTTCAGTCATGATCTATCACTGATAACATGACTGCAGCATCTGAAATGACATCATTAATGAGAAGACTATGAATGGCGGGAGCCACCGTAATATTTCACCTAAAATTTCGGATTTTAGCAGAATTAGCATGTGTACCTTCACTCCTTATTGCCACTTTCTAATTCATTGACCTGAAAATATGCGTGTATTTACAACTCCATGTTATTATTCAAGCCAAACAGTAACTTTGTTCGCAGCTTAATTATATAATTTGTTTACAACTAGTGAAGCTTGCACACTCTGTCTCCACCTCTTTTCGTGGGGTACAATCCTGTCATCAGATCACTGTTTGGCCAGCATCTTGGTTTTATACAGCCCTAATATGTTATACAGTTTTGGGGGGAGGGGGCATGCATACCTCCTCCTAAGTCTTTAGGAGGCTCTGGGCCATTACATCCATAAACCACAGGAGAGCTTAACATATTTTTTAATGCACTCCATGCAAGAGCTGTATGCTACAAGGAGTTCAGGGACTCCTTGTAGTTGGTTCTATGGCTGCACCTCGTGGCCCGAATATTGTAAAAACAATTTTTATATATATATATGTGTATATATATATATATATATATATTCACTGAAAAAACCATAGGTTTCACACCAGGTTTTTTTTAATGCTAATTCCTAACTATATAAGACCTGAAAGCCCATCAGGAATCTCCAGTATGCGCCAGGGGGCTGCATTGCAGGGAGGTGTAATGAAGCCACGACCCTTTTCACACCTCTCTGCAACGCAGCCCCCGTGCATGTTTGAAGAGGGGGTACTAATTCCCCTTGCATACTGGGGGCCCCTGGGGGCCAACTAGCCCACCTGGAACCTCCAGTATGCGCCAGGGGGCTGCATTGCAGAGGTGTAATGAGGCTGTGCCCCTTGTTACACCTCTCTGCAACGCAGCCCCCTGCCGCATTTGCAGAAGGGGAACTCATTCCCCTTGCATACTGGGGGTCCCTGGGGGCTAACTAGCCCACCAGGAGCCTCCAGTATGCGCCAGTGGGCTGCATTGCAGAGAGGTGTAATGAGGCCACACCCTTTTTACACCTCTGCAATGCAGGCCACTGGCGCGTTTGCAGAGGGGGGACTAATTCTCCTTGCATACTGGGGGTCCCTGGGTCATATCTGCCCAAACACCGATATTCCGAACGATTGAAAATGACTTTTCTTGAGAAACATTTGGATTTGGATTATCATGTCCTATACTTTGGAATTTTTGAAAGACTGACTTTGAGGATGCTATAAATTACTCCAGTCTGCCCGAATTGTGTGGGTAAAATTGATACCTAGTCACTTTGAATAAGAATGTACTTGCGTCTCGTCTAACATTTGGAAAAAATATCTAGTTATATGACAACAGGATACCGACATAACTTGAAAGAAATAAGAACGCCCTGAAGAAGGTTCTGTTGTACAGAACGAAACGTTTCGGCTGGCTGTGGTACATAAACTTAAGGAAAATAAAAGCATTTGAATATACACCAAGATTCAGCGCTTCAATAAGGACTCTAAGTGATATGATTTGATTGGACTCATTGTGCAAGTGGTGCTGTGCCAAACTTTGGAATATTCTCCACTACTCTCTACTACTTACTCTCTCCTACTCCACTACTCTCAAATACTCACTCTCTACTACTCTACTACTCTCTACTACTCTCTCTCTACTACTCACTCCCTACTACTCGCTACTCACTACTCCCTACTACTCACTATCTATTACTCACTCTCTACTACTCTCTCTCTCTACTACTCACTCTTTACTACTCACTACTACTCTTTACTACTCACTCTCTACTTCTCACTCTCTACTACTCACTCTCTACTACTCACTCTCTACTACTCACTCTCTACTACTCACTCTCTACTACTCTCTCTCTACTACTCTCTCTCTACTACTCTCTCTCTACTACTCAGTCTCTACTACTCTCTACTACTCTCTCTCTACTACTCACTCCCTACTACTCGCTACTCACTACTCCCTACTACTCACTATCTACTACTCTCTACTACTCACTCTCTCTACTACTCACTCTTTACTACTCACTACTACTCTCTACTACTCACTCTCTACTTCTCACGCTCTACTACTCTCTACTACTCACTCTCTACTACTCTCTCTCTACTACTCACTCTCTACTACTCACTCTACTACTCAGTCTCTACTACTCACTCTCCACTAGTCTCTACTACTCACTCTACTACTCTCTCTCTACTAGTCTCTAGTACTCACTCTACCACTCACTCTCTACTACTCTCTACTACTCACTCTCTACTCACTCTCTACTAATCACTCTTTACTACTCTCTACTACTCACTCTCTACTACTCACTCTCTACTGCTCTCTACTACTCACTCTCTACTGCTCTCTACTACTCACTCTACTACTTACTCTCTACTACTCACTCTCTACTACTCACTCTCTGCTACTCTCTCTACTGCTCTCTACTACTCTCTACTACTCACTCTCTACTCTCTATTACTCACTCTCTACTCTCTACTCTCTACCTCTCTCTACTTCTCTCTCTACTAGTCTCTACCTCTCTTCCGCTACCTCTCTACCTCTACACCTCTACCTCTCTACCTCTCTCTACACTCACACATATACACATATATATGCATATGCATTTATATATATGTATGTGTATGTGTATATATATATATATATATATATATATATATATATATATATATAAAAAATGTTTTAAAACCGCTACTTTTTAAAAAAACTGTCATTCTTTTTCTCCATGGTACGCTCCCCGGTGCGCGTACCGGGCGCTCCCCCCGCAAAAATAAAAAAAAAATCTTTTTTTTGCCCCGCGGGGCCCTTTTATGGCCCCCACATCAAACCTAGGGGGTCAAGGGGGGTCTACTCTGCCCCATTATGGTCAATTCCCCCTTTGTTTTAGCCACCTCTTGTGTCTCGATCCTACCGAGACACAAGATGGCGGCAGCTCCGGACTGTTTGGAATGTTTACAGACACCCGAGAGCCAATCAGCTTTCCGCACGCAGGTCGCGTAGCGCGCCCGGTACACACCCCGGTGCGCGTACCGGGGCGCTGCTATAGGTATATATATATTTTTTAACCTAAATTACTCAAAAACCCCTGGAGCACATATCTTGAGATATAGCAAAGGCACATCGTGCTACCAGTCCCTACAATTTTTCCAAGTTTGGTGGAAATCCATTCAGCCGTTCGGGCTAAAAGTGAGTTCGACCGCCCTATGGAAATTAACATGGGGTAAACACGTTTTGGGACCCCCCTTTTATCTCGGCCCCCGCTTCACGAATCCCCCCCCCAAACTTTCAAGGAAGGCCTGGAGCTCCGCGAGGCCAATTTGAGGAAATTTTCAGGCAGATTCGTCAACCGGTGCCAAAGTTATTCCAAATAGAATTTTGAGATTTTGCATTGAAAAAAATCATAACTATAACTACCTACTGGCGACCGCCAGTAGGTAATATAAATATATATATATATATATATATATATATATATATATATATATATATATATATATATATATATATATATACAGGAATCAGTCGTTCACGCTGTAACCGCTCGCGTACTCCGCTTGCAGGAACGGACACGGACCACGTTAATGAGATGCCAATTATTTTATTAGTGTGTCGCCATAACGTTGCGGCTCCGGAGAGCCTTGATCACATGACCTGCTAGAGCTGTATGCACTACAGCTGGAGTGCAGGGACTCCTTGTAGTTGGTTCTATGGCTGCACCTTGTGGCCCGAATATTGTAAAAAAAAAAAAAAAAAGATTATATATATATATATATAGAAATGCTTTATTTAAAATATTTTATAACTACCGCTATTATTAAACATTAGAATGGGTGGATTTATAAAACATACGTTTGAATATAGTTAATGGAGACTTATTGATAAAATAGGTCTTCTTTATATATGTTTAGGTGCTGACTCCTTCATGAAGCCAATAGGCCTACCATTTTATTGGCACATTGTTATGGTATTCTCACCCTTTGACTAAGCCAGGCTCTGCACCCAGCGCCATGCTGTACAAGGCGATGGACATCTTACCTTATGTTATAAAAAAAAAATGAGAAATTCACTGAAAAAAAACCTAAAGTTAAATTGATATAATAGTTAGGAATTGTAATAATATATTACTTTACCTCGCATATTACACCCCTCGTTACAAGTTCTATGACTTTACTGATAACATTACTAACATCTGAAATTATATAATTGATCACAACACTGCGCATGGCGGAATTGCAAGGATAGTTACTTGATATGTCCCAGTTTAGCCAATAATTGGCAATTTCCTAAATCACTTGGACAGAGATCAAGCTCTAAAAGTAACATATGAAAATGATAAGCTGGAATATCAAAGAGCCCACATTTCAATATTTTCATACTTCACATACTGTGTCAGGCATTATTTTGCTAGTTTACCTTACGAGAGGCAGAGCTGAATTACGCTATGCTCTACCGAACAAAGTTACAAGTCACTTATGAAGGCCAAAGTCACATCTTCAAAGAAATTGTTAATGAATAGACAGAAACACAGCTCACAAAAAGAACTGACAACGGAGTAGGAGATCAAAATAATAAATGATGTAGAATAAAAATCAGCATTGATGGTAAACACTTCTAGGAATATATGGTCAGCAGAATGCCCAACAAGAAGTGGACTCCAATAAAAGAGAGGTATGCTCATTGATATTTAGTTTAGGAGCATATTTAGAGTATGCCTAACGTATGCTTAAGCTGTTCTTGAGGTACATTTAACTATATGGGACGGGTAGTGGGTGACATCCCACACTCTTAAGCATAATCCACAGTTGTTGTTTTTCTGGTTATTGTTGGTTGGGACTTGAAGGTATGCTACAGTGAAATTTGGGATTTGCAGTGTGTGTGGGTGTGGGGGGTATTTTTCTTTTACTACTGTTTATGTTACCTTTCAAGTCAATTTGGTTTACAGACTTTATGGTAAAGACTACAACAAGCGACTGAGATGCTCTTCTTATGGGGAAACATACAGGGACAGAAATATATATTACAGTGTGTAGAATAAGAATGATGATGCGTAATATTAGAGGGCTAAACAATTCTAAAAACAAAAGATCAGTCATGGCATTTCTTAACAGACTCAAGATAGACATATTGTTACAAGAAACGCATCCATGTCCTAAATGATGACCAGCATTTGCCTCTAAATGAAACCCATTAAGATACTTTCCATTCTTTAGTATGTATGCTATAGGGGTAGCTATTCTCATCTAGAAGACGGTGAAATCCAAAATGTTTAATGTGTATGTGGACCATGAAGATAAGTTCTTGACACTAATACGTTTATTATATGGCAGCCGAATTAAACATATATAAAGTGCTCGCTCCTAATACAGGCTCGCGTGTTTTCTGTCAGAAGATAGAAGCACTAATGGAACAAGACACTACCAATATAATCTGTGAAGTTTTAAACATAATTTTGAACACTGCATTAGATCATACAAGTTTCCATAGTGTCAAAGTCACCATACCAACACAAAAATTGATCCATATTATGGATGTCTCGAGTGTACACGTGAAGCAGCAAGCAATTCTCATGCTGTTTGACTTTTAATATGCCACTCGAACATTACCTGACCATGCATCAGTGATGCTAAAACTAGACATCTTCACCGTAATACCACATTACGTGGGTTGGCGGTTCTCTTTGAGATGACAAAAGCAATTATAGATTAGTTTGAAAGGAATAACATCCTAGTCTCTCTATAATCTACACTATGAGAGGCTTTTAAGGTATTTATAAAGGAAATAGGCATTTGAAACATTCAAGAGTACTCCTCAACATCAGAATCCAACAATAGATTAGTTTGAAGGGAATAACATCCTAGTCTCTCTATAATCTACACTATGAGAGGCTTTCAAGGTATGTATAAAGGAGATTCGCATTTGAAACATTCAAGAGTACTCCTCAACATCAGAATCCAAAAAATAGACAAAAAACAAGAATGTAGCCTTATGTAGGACTAAGCCCGGGCATAAATCTCTGCTCCGTTTTGTGGAATTTGGCAACTTCTCATTCCACGGAGAATACAGAGTTACCATTAAGCTCCTCAGCGGAGCGGAATAGTTTTTTGGTTAGCGTGCTTGTAATTTCCTTTTGCGTTCACAGGAGCGATTTGCCGGAGGCTCGCGATCGCCAACGAGATTTTCAGGGCCGCTCGCTGGCGCCACGAGATTTGCTAGCTGGCCGCCTGCTCCTGCAAGATTTTACCATTGCCAACACGTCATTTGGCTGCACCAGCGACTTCCGGCAAAGATTTTCTACTGTGCGCGATCCTGAACGTGCAGGATCTACTGCAACTGCAATCTGGGGAAGATTTTAAACTCGAGGTATCAAAATGTTCCCGAAATGATGATTTGGAGTTAAATACCTCCTTGAATTGACAGTTGGTGATGGGTTTTTGTGCAAGGAGTCCTCTTTTTTAAAACTTTTTTTGCAACTGAAAGGTAATGCCCCAGAGTCTCCAACTTCCTGTCCAGCAGGCTCCTCCCAGTGCTCTGTCTATCTCCTGGTCACTTTTCATTTGGATATGGAGCTGGAAGGATCACTCTGTGTCTGCTGCATATTCCATTGGATTTAAGGACTTTGTATTTGAGATTTTACAATTAATTTGGAAAAATTGTGTTGTTTGTCTCATTGGGGCCAAGCACAATTTATTGGGATGGTTGGCCTGTAGTTTCAGTAGGGGCCTAGTGATTTCTTTGCATTTCATTTTTCTTCTTCTGTAAAGGAAAAATGTTGCACAATTCACTTCATTTTCTCAATTTTTTTAATACATTCGCAATATTGATTTAATTCACTTTGTGACCTAGTCTGTCAACTGTTTCTGTGGTGTCTGTTGAAACAGCATTTAGTCTATGGCTGGATTTGCATTGAAATACATAATTTTTTTGTTTGTTTGGTATTTCACATTCCCCCCTCCCCCTGCAAATAGTGTATAGGACTAGGTGTGATAATGCCTTTGAAGGATGTTCTCTTTTACACCTTATATTTTTGGCTGTTCATTTTTGTTATTAGCATTGTTGAATTTATGCTGTGTTCTCTGTTTTACCATGCCTCCTTTGTCTGGCCGGTGTGTCTGTGTGTGTTTCCCACAAGCCACCATTGGCCAGTGTGTCTGTGTGTGTTTGCCATATGTCACCATTTGCCTTTGTTTCACATGCCATGTGGCCACTGGTCAGGGGCTATTTTGTATAGTCAGTCGACAGTCCATAGGCCTGCATGTGCTATTTGTTTTCTAGGCCTCCTGCTTCTTGTTGGTACCATGTAGCAGGCGACCATTTTGTGTATCCAGCCGTGTGACCTGGTCATAGGCCTGTATGTATTCTTTGTTATGGCCATGCTTTCTTGCTTGTTGTTGTTGTTGTTATGGCCATGCTTTCTTGCTTGTTGTTGTTGTTGTTGTGACTATGTGGTTGGCCGCCATTTTGTGTAGACAGCCAGTGTGCTTTTGGTATAGGCCTGCATGTGTTCTTTGTTTTCTAGACCTCCTGCTTCTTGTTGTGACCATGTGGCTGGCGGCCATTTTATGTATTCAGCTAGTGTGCTTTTGCCATATGCCTGCATGTCTTTTTTGTGTGCCCATGTCTTCTTGCTGGTTGTTGATGTTGTGACCATGTAGCTGGCAGCCATTTTGTGTAGGTAACCAGTGTGCTTTTGCCATGGGCCTGCTTGCGTTCTTTGTTTTCTAGGCCTCCTGCTTCTTGTTTTGACCATGTGGCTGGTGACCATTTTGTGTAGGCAGTCATTGTGCGATTGCCATAGCCTTGCATTTGTTTGGGCCATGCCTCCTTGCTTGTTGTTGTTGTTATGCATTTAATTTTCCTTATTTGTACAGGAAAAATGTTGCACAGTTTAGTAACTTTTCTCCTAATACATGTGCAATATTCTTTTAGTTTAAGTCACTATGTGGCCTAGTCTGCCAATGGGCCTTTCAGCTAGTAGGCCCAGTACTATTCATTGGTGCATGAAACAACTGTTTCTGTGTTGTCTGTTGGATGAAACAGCTTTTTGAGGACACTGGTGGATTTGTATTAAAATGCAAAATGTGTTTTTTCTGTGGTATTTCACCTTTTTCTTTTCATGCACACAGTGTAGGTAATGCCTTTGGAGGAATAGAGGTGTTGTAAACACCGTTTTTGGCTTTTCTGAATTAATGATGTTTACTCTGTTTTACCATGCCTCCTTTGTCTGGCCAGTGAATGTGTGTGGTTGCCATGGGCCACCACCATTTGCCTTTGTTCCACATGCTATGTGGCATGGGGTCATTTTTAATACAGTCTGTGTCGATGGTATTGCATGTGTTCTTTGTTTTCCAGGCCTCGCCCTCCTGCCTCGTGTTGTGACCATGTGACTGGTGTGCATTTTGTGTTACCAATAGCTAGCCAGTGTGTTTTCCCCATAGGCCTGCGTGTGTTCTCTTGTTACCCTGTGGTCAGTGGCCATTTTATGTAGGCATCCAGTCTGCTTTCCTTGTAGGCTTGCATGTCTTCTGTTTGTTCCCAATGCCTTAATGCTTAGTTCTGTTTTGATGACAATGTGGCACTGACCGGCAGCCCTTTTGAGCATCCAGCCAGTGTGGCCCTTTGTCATAGGTTGCATGGATGGTTGAGTAATGAGATATCAGTTGAATAACTTATTATTATGTCTTTTGGGATAACTTCATTATGTTTAATTTTTAATTTTAATGTTGTCCATTTTTTATTAACTAGTAAGTAAGTCATATTCTTTCTTTTTTCAAATTTTAAAATATTTTCCTAAATTTAATAAAATATTTTTTTGCTCATACCATTTTCCACTACATCTGGCATAAATCAACCCTGCTATGGTGCATAACAGCATTCGTTGTCCAGGGATTATTTCTTCTATTGTCATTTGTCAGCTGCACCTCCCTGAGCGTCACATCACATGTGAGTGGTGTCACGTGACGCATATAAAGCAAACCGTTTCATCTGTATGTTGTTGTTTTTGCTCTCTCTTATCCTTCCTGAGTGCACAGTCAGTCACCATAAACGTTTTTGGTGTGGTTTTCCATTTTACAAATAGATACACTGTATTGTTAATTAATTAAAATTGGAATTAACCATTGACCACAGTAAATAATATTGTGTTTCTACTACTAATTGAACTGCACCAATTCCACGTTTCACTGATGTCCTTCTTGCTTCTTTTCTTTTAGGTGCACAAGAAACAACATCACCCACAGTACTGCCAGAATAAAGGCCTGTGCACTGCATGACGCGAGCGACCCTCACATCACAGTCATCTCTTCAACCTGTAAAGCTAACTGCGACTGCTAACTGCCAGCTTCAAGATGACCCCACCTAAAGGGGCTACCAAGAAATTGGCCAGTGAGAAGAAGGAGCTTACCAGAACCACCACTGGTATGTCAACCCAGATTTTTTGGGGGAAAAACAGCCTGCCACACCGACCTCTGTGGAGCAACCTGGGAGCAGCACCCCAAATCAGTGGACCCACCCCAACATAGGCCCATGTCTATATCCGTCACAGAGGCAGCCAGTCTAATCACGGCAACGCCTACGAGCAGTGATGTTGAAAATGACTTATCTCTACTGAAAGTTGTACCCAATCTTTGCAGGAAACTCAGAGAAGTGGACGACAGCAACACCCACACAGCCAATAGGCGTTCCTCCCGAAGTAGGAGCAGTTCAAGAGATTGAGCGTCATGCTGAGGAAGCAGAGCAATATGCTCTTGAGGAGTTCCATTGTCTACCAGCTCAACAACTAGATAAAGGAGGGTTAGTGGTGCATCATCATCTTCTTTTTCAAGCCCCTTCCCCCCCCCCCCTGTTGATCTAGACTCCATTTGGATCCTGCCTCAGTCTGAGAGCAAGACACGCCACAAGAGGAGGCTAGGGAAAAGGAAGGTTCCAGAAAGCATTAGAATTTCGGAGGCAGATGTAGAAGAGGAGGATGACGGCGAGCCAGCCATCATGGATGTTAGCCCAGCCCGAGTAAAGGCCCACGTTACCCCATCCCAACTTCGGGGGATGTGGCATAGGCACCACAGATCCATCTGCCACCAGCTGCCATACCATATTTGCAAAGTCCTGGCTGCGATCTACATCCACAACCGCCTAAGTAGAAGTAGGTACTGTAGAGAGTCAAACGTCAAAGCGCCCACCTACCACCAGTTGGTCCAACATTGGCAGTGGCACAAGCATCAGACAGTTGAGCTCCCCAGTTTGGGACTTTTTTCAGGTTAGCCAGAAGGAGGTGAACATTGCCATATGCTCCCTTTGTGGAACAAGTGTTAGTCGGGGTAAGCTTAAACTATGATACCCGTTCCAGATAATCCATTTGAAAAAAGCACCATACAATCCGTCTGGATGCACACCTTAGCAGCCAAAAAGCTGCAGTGTTGTTGGTAAAGGTGGTGAAAGCCGTCAAGGAGTCCAAATCCAAACAAGTTGGAAGGTGAAGAAGAGGAGGTCATCATCTTCAGTGGAGAAGTGTGGCTCAAGTGGTTGGAGCGGCAGACCCTGATGCAGAGGTCTGGCCCGGACCAGGGTTCAATTCCCCACCTCGGCAGGTCTTGGGCTCAAATTTCCCCGGACCTGACAATTCTCGCCTCGTCGCCTTTTCCAATCATGGAGTCCCACTCTGCAACTCTGGGCAATAGCTTGCTTAATCTCCACGACGGCCCCTAGCAGCGGGATGCCTGGCTTTCACCTTGGGGATGCCCAGTAATGGGTTATCTAACAGGGGAATACCAGGACGGGTTCCCTAAGCAAGCGCTTAGAAAGCGGTCGGTGATACTGCGCTATATAAATTAATCTACATTTACATTTACATTTACATCATTGTTACGCAAAGCAACCCTCTTCCCAGCAGTGCAGTAGTATCACCCCACCCACATCAGCAACATCACAATGGCACAAGATTCAGGTCGAGATACCAGGCAAAAGTGACTGCCCCACTGAAAAGTACATTGAGCTCTCAAGAAGTCACCTGCATCTGTGGCATCAAGAAAGAAAACAATTCAGGCGACTAGTCCTGCCATGTTTAGGCCAGAGGGAAGTATGAACGAAACCACCTAACGGCACATTTGTACAATAAGCCGCTGGCTAAAATGTTAGCGCTGAACATCCTCCCTTACTCTTTTGTTGAAGAGGTGGGTTTTCTTGAATTTGTGGCAGACTCTGCCCGAAATGGAAGGTTCCTAGCTGGTCCTATTTTGCCAGAGTTGCTATTCCAGCGCTACATCACGATGTGCTGGAATTGCTTGGAGAAGCTTTGCAGCAGAGTGCTGTTCACAGTATCCAACTGACAACAGACATGTGGACCAGTTGCCAAGCCATTGATTACATGTGCATCACTGCACACTGGATCTCTTTTGTGGGGGCTAGAGAAAAAGTATCTGCAGGTTTTAACACTGCTGAGATTTTTAATGCTGCTCCGAAGAATGCAACTGTAGCCATGTTTGCTATGGAGAAATCCCATACAGCTGCAAACATTTTGGAAGACTTTCACAACAAGGTATTTGAATGGTTTCGACCAAGAAGGCTTAAGATTGGATTTGGTGCAACAGACAATGGCAGTAATATAGTTTTCAACATGGCCGATGGAGGTTTTATCAGGGTCCTATGGTTGGCGCAGTGTATCAATATTATTGTACAGGACTTTCTCAAAAAAGAAGACCAAGTATGTAATGTACTGTCCACCTGCAGACGAAATCTGCACTCTTTTCATTCATTCATTTAAAACCTAGAAACAGCTGAGAGTCATTCAGCGTGATAACAGTCCTCATCCTGCTTGACCTTACAGCAGCGTTCGACACTATCTCGCATGTCATCCTGATTAACAGAATGCGAGAGATTGGCGTGACAGACACAGCCTTGGCATGGATTACATCTTTCCTATCTAATAGGTCCCAGACTGTGTCCCTTGGTCCCTATCTATCTAGCGAAAAATCCATCACATCTGGAGTGCCTCAGGGGTCCATATTAAGTCCTCTCTTTTTTAACATCTACATGGCACCCCTCCTCGCTGTGATAGAATCACATGGGATCCTTGTCACGTCATATGCTGACGACACTCAATTGGTCGTCACTCTCGACAAAAAGTGGACGGGCGCGGACCTACAGTTCAAAAACTGCCTCTCTGATGTATTCAAATGGCTAAATACAAACCACTTAAGATGCAATAGTGCCAAGACAGAAATCATTCCACAGGGTAAAAATCTGTCCTTCTGTCCGAAAGACTGGTGGCCCTCAGGATCGGAGGCCCCTCCCAGTGCAGTATTATCAGCACGGAACCTAGGCGTGCAATTCGATTCATCCCTTTCTTTCGATGACCACGTTAGGATTACTGCTGGTCGCTGTTTTGGACTCATTAAATCCCTGAAAAAATTCTTTGATTTCCTCCCCATTGCAGCCAGAAAATCAGTCGCGGTAGCTCTAATACTCTCCCGACTTGATTACTGCAATGGATTAATGGCTGGAGTGAAAAAGTCCACCCTCCGAAAGCTGCTAGACTGGTTTTAAAACTCGCCAGAAGGTCATCAGCTTCAGCAGCACTAAAATCTCTGCACTGGTTACCATTGCATAAAAGAATCCTCTTTAAATTGCTCCTCACTGTTTTCAAATCCATGCAAAACACAGGGCCCCACTACTTTGCAAATCGCTTTACGCGTTACAATCCCCAGCGTTGCTTGAGATCCTCTGGGACAAATCTTGTCACGATCCCTAGATTCAAATACAAGACTAAAGGTGGGAAATCTTTTACTGTCCTGGCAGCCAAAGCCTGGAACAACCTTCCAGCCAACCTTAGACTAATTGAAAATGAGAACAGTTTCAGAAAACTCCTTAAGACATGGGTCTACCAACAACCTCTGTATTGACTGCCATCTAGCTTCAATCTTTCACCACATTCCACTTTTCAGTTATCCTCTGAAGCTTGCTCAGCGCCATGATGCTCCCTTGGGAGCGAACGTTTGCGCTTTACAAATACACATAAATATCAAATAAATATCAAATAATACAATGCTTGTGTGAACGTGGGCTTAGGGCGGGCCGGAAAATCAGGCGAGGAGGCCGTATGTAGTGTGCAATGGTGGGTCTTTAATAGTATCAAGAACAAAGTTAGTACAGGCGATGAAAAGGTAGTACAGATGTGGAGCTCCTCGCGATGATGTCTTGTCTTCTCCCTCAGGTGATGGAACAGGTTCTCCGGTGTAGATGCGTGCTGGGCGGTCCTCGGAGGAAAGAGAGAGAGCACAAGGAGCGGTTAGTCCTGCCTTACTCGCTATGACACTATTTTGCAACCAACACCGTGAGTGTACGGGGGTAGAGAGTGACAGTGAGGAAAGGGTAGCGGGACGGACTCGGAAGGGAGAGAGAGACAGGGTGTCAGGTGAGGGGTCGTGAGGGGTCAGCCTATGTGCTAAGTGCTGTACAAGTGATGACGTGCTATACAGAATCTTTACAGTGCAGGCCAGGCCTTGTGCTACTAAGGAGAGAGGGACGAACACAATATACAAAGCACCTAGTGTGCTACTGAGGTGGATTCGGTAGTACTCACACGCTCCACCGCAACTCCCAGGTGAGTTGCGGCCGCTCTTCAGCCTCCTCCTCTGGACTCCACCAGTCTTCGCTCCACTCTTCTACCTCTTCTTTTGTCTGGTCTGCTTCAACGCCGGTCCGAGCCTCCTGCCACGAGATCGCTGCTCTGACGGCGTCTCTGTCCTTGCTTCCGCTTTTTCCCTGTTCCGGCGGTGATTCCGAGGCGGGACTTCCGGGGTCAGGTGGTTGTGGTTCCGGGAGTCGCCCGTTCCTGATTGGCTCCTGGAAAACAGAGAGGGGAGGGGTGCTGGTTGTCAGGTTGGTGTCCAAGGACGCTTCATCGAAGGCTGTCGTGAAGGGTGAGTGTCCGAGAACGGGAGGTACGGGAGGGGTTGGCTTTAGTCCTGTATCACAGCTTGTCAAAGCACTCATACAGGAGCTGCCAACTCGTTGGAACTGGACTTATTACATGCTTGAACACCTGTTTGAGCAGTACAGACCAATCAATGAGTATATCATGCAAAGAAGGGGTTTCAACTGTCAAAAGCATGGGCTTGAGATGGACCAAGGGGGTCTAGTCAAATGCCTGACAGAGATGCAGCTTCCTTTTGATTTGTTCATATAGGAAGTCAGCAATGAAGCCAGTACACTGGGCTAAGCTATCCTGTTGTTGCACATCCTTACGGAACAGCTAAAGGAGGTGTCTGCCATGTACACAGGTGTGGAGGGAAAAAAGATGTGTATGACGGGGGAGAGTGTAATCATTCGCTTGTCTGCTAATACTAATGTGCAAAGAGACGTGTCCTCCAAACATTACATCTGTGTCACTATTCTTGATGAATGGTACACACCATTACTGTTATCTCATACGAGAAAGGGTAGAGGTTCAAAAACTACTCTACCACCCCGAAACCCCTGGAGTTTACATCTACACACATAAAGGGGTGGAGAGGGAACGACCCCAAGGAAGGGATGAAAACAAGCAGTGGCACAATTATGTGTTTTGAAAAACTGCCCCCACTCACACACAAATGTGTGTGACGTGCTTCATCATCGCGTCTGCTTACAAAACGCCCTGGCATAGCCACGCACAGGGCGGAGCATAGGCAGGGGGAACACAAAATACAAAGACGGAAACAAACTTGGAAGTGACAAACCGTGTTCACAACAAAAAGTGTTAGTCCAAGACTGGGTAAAGTCATGGACAATCTGGAGAATCAACGATGATGGAACGACTCAGTGCGTGGGCGTGACTACTTCGAGAACTGCCTCCAGAAGAAGATGGAAGTTTTAAAATTCACTGAAACCAACCGATTTTGTGATAACTTTGAAGTGGCTTAAAGGTTAATAACAGAACTACATAATTCTGTGTAGTGGTGAGTGACAGTGGTCAGTTGATTTTTACTTGATTGTGAAAGTGCTATGTTGCTGGGTGTGAGTGTGTGTGCTTAGTGTTGTCTGGCTCAAATTCGAAGCAAAGTGGTGGTTATGTAGAAGGCCCATTGTTGAAGGTAACTGGAAACAGATATTTAGCCATGCTGTCTCTGAGTCTTCTCGGTGCACTCCTGATGCAGTTTAACTTTTTATCCTTGATTCTTTAATATCATTTTTGTTTTTCTATATACAGGTCCTCTCACCCTATGTCATACTGGAAAAACAATATAACATACTCTTACTTACCTTACCAAACCTCCTCCGCCAGGCACCCAAGATTGACGGACAGTCCAAGAGGAATGCAGATGTAATTCAAAATTTGGGAATACAGTACCATTTTTTCTCTTTAATCATTTGAACTGTGTGTGTTGTTTATGTTTACTTGACTCCTACAGATATTTAATTTTATTTGCTATCTTTCAAAGCTAGGTATCGCAGAGCATAATATAACTTGGGTCTCTCTGGGGACAGACAGACAATTTGATTTTGTTTACCTGTACTATTCATCGTCATTCCTCCATTTCCTTTTCCTCCCATAACAGATTTATGATGGTCAGCTGCCAAGATGAATGTTGTCCTTGTGTAGTGTTTGTCTTTGTCAAAACTTCCTCTAATTCCCCTTCCTATCCATTCATCAAACCCTTAACCCTCTTCCCTAGAACATTTTGAGTTATTGAGGTGTGACTAAATTAAATTTACACCGTTAATTGATCACACCCTTGGTAGGGGCGGATGTGGCGAAACCAACACCAACTTGGTGCAGGGCGAGGTTCTTCAGCTCTAAGTATAGCCCACACTGGCAACATTATATTTAGATTAGCCATCCACGCACCGTATTCATTCAATATTAAAATTTTCAGAGGAACATAATTGCCAGCATCATCCTTCAGGCACTGTATTGCGTCAAAGGGTACGCTTCTCCACTTCGTAGCTCGAGTCAACTTCATTTTGCAAGTTTTACTAGCTCTCCATTCTGATTATTTTAATTTAGCACTGCTTGTCATATTTTTTTGTCTCTCTCCTTGTGTACTAGTAGTCTAGTTTCTGGTGACTGTCTCATTTTTTTTGTAACGCTTGCATTTTTATTTCAATGTAATTTATTCCCTGCAATGAATATTCCTTATTCTACAGTTTGAGTTTGGCTAGAAGGGAGTGGGACCTCGCTTATGGATCTGGTGCTTTCACTGTTAAAGTAGTGCTCTAGAATGCTGCTAATGTCTACTAGCACCAACATGGCACCTGGTGAAAACATGCAGCCATTGCTGCATCTAATCAAGTAAGAGATGAACTGTGGGGGATTCATTGTTGAACTACAATAATATATATACAATGGAAATTTGCACACTTTCCCCTCCGAGTCCTTAAGGGTTACTCTAGTTGGAGACTGCAGAGACTAGGATGAGAGAGTACTACATAACTATTTTGTTGTAGTTACACTATCAGCAGTTTTTAAGGCTGTGGCAAAGGCAACAGTGCGAAGTAAAACAGTAACCCCCAAAAAAAGATTTAAACCATATGCACAACTATAAAAAATGTATTTCCCTAACAAATATAAACTAGTAAACTTACAACTGGCCCACCCTAGTTCCAAACTCCAAAGTAAGCTTAGTCCAAAGTAAAAGTCCAAAAACAAAATTGTCCATAAAGAAGTAATAGGAAAACCCCAAAATGGCCCAACTTCCACATTCCCACCCTCTCCCAACAAGTCCCACCCACCAAAAAAAAGAATTAAAAAAGGGGCAAAAGAGGCCAACTGGCAGGCTAGGAGCTTTCTCTCCAAATTGTCTAAATGCTCCTCCGTCCTCGCTTCCATGTGCGCCAGCATCTGGAAAATGCAGTGCTGAAAGGCTCTAAAATGGGGGTAGCAGCAGTGGTGGAATGGCGGCGGGCGGCTGCCTTGTTACCACAGCAACAGACTACCGGAGGCACTATGGCCCGGCTGGGGCCTAGGGAATGTGCAGCTGCAATCGCTGCCGCCTCCTTCTCGGCCACCAGCCGCTGGTATTTAGTCCTTATTTATTTATTTATTTATAAAGTTTTTTATAGTGCAAACGTGACCGATGAGGGTATCAGATCGCTTTAGAATATTAAAACATTAATGGTTTAGGTGGTATACACACATTCAAATGTGTTAATATGTACACAAAATATATAAAATATATGCATAACAAACATAGAGGACTCTACAGTACGTTGTACAATAGATAGTTAATCAACATTAGGTGATTGTGCTAGCAAACATACATATTATAACTTCTAACGATTCACAGTTGATATAAAATGTATAGATAACCAGGAGGACCCACAGCCAACTAAGCTTTAGACTGCATACAATTATTGAGCAAAAAAAGGGCTGTGACGTAATTTTTACAGTAGACTCGGCCAATCCATCAGAGATGGGCAATGATAATAGGATCTTACAGATGATTCGGTGACATCCTATAATTAAAACTAAGGTACGGCTGTGTTTGAAAGAGGCGCCTGAAAGTAGCGTGTGGAAAACTGCTGTTTGAATGTCTCTAAGCGGCATTGAAATAATTTGAAGCCTCTGCATTGTTTAAACCTGACACGAGACGTGTATACTTTCAAACACGTTACCTTGCTCGTGGATGCGAGTTCAAACGTCACGGCATCTTTGCTCGGACCTCCGTCACTGACCTCCGTCACTCGGAACCTACGTCAACAAACACTGCAGTGCATTGTGGGTACGACCCCACGTAAGGTCACGCCGGCGGCCATTTTAATTGGTTTTCGCCCGTTTTTTTTCACAATTTCACCGCAGTGCATTCATTTCTGGATCCGGACACAGGCAAATCTTCTGGTATTTATTTGCTATTATTTTCTTTACTAGTTTTCATTTACAATTTCTAACAGTACATACAATTTACTTCATTTAAGGTGCTGCCTACAATTAAGTTGTCTTTTATTTGAACAAAGACATATACATATATATTTATATATTACTTTACCTCATTCAGTATGCCTGACACTAACAGTGCTACTACATCTGGTGATAAGCCTGTACATGGTTTGAACTTAAATGCTCCGAGGGAGTTTTTAATTGTTCCAGGTGATCCTCCTGTTGCCTGGTTAGATTGGAAGGAATATTTTTTTGAACTATGTTGCAAACCTGGAAGATGTAAGTGGATCTTTCACTCCTGAAAGAAAAAAAAGGATTTTATTGTTAGGTCTTGGTCCAGAAGGATTAAGAATCTACAATCAATTGGATAAAACTGATAGATCTAGTGGTGACGTTGATGTTTTCAATTCAGCACTACTAGATATTGATGATTATTTTTCTCCGTGTGTTTGCATTGCTGTCACCAGACATTCCTTTTTCCAACGTAAGCAAGAAAAATCCGAATCAGTAGAGGACTACGTTTCAGCACTTAGAAAATTAGCTATTAAGTGCAAATTTGCTCAACTCCATGATGACCTTATTCGTGATCAAATTGTCATGTATACCAAAACTAAAACCATTCAAAATAAGTTATGGGTTGAAGGGGATGGAACTTTGAAAGAAATTATTGCTATGGTCAAAAAAGCAGAACTTTCAGAACGTTGTGCAAAAGCTTCTCTTTCCAGGGAGAAAAAGGAACCTGATATTGTAAACAAAATTTCGGAAGGGAAATCTTTTGTTAAAACTAACAAAGACTACAGACCTGGCAATTCTAAAAAGGAGAATTTTGACTATAAGAAAACTTCTGAACCAGCGTGTTATAGATGTGGAAGTCACTCTCACCTTGCCCATTATCCTAAATGTCCAGCTAAAAACACTAAATGTTTGAACTGTGGGGTTATGGGGCATTTTGCTAAAGCGTGTAAGAGGAAAGTATTTAAAAGTTCAAAAAGTAAAATTGCATGCATTCAAGAGGTAGCACAGGAGTGCACCTCATCGTCTGATGAAGAAGTACTACTAGTGCAAAATGTTGTGAAAAAAAAAGTTGTTTTGAATATTTCTGATATTGATTCCAGTAAACCGTTATGTCAGGTATCGTTAAGTGGAGTCATGACACAACTAGCTGCAGACTCTGGATCACCATATACTATTGTGAATAAGAATGTTTGGGATCAGAAGTTTGTTAACCAAATTGGTAATTGGTTGGAACCTTCTGATATTTCACCTGTAAGCTATACTGACAATACAATTGTGATTTTAGGGTTCAGGCTTTTAATTTTCAAATTTAAAGGAATGCATGCCACATGCAAACTGTATGTTTCCAAAGATGGCCCTTCGGTGTTGGGTTGGAGGGACCAAAAAAGTCTACATATAATTCTAGATCCTAACAGTAAGGAACAAGTCTTGGTTTCGTGTATAAGTGAAGACACCAAAAAATGGGTTATTAATGAGTTTCCTTCTGTATTTACTGGTAACATTGGTAAACTAAAAGGTTTTACACACCAAATTAGACTTAAAGATAATGCAGTCCCAAAAATCCACAAAGCTAGGAACATTCCTATGATTATTAAGGATGAAGTCAAAGCTGAGTTAGATAAATTGTTGAACTCTAATATTATTGAGACTGTAGAAGCAGCTGAATGGGTTTCGCCATTGGTCGTCGCACGCAAGGCCAATGGCAAAGCCCGTTTGTGTGTGGATTTGAGGTATTTGAACAGTCAAATTCTGGTTGACCAGTATCCACTTCCACGCATTGATGAAATGTTGTCTTTGACCAAAGATGCAAAGGTATTTTCTACTCTAGACCTATCGGCAGCGTATCATCAAGTTGTTCTTGATCCTGAAAGCAGACATTTGACATCTTTTGCTACCCCATTTGGTTGCTTTAGATTTAAAAGAATGCCATTTGGCTTAGCATCTGCGGCAGCAGTATTTCAGAGATTAATGACAAACTTGTTTGGACATGTAAAAGGGGTAATTTTCTTCCAAGATGATATCCTAATCATGGGGAAAGATAAAGATCACCATGACAATCTCCTAAGAAAAGTTCTTAATATCCTAGCTGATAATGGTTTAGTCGGGGAACTCAGTAAATGTAAATTTTCGCAAAATTCCGTTACTTATTCAGGTCATGAGATCTGTGATGGAGGTATAAAACCTAAAACGAAGCTGGTGGAAGCTATTGTAAACTCTCCTGAACCTAAGTCAAAGGACGAACTCAGATCATTTCTGGGTTTAGCTGAGTTTTACTCTAAGTTTGTCAATCAATTTTCACAGAAAACGTTTCACATGCGTGTTCTCATGAAGAACAAATCACCTTTTGTTTGGGATGAAAAATGTAAAGCTGCCTTTAAGGAAATCAAATATGCAATAGTTAATGCACCAATGTTACAAGGTTTTGATCCTTCTGCTACAACGTATTTGACCACTGACGCTAGCGGTGTTGGTTTAGGTTGTGTTCTCTCACAAATTTCTGAAGAGGGTGTTGAAGTCGTTATTGCTTTTGCTTCACGCTCTTTGTCACCTTGTGAAGAGAAATACTCTGTAATTGAGCGCGAAACTCTTGCTGTGGTATGGTCAATGGAACATTTTCGTAAATTTATTTGGGGCAAGCAATTTATATTACGATCAGATCACAAACCACTGACCAAACTTCTCACCACTGAGGGTTTGTACAGAGCTTCAGCCAGGATTGCTCGTTTATCCATGAGACTTCAAGATTTTATGTACACTATGCAATACGTACCTGGTGCTAAAAATGTAGTTGCGGATTTTTTAAGTAGGTTACCCTTACCCATGAAGGAAATTGATGAAAACTCGTGGAATGATTTTTGTGTTGCTGGAATATTTTCTGATCCGCATGGGTTATCAAAAGATGAGTGGAATTTAGCATCTGTCAAGGATGGAGTACTGGATACAATCAAGGAAAAAATCAACCTAGGTTGGTTCGTTTTAGCAAAATCTGACACTCAACTTAAGCCCTTTTGGGAGGTTAAGGATGAACTTAGTGTGGATGGTGATTTCTTATGTCGTGGAGACAAACTTATACCACCATTGGCGACGATCCTGAAAGAACCTACTTCAGTCACCTCTCAAGTACTACAAGCAACCTACTGGAACAAGATTTTGTGAAATTTATTCAAGGCACCTCAACTGGCATCGTGACCCCACCAGTGACCCGACATCGGTCGCCCACAATAGCCTGCCAGTTGTTCAAGCGTCTGGTGAGTCTATTCTCTGTAAGCCTTTCTAGCAACATGCCTTTGCTCTTAATAACAGCTGGCAGCGTTTTCAAAATACAAAGATATGTGTAAAACAACCGCTCGCTTGCATCAATCTGCCAGTTATTCAAGTGTCTAGTAAATCTCATCTCTGACTGTAATTCTTTACCAGCTACACAACAAAAAAGCATATTTTTGGTGAAGCAATTATTTTGACTTTAAAAACGTGTACAAATAAATACTTGCTGCCACCTAGTGGAGAAATAATTGACTTCTGCATGACGTTCGGCATCAAATTAAATTTGTTCGACTTCCTACTGTTTAACGCATTTAAAATGAAGCGCTGCGCTAATGTGGCAAGATTTACGGTCTGAAGGGCCTCTGCTCTCAGCATTCTGGTACCTACTAGAATATCCAAAGGAGCGCTGCGCTATTCTGGCTCGATTTCCAGCACTGCTCGGAACTTATTTACTCACCTTCCTGGATGTCCGTTAATCGACGGTTGGTCACAAGCGATCTTCCCTCCTTCCCTCCTGCCATCCATTTGATGACGTCCGTAGAATGCTCCAGGGAGTTAGTGAAGCCAGATTCTTCTCAGGTCCAGTGACGCCTGTGACGCCGACCTTTGGAGACACGTTCTTCACGCTTCTCACGCCGCTACAAACAACATGACAGCCATCTTGTGTTTGTTTAGGTCGTCATAGCAACAACAGCTACTCGTAACATTTACAGACTACAAGTGAGTCTTAAAGCGTTTGTTTTTCCTTCGGTGATATACACACCAGTGTATATTTCTTCACTCATGGAAACAATCAATTTATACTTAACTGACCAAAATTCACAACAACTTATAGAAACCAATCTGCGTCAACAAAGAACAGTGTACACAGAACCCGGGTGAGAGATCGCTCACCGGAGCTAATGTTGTTTATTTATATATATTTATGTTGCAAAATTTGTTACAGGCATGTCTTAACTTAGGTGTGCACGAATTTTAAGCTGCCCATTTTCTTCCAGGTTCCTGTTTCCATTTCTTAGAGACAGCTTAATGTCTCTTGCCATTTATTGTGAGTACCTATCAAAAGTAATATTACTTTTGACAACATTTTAATTCTTATATGTTATCATTCTGATTGGTAATATGTCTTTTATAATATACACTACCATTAGCTACCTATAGTTGTGGTATTTAAGTGAGAAGTCATAATTTGGTATTGTTTGGGTACATTTAGTAGTGTATGGGAGCTGGTCTCCTTACTCTAAATTATCTTCAGTGTTGGGTGGTGCGCACACTCAATTCTTATAGTTTTTTCTTTGTATATTATGTTGTATATTATGTTGCCATTATTCAATTATTTTAATAAACTTTTCTTTGAACTAAAACTTAGGACATGAATTTGTTCATTAGTAGGCTTTTGACTTCCTTTTTGAATACAGTAAAGCAAGTAATTCCACGCTCTAGAGGAGGTAAAGAGTTCCAAATCCTTGGTGCAATCCCTGAGAAAGCTCTACAACCAGTTCTCCTCCTATGGAAGGATTGAGGTTTCAGAAGGAAAGTGCTCGCACTTCGTAGTTGTCTGCAGCCTCCAAACCTTTCCAGCTTCATCGCCAAGTAACTGGGTGTATTGTTGTGAATTGCTTTGTGCGTCATGCACGCCACTTTAAGGTGTGTACTTGCCTCGTAAGACAACCAATTCAGTGCTTTCAAGGTTGGTGAGATGTGACTGTTTCTTTTGGTTCCTTATGGCCTCCAGCTTCCTTTGCCAGGTCTTGCCTGCTACCTCCTGTCTGTGTGGTTGTTGTGTAGGATTGGCAGAAGTAGCTATATTGAGAAAGAAAAACGAACAAATTGTAACCAATACTCTTAGAAAAACACATAAAATTATATAGTGCCACAGTCGTACTAGAAGTGCATACCATTTGCTGGTAACCTCGGGCCTTTCAATTTTGATGTGATTAGAGTGTCAGGTATTAAGCACTATGGAGTATACAAGTATTCTCTCTTGTTTAGCAAAATTAATGTAGGCACAGCTTGAGGCCTAGTCACACATACTCGAGTAGCATTACTTTGCTACTGTCTACGGGTGGGGCAGCTGTACTAGACAATTATATATTTTCCTATCATGGTTATGCAAGGTTGACGAATAGTTACTATGAATGATATACGTCACATGCGTAATACTAGCTAATTATAAAGACAATTATGCAGACAGAGATCCTCCCGTCCACCGATGGGAAAAGCAATGCACTAATGTACAGGGAAAGGATGAAGGAGCATGATATTGTATTTGGCACATTCATCACAGACCATCCCATCCACAAAATGCAAAGTCATCCACTGTTTATTCCTACTTTACTAACCAAATTTGACATTACTTGTTCCCAACAAAAAAGATTTGCTCTGCAGTAAGGAAAATATGAATGTACTGGTATGTTAAAGGGAATAGGCCGGATAGGTAGACGTTTCCCTAATCATCATCAAGTGCCTAAGCTATTGCTAATAGTGAGTCACTTTGTTCGGCAGTTGTTGAAAGGGAAACATTTCAACTGACGTAACACATTATGGAAGCAATAATAAAATATATCATTTAACCAGAGGAAAGTGGCACATGCAAATAATGTTTTATGGAAGGAACAGAACAATGGAATTGGGAAAATACTGGAGTTACTTATTATGTACTAGGAAGTGAATGAGTGGGCACTAGGAGTGAAGGAAAACACATCTTTTTTATTTTTCACATTGCCATGATATTTCTAAAGGGGCCTACACATTAACTGAGAAAGACACACATTGTAAATGCGAGGGTAAGGCGCACAGCTTGGATAGTTGCTTGCAAAGTTAATTTGTGAATTTTGAGGTGATTTTGATGGTTTTAGGGTGCTCCAACAAGTGGCGTAACGGTCCCAGTACGCCAAAGAGTTGTGACTGGTTGAGTGCGTTACAGGGTGTGTAAACGCATCCTTGTGATTGGGCACACCGTTAGGTTCGTCATAAATACGACAGACTCCTGGGTTTCAGAAATGAATTACTTTTTTAATTCACGTATTTTCAAAAGTTCATTTGTTTACATTTCATGACTTCATCTTATCCATATTGATGCATATGGTGAAATAATTCAACACTTTTAAGCTTCACATAAAGCAAATGCTCCAATACATTTCGGGCAGGTGAGGCCCTTTCTCAAGGAGCGCTCGGCCTCCGAACCCATTACCGGATGAAAGGGAGACGACGGTGCTCGCAATATCAAACACCTCTGTCGGTGTTTGATATTGCGAGCACCGTCGTCTCCCTTTCATCCGGTAATGGGTTCGGAGGCCGAGCGCTCCTTGAGAAAGGGCCTCACCTGCCCGAAATGCATTGGAGCATTTGCTTTATGTGAAGCTTAAAAGTGTTGAATTATTTCACCATATGCATCAATATGGATAAGATGAAGTCATGAAATGTAAACAAATGAACTTTTGAAAATACGTGAATTAAAAAAGTAATTCATTTCTGAAACCCAGGAGTCTGTCGTATTTATGACGAACCTAACGGTGTGCCCAATCACAAGGATGCGTTTACACACCCTGTAACGCACTCAACCAGTCACAAAGACACACATTGCACAGCTAACAATGCAGTGCCACCAAGCAGCTGATAGGTCACCCATGGTACTGTAAGTGAAGAGAGTAGTCTGAAATACCACCTCAATTCTTTGAATGAAAAACCTTGATAAAAAACACATTCCTTGTTTACTCTTCTTCCCAGTGATTTTTCCTTTCATCATTGCATTGTTCTTCTAGGATTTTTTCTTCACCCTTGGCTTTGCTACTCAGTCACTGTTTAAGTTTTACATTCCCTCCATCCAGCCTTCACCTATGAATACCATCCATCTATCCATCCATATATCTAGCCATGCAAACATGGCTCTCATTCTCAACAAACATTTCACCAACATACATTTTTCATTTCACCACCCATGCATCCTTTGACCCATCAAACCCACAAAAGGATTCCTTTCACCCAAACACTTTACCTACCGAGGCAAGCAGGCATCCTTTCATCTATCAGCCACCTATAGTATATGAATCCTTTCACCCACGCATCCTCCTCTTCTAGTCATATTACATTTCACACGTCCTTCCTCCTTCCCTTTTCCATCAACCCATCACGTCTGACTCTTCATGAAACTTTCTGTGCATAGTTGAAGGGAGAAGAGGCAATTAGTTACTCATCGCCTGCTATAAATGCTAAGTAACTAGGGGTGTGTTCAACTGTTCACAAGTCTCAACAGTTCAGTGTACACCCTTGCAATGAGTATATAGTTATTAATTGTCAAATAGCAAGCAATATGACTAACTAGCGCCTGCCACTGGCTCGCCCCCTAAATCTGCCGCATCTGCTACCTGAGATGCTCCAACGTCACCGCTGGCACCGGCACTTAGATGCCAGATACCTCTCCCCCTATGTATTTATTTTTATAGCAAATTTTAAAATACATCACACACATCACTACAATTTGGATACAAACAGAATCTTCTATCAAAATGTTCAGGTTGTACAATTTTTTGGTGGCAATTTTTGGAAAGCTTCTGGGAAGACAACCCGTAAAGGACTAGAGTGGCTAGAGCCATTGAAGAATCTGAATGTTTGACAAGAAATAAGAGTGGACAACTGGAAAGGTCCTGGTTGGCAAATGCATAGGGGGCTGTCCTCCTCCTCATACTTCCTTCCAGCAATGGTGCGTAATCAGTTCACCATCAACTGCTGCTAATATTACTAGATGTAGATTAGAAGAAGGAGAAGGCACAAATTTGGCGTGTCCAACATGACCATGACCATGCCCACTCTAATTTTACTGATTGAGCAATGGAATGAGAAAGTAAAGGAAAACCGTCTCATTTCAACCTAGAATATGTAGAATACCCTACTTGGGCATGCAATCTGCATGGCAGAGTAGTAGTACTAGTAGTAGTACGTGATCATGACCAATGTCTTGCAGTCCAGAAAATATATAAGGGGAGAGGGAAAGCTGACAGAAAAAGCAGAATTAAGGACACTGCAGACACATTAGTACATACAGAAACAGTTTGAGGTAAAATGCAGACACTAGAGATATAGAAAATAAGTAAATAAGATAATGCAGGATAACAAGAATTTAGAAACAGATAGATCAAAGAGGTTTTGGGGAAAAATGTAATTAGGAAACGCGGAGAAATAAAAAGTTCAAAAATAAGAAGTCGTAAAAGTTAGGAACTTACTACGGCCAGAAAAGCCATCGGCCGAGGAGCGTTCTTCACTCTGGGAGGCACCTCCATCTCTCGTCTCAGACAACCTCATACCCCTGGATGCTGATGTAGGACATAATTAAAGAGACAAAAAATGATTGGTGATAAATAATCTCTCCAAAAAGATTTTTTGAGAAGAAACGGTAATTGTAGTAATATTGAACATTCCTTAATCAGATCGACTAGTAGTAGACTAGTATTGCTGACCGTCTTATCTATTTATTCCACATTTCCTAAACCTACCTAGCCCGCCTATTCCAAAGACTTTGGAATTACTAATAAATTGCAACAAATTATGTTTGCTTCTAAGTTTCAGTCACATTCGCAATCATTCTCAACCCTCTTTGATGGGCCAATTCACGAAGTCTGCATTTTGGGCGATTTTCTGCGAATCACAATTAGGTAATCGCTATTACAAATGTATGAAAGTCCAAGAGTTTCACATAGCGATTCGTAGGGGGTCGCAAATTGACCTGCTGCATTAATATTAATGAGGTAGGTCGCAATTTGCGACCCCTGGGAGTTGCTAAAATCACAGGGATGGTGGCCAACAGGCCTCCTTGTCCGTGATTGCTTTTAAATAAAGAAATCTTTCTTTTTTAAATGCAGCCCATTTGCCTGAAAGAAAATAAGTTTTTAAGGGTAGGCAGTGGTCCTTTAGAATATTCTTGTAATAGGTTACCGAATCGCAAAATAGAGTTAGGTACATTGGGAAAGCCTTATGTTTGGAGGCAAACGTACCGATTCTCCAATTTGGGCTATTAACGACCTTATAAAAAGTACATACATGTGGCCCATTTACTTAAATGGATTGATTGACACATGCATACACCAAATTGGTTGGTTGCTTGTCGCTGTACGAGGTACAAAAAAGGTTCCAAAAACTAAAGTGAGAGGACACACTCCACTAAATTACTAATGCTAAATACCACTGCCTAAGTGACAGAACAAAGAAAAGGAGTCTCTCGCGAGTCTACATTACTCAATTTCTTACATAATCAGCCCGAGCGAGCGAAAAGTCGCAAACAAGTACAATTAGGTAGCGCTGAGCACGTGTCTAGAATAATGATGACATAATGTAAACGTAACTTACCTGCATGTTAGCAGTATGCTTGTTATTTGTGAAAAAATTTAAGCAATAACATAAAACACATGTTATAATAATATTAATAATTAGGACCCATTAAGAGATCTTCTGGGTTCAGTAAATAAATGGAATATTGGGAATGGGCAGAATGAAATGTCAAATACCTCGGTAAATTTGTATTAACACGACTGAAGCAAAATCCCGGGAGGAGACTAGCGAGGCTACTGAAGGCGAAAGCTAAACACACCCCATGTATTACAGTTCTTCAAACCCAGTATGGTGATAGAGTGCTATACTCAACCAAGGGTACCCACAACATCAAAGCTATTCATCTTTATCTGAAGGATGTGGTCCATGCTTGAGTAGAGGATATGCAAAATGAACTACTGATAGAATCCCTATATTTAGACATCAAATGTGGAGTTGGTAGCTTTGCATGAGGTAAAGACCTAGGAGCGAATTAACTAATGGCCAATTTTTATAAAGATTGATATTTTTTTCTCCCTTGCTACACAATGTATGTAACGCAAGCTTTAAAACTGGACATCTTCTCTGTTCCACTAGAGAAGCTATAATAACCTCCCTGGGGAAACCAGACAAAGATGAGACTATATGTAATCTTATTGCCTTCCATCTTCATTGAATGGATCACTGACAGAATAACATGGTAAACAATATCATTAACAAAAATATTGTGTCAATACTTATAATGGAAAGTACAAAACCAGAAAAAAAATATAGTTTATACTAATATTGTCCCAAAATATGCAAACAACTTGAATGTTTTTACATGTAAATAGTTTAATGTAGTAGAGGTAAAATATAATGTAAAATGCATACATTCCACTAATATTTATTACTATATATAAAATGCTGCACCGCAGGAAGTTTGTTCTGCAATTCAATTTATTAACAATTACAAATGCCTCCACATACACCACCACCTGAGTGGTAGTATATGTGGCGGCATTTGTACTTGTTAATAAATTGAATTGCAAAACTACTTACTTGGAGTGAGCTGTTTCGAAACATTCATGATCTATTGATGTTCGGAATTGGTCCACCACTGATGCCAGAACCAGCTGTGTGAAGTGCACACTACGACTGGGCCAAGTTGGTGGTAAACAGATATATATATACGCGATTTTTGGACGCGTTTCAGCGGTCTGCCTTAATCAGCTCGCATTTGGAAATAAAACAGCGTATCTTTGGCAATACTTGAACTGACAAATGGCTTTTCATTGGGCGCAGCAGATGAGAGGGAGGAGGGGATTGGCTGATGGTATACCAATGAGATTTCTCCACATTCGTTGTTATGATCAGGACACACTCTGGAAAGTTCAGATGTTTGTCTTTCATATTGTGCCGGTATGGCGCCCCCAAAGTGTCCAGTTATGTATATATCCTCCATTTGCCACAGTCCATTCAAGAGTGCCTTGTTGGTTGTTGTGTTGAACTTTGTAAAGGAGCCCCTTCGTATATATATTCACCAAACCAGCTCCCTCTCCAACGGCAATATCTCCTGGTCCAAAAAGCAAGCACCACAACTCGGAGATAATCCAAATCCCGTTTATTTAATATTTTAGTTTATATCAAATAAAGTGCTTTGACCAGTTCTATAAGACCATAGCCTACGGGTTTCAGCTGAAGCCTTCCACAGGGCCATAGACTGCATTACCAGAGTGTACTTTTAAAACCCTCCTACCACCACGAAAGTTATAAATGCATTTATTGGTGAGCTTATAATTATTAATATTATTGATGAGCTTATAAAGCGCAATGGTTACTCCAACCGGAGTGTCCCCGCGCTTGGACATTGCTGAGACCCAAGAGCCCTCCCAAGCTGCAGCCGAAAACTCTGCATCGAAACCAGATGACACCTTACCACTACATTCCTCCCCGGGGTAAACGGAAGAGCCATGTTTTCAATTTCTTACGAAACAGAGACTCCGACTCAGTTGTTTTAAGATCCACTGGAAGCTCATCCGAGGCCTTAGCTGCCAGGAAGCCAAAAGATCTTCCGCCCAAACGCGCCTTACGCACCCTGTGCACAATCACTCTTGCACTACCCAATGATTTCAAATTACGAGCAGGCTTGTGAGCTGTCAGGAAAGGCCATAAAAGTGCGGTCCTCTCTCCCCCAGGATCCTGTGACTCAGGCATAGAGCCTTAAAGGTAACTCTAGCCCGAATAGGAAGCCAATTCAGTACCTTTAAGGCTTCTCCCACCCATGCCCTCCTAGGTACATTCAGGATGAGCGCTGCGGTATTTTGGACTTTCTGCAGGATGTTCAGATTTTTGGCCATTACCCCCATATACAGGACATTGCAGTTATCAAGGCGAGATGTAACCAACGCCTGTACAATCGACCTAGCATTGAGGGGGAGAAAGTCCAAGATCTGATGTATCATCCTCAAAATACCAAAACACACCCCAGCCACAGCTGTTATTTGCGAGGAGAAGGAGAGACCATCGTCGAACCACACTCCCAAATTTTTCACCTTGGCTTTCGGCACTGGACTAGTTCCCAGTGCTTCGGGTCACCAATGCTGTGACCAGAGAGAGGGCTGTTTTCCAACCACCATCACCTCTCTTCCCTGTGTTTAGCTGGAGACCGCTCAGTCTCATCCAGTCCATGAGTTCCCCTAGACAGGTTCTAAAATCGGCAGCCCTTTCAGGTTCCTTCTGTTCCAGGGTCACAATTAGCTGAGTATAATCAGCATATGACACCAGCTGAATTCCATGTTTCAGAACAATGTCTGCAAGTGGGCGCATATATATATCAAAAAGGGTTGGGCTAAGAGCCAAACCCTGCGGCACCCCCTGGTTTAAAGGACAGATTCGTGAACTGAAAGGATGTTGCAAGACCTTCACCCAGGTCCACGTGATACCTCCGACCCCGGTTTCCCTTAGCCTTTCTAATAGAAGGCCGTGGGAAACCGTGTCAAACGCGGCTCTTGGGTCCAGCAGAATCAAGGCCGCAGTCCTACCTTCATCAGCCGCAGCTGATCAAATCAAAGACAATTTGTTATGTAAACAGTTAATCAAATACCAACTTTGAAATTACTATTCTTATAACCAATTTTCTATTTCAAAATGTTTCTATATATTTTCACTTCTTGGGTTATTAACACCTTGACTGCTAAGGCAATTCCCGCTGGGTGCTGAGCTTATATGAATACCATTGTTTCATGACGAGCTCAGCTCGTCATAAGCACACGACCAGTGTACTGCATGACGAGCTGAGCTCGTCATGAGCAGCGAAGGGGTAAAGATATATTTGTGACATTTGGTCAAGTAAAGTACTCATACCCTTTCAGGACCAACACTATTCTCTTTTTCTCGTAAGAATTTTTTCTATCTGAGGGCGCTAGGTGGCGTACACGCAAGATGGTCGCACTATCGTGAGGCTCCTGCAGCCTGCCGACTAATCCTCAATTTATCCTGCTCTGTGGCTCCGCTGGTAGCTTAAACTACAACAGAGTGCAGATCTCAACCTGCTGAGGTTCCGCTGTGAAAATCAGCCAGATTGAGCCACTTCCGCACCCACTATGTTCCCGTCAAGTTCCACCGCAGGGTGAGCAGGGGAGTGTGGAGCCCACGAGCGGCTTCAGCAACAACATGAGCCCGCTGCTTCCCACAAGGAGTCTGGGGCGCGGGTTGGACAGATGAGGCCGGGGGCCCGAGATCAGCCTGGTAAACTGCCCGCAACAACAACTACCTGTTCTGTGGGCGGGGGCCCTGCCCTGCGAGACCACCATTTATGACGATACGCACCGGTCATGGCGGCTTCAGAGGCGGTAGGTGAAGCGATACGCGAAGACCTTGCGGCGGTCGCCCTGGACTACCCGGCTGCTAAGCACCAATAACCTGTTCATCCGGGCGCGGCTCCCTCAACCCAGTCGCTGCACACATCGGAGCATCCTTCAGGGGTTCGCCACCATTGTCGACAAGGTGGACAGAATGTCGACGTGCATGGACGCCATCGCACAAAAGCTTGAGGGACATGAAGACCGCATTAAAGAAGCAGAACGCCACATTTCAGATAATGAGGACACAACATCCCAGGTCACGACACAAATCGCCCACATGGATAAACTTCTGAAACTCATTGCTGCGAAAAATGAGAATTTAGAAGCACGAAGCAGGTGCAATAACATTTGCGTCCTTGGAATCCCTGAATCGACTAACACGGGGAAGATGGAGGAATATGTCGAAAAATTGCTGATGTCGTCGATCGGAACAGAGACTTTCTCCAATCAGTTTATAGTAGAAGGAGCACACCGTACCATGGGGCCGCGCCCGCCGCCGTGCAGCACACTACGCCTATCATAGAAAGACTTTTGAACTATAGGGACCGGGACGTTGCACTCGTGTGGCGAGAAGCAAGCAACAACGATGGCAATGCGTTTTCTATATATCCTGATTTTACCCCAACAGTTCAAGAAATGAGGCGAAATTTACGGAAGTCAAAAAACAAGCTATGATTGGCCAAAATTAACTATGCTCTGTTATACCCTGCACGCCTGAGAGTGACTCACCAGGGCAAACAACGCATTTTCACTACACCACAGCAAGTGAACGAATTCTTGAAACATTAGAAACGAACAATGGATCACTGACATCGTCTCTGCAATTCTCCTCGATGGGAGCGGAAGATGACTCACAATCAACGCTTTATAGATGTTTATCATTATCTGAGAGGCGAGATGCAGCGAGGACACCGCCTGACAGCTGGGACTACTGCACAGGACATACAACTGGATTTGTAGCCCTGAGGGTCGGTATTGCCTCGCATGGGGGCAACTGGGAACAGAGTAAGTGACATTGGCATGCTGCTTAGGTCCCACAGACACAGACACTTCAGACTTCTTTTCGACCCTATGGGACAAGATTCTAGAGATCGGGTCCACACATATCATTTGGGGAGGGGATTTTAACACTGTGCATGACCCTTCGCTGGACCGATCCTACCCAAGCCTGCATCATTACACAAAGTCCAGCTCGACTCTACAGAGCATACTGACGTCGTGCTCCCTCACACACGCTGGGAGACATGCGCACCCGCTCACACGGGAAGGCCCCGGTTTCATTAACTTTACTGAACCCCGCAATGCGGATGGAGGTTACAGCCCACCATACTCATGGATCCTGTTTTTCAACATGAGTTGGGGAAGAGATAAGCGGCTTCTTTAGCAGAAACAATGACTCTGTGCAAGAGGTGGGAACCATATGGGAGGCTTTTAAAGCTACTTTCCGTGGGCTATGCATCTCCAAGGGCGCTGGGGTGTTATGAGACATACAGAATACACAAAGTAAACTGGAGATGGAATTGCGGGCATTAGAGGAACAAATGTCTACTAATTCTACTGAGACCCTACTAAGTAAATTCCGTGATACACAGACACAGCCCAACGTAAAGTTAAGTTTAGAGGTAAATACTGGGTGGCTAGGAGGTACGGGGAGGGAGAACTCCCTGGGAAAGCACTTGCAGAACCGATATGTAAACCCGGCTTCTCTAGTTACGTACTGGAAATACAGGAACCCGACGGGTCGCTCCAGCGAGACACAGCAGACATCCTCGACATATTTACTAAACATTACTCCTCGATTCACACATCCTCTAGAACCGCACCATTGGATTTGAGCGATTATATTAGGGATGTGACCTTGGGATGGCTAGGCGATGTTCAACGCGAATTCTTATGCGCCCCCTTTGAATTAGACGAGGTCCACAAAGCCATAATGCAAACACAATCCAGGAGAACGACCAGGAATGATGGCAAACCCATCAAGTTTTATAAAACGTATATAGATCAAATGGCCTCTATATTGCACGAAGTATATGAAGACTCACTCAAATCTGCCATACTCCCACCTTCGATAAGGGAGGCCCTGGTGACGTTGTTACTAAAACCTGACAAACTTCCAACTAGCTGCGACTTGTATCGCCCACTTTCCCTAATTAACTGTGTCACTACAATCCTCGCCAAGATCATTGCTAACAGACTCAGCCTGTTGATGGAAAAATTGGTCCTTCCCAACCAATCAGGATTTATATCCAGAAGAGCTACCTCACACAATTTAAGAACCTGTTCACGATACTCCATAATGTGGCGCCCGAGCTTCCCATGGCTGCGGTGTTTCTCGATGCCACTAAGGCATTCGACTCGATTGAATGGGACTATATATTCACCATCATGCAATGTATGGGATTCCCCCCCCCTTTTATCATGGATACAACTCCTATATCACCGGCCAACAGCCAAAGTCCTCATTAACGGGCACACATCCACTCCCTTTGAGATTTCAAGAGGCACGAGGCAAGACTGCCCGCTGTCGCTCCTTCTCTTCGCCCTTGTGGTGGAGCCATTGGCGGCGAAACTTTGGCAGCATCATCAACAGGCGCTTCGCTGCAATCTGCGACAGATCCTAGTATCACTCTATGCAGATGATATCACCCTGTATATTAGGCATCCCCAGGAAAATTTAAATCCCATTCTACGCAAATTCCTTCGCTTTGGTCAATTATCCGGGGTAAACATTAATTGGAAAAAGGCTAGTCTCTTCTTATTGACCTCATCAATATCTAAATTTCCCCTTGACTACCCCTTGGAGTGGTGCGACTCGGATCTAAAATACCTGGGTATTCGCATTTCTCGGGATAGGGACGAGTTGATGCGGTTAAATTATGGCATGGCTATCAAGCGTATAAAGGATAGTATCACTTGCTGGATTGCACTACCATTGTCTTTAGCGGGACGAGCATCTCGGATAAAAATGGTCATCCTCCCACAACTACTTTCCCTTTTCCTCAATATTCCTTTTCAACCTTGTAGGTATTTTTTCCAAGTACTACGTACTAAGTTGATACACTGGTATAGGGGGGTAAGCAATCACGAGTTAGCTGGAGCGTCCTCACTAGGCCATATGCACAAGGTGGTTTTGATATTCCGGACATGGAGTTGTATTATCTCAGTGCGCAGGCAAACTACGTTTATTATTGGGTGTACCCACCTCGATATATGCCGCAGGTAGCGTCGGAACACTGGCTGGCTGACTCAAAACCTATTGCAGGTCTGATTTACACTGACGTACACCTACCACACTCACATGTTCAATAATGGCATGGCACCGTATACAGCTCATTATGGAAACTCCAACGTTATATTCACCAAGACTACCACTCGTATATCACCCCAAAATGTCACTATTGCAAGACACAGCCTTTAAGCAACTCCTGGGGCAAGTACGTATCAGTACATGGGGAGACCTGTATCAGGGAGGTAGGTTTCATAACACTGACACGTTCATCCAGTCACACCAGCCGACCCCTCTGGACACTTTCCTATACATACGCCTCCAACAGGGTGTCTGCTCCATTTTCACAGAATTCCCGCAGGAACCCCCTAGTCTTCTCCCGCTTCATGCGATGCTCAGCATAACCTCACCAAAACACCTTGTATCAACGATATTCCACACCATATACACTCAGCGCCTCCGATCTCCCTGCCCAGCGCGAGTACACTGGGATGCCAAACTGGGCTTTGAATTGTCTGACGAACAATGGGGATATTGCTGTACAGAGACGGAACCAATCTCAGCCAGCAGCAGATTGTGTATTACTCACTTCAAATTCATACATCGCACGTACTACACCCCTGCTAGGATGTATAAATATAAACTCAGGGAAACGGATCACTGTGACAGATGCAAATGTCCAAATGTTGATTTTATCCACCTAGCCTGGAACTGTCCGTGGAGACATGACTACTGGAAGCAAGTACTGGATGCCCTGGAACAGATGACCACCATCACTATACTGGAAACTCCCCTCCTTGCCTTATCGGGATACAATAACCACATTCCTAAAACGTACCGGAAAAATGTCGCCCTGGCCCTCTTGCTGACCAAAAGACAAGTGGCTTGTCAATGGGGTAGAGGACGAGCACCTAAGTTTAAAGACTGGGTGACGGACTTGGTGTACTGCCAGGAACAGTTATCCCACTATTCAGAACTAATCCCCACTGCATCACAACTCAGACATATGGGCCCCCCTCACGGTCTACTTATTCGCACATCCCAGTATACATCCAAATACTGATGCGACACCGTCCTCGACTTCACCCTTGTCACATGCCCGTATGACCTTTGCCTCCCCCACCCTTGTGACCTCAATGCCATACTGTATACGAATGCTGGTAACATCTAGCAACTGACATGGTGCACATATAAGGTTCGGGACATTGCTATGGGAGGCACCGGAGTGCACACTGCTGGACTGTGTTTTTTCACACTATAATGATTGGACCACTGTTATATGCTCTGTAAACATATAAGTGAAGACATGCTTGTTAACTGTAATGTAACCAAATTTAAATAACGTTTTCAAAACTAAAAAAAAAGATTTTTTTCTATCTTCTTTTCTTTAAGTACCATTTAATCTCTTGACACCCAATTATTTAGATTCCTTTTTTAAGATTCATTAATATATTACATATTTACATTGAATAGTTGATAAGTACAATTCAGTCCCTCTATGGCCCGCTTTAAGTTGTTATAATATTATGTTCTTCAATATTATTTTCGGTGGTTGCCACATAAACCCTCCTCAGGGAGATATTATTCAAACTTCTTTGTTTATTGTTCCTTTTACAATCTATTTTTTCAAAATGTAACATTTTTTTTTTCACAACCGTCTTTATTGAATTGTTAGGCAGAGCATAGGTACAGTACTCCACAATCAGGAGGATACCGTCCACATTAATCAAATAGCAGGATGAACAGAAGCCTAAATTTGAAATAACCCCTCCTCCCGTTCCACGTCCCACCCATCCCCAAAAACACACCCCAACTCCCTCCCCCGGCTACCCACCCCTTATCCCACCCTAGCCCAGTGCACGTGTCCACATTTCACATATATACAAGCAAGGCAATGTAGGTATCAGGTAACGACCTAGAGCCCAAGGCCCCCATCCGGAGGCGGCACATCCTCTATATCAACTGGGTGTTCCAAATCCAGTCCTCTGTAGTCTGCCCACCGCTTCCAGATCTTGTAATGTTTCCGGGGGCACCCCCTGGCCTCAAAGACAGGCAACTCTAAGCCCATAAGGAAGTCCAAGTCCGCCTTCCAGGCGGTAAGTGGGGGGGCACGATCACTCTTCCAGGCTTTCGCCAGATCCCGCTTAGCTACAACCAAACCTAGCAACAGCAGGTGGCGTTTATAGATGTTGCCTCCAACATTTTCCAGAACATGGAGGAGGCCCAACCTGGGTGTACGGGGGAGATCCCACCCCAGCACCTCCGACAGACAATTCCACACCCCATTCCAATAGCGAGTCAGACCCACACAGGACCACACCGTATGCAGCAACGTTCCTCTTTCAGTTCCACAGCGCAAACATTCCGGAGTGGCAATGAGGCCTGCCCTCCACAGTCTCTCCCGAGTGTAGTATGCTCTATGCAGGTATTTGAATTGTATGAACCTGAGTCGCACAGCAATGGCAGCCCCACGGGGGGATTCAAGTGCCTCCCTCCAGTCATCCTCATCCAACGGGCCAACATCCGTCTCCCAGGAGGCCTTCAGGGACAGGAGAGAGGAAGAGCAGTGAGTAACCAGCGTCTGGTAGATTTTGGAGACCTTCTTATCTCCCAGGTCCCCCATGAAGAGTTTGGCCTCCACCGGGCTGAATTCAGGAAGCTGGTCCAGCCCCACTAGACTCGGCGCGAGTGCATGGCGAAATTGTAGATATCTGAAAAATTGGGACTTGGGCATATTGAATTCGGAGCTGAGATCCTGAAAGGATTTGAGGGTGGTCCCGGCGAGAACATGGCCGAGGGAGGAAATCCCAATGGCGTCCCAGCCACCAAACCCCGACAGGGATGCCAGTGCCGGAAGCCGGCCGTTATGCCACAGCAGCGTCTCGGCTGTCAGCGATTTGAGGGTGGTCCCGGCGAGAACATGGCCGAGGGAGGAAATCCCAATGGCGTCCCAGCCACCAAACCCCGACAGGGATGCCAGCGCCGGAAGCTGGCCGTTATGCCACAGCAGAGTCTCGGCTGTCAGCCTACCCCACCAACCCATACGGCGCAGCGCCTGCCTCCAAATCACAAAGACCACCTGGGTGACCCGCGGCAGCATCCTTCTCCGCCTAGCCGAGTACAATAGTGTATGCAGCGTGGCGTCGCCCATTAAAAAGTGTTCCAATGCGTACGCCGGGTCGCTGTGGTCGCCATACCACCACTCATTTAGAACCAGCAGATGGGAGGCCTGGTAGTAAGACAGGAGGTCAGAGGTAGCCAGACCTCCGCAGTATGTGGATAGAAAGCAGGTCCGCAGTGCCACTCTAGAGGCACCCCCTGCCCACAGAAACCCGCCAAGTGTTGAGTTCACGCAACTGAACCACTGCGGGTCAATCCTGTACGGGTGGTTCTGTAGTTGGTAGAGAAGCCGTGGCAGGGCAATCATCTTGAAGATGGCAGATCTGCCATATATATTAAGGGGCATGCGAGACCAGGCCTTGACGTCCGATTGGACTTTTTCCCACACCGGCAGCACGTTGCGCTCCCACGCGACCGCGGCAGACTCCGATAGGAAGACACCCAGGTATTTCAGACCACCGACCGCTACTTGTAAAGCCGAGGCCCAAGGATATGTCTCCGGCTCGTCGCCCAGTACCCATAGGGTCGATTTACGTGGGTTAAGAAAGAGTCCCGAAAACTCTCCAAACACTCGCATCATATCTAGTGTGCGGGGGCCAGAGCGGGGAAGATCAGTCATAAAGAAAAGGACGTCATCCGCATATAATGCTATTCTATCCGTGAGGTCTGCTCCCCACACGAAGCCGCGATATTGTGCATCGAGACGTACCCGTGCGGCCAGTGGCTCCATGGCCAGAGCGAAGAGGTAGGGGGAGAGGGGGCAACCCTGTCGGGTTCCCCTGGCAATTGGGAACTTCTCTGAGACCGCTCCAGAGATGCGCACCGAGGCGGTAATGTCTGTGTACAGCAGCCTCACGTAGGAGACG
This sequence comes from Lissotriton vulgaris, assembly GCF_964263255.1. Classification (NCBI taxonomy): domain Eukaryota; kingdom Metazoa; phylum Chordata; class Amphibia; order Caudata; family Salamandridae; genus Lissotriton; species Lissotriton vulgaris. The sequence goes on along the minus strand of NC_141687.1, from coordinate 114,677,999 downwards.
AATACCGGTCCCAGGTTGAGAAGCGGCAGAAGGGCAAAGAGGTAGGTCCAGCTGACGGAGTCGAATGCCCTATCTATGTCCGCTAGGAGCAACGCTGCCCGATCCCCGGTCACCCCCACAGCGTCCACCGCCGCCTGCGCACGCCTAATATTGTGTTGCGTCGCCCGATGCGGCATGAAGCCCGCCTGATCTGGGTGCACCAGATCTGCAATATATGGGAGTAGACGGTTTGCCAGAGCCTTGGCTAGTAGTTTGGCCTCGAAGTTGATCAGGGAGATGGGGCGATAGGACTCGTGTCGATCAGGGGGCCTACTTGGTTTCTGAAAAACCACGATTTCGGCCTGACGCCAGTCTGACGGCAGGCTGCCCTGCTCCCGCGCCAACTCCAATGCCCGTCTATAGTGTGGCCCAAGCTGCACGTGGAATTTCCTATAAAATTCGCTGGGAAACCCACTCGGTCCCGGTGCCTTGCCTACATTAAGCTGGCCCAGTGCGTCCCCCAGTTCCTCCGCCGTCAGGGGGAGGTCGAGGGCCTCCCGTACCTCGTCTGAGACCGTCCGAGGGGGGCCCTCCGCGAGGAACTCAGCGATCGCCTCCGGTTGGAGACACTCACGAGGAGCATACTGCACTGCATAATATTGCGCAAAGCTCGCCTCCAAGGTCACAGGGTCAGTTATCGCGGTCCCCTCTCCATCGGTGAGGTTTGGTAAGGTGATCGGTTGTAATGTGTGTTGGCAGAGCCTATGGAGCATGGAGCAGGATTTATCACCCCATTGGTAGACCCTGCTCCGCGTGGCCAGCCACGCTTGGCGAGCTTCGTATAGTAGTACCGAGGCGTAGGAGTGCTGCGCCTGCAGAAGTAGTCGTACCGCCAAGTCATCTCCCTCTCCCCGGCATCGTCCCTCCAGTACTTCCACCCGTTCAGCAGCAGCAGCAATGGTCTCCTGACGAGTGCGACGGGCAGCTGCGCACCAAGCAATGTCGATATTTCGCATAGTGGGCTTCATGGCTTCCCACACAGTCACCGCGTCAACTCCTTCCGTTAAATTCTCCTGCCAATAATGGGCTATCGCACTGCGCATATGCTGTGTGTATTCCACACGCTGTAGGTGCCACAAGGACATCCTCCATCGAAACGGCCGGCGGGACTTGCGCAAGTCGACCTGTACCGTAACAGGGGAGTGATCAGACAGCCGAGAGGCCTAATTGTAGCCCCCTTCACCCTGTCGAGGAAGGCCCCCGGCACAAACACACAATCCAGCCGGGAGAAGGAGCCGTGCACAGCCGACACATACTTGTACTCACACGCCCTGGCATGCAAGTGTCTCCAGGCATCCGCCCAGCCCAACCCATCAATCATTGCCTTCAGCTTCGTAGGGGAGGCTGCCACCGCAACCCCACGCGCACTCCGCCTGTCCAGGCCCACATCCACCATATCATTCCAGTCGCCACCGATCACAGCCAAGGAGTCGGGGATCTCAGCCCACAGGTCAAATAGTTTCTCCGCCAAGGACCACTGCAGAGGGGGGGGGGGCATACACACAGCCAAACACCACCGGTTCCGAGCGAATCGTCCCTTTCACAAATACATACCGACCCTGAGGATCAAGCCAGTGACGCTCGTGGGTATAGGACAGCCGCCTGTGGATGAGAATAGCCACCCCCGTTGAGCCCCTGGAGAACCCGGCATGGAACACCTGGTGGAAACCAAATCTCTGCAAGCTCAGTGTCTTTGTGCCTAACATGTGTGTTTCTTGGAGGAGCATCACATCCGCCGTGTGCCTTTTACCCCAGCGCAGTACCGCCCCACGTTTGATTTTGTCCAACATCCCCCGGACATTCCAGCTCACTATACGCATAGAGTCATTAGGAAGTTCTCGCCCTGGGGTGTCAGCCATAGTCACAATTAACAAGTCTCCGAGGCCTCCAGAGCCCGACCCAGGCCACCCACACCATACAAGCCAAATCAGCAATAGTCACGTGCACTCCCTTTAGAACTCCCACCACCCCCCCAGTCCCCGTCCGCCCGCCCCGTCCCCCCAACAACCCACTCCCCCACCCCCCACCCCTATACCTCAGAAAACATTGAAGTACCTGTCGCGGCATGGGGAGTTTCAGACCCAGAACAGAGCGCCTAAAACCCACCATACCAATGGATCCCAACTTTTCCCCCCCCAACTAATAGAGCCGTTCCCTCAGGGCCACCCCCCAGTCACGGGAGGATCAGGCAGCCCATCAGAAAGTACCCCAAACCCCCAGTGTACCAAGTATCCAAATCACATGGAGAGCATAACAGTCAGGCGCCACCCATCAGAAGGCCCCCAAGCCCCACCATGGCCCAGGGCATACTGCACCAGTAGTCGTCTGCTCCGCCATTCAAGCCTCCGGACAAGGCCCTCAGCAGAGTCCACCGATGGAGCCGGGTGAAGTAATGAAAATTGAATGCACACCATGGTCAGTTTTCTTTTCCCGATTCGTCAGTATCAGGCTGCGTCTCGCTCAGCGGGCCCCCTCTGGACAGAGAGCGCCGTCGTGAACGGGACTTCCGAAGTCGTTTACCCTTGCCGGCGGAATCACTCCGCTCCTGAGATGATCCACGCGATGTCCAGAACCCAGACCCGGCTGGGGGTTCGGGCGGAGTCTGACCGTCTCATCCGTCCACTTGAAAACGTCCTCCGGAGCGTCGAAGAAATGAGTCTTGGAGTTGAAGACCACCCGAAGGCGGGCTAGATAAAGCAATGAGTATTGGATCTTCAGGCCGCGCAGTTTAGCCTCCGCAGCTAGAAAGGAGTGCCGCTGCTGCTGCACCTGTCTGGTGTAGTCCGGGAAGATCATGATCCTGTGGTTGTCGAACAGCAAAGTCTCTTTGGCGCTTGCCCCCCGGAGGATGGTGTCCCTGTCGTGGAATTTGAGGATTTTTGCTATGACCGGCCGAGGCCTTTCCCCCATCGGCGGTTTCTGCGTCAACGCTCTATGGGCGCGCTCCACCACAAAGCAGCGCGACAAAGCGTCCGGGGGGAGCCAGCTTTCCAGCCACCTCGTCAGGAAGGCGTCCATGGGCCCTTTCTCGCAATCCTCCGGAAAGCCCACGAAACGCAGGTTATTCCTTCGCGCTCGCCCCTCCGCGTCCTCCACACGAAGAGCCAGCCCATTCTGGATCCTCTCCATCTCCACCACCTTCCGTTTCAGCTCACCAACATCTCCTTCCACTCCCGTGATCCTGGTCTCGGTCTCCGTGATGCGGGCAACAGCGTTGCGGAGGTCTTGGCGCAAGAGCATGACATCGGCCCCCACCGCACCAATTTTGGCGTCCAACATGTCTCTGGACTGCGTGATGGCCGCCATCAGCGCCGCGTTGTCTGGCCCGGTGTTCTGGCTTCCTCCGGCAGCCCCCGATCCTCCACTGGGGCCGGTGAACTTATCGATCGGCCCCTGCTTGGCGGAGCTCGTGCCACCTCCACCTCTGGTCATCGTCTGGATAGTTGTAATGGGCCTCTCCGTGTCCTGGCAGTCTCTCCTCCCCCGTCGCCCCAGATCAGCCGCCACTCTGGGTAAGACCCGGGACCTGGGACTCCGCTGGGCACCTCGCTACACCTGCCCACCTCCACAGCACACGGACACTGTGCCCGCGTCCACAGTCAGCGGCTCCCAGCAGTGTCTAGGGCCCCGAGTAGCAAATGGGGGCGGCCGGTCCGGCTCCTCACCGTCACAGGGCTCCTCTGGTATCTCGCATGCACTGAGCACCCCGTCGCCGCGGGTGGTGAGCACAACCAGGCGCCTGGACCGGGGCCGCTGGGCGATGCTGCTCTTCTGGGTCCCCCTGGCCCCCCAAGCCGTGTACAGCGCTGGGGGGGGGGGCGGACAGGCGCCGAAACTGCACGGGCTGCACCGCCCGCAAGGCGGGAGGACGAGGCGCCCCCAACAATGGCGCGGATCAAGGCTCCGGGCCGACCACCCCACAGGTCACCACACGGGGCTCACAGCAGCAGGACGTGCCCCCTCTGTGTTGGTGCGGAGGCACTCAACTCGCTGCCCCACTGTCCTCGGCTATCCAGGCGGATCCGGCCGATCCCGGGATCCACAGGGCCCTCCGGCAGTGCCCCCTCTGTATAGCCCCCAGCTGTGCCCACAAGGCGATACCTGGCAGGAGAGCTCACCGCCTGCGCCCCGGTCCATATCAAAAGTGCCTCCTGGAGCCCCTCGGGCCCGCCGATGATCTCTTGCCCGAGGTCCAGCGCCGGCAGTCGGGGTCACACATAAATCGAGGCCCCGGCGTCACACGCGGCCGGTAGGCCCGGCGGGCTTCACCGCAGACAACAACCCTCGCTGGTGATCGGGTGTCTCGGAAGCGCCACCGGAGGGTGCCCCTAAGCTCCAGCAGTCTCCGCCGACGTGTTGATGGCAATTGCGGGTTTGGGGAAGGATAAATTCAAAAGGATAAAGGTCGGGCCGGAGGGAGCTCTACAGAGCCACGTCCGCCATCGTCGCCCTCCAAGCCACGCCCCCAAAATGTAAAATTTTTACCACATCTGAAACAACTATTTTCAAAAAAATTGCTATTAATCTAGACTGCACCTTTTCATATTTACAACTTTGTAATCTTAATTAGTGTACCTTAGAGATTGCGTTATCTTTATCAGGCCTCTCATCTGCGTACAGTGCACAGAAGTGTAAACATTCATAATGGAATGTTAAAATCCCTCGTTATGTGCAAATTCACGGCCAATTGTCTCAGCCTCAAAATATATGTAAGCATTTGTCATAAAGTGCACCTCATCAAAGTGTAAATTAGCACTATAGGATCAGATGTACGACTGTTTTTTGGGTTCACAAATGGGAAATCGGCCCATTTGCGACAGCAAAATAGGTCTGCCCCATGTGCAAACCCTATTTTACAGGTCAGTAACCTATCACTGACTGGCAAAAAAGGACTTGCGACTCGGTAGTCGGAAGGGGCGTGCCAAGGGCTTCCCTTCCTAATAGTGAGTCCCACTTCAATATCCTGGCCATTTGGGTGAGGGCCATTTTGAGGCCTGGTCCCGGGCCTGGCCATGTGGGTGGGGGTCTAGGGGCCATTTGGAAGCCAGGCAGTGTGCTTTATGCCATAGGCCTGCACCCAGTCTGCCTTGCTTTCCAAAAAATATATTGTGGGACCCACAGTATCCAGTAGGCCCAGGGTCATGGGTGCATGATAAACTGTTTCTGTGAGTTTTGTTGAACTTAAATATCATTTATGGCATGTTATTATATGTGGAAGTTTTTTTTAATTTTGGGGGTGCGTGTTAAAGCCACACTAGCCAGTAGGCCCAGAGGTAGTCAGTGGTGCATGGGCCATGTCTTTCTGTGGGGTCTCTTGAATTTAAACATCATTTAGGGCATGGATGGCATTGGATTGGGGTGATTTTTGTGTGTATTTCGATTTTTGGTGTGTTGTTGGGGCCTGGTCCAGGGCCTGGCCATGTGGGTGGGCGTCTAGGGGCCATTTTGAAACCGGGCAGTGTGCTTTGTGCCGTAGGCCTGCACCCAGTCTGCCTTGCTTTCATCCATTATGCCCCGGGGTACTCAGTGGTGCATGTTATGTTATGTTATGTTATGTTATGTTATGTTATGTTATGTTATCAGAAGCTTATAAAGCACACTGTCACCGTAGGTTTCATGGCGCTGATACTGTTTGATTGCGTTGCGTACAGGTTGTTAGTAGGCTTGTTTAAACAGCCAGGTTTTCATGGCTTTTCTGAAGCACAGGAAATTGTCACAGCTCCTGATTGACAGTGGAAGTGAATTCCAAATTTTGGGGGCTAGGTAGGAGAACCTGCAACCTCCCTGTCTCTTGAGTTTGAAGGCTGGCGTGGACAGTAGGTGTAGGTGGGAGGAATGTAAGTTGCGACTGGGTGCATGCTTCGTGACCATGTCACTGACAAACTTAGGGCTCTTGCAATACAGCGCCTTCAAGGCAAAGCAGCTAGATTTAAATGCAGCCCGTTGCTCCACCGGCAACCAATGGAGTTTTTTCAGCCAAGGTCTAGCTGATTGCCATCTCGGCTGTTTGTAGATTAATCTTGCCGCCTGGTTCTGGACTATTTGAAGACGGTTGAGCAAGCATAACGGCAGGCCCATGTAAAGAGGGTTGGAAAAGTCAAGGCGGGAAAGGACCAGCGCTTGCACCGCCTGAACAAGGGCTGCATGGGTCAAAAGGTGAGAGATCTTTCTAATTTTTCGCAGTTGGAAAAGACTAGTGGATACCACTGAACGCACTTGGCCTTTTAGAGAGAGATCTGCATTTATAATGACCCCTAGGCTTTTCACAAAGGGCGAAGGAGTGGATGAAGGGCCAAATTATCTCGGCCAGAAATGTGGACCTCAGCTGATATCACTTTTCCCAGGCAATACAAGTTCAGTCTTGCCTGGGTTAAGCTTTAGATGGTTACGGTCCATCCAACGTTGGAGGTAAAGCATTGTGGTTTTAAATTCCATGGCAGAGTTAGGGGAATCCAAAGGAAAAATCAGCTGGAGATCGTCGGCGTAATTGAAGACGGTGACCTTCCTATCTTTTAGTGAATGGATCAATGGCCTAAGGTAGAGATTAAACAACAAAGGGGACAGGGAGGAACTCTGTGGTACCCCACACGAGTTGGAATCTTAGGCGGCCGTGAATGTGTCAGGGCGAACTGCTTTAGGCCTGTAAGAAAGGACTTAATCCATTATAAGCAGGGCCTTGTATACCTGCTTGTTCGACACGGTTCAATAAGATGTTGTGATCAAATCAAGGAGCACCAGCGCCTGGGAGGCCCCCATGTAAGCATTCGCTCTCAACATATCCATGGGCCATGTCTTTCTGTGGGGTCTCTTGAATTTAAACATTATCAAGGGCATGGATGCCATTGGATTGGGGTGATTTTTGTGTGTATTTCGATTTTTTGGGTGTTGTTGGGGCCTGGTCCAGGGCCTGGCCATGTGGGTGGGGGCCATTTTGAAGCCTGGTCCAGGGCCCAGCCATGTGGGTAGGGACCATTTTGATGCCTAGTCCAGGGCCTGGCCATGTGGGTGGGGGACTAGGGGCCATTTTGAAGCCAGGCAGTGTGCTTTGTGCCATAGGCCTGCACCCAGTCTGCCTTGCTTTCATCCATTATGCCCAGGGGTGCTCAGTGGTGCATGGGCCATGTCTTTCTGTGGGGTCTCTTGAATTTAAACATCATTCAGGGCATGGATGGCATTGGATTAGGGTGATTTTTGTGTGTATTTCGATTTCTGGGGTGTTGGGGCTTGGTCCAGGGCCTGGCCATGTGGGTGGGGGCCATTTTGAGGCCTGGTGCAGGGCCTGTACATGTGATTGGGGGTCTAGGGACCATTTTGAAGCCAGGCAGTGTGCTTTGTGCCATAGGCCTGCACCCAGTCTGCCTTGCTTTCATCCATTATGCAGAGGGGTACTCAGTGGTGCATGGGCCATATCTTTCTGTGGGGTCTCTCTTCTATTAATTTAAACATCCAATTTGGATTAGAATTGCAATTTGTATTTTGGGGTTTCTCTTTTTGGGTGTGTTGTGTTAATAATAATAAATGCCTAGTTGCAAATATTATTTGAAGCACGACATATGCAACAATTATTTAACTGATGTTCCTCTTGTTTCTTTTGCTTTTAGGTGCACAAAGACTGAGAAGAACCAGGAATCATCCTCATCATCATCACTTGTAGTGCCAAAAAGAAGTCCTGCTGCGGTGTGTGCACAACGCCACGTGTGGCCACAGACAACTCTGCAACTCGTGCAACTGCATCCTGCTGTTCTGACATCTTGTAGAAGATGGGCTCAAAGAAAGGTGGCCGTAGCTCCTCTACCAAGAAAGTTGCCAGTGCCACTGCCAGTAAGATGGAGCAGAAGAAGCAAGTGGCGCCACTTACCAAGGAGACTAATGTGCCGACAGACACTTTTTTTTAGGGGGGGAAACTACGCCTGCAGCAGTGGTGTCCGCCAGGGACCAAGCTGGGAGCAGCCCCTCTGCTTCATTGGTCTCAGTTCCACCACGCCAAGTTAGGCCCAAGCCCATGAGTGCCGCAGAGGCAGCCACTTTAATTGCTCTTTCACCATCAACCAGTGATGTTGGCGTTGACTCATCGCAAAGTAGCATCCAATCAATGCAGGGTGTAACTCATCTGACGAGTGTTCAACCACAGCCGCAACGACAACCACAGGTGCAACAAGGAGAGGCGCAAGGAGAGGCGCATGGAGAGGCACAACTGCCCACAATGATTTTTTCACCAGAAGTAGCAGCACATGAGGAAATCGATATTCATGCGGAAGTATCAGCCGAGCAAGCCACTCTGAGTCCTGATGATCCATTTTCTTCCAGATCCCCAGCAAGGAAAAGGAGGGCTAGTACAAGGTCTTCTTCAAGCCCCCTTCCTTCTGATGATCTAGATCTTGATTGGCAGCCACCAATTCAGTCTGAGAGGGAGACACACCATGAGCCGATAAAGCTAGGTAAAAGGAAGATTCCTGCAAGGCTTCCACTTATGGGTGATGACGAAGAAGCAGTAGTAGTGGTGTATTCGACTGCTGATGAAGAGTATAACAATGAGGACCCAGTCATCACAGTCGTCATTCCAGCCCCAGTGGGCATGCAACAGACAGACACTTTTACCCTATCCCGAAAAGCTGCTGTGCAGGATGTGGGCGGCGTGGCACTGGTACCACCACCAACACAGGTAACTACTACACCAACACGACCTACAGCTGCCATATTTTCTCTTCAGAAGGGCCGGCAGGGACCTCCATCCAGCTCGACCTACGTTACCTCAAGTAGTGGTGCTGTAACTGTAAGTGCACAACAGACTCAAATTCGCCACGGCCATCCTCCACTTCATCTGGCATTGAAACTAGCACCACCACCAGCAGAAATCTCAACGCCCCAGTTTAGGACTTCTGTAGTATTTGCAAAAAGTCGGAAAACCTAGTTATTTGTTCGATTTGTAAACAAGTAGTTTGTCAGGGTAAGCTTGGTACAAACTATTTTACCGGAGGCCAGAGAGGTCATCTCAAAAAACACCACATTATCCTGTGGGAGGCACACCTAAGTAAGATCCGGAAAGCCAAAAGTACAATCCAAATGTATCCATTGATATTGCATCTGATGATGACGAGGGGCTGATCGTGCAGGGGGGAGGTGAAAAAGCGACAGACATTTTTTCTGGTACACACAGTACCCCTGGCAGCAGCACTGCAGTGGTAGCGCCCACACCCTCTACCCCAGCAACATCTATAAGGCACAGCAAGAGTCTGGTAGAGACACCAATGCGAAAAAGTAGATCAATAAGTCCAACTGGGTTTAAGGCGGTGTCTTCAACGTTACGAGTTGATGCTGAAAAACAAGGCGCATATCTGTTGGCGGAGAGCTTAATAAGCCGCCTAGATGACAATTAAAGGATTATAGCAATACATTCAGAACATTACATTTGTGCCACTATTCTGGATCCACGGTACAAAAAGGCACTGGTCAGCAATGCATTCATTCCTTTTTCTGAAGAAGATGTTTCAAAGTACAAACATTGGCTAGCGCTGTCAGCCACTCGTTTCGAAAAAGAGCGGCAGGAAATTGAAGGAACCACCACAGGTACTACTGAAGCAGCAGGCCATCCGGCGTCCAGGTCCACTTCTGTGTCCGAAGGCAGTCACTTTCCCTCAGAGCCGTTAAAGACACCAGCAACCGGATCATCACCTGCACCAGGCCCAGCCATAATATTGTCGGAAGCGGATTGGATAACTCATCAAGGGTTTGCTCGTTCCTGTGTTGATGCAAAGGCAACAGATGGTACGCAAAGTGGAGCACCCCTGGAGGACCTTGAGCGGATGGTGCAGGCCTATCTGGATGACCTAACAGAGGTCTTCATTGATCATAACCCA